>NC_089697.1:5625000-6250000 GCF_031753505.1 Anomalospiza imberbis | reverse complement strand
CCATTACTGGGATCCTTGTAAGTGTCAACTGAGTACTCTAGATCCAGGCATTGGTCTTGAGGCTTTTCCAGCCTCCTTGCACTGCTTCAGTACTGCTGGGGCTCCAGGAGAACAGCCCCAACAGAGAAAGATGTAAGAAACTTGACAACAGTAGAGTGATCTTTGTCCTGGTAATGACTTGTCAGCATCAATAAATCTGCCAGTTACAGACTTTCTAAGTCAAATTTTCATCCTCCTCTTTTTATCTGTGATAACTCAATGGGCCCCTCTTCAGAGTACAGGTATTCCCACAGTTCCAGAGGTCACAGTTCTGCAGTGCAGAAATGTCAGTGTTTAAACCCTGCCAATATAAACAGAAGGGGCATCCAAATTACATATAAAAAGGCCCATCCAAGAGTGTTATCCACTGCCAGCAGAGCACTTCAGAAACTCCTGAGCTGCACAGCCTGTGCTGATTCCAGCAGGGTCAGGCTGAACTTGCCCATAAACATCACCCCTGTGTCTCATCCAATGGCTGAATTCTGTTTTTTCCACCACAGCATTACCTCAAACAGTGCTTGAAGATGAGGTACAACAAAAGCAGTACCAGTACTGCACAGCATCATGAATCTGATGCTTCCTAACTCTCAAATGCTTGACTATGCAGGTATGAAGTTTCTTGATACAGATTTTATATGTAATTTTACACTAGCTCTTCTATTGCCTTCTAGATATTTTCAAAATCAGTAGATAAACTGCATCAATTATTCAGTGAAGTTTCCATAACATTTTAGCATATTTTTTGTCAATTGCACTGTAAGCTGAATAATAAAGGCCAAGTTCATGATTTCCCAAGCTGCTACCATCCTATGTTTTTGGATTTTTTTATATCTTACAGAAGCAATGAATATAAAATCCACAAAGAGAAGTCTCTGTGACATCCAAACATCTCTATTATCTGTGTTGATTTTGCTCATTAATTCACACTTTGATATTTCTACCTGACTTCCACCAATGCTCCCAAGACAATCAAGCAGCATGTTAGGGAAATGTCACTTCCTTCTTCTCTGTAGATTTCCCCTTTCTCACCACACAAACTTTTCTCTGTATTTTCCTTTACTACTGCCCCTACCTTACTGCTTCTCTCTGAATCATGACTGCCACAGCTGCTCCCATCTCCCCAGTGCCACCTCTGCAAGCCTGATGACAAAGTCACACAAAACTCTCAAGGAGACACAAGACGCCTCCAAAATAAAAGTTCTGCCTCAGAGAAGATTCCTGTTTTGACTGTACCAGTTAATATTTAATTTCCATTAAATGGCAGAGGTAGAGCAGAGCTTTCCCCTTGGGTAGCAGTAGCACAGATCCTTGCAGCCTACAGTGCATCACTGTCAACACCTTTGCCTCTCCCACGGACTTCCCTCTCCTAGAAGTCAGCTCGTTTTAAAACAAAGTAAATGGAGCACAGTCAGCCCCTGGTGTTTAAAAATCTTTGAAAGGGAGACTGTGCTGTTATTCTGAGGAACCTTGTATTTACACTGCAAAAAGTGAGGTCTGACCCCTCCTGAAGAGAGGCCTCTCCCTGCTGAACCCACCACGGAGTGGAGCACAACTTTACTGCCACGCTTTGAGACTGCAATTAATGCAAACCAGCTGTGAAGCAGAAGCTTTTGAAAAAGGCTGCTCCTTTTCTACTGAGGTTTTTAATTTTATCAATCTAGGGCATCTGAGTGACAGTTTGCTGAAGACATGCTCTCACTTTTCTTTATTTTTGGAACTTCATATGGATTCACGATCTGGATGCCAAAGTGTGATCCCCACATTTCTCAGGTGTAGATTGAAATTTCATCACTATTTTCATCACCAAGTACTTCAAGAATCAAGTTTAAAACTAAACATGGACTTCCTTTGCAAAATTCATGCAGGCAGAGGTAACTGTTCACACCAAATTGGTATTTATGACCTCGTATTGAATTTTTAACACACAAGTTGTCACGTAATTGCAAGAAATTATGGCATCTCTTTGAAAAAAAATTGTCCAGATTATCCAGATATCAACAAGGGTCAAAATGTTTTCAGCATAAAATAACATTTTAATTGATTAATTATTCAGATTTTACTTGTTCTCAGGGCAGGAGAACAATTCATAACCAATTCATTCCACAAACATAAGCAATATATTTATAATTAATCCATTTTAAATCAGTGTTGCACAAAAGAAATGCTAATTTCTATTCATTCACTACTTCACAGCTCATCAGAAGGGCTCTGCAAAGAAAACAAATGTTCAGCAGTAGCAAAGAATTTCACTGCATACGTCTTTGGTCCCAAATTTATGTCTGTCCCAAGCTCAACAATGTTCTGTAATTCCTTGGCAAAGGAAAGTTATCCTAGTTACATAACTGATTTTTCCTTTGTAATGTAAAAAGTATTTTGTGGGTAGATAGATTTGGATATTAAAAAACCCCAAAAAAGCAGTCAAATCTTTTCCTGCCCAACAACAGCATCCACAGTGGTCTTTGGCCACAGTTTTAACTGTTGTGCAACTTCATAGTTTCATGCCAGCTGTCATTTCAGCAATTATAACTGAAGAACAAGGCATTGTCTAGGAATTAATGACAAGCTGAGAAGAGATGGCCTAATGTGCAATCAAGGGGGAGCACATGCTCTTGCAACCACAGGAAATGCTCTATAAGCTGGCTGTTACTGCACTCTCTGCAGAGCTGATGGGTTTCTGGGCACAATTTTCTCTTTGTATTTTACATAGCTCACTAAATGCTAAGTTTCTTATATTCCAAAGATTTCACCCCCACCCTCAGCAAGAAGCAGTTTCCTCAGCTGCCAGTTAAATTTTTGGGGGCAGAACTGGAAGATAATCTTTGTGTCTCATGTTCAATTTCTATCATTGAATAATAATTTTACCAGAAGTCTGAGCAAATCACTGAATGGCTAAATTGTCAGAAAATGTAAACTTAGAAAAATGTGTAGAAAAAGCAAAAATATATTTCTAACATCAAGCCCAGGGTGTTTGGTGATTTGGTGCTGTAATTGAACACTTACATGAGGATTGATTAGGAAATGAAATGGACCTTGAGGAAACATTTCTTTCCCAGCATGACAAATTTACCACTTTAAAGGCAAAAATCTAATGCAAGCTGTTACCTCCTCTCCAGATTCATGACTCTAAAAGTGAGTGCCATCCCCAGACTGTCCACATGCATATTTCAGATCTCTTCATTACGAAACAAATAATTTTCTAAATGCAATAATGACATGGAACAACCCTCTACACAGCACAGGTTAAAAAGAAAAAGAAGAGAAGAAAAAGAGTCACTCCTTCAGAGCAAATATGTGAATACCAAATTTCAGTCTGGATGTTACTTGAAGCCTGATGATATCCACTGTTACTTGGCAATTAAAATCTTTATTTCAATCCACAGTACCTCTGCAATATGGTTTTGTGTCATTTTTTAAGAGCTATGGAACTTGCTAATCTCATCTTCTATATTTGTATATATGTGTGACACATTGCATTATCTATTTGGCTAACAAACTCTTCCACAATTAATTTAGTTTCATGCTAGGGAAGCATGAAAATAGATTTCCCCTTCTGGCTGGCTGTAAATAGCTCTTTTTCTTTACTGCTTACTGACCAAAAGGATGTTCTATCTTCATTCTCACTCTTTAGTGGATCCTGTTCTCACTCAAGAACCAGGATACAATGACAGCTGGAGATCAGGATGAAAAGCTGACTGCTGTGCCTTTACACCTGCATCACCTGTGTTTGTACTGCAAACAAACAGACCTGAACAGGGACAGAATCTGGCTTCAGAGGTCCCATTTACTGCTCACAGCCTCACAGGCATCCCAGCCTGCCAGTGCTGCTGCCAAACAAACACCAGAGGGAACAAACCAGCACCAACCACGCCGGCACTTACCGAAGGACAGCATTTGTCCTAGAGCCCTGCGAGACAAAAATCTGTCACCCAAGAGGTTGTCTATTCCTTGGTGAGTGGTGTAACACTTACAATGGGCATTTATTTGCTGCTGTAACTCATATCTCAGGGGACAGAGAGGAGAAATCACAAGGGCTGAACAATCTGACCATCCACCCTCACCTACAGATGAGATCCCAGCTCTGGGAGCTGGTCCTCAGTGGAGGCAAACAATAAAAGCTTATTTCACTTATGTACCTGAGCCATTAACACTACAATACTTGCAGAGAATGGCTTAAAAAAGAAATGTTTTTCCTTGCACTTTAAAGTAGAAAACTGAGCAGCCTTTGGAGGCACCTCTTCTTGCTGAGCCCCTGACCATCACCCTCTTCACGATCTCTCTTCCCACATGACACAAAAAACATTTTGTCCTTGAATTGGGAGTTAGAAGCTTGAATCTTAAAGCCCCCCTGAACTTTTTAATAAAAATATATTGATAAAAGTTTGCCCTTTTCAGCTGGTTTAGCCCATCACCAGCAAAGTCCCAGTGGCCCTGGAGCTGGGTGGCACAGGCAGCCATCACCTCCCCACCCCCAAGTGCTGTGGCGTGGGAAAGCCCTGAGCCCACATTCCTCAGCAGCACTCAGCACAGGAAGGCTCCTGGCTCCTCACTCAAACCTTTCACTAGCACTCAGCAAGGTAAATAAACCATACAGTCAGGGAGCTTCAGACTGCTCCTCTCACAAGCAAGCAGAGGAAGGGTGGAAATATTTGTTTACAGGAAGACACATTTACTCCTGCTCCCTGTGCCTTGGAGAAAGCACCTGCCACTTGCAGAAACTGTTTTCTTTTGCGTTAAAGGCTTGCTGAGCTGGCTGAAAAGATCTTCCTGGAATAAATATCTGAAAAGAAGTGATTTTACCTAATAGCACAGCATGGCTCTAGGGCACGCTCATGCTCACACACAAAGTTTTCCTCAGCCTGACTTGGTACAACTCATGGCTGTGCCACTGCTGCTTTCAAGTGTAATTTGGTACAACTCATGGCTGTGCCACTGCTGCTTTCAAGTGTAATTTTCAAGTGCTGATGCACAAAATTTGCTTGTCTAAACCTCCTGACAATGAAGACACCTTAAAAACCTCAGACCTAATAAAGTCAAGAGTCTGCCTTCTCAAAAGAGCACATGTGGAAGTAGGACAGGTGAAACCTGTAGGAGTCCAAGTGACCAAAAAGTGACCAAAAACCCCAAACCCACATGCTTCCTTTTTTTTTTTTTTTTTAATTTGGTTGCCAAATCCAACACAGGTGTCTTCAGCATGCACTGAGGTATCCAAGCCCCAAAAACCATCTTAGTGTTAGACGTAACATGCTCTAAGAAAACTAGCAGGTGAAGTCTCAGACAAGGATCAACTCTTAGTCTTCAGCTTCCTTAGATAATATCTGGAATAAAATGGATTTTACCTTGTTTTCATAACTGTTTAGGATTTTAGTTGGTCTCAGACTTAAAATAAAAGTGGATGTGTATGCCCACCTTTCACTTTCAGGATTGAGAAGAATTAAGAGAATTAAAAGACGGTTTTGCAAGGGGAACAGCAAAGTATAATGTCACAAAAGGGCCTTTTGCATAAAACCCTCAACAATATCAAAAAGCAAAGTGATCTTTCTCCCCTTCAACAGCTTCTGTAAGAGTTTGGGAAAGTCATGCAATTCCTCTTTGGTTTTCCAACCCTTGGAAAATCTCAGAGGGACGGACAAAGCCAACACAGAGCTTTATCCTCGTGTGCATTCGTCTCTCCTTAAGCAGAGTCACTCTCATTTTTCTTAGTATCAAAGAATCAGGCTGTTAAAAAATACTAGTAGGGAGATTATGCAGCAGTTTAAGCATAGAGCTGTTTGTTCAGGTCAGCATAAGGCAGAAAGGAGCATAATACTGACAGGACTGTTTGCATGAAGTGTAAAACCACCTTTGTTTTGCTTCCATCAGAAACCAGGAACTCACACCAACACAACAATCCCAGGTATGCAGTCATAGAACTAATTAAGAAAAAGAAAACACAGTTTCTGCAGGAAGACAAAGCTTATATTGATCACAGGTGAAATTCTGCTAGGACGTAACCCTGTTAAATCCAGTCCCTCAGCCAGAAATCAATGCCTTGATGAGCAAAACAGATCAAGCAGCGACTTACCTCCTTCCCTGTGCTGACTGCCTGCACCTACAAGCTTTCCACAGCACTGGCAGGAGGAGAATTGGTCCAGCACAGGGCTGTGGGTGGCCCAGGTGACCCTGCCAGCCCGGATCACTCACCGTGCATCTGGTAGGTGTAGGGCGCCTGCCCCGCCGCGGGCGCGCTGAAGCTGGAGCCGTAGCTGAGAAACCCGCTCTGCCCGGGAGAGTGGCTCAGGCTGTCCTCTGTCTTAATGCCTTTGGGGAGCCAAGAGCAAAACGTGAGCGCTCGTCGCGTAGAGAGGTACAGAAAGCAAGCGCGGGAATTAACGACTTTTCAGCTGGATTTTAACCTAACAAACTCTCTTTTTTCACACCTTCTTTCACACACGTATACATATTAGATCTATATCTGTGGATGTGGCAGCCTGGTCAGAGAGTGAGAAAACTAGGTAAGTTTTCCCAGAATTGACTTGTGAGACTTTGGGGAGTTGAAGATTAACAATGATAACTTATTATTATAAACAACCTGCAGGTGTTGTTTTCCTACTCTCTGTTTTCCTGTTTTTCTCAAAGATTGTTTATAAGAAAAGTGTTTTGTTAATTAGCCAATCAGGTGAAATGTATTGATTAATTGACCAATCTAGTCCGCCTGTATCGAACAGTGTATAAAAGAGAAAATTTCAAAGTAAAGCAAGCTACTGTGCAAACCAGCCTTCTGGTAAGTCTGTGTTGATTCTACTCAACAGTAACATAGATATAGATATAGATATAGATATAGATATAGATGATATAGATATAGATACAGATATAGATATAGATATAGATAGATATAGATATAGATATAGATATGTGTGTGTGTGTTTAATTATTTGCATTACCCAAACAGGTCCCCTAACAGCCAAACAAATTCATCACAAATTTATTTGTGACTTATTAATCTATTTGAGTCAGCTACATCCTGTATTCACAACCAAATCCACTTTTGCTAACATGGGTAAACAACCATGAATAATACCGTTCTCAAAAGCAATTTCTGAACATATAGTTTTGTTATAGAATTGAAGAAATTCACTGACACATAAACTTCCTGAAGAGTTATCAGATGCAAGCAATGATTAACAATGGAACAGGACCTTCAGCAAAATAACCTCAAGATTTCTGTTCTCAAAATAGTTATTTTTTACTTGCATTGTATTTTCAGCTTTGGTATCAAAACATTTATTGGCAAGTCCTCCAGGAGGGTTATCATCTACTCAGTTGGATATAACATACAGTTCAGGAACAATAGGTAAGCCTTGAAGCCACAAAAATCTTTTCATTTCCAAAACCAGGCAATTAAACTGATAATTTACAGAGGGAATGGCAGAAGTTGAATTAAACATTGCAAGATGAAACCCTTGCTGGTAATGAAAGGAGTTGATATTTTATTCTGAGATGCTGCTGAGATTGTACAGCTGTATTATTAAAATAAACAGCCAAAGGTGCAACATATTATGAACCCTTTGGGCGAGATCCTTCCTTAGTTTGCATCCTATTTGCACAACAAAAGATGGCCATTGGACACTCCTTGGGTGCAGGGATTAAACAAAGACCCTGCAGATGTTTGGGCACTGGATTTACACACTTTCCATGCTGTTGTCATCTTTTAGCACTTGTAGACAAACTTGTAGACAAGTTGAATTCGGGTGCCTTACCCCAAACATGCTCATTTCTAGCTTAACAAGAAGCAGCAAGTCTGTGCTTGCTGAGGTTTGGAATAAGCTCTTCCAGATAATGTTTTCTCTAATAAAATCACTTATTATAGCTTTAGGTGAGAAGAACTGCGATGCAGTTTGAGCACAAGCTCATAACAAGATGACTGTGAAAGGCAGGAAGTTTATTTGGACAATGAGGGGACAAGTGCTGGTGCAAGTGTGGGGCTTCATCACTGCTGGGGAAGAGAAGCCCCTCTTCCCAACACTCCATGCTTTTCTATTCCATCAGCACTCCACAGGCCACCATTCAACCTGCCCACCCCAGTTACAATTAATCTTCAGCAAATGGGCCTCTTTGGAAGCCTAAAAATTGTTGTCAGACAGCAAAATACCTTAGCACCAAATTAATTTCCACATAATGTTCTGTTTTGTCTAGGAACTGGCTGAGTTTTATTTTTTGTGCCTAAAAACAATACTGCTTCATTGTTCTTGGTTGTCAGCCAGGTGGAGTTTTTCATATGCTGAGCTGAGTATCTTAGAGAGGGTGTACAGGCTGGGGGAGGGAAATCACTGCTCAAGGATGCTAAGAGGTCACCCACAGGATTTATAAGCAGCATATGGGCCTGACACATGTATGCCCTAAGGCCTCTAGGCAGTAGCAAATGGCTCTGCTTTCACCTGCTCTAACAGGACAACTGCTCAGAGTTTTCCTTGGAAGTCAGCCAGCTGATGCAAACACAAACAGCTCCAGGAAAGGGTCTCGAAACATTCCTCTCATCATCCTGGTGGAGCTTTGGATCTGCCAAGGCCACTACCCAAGCCTTCCAGCATGCTGCACTAAATTTCCCTTCAGTAAAAGCTTTGTCTGTATAAAAAATTCTTGTTGGGAAGAGATACTGTATTTGCCAAGTAAACAAAGGTGTTAAGCAGCACAAGAGAAAACAGGAGTGGAAACAAAACTGTGAAGCCATTTTAATGGTGCAAGACAGCCCTCATGGGACTAGCCAGAAGCAGGAAGCTCAAAGCTTTCTGTTAAATAGCTGTATCTAAACGAGAGCAGCATCTCTTTGGCCTTTAGGAGTGGAAAGGAATTTCAGCTTCCTCAAGAGCTCAGTATCCCCATGCAGAGCTTGAGGACACTTAAGGCTTGGTTTAGCAGGCATTCCTCTGCCAGGAGTGCTGGTTTAATTAGCTCCCTGTGCGAATCCCCCAGCTGCTCCTGCCCAGCACTGTCTCCCCACAGCTGTTGGCAAGGCTGTGCAGAAAAGCAGGCAACAAAGCTGACTGGGGTTAGAAATGTTGACTGCACATATAGCCAGTAAGTGCCCATTGAAACACAAACTGTCTTCCAAAACCAAGGTACTCTGTAACATCTCACCCATGCCTTAATTCTGCTCTGCATTTTGGTTTTTCTGCAGTAATATACACAGAAATTTTCTCAAAGTAGCTTGTGTTATTGAAACCTTAAGAAGAATCAAGGATGGCAAAGTGCAGTTTTCATAAATATCGTATTTACTGTACTTTGTCTTGACAGTGAATCATGGGAACACTTACTCAAAAGCTATTACTCTTAAGTGGCACATCCTACTGAACCTGAATTTCTCAGTCTGCTACTGACTAGCTCCAAACTTACCTAGTTTGCAATAACATAACCCATGATATGATGAGCTGATAGGTTTAAAGCTGATGTAGTTCAAAGGAAACCCAGCACTTTTAAAGTCAGACTTTCCTCTAAGCCTAAGAAGACAACGTTGCTGAGACACAAACGACACTTCAGTTTAAAACATAAAGACTCCAAATCAATTTTGCCAGCAGCAGGAGGACGATGCCCTGACAGGACTCTGGGGTACTCACTGTAGGAGGGGATTCCGTAGGGCTGCCCCGGGGGGGGATAGGCAGTGTAGGCAGCAGCCTGCTGGATTCCCGTGCTGTACTGAGCCTGTCCATAGGCTGCCATCGTGGGGAAGGACGGGACTGTCACTATATGGGGATAATGTCTATTCAGAACAAGAAAACAGAAGGGTGTAAGGCAATAGCTACTGCACACGATGCTCTAGAGCACAAGCAGAACAGTTCCAGACATCTTGCTAAAATAACGTTCAACACAGGATGCTGAGTATGTTGGGAACTTGGAACTGAGTGGACTGAAGCAGAAGTTTGTTTTATGAACTATCAGATTAAGCCACCTAAACGCATGGTGACTTTAAGACAGTGCAAATTACATGCAAGTTAAAAAAATAAAATAAAATCAACACTGATTTTTCATGTTTCAATTTGAATTTGTCGAGCAAGTGAGTGAGATGGGAAACCTCCGACATTTCGACACATCCCCTCTGTGGTCACTCATAAACACAACATATTCAAACTGATAAGTTTTGGATACCCAGGGGCACAAAAACACAGTTCAGAGTACCTCAAGCCTTATTACACTCCATATCAAAGAAGATTAAGAAACAGCTACTTCCCTGTGCCAGAGATGTGTGGGGGAACAGGTGGATGGGCTTAGGGCAGATGTTTTTTAAGGTGACAGAAGTCTGCACAAAATGGCTGTTCAGCAAAACAGGGATTTTAAATTACAGCACTTGGCACGAGAACTCACTTTGTGGTGTACAGATGGAGAGGACACTGCGGTGCTGCTTTGCTGCTGCCTGGAAAACAAAATTAAAGGGTCTTAGATTTTCATTGTGTTCTGTTCTGTAGCCAAGCTGATACAATTGTTTTTAGCACTGCTGGTTTGAGAAAAATATACAGGAATCAAAAGACTTTTTATTTTTTAGTTAATATTACCAAACTAAGGCAGGTAAGAATATTCTCTGCTTAACAACAAATATAGATTCAGTTTTAAATTGAGGGTGATACCAGTTGATTGAACTACCAGTTTCTTCTTCTCCTGGGACTGATAACAGTCGTGAAGCTGTGCTTTGCAGCAATGACTCATATGCTAAAGGCTATACTAGCCAATACTATGATTGCTGAAGTGATTTAAACTCACTGAACATTTTGACCTTTTGCTTGTTTTGGTACTCTCCTAGACCATGACTCACTTTCTTTAATGTCCATTAAAATATATCAAATAATAGTAAATATTAAAAATACAACATCATAAATCTTCTTAATTTGAATTTTTTGAGTTAACTATAGCATACCTTATTGAACTACCAGCAATCAAAAAATAACATCAGTAGAAAACCTATCATACAAGTTGATATGTGCAAGATGCCTTCTAATGAACCAAACCAATTGTGTGCTGTAACACTAGCAAAGAAAAATGTGCCACCAGCTTTATTCAGAGATAAATTTATATTTACCAAATTAAAAACTAAGAAACCAAAACCAAACAAAATAAATTAAAACCTGCAACTTGTACTGAAAATGTCACACCAAAATACCACTATGTACATTTTTCAGGTTGCCTCCACAGTGCCATCCAAACTTTGCTCCTCGGCTCCTGGCTGGAGCTGTCATTAATTCAGCATTACAAATGCCAAAAAACTCTCACAATCATCAATAATGACAAGCCACAACTGATTCAGCCGCTGTGTCTCCTGGCTGCATCAATGCACACACCAGACTCACTGCACATGGATTCTCCACCCACCTACAGTGACCAAACCAGCACAACTTCCTTTGTTCAGACATTGGTCAGCTGGCAAATTAAACATTTAAACCATTTTTCATTTAATGAAATATGCAAGTACATATAAAGTCTAAATGCATGCAAACAGTCCTATGGTTTTGGGTAACTTGTACTGCAAACATGGACAGAATGACCAAATAGATCCAAGGAGCTCACATCTGAAATGTTTGTTTGTCCTGATTTAGATCTGTCTTGAAATTGTTCTTTCACACACAACCCTCCTTCACAACATTTTACATGGCTTGATCATTTTACATTATAACACGGAGATTACACCAAACTATTTAAAAAAACACTGCCATTTCATAGGGCAACTTTTTAGACTACATTTCAATTTGCATCATCAGGAGTTCTTAATAAAAATATTAATTACTAGGTCTCATTCTTTTTTTAGAATGTTAATTTATATAATTAATGGTGAAAGCTCTACATGCCCAATCACTAACAGGATCACCTTAATCACTGACAGAAACAAAACCACAAAGACTCTTTCTTCAAACCCCTGCAACCCTCCCACACCTTAGAAAAGTAAAACCCACCTGCAACCCTACCTTGTTTTCTGCACCTATAAAATACGGTACAGTAACCTATTTCCCAAGAAACAGGCAGAGAGGTTTAGTTTAAAATACTGACAAAGGACAGTGTTATATAAAAATGCACATATTATTGACAAAGAATAATATTATACACACGTTATCTATTCACTTATGCATCCACGGAAAGAAGACTGAGTTTAAATCCAAAACTGGGCTTACCTGAGTCACTTTCAAACTCACTATGAAAAATTTGCTTTGACTTACCTGAAAGACAACAGATCAGAAAATTAGGTTTTCAGAGTGTGAAAACAAGAACTACACCATTTCTGTCACTCATTACCAAAGAGAACTGCACTTAAGAAACAAACATTTTACAGTTCATTTCTATAATTCTTAATGGCTTTTACATCAAAAAAACACAGCAGAACAGTTTGAGCACAAGCCTCATTTCTATTCTCTTTGAAAAACACCACAACTTCAAATTTTTGATTTTGGTAGAGAGTAAATAAGTTTGCCAAGAATGCCAAGCAGGAATTTACTGTGTGTGAATATGCAGTATGCTACTGTCACTGACAAGAAAAGGCAAAGTTGATGCTACAGGCAAAATGTGCAAATTATACATTATATATATAATATTTCAATTCTATTGAAAATTATATTGATATAACTGCACATCTCATGACAAGCACCCATGAAAACAACAGGCCAGACAGCTACAAGGACATCTAAATGACTAAGTACTATGACTGGACTTGCTAAATTTAATAATACAGAGCATAAATTTGTGTGCATTTATTACATGAAGAGCTCTGTCAGTCTGAGAATTGTCAAACACACAAGTATTTTCCTGTTCTTCAAATTAACCACAAGTATTTTCAAGGGAAAGAGCACAATCTTGGTAGCACAGGGGATCATTCTGTAGAAAAACACCATAATATTTCTATAAGAAACAAATCAGCGTGAGCTGTCACTGGCAAAGTGGTGTCCAACAGTAGCTCCTGTGTTGGCTCTTATTTATACCACATAACAAAAAACAGTTCCTGCACCAAGAATTTTACAAAATGATGGACCTAAAAATCATTTCTAGCTCTAATCTTTTCTGCAAACAGGAACATTTAAAAGGATGTTTCCTTTAGGCTGTTATTCCTTCTACTGCTCTTGTAAACAGGCAGTCACGATGGGCGTGATTTAACCACGCAATTCCTAATGCCTGAGCAAACATGCAAACAAAACATCTCCTGGCCTTCTAAGAGCCTATAAATGAAGGGTTAAACGTACTACTAAAACATAATAGCCAGTGCCTTTTCCTACCTCCCCTCTAACAGGAAGGCTGACAGATCCTGACCGCAGCAAACAATAGCTGGGATTGTACTAGCAAGAACTAGTTCAGCTGCATCACTTGCCAATAATTTTTTTAGCAGATTTAACATTCTTCTGTTTCCTTCACTTGAACAGTAGGATGGGGTAGGGGGGTGAAGGAGGAGTGCAGATAAATTTCCATCAGAGCCTCAACTCAACCACTGAAAGAATTTGTCCCTGGTACCTGCCAAATGTGAAACTCCAGAGCAGAGGCCAGCAGGGCTGACCATTTGGGGATGGCAGCAGAGGTGTCAGAGCAATGCAAACTGGGGCACAGAGCTGCTTTGGCAGGAGGTTTTCAGGCTGCTCAATACATTTCTGGGCCTGGGAGCCCCCACCTTAACAGCAGCAGCAGCAGAGCCACCAAAGCCCAGGGCTCACGTTCACACCACCACTGGGGCTCCAGCAAAAACTACCAGGTCCACACAAAATACGGTTTACACCTGCAATTCGTGCAGTGGAACAAAAATCTACACATGCATGTGTGTAAATGCAGGCACCAACTATACACAGATATATAATTGCATATGAAATATTTCTATTCCATTTGCATTCAAGCCATTGTGGAACTAAAGGATTCAACCACAGCTGGCGAGTATACAAAAAAACCAAAAAAAAAAACCCAAAAAAAAAGCCACCTCAAAAATCTCAGTTGCTCACTACACTGTAGAACTAATTGCCAGAAGCAGAGGCCTTGCAGTGGCCCTTTGGTAACATATATTCATGTATTTTATGTTAAAGTAGCAAACAGCAAGCAGAAGAGCAGCCTACCTTCTATGTCATCTGGAGCCGTGGCATAAATGTGAGAAAGGTTAAGCTTCAGTCTGTCAGGGCACTCTCTATTTACAGTCAGACTGGGTGATATCACTAGATCTAGCATTTCCTTATACCTGAAGGAAAACAAAGGAAAAATACAATTTATTCATTAATTATGCATGCTTACTAATGATTCAATTTTTTTTCCCTAAGAGTATAAATATTAAAGCTGATTACCTAAACCCAGGCTTCATATAAATTCCACATAATAACATTCACTAAAGTTTTCATCAAAGGGAAATGCTGAATTAAAATGCAGTACTTGCTTCCTTGGAGATTACGCCCATCTGATTAATGAGTTCCCTTTCTTCCTGGATTTTGCCATACAAAAACCAAATTCCAGATCTCTCATATGCCATCAAAGCAAGAATACACACAGCAGTGTCCAGTGAGGCTGCAGAGCAGACTGTAGCAGGCTGAAGATGAAGCTGCGGGCAGTTAGGATCATTATCGAGTCTTACAAGGTAATAAAGTTAGTACTGGTGACAGGATCAGTTTTCCAGGGGACACCCAAACCAGGCACCCCACTACAATGTCCTGGCCATTAGGTGGCAGTGATACAAGGACAGTCCCTTCCACATGAGCAACCTCCTCTGATACAACCAAAAACTTCAAATGATCGACAGCTAGGACTTATATCTCTGAAGAAAAACAGAATTCTTCATGTGTGCACATGACCTACACCACCATGAAAGCTTACAACCTCTGCATTACCAAAACAGTCCAGAAACAAGGACCAAATCATTATTTCAGACCTTATGCATCAAATCAATAGGTCTATTCCTGTGCACACATTTTCAATTCATGTGCTTACCTGCAGACCTTTTCAGCTGCTTGCTTCCCTTGAAGTGTTGGATGTTTTGAATGGGTACAAAATATGTCATTAAGTGCACAGATTTACACACCTATGTCTGCAAGTTTTGGTGAAGACAATGGGGTGAGTACAATAAAGTCTGGCACATTTGATACCTGCACAACTCCTTTTATGAAAGGCAGGTTTCCTTGAAATCTTCACTCCCATCATGTTCTCCCCTTGTTCCCTGTGCAACCAGGGCCTGTGTCCAGAACTGAAGAACCCACTGGGCAAGGAAAACCTGGAGCTAAATTTCTCAGTTAACTGTCTTTATTTCTTTTTAAATACACACAATACAATGGAAACGTATTTGGATTTTCCAAGACTAAACCTGCAGCTTTTGGTTCAAGCCCATAACAGATGATGAACAGAGAACTCAAGAGATTCTGGGTAGTTCTTTGATTTCCATGGCCACACAGAGCACAACCTTAGTTCAGAACCTCAGTTCAGTTCTGTGGAAGTCAGTGGGTGGAATTAGGGCTGTTAGGGGAAAGCATAACTGTGCTCTTGGACAGAGCAGGGTCTGAGCAAGAGCTGATGGGGGAGAGGGAATTCGGTGGTGAGTGGATCCTGGCTGCAGCTTGGTCAGGCTTCCCTTCTCTCATCACTGAATGTGCCTGCCAAGGCAGCTGGCACATCCCTGCTCCCAGGCTGGCACCTCCCCGAGCTGGACTATGCAGGCAGCACCTGGCTGGTAACAATCCCCAGCACACCTAAAACACCCCAAAGTTAAAGAGAGCAGCACACAAAGGTGAAATCGTCAGGCTTCTGCAATACCAATCTATTTGCTTCTGGGAGAAGCCAAGAGGTTTGTTTTGATTTTCTCTTTAAATACCCCTGTATGGCTTTACCAGCTTTGAGAACCAGAAAACCACATACTTTTCCTCTGAACCTACCCAGTCCTTTTTATAAAGCCTGCAAGTCCCTGTGAGGGAGGGCAAGTATTGTTCAGAACAAGCACAAACCAGATCATTTCACCTGTAACTAAACAGCAAAACCAAAGCTAAATTCATTTTCACTTTCTCACCTGACAGCTGCCCAGACAGAAAAAACCATGACCCCTCTGTGAATATACAGAACTACCAAAAACAGGCATGAAGAGGCATAACCATGTACAGTGTCCACAACCTCAATCCTCCTCTGTCCAGGTGGGATCTGTCTGCCTCCCTTGGAAATCCACGTAGGTATCTCATCACCAACACAGCCTCAATTCCAAAGGCTTCCCAAGTATGTGCCATGAAGGAGACCTCATGGATGACCAGCGTGGTAGAAATGTTCTGGATCCAACCCTTGTGTCATCCCTTTGTCCCCAAATGCTACCTGCTACAGATGTGCTAAGGAAACAAGAGCAGCATAAAAATCAGCCTTGCTCTGCAGCTGCACCGTTGTTGCTAGTGGGTCTCAAAGGGTTCCACCTTCAGATGTGTCCTTGTAAGAGGAGCACAACTGGCTCCCCCTCCCTGCCTTAGATACAGACAAACTGAAAATGGAGAAGCACAGGGCCACCGATTGTACCCACAGCCAGTGCCCGCGCCACCGACGGCCTGGAAACGCAACAAGGAGGCAGATGTGTGCAAAGATACAAAAAAATAGTCCCCAGGTGTAAAAAATCCTACCCAAGGGACTCAAACCCAGAGACAGAGCTGAAACAGCAATCCATGACTGAACTCAGAGCACAGCTCACGAGAGGCTTCACTCAGCACTGCAGGAAGTTCTGCTCCGTCTGGTACCGAAGCACAGACTGCAGGGCAGTAAGGGATGGTCACAACCCTTCTTCTGCACACTGAACTTGTGCCAGAGCTTTTTCTCCAGAAAAGCCAGCTGCCACAGAGAAAGGGCTCAGGAAGAATTTTGTGGGGCTTCTCAGTGGGGCAGAATAAGGTACGAGCTGTGGCTTCTGAGGCTCTCTGAAAAGGAGCAGGGCGGGCAGGGGCTTTTTTTTTCCCCGAGGATTTAAGGAATTAGTTTATTCAAATCCACCAGCACCCAATTAATTTTGTCTGCATGGCTGAGAAGGTGAGGTTCCATTTTATACAAGCTCTTCCTTTCCACTCTGAGCACCATCTCATGTCTTTTCCCCTTACTTCCTTAGTGCTATCCCTGAACTGAGGGAAAGCACTGCTGCCACAGATCCTGTCAAGCTGGGGCTGTTCCACCTTGTTTGTCAGATAACACATGCCCTTCAGCATAATCCAAAGCCCCATCATTCATGACACTGCCCAGGCTGTTGCCAAGTGAACAGGAGCAGATGTTTAAAGGGAAATGATCTTTTATAGTGATTAATGCACTTTAATTACACCATTGTTCAGAGATTTCATTAGCTACTCTCTGCCTGATGGTTTTTCTACTAGTTTTGTTCTGTTCACTTTTGTATTCACCAAGGCACATCATATTTTCCTGTTTTTTCAGCTCTCGTTTTAGTTTAGTCTGTATTAGTTGCATGTACAAACAGGTAACTTTTCACAGAACTGCCTGTCTGGTTGTGCATGTCACGTATGAGTGCTGTTAGTGGCTTTGCCTGCTTTGCACGCACCATTTACTGATTTATTCATGTGCATTTCTTGCCTATGGACTTCTTGACAAGAGTTTCTGAAATTCCAGTTTTAATGATGGCAAGCTACAGAAAACAGTCAAATAATGGAACAGGGCTGGTATTTAACACAGTAAATGACATGCTGGAGTGCAACTGATGAAAATATCAGGTCTTTGTTTTCTTTTTAGAGAAAAAACATTTTCTGGCTTAAGCAGTGTACAGTAAATCAGTAATAAAGTTTGCTGAATATGAGCTTTTATTAAAACCAGTGATGGCAGCATCTAGCATGCAGGGCTAACAGACATCTGGAAGAGCTTTTGGCTTCTGTAATTAAGAAGAACCTTGTGTGAATTTGTTGCTCAGCTTTTCCATTAGAATCCCCAACCCAAACCCCAGTATTTTGCCCTGAAAGTTAGCCCACAAAATCTCTGCCAAAAACAGAAACTTTTTTCTAACATTTAGGAAGGAAAAAATAGAAATAAAAGTTGATTTTTTTTTTCTTTTCAGTAATTTTGAAGCTAGGAATGCCAGATTAAACAATTTAAGGTTTCAGATTTTTGACTGAGGTGTTGGGGCAACTGGCAAATCCCCTATTCTTTTACAGTGATGTTTTGAAGGCAGTGATTCCTGACCCGAGTCAAGGCAGTCAAATGTGTGCTGAAGACAGAACTGCTGAGTGATCTAATCTCTCTCCAGCAAAGTACTCAAAAACGGGTGTCCAGTGCCATGGAGGGACCCGGTGTGATGCCTTAAGTTTTAGCTTTCATATTTTCCAGATTCTGTACTGCATTAATACATAACTCTGAACTTCACATAGACTGTTAGCAAGTTCTCACAGTTTAGTCCGACAACACAATCCTTTTTCAGCCTGAGAACTAAGGGCACTATAACAGCTTCAGGCCCAAAAAGTATAAACAACAGGGAACTGAGGAGAGCAAACTGGGAGGATGAGACTGCATAACCTGAGGCTGGAATTGGACAATTAACCCCAATATGTAAATGGACCAAAACTTATAAAAGTGTGAAAACTCGTGACCCGTCGTCCACCTTGGGTGTAGCCCTGGCCAGGCTCTTGTACTGCCCAAGGAGTATCCAGTGAAGGCCTTTTAAGAAATCCTTCCTTTATTCCTTTAACACTGCCTAGCCTCTGTTCTAGGCAGCCTGTCAAGGCATCAGGTGTGCAGACTGAGTCTGCAAGGTGATGAGATCTCCATGGATCATATTTTGAAAGGGTGGATCAGGAAACCACCATGGCATTGTGGGCAGATGGAACCTCACCACAGCTCTGCCCAGCACAGCTGACAAGCCAGAAGGCACCAGCCACAGATCAAGGAGTCTCCTTCCAAAGCCTGGAGCTCTGCTGCTCAGGCAGAACCTCAATCCTCTCTCAGTGTGCTCCCACTTGTTATTAACATCCTCCCCACAACACACTAAAGGCAGCTCGGGGCACTTCCATCCTCCCCACGGAGGCAGTGGACTTATGCCTGGGAATCTGCACTTTTCACTCATCTCTACTCCATTTCTGGGGTGAGAAGACAGAATTCTGGCTTCAAAATGTACCTGAATGGTAAAAAAAAAACATTCAAAGGAGAGCTTTCAGAGCATTTTCAGCAAAAAATACACCTGGGTAGTATGAGGTACCAGGGTAAACTCAATGGCTGAGTGATTGAGAGATTTCAGAGGGAATATGTGCAAGGAAAAGCAGGGCATTTTCCCCAAAATGACACCAGTCTGCAGGAGGGCATCTCAGCAACAGAAAGGACAGTCAGGAGTGAAAGACACCAAGGGGAGGGAAGCTGGCATGGCTGTGGGAAAAAGGAGAATGAGCTCTGCATCTGTCATCAGTGAAGGAACTGAAGAGGTAGGAGCCCTGCAGGTGAAAAAACCGAAACTGCTCCCCTTGGGAAAAACCTGCCAGAGCCTACAGTGGAAAGGACAAGTACTTCAAGGGAGTGAGAAATTGCAAGGTTTCTCAGAAATTATGCTCCCTGCAACAATCTCATGCAGTGATCTTCTCAAGAATTTTTACTTGTAGCTGGATGGAGGCCAAATACAAGCTTAAACCACTAGATCTTCCTAAACATATGCATATGCCAACACAGAGCCCTAGGCAGGAGTGGTACAAGCCAAGTCCTCTGCTTTTAGCTCTGCTGGGAAGGGGAGGAGTAGAGACAGAGATTGCAGCCCAATTGCAAGAGCAACATTTGTGTCTTGCTTCCGTGACTTTATCTGGTTTTAATCAGTAATCAACCGCTTTCATCTTTCTACCCTCCTAAAAAAAACGGTGCAGATTGCTAAGAAATACTTGATGATTCCAGTGGTATTCATAATTAAAAATATGACAGTCTGATTCCCCACTATATTTCAGAAGTGAATCACATGCAGAAAAATCTGAAGATGGCTTTCTCACTCTCAGATTCAGAGAAAACAAACAAAACCCATCCCAGTCCTAAAAAGTTTGAGTTTAATTCATTCCTAGGAAACACAAGATTAATTTTTTTCCCATATGGATAAAATTTTCAAAAGCACCTGCTATGGCTCATTAATTTTCATTGGGAATTAAAACTTCTACTGTTTTAACTCCATGGGAAGCTTAGTAGTTTAGGCAGCCTTGCCAGGACATTTGGTAGCAAAATTCTGCTCCCAATTTTACTCTGCTTCTGTACAAAAATAAAGGAATCATTCATAAGCAAAGAAAACAGTGTTATCTTGCAGCCACCTTCCACATGGTATAATCATAGGGAATCTCCCACACTGAAGATTTTGGCTACTTCTATCCACACATTTCAAAAGCAGAGGAAAGTAATTTCATTTCCTCTGTCAGTACATTCCTCCCCGCTCTGTTTGGCCGTTCTTCTCTTGATCTATAATAGATTCTTTGTTCCATTTCAGAAACTCAAAAATGCTTCAGCAGGTGAAAGCCATGACCCTGTTTTCTCTTTTATAATGAGTCTCAGTTCACCCACAAGCGCATCTGATAGATGCACGCAGGGAAAGCCTGAACAGGCATGAACTTCACCCTGGGCTGGCATTAATGCTCACGTCCAAGACTGGCGGCGCAGGCTCGATGACAAGACATCCTTTCAAGGTGACCTGCAGGGCAGAAGCCTCGGGCTGTTTATATTCCTGAGAGCTGCTTTTTACTGATGTAACTACACAATAAAAGCAGCAGTACTTGTCTGGATTTATCATTGCCCAGCCTGTTTCAGACACAAAAGGAAGAGGAGTCCTCACTATGGCTGTAGCACAGCCCTGGGGTGGGGGTACAGAGCTGCACTGGCCTCCAGCACGTGTCATCTCAGGCTAAGGATGAAGCCAAGAGAAACAAGACAAAAGTTATGTGATAGGTAAGGAAAAAAAAATGTTTGGTTAACACTGAGATTTTTTAATTCCTTTTTTTTTTTTTTTAAGTGTTAATTCTAAACAAGTTTAAGAAGAATAACTGAGAAAAAATAACAAAATACATCAATTCTATCAATTCTTTCACACTTCTGAAACCACTATTGTTTAAAAATAACCAAAGTATTCAATCAGCTTTAAAATCTTTCCCCACATGGTTTCTGTGTTTTGTCTTTTTTTTTCTTTGAATGAAAGTCTTTTTATCAAAATTTTACTTTCACTGGAAGTTTTCTGTCTTGCTCTAACCCATAGACCAGACAGTGAAAAACAGATGAAAATTCCTGTCTCGTGAATTTTTTGAGGCGCATTAACTTTTTTTTTCCCTCTTTTTTTGGAAGGAAAGTCAGCCTTAAGATTTTTCAGTGCTTGGAACCGGCACAAATAACTGCATGCCTTGTTTCCCTGGAAGTCCTGAATTTCCAGAAGCATTGACTTGCTTCACCAGGCTTCATCACCTGCTATTCCAGTCTGCTTTTCATTGATTTTTCTTTAAATATACTATTTTTTTCTTTAAATATACTATTTCTTTTTTTTTTTTTCTTTAAATACACTATTTCTTTTTTGGCTCAGACCTGTTAATTTAAAAAAAAATGTTCTTCCTCCTCCTAGCAGGGCTTCACTACTGCCTTCTCCAGGTGCTGTTTTCCTGATCCCCCCTGCAGACACAGTACACTAAGGTGAAAAATGGGGATGACCTTGGCTGGGATTCCCCTGCATTTCCTGCAATTAAAATGGGAGAGTTTGAAGGAAGATAGAGCAGGGGGAGCAGCAACATTTCTGGCTGAGCAGTCCATAGTAAAGGGGATTCAGTGCACATAAAACCACCCAAGACAAGGCACCTTCACCATTCATTCTGAAAGCACACTCAGAGGCAGCTCGGAAATTAGAGTGAGCTCATGATGGGGCTCACACCACAGACCTTCAACCTGGCAGCCCGACCAGAAATACATCATGACACTGGCTGGAGTCACTGGGTCTTTTAAAATTCATTTCAAGAACAGTATTTCACTTATTCTAAGTTAAAATGAGAAAGTAGAATTTTTCACAAAGCCTTTTTTTGGTCTGTTGGATCTATTTGCCAAGTGGAGCAACCCTTGCAAAGATATTATTTTCCAAAGCATAAACTTACTCAGCTTTCTTACTGTGAACAAGCAAGTACCACACAGAACAGGATACACTGATAAAGAAATACTGTGAGCTTACAGCCTACAGTGATTTGAAATATAAAGTTGTATGTGTATGCATACATACAAAAGTACACAAATAATCTCTTTCAGCTTCCACATTCCTATTTGACATTCACAAGCTTTTTAATTTCATCACACCTCTTCCTATTCAGATCCCCCAGGCACGCAAGGGCTGCATGTGACTGCAGAAAACCACTCCAGCAGCTCCAGCTGCAGAATTAAGGCCCTTCATAAATAACTGCAAAATAACTGCTCCCAGAGTCAGGGCTTCCCAAGCCAAGGGCTGCAGAATCCAGCTCATGACAATTGTCACTATTTAGGCACCTCTTTCCACCTTGAATAACTACATTTTTTACTCCTTCTCCTCAGAATCACAAGGGCTAAAGACACAAATAGATATATACACATGAAATTAAGAGTTTATTCCCCTCAGTTTTC
Source organism: Anomalospiza imberbis (assembly GCF_031753505.1). Classification (NCBI taxonomy): domain Eukaryota; kingdom Metazoa; phylum Chordata; class Aves; order Passeriformes; family Viduidae; genus Anomalospiza; species Anomalospiza imberbis. Next base: position 6,227,467 of record NC_089697.1, on the reverse strand, counting down.
TGCTTTCTCCTCACATGTCATGGTGAGTAAAGAGCAGCATCTATGCTGGAAAATGAAACTCTGGTGTTACCAGGAAAAAACTCATTCTCAGGTGTGTGTGTTTGCAGGGCCTTCTTTTGTAAAACATTTTCATCATCAATACGCTGTAACATAAAGCAATTACATAAGCAAAATTAAGCATCCAGAAACTACTTCAGCTCTACCATACCAGGATGAAGTGGAGACAATAAAGCACTGAACATCACAGAAAAAAAAAAATCTGCTTCAAAAAATAGTGGAAAATCACAAATAGAAAACAGAGCTTTCCTTGCTCACCAGTGGAGCCTTGGGCACACCTGCCCAGACTCCAGTGGCATGAGAGAAACTACTTTTAGGCAATAATTTTTGTAAAACTAACTATTCGGTGAGGCAAGTAATAACTTCTCTGAAACTCCATTTGATGCAGCAGGACAAGATAAATCATCATAAGTTGCAGAGGGCTTGGAAGGGAAAGCACCTCACACAGCACACAGCTGGAGCTGCAGGGCAGCAGGAATTCTATCCCTGCACAGTTTAATGCAGTGAAAGTTGGCCATTAGCTGGAACAAGTGCCAAGGGAAAACATTTTCCAGAAAGTTTAGAGCATTTATACCACCCACATCCTAACAAAAAACTCCTCATTCAAAAGGTAGTGATGCACCATGCACAAAGCTGCCCCAAGCCTCACTGTGTGAGCAAGTTGGTCTAGTGGCAGGGGGGTTGGAACAAGATGATCTTTAAGGTCTCTTCCAACCCAAGCCATTCTATGATTCCATGAAGCTCCCACAGAAAAATCAATGTATTAGAAAATACTTGCTCATGCTGCTTTGAGAAGTAATACTCTTACTAAAATCCACACAGGTAAGTATGTGCAGGAAAAAGTGGCACTCACTCACAACGGGAAAGCTCTCACAGAGGACACAATGAGATTAATTCTGTCACACAGAAATAGCAGATCAAACCCTGCTCTGACACTCAGAAAACCTGGGGTTTTCTCCCTGCTCTGCCCTGGCAACTCAGCTGATTCCTGGGCGAGTCCTTTGTGCCACCACTGTGCTTCCTGACCTGGAGAAGCTGCAGGACAAGTGTTCCTCTTTATGCATGTGAAGCATTCACCAGTGCAATGCTGTCCTACTCTCTGTGAGACCTCCAGGTACTGCAGCCTTAAATAAACTGCAGTAACAAAAGATATATATATATATAATTTTCCCTAGGGCTGCAGTTTACCTTGAAGTAACATTGAGTTCTTCCAATCGCTATGAGATTGGGCAAGTTTCTCAGGACTCCATTAAGGCCTCTGTAAAACTGGGAACTACAGTATAAATTGCCAATTAAGCTCTTTTTAGGGGCTGGAAAGTCTTCTGAAATCTTTAGGTGGAATCTGTTACACTGCTGGAGTATTGATATCCATGCCAATGAATAATGACCAACGTGAACATGAGACAGCCAAGAAGGAGGCGAGGCACGAGACCTGTCCTTCAGGGCATGTTCTCTCACTCATTTTTGGTCCAAAATCTCTCCATTCCCAGACTATGAGAATTTCTTCACCATTTTGATTTACTTCTCAAACCTGTCAGAGTCCTGCAATGGCTCCAGCAACCCACTAAGAAAGGTAGGGCTGCCCCTTTATAACAGGCCTGTGTCAGCACCTCCGTTCTCAGCCTGTAAAGGAGGAGCACTTGGGGAATAATAATTCAGAAAGAGCTATGGGAAAAGAACTATGAAACGTAAGTTAGCTAAAGGACTTTGGATGTGAGGGAAAAGTCTAGGATAACAGTACAGGTGAGGCTGGAGTGAGAATGACGTACTCTCTCCTTGGTTAAATCCCTCAAGTCAGACTTTCTCCAAGCAGAGAAGACAGCAAAGAGCTGTTGTGTGTGTAGAAGGCTGAAGAATCTCTGATTGCCTCGTTTTCCTTATCAGTAAAAGAGCACTGATGGTGATATGACTATGGCACTTCTGAACAGAACTGCTCTGGCAGTGCTACAATTTCCAGAAATACCAGGTTCACAAAGTTTCAACCATTCTGTGATCAACAGTGAATTTCTGGCTGGGTCATCTTCAAACATGTTGAGCCAAACCAGTTGATCCTTATAATACAACAAGAGCTGCTCCCCTCCTTTTGATGCTGCTTACACAAATGCTGTAGGCAAGGCTGGTCCAGAACTACTGCAGCTGCGATGAAGGGCACTGCACATGCAGCTGCTCACTCAATACCATTTAACCCTGAAGCTGCTTCCCCACTGCACGGCCTGGATGAGGAAATCCAACTGTACTCTGATACACCTTCCCTGTTTAGATACCAAGCAAGTCAGGTTACTGGATTTAGTGACTATGTGGTTACATAAATCAGATTAATGAACTTCTAACATTCCCTTAGTCGCAATCCTTCCTCTTGGAGAAGAGGAGAGGATGCTCCTGGAAGAGAGGCTATCACTCAGCTGAATTCAAGAAGTTATCCTACCCTCCTTTTCTTCAAAGATACAACTAAAGCCATCTTTTCTCTCCATTTTTGACTCAAAATAAAAATCAATTGTCATTATGAATAATATTTCTGTAGTAGAAGTTGGTTACCTCACCAGTAGGAATACTGAAATGTCAATTTTTTTGTTCCTGTGTCTAAAACTGGAAGGCTCAAAAGGGACAAACTGAATCAAGAGGTTGGCTGACAATGGCAGTTCCTAGATAAAAGTGCAGCAGATTTCTCCTTTTAAAGAGCTACAGCACAAATGCAGCGAGCAAAGTATCACAATGGAATTGCTACTCATCTTGGAGATGTTAAGAGAAAAAAGGACAATAATTAAAAGCAGTGCTTGAGCAAAATGCACTTTGTTACTCATACCAGTTAATAGTGTGGAAAAAGCCAAGGGGAACAGGAATCTACTCAGAGCAGTGTTTTCCTTGATATTAACTCCATTAATAATTTGTTTCTGTGGGTATTTGAAAGTCAGGCTAAAATAACACAGGAATAACAAATGGGACAGCATGATTCACTTTGTGTGTTCAGGTGGGCCAAGGTCTGATTTCCTACGAGTTTTGGTGGGACAGGCTGACGCTTTTTTCTTTAAGCCCAGGTGAAATTAACCCGGGCCCAAGCTCCCAAAACTGCTGGCTGTTAGGTTTATTTTCAAGACAGAGGGAAGGAATTTTTGCAGGGATAACCAGAGGATATTAACAAAGAGGAGTCACAGAAATCCTGCCATCCAGTCACTGATGCTCTGCAGGACAGCACGGTAGTAAAAAACCCCAAATAAAACAAATGCACCACCCAATGCCATGTACACAAATGTCCCTGTTTTCCTTTGCAAAACCTGATCTGATAATGAAAAACACTTCCTGGAAGTGCCATTTTATGATATTAAACAGGCCTCAAATAACTTAAAGTACAGAGGGACACTGACATTTGAACTGCAGGAGTTTTGTTTTCCGTCTTGTTTTTCCCCACTGTGAATATCGCATTTGAATAACTGAAATTTTCAAAATCTTTTCCTCCTTTCACCATGATGTAATGCAAGTGTTGCACAAGAATAACAATGTAGAGCTACTGCTGCTGGAGCCAAGTTTGGCACCAAGAGAGATTAGGGTTGGCACCATACACCATGACCTTTAAAATAAATTTGGCAGCCTTGCTCTTGCCACTGCTGCCACAAACAGAAGTCAGGGCAGTAAATGGAAAAGTGCTGAAAGAGACCATGAGTTTGTAACTGGAACAAAGATGCCCATTAGCCAACCACTTAATCTAACACCTTCTCATATATGAAAAGTAAAGAGTTTTACAATGGCATGTCAAAATTAGCAGCAGTAGCAGGGACCAAAGTGTAACATAACAGTGCCTCTCATCTGTCCATCACACCAAACTGAGCCTACAAAACCCACCAGCCAGCTACCTGTCAGCCAGGAGAATTAACATGCACAACTGCAAATTCCACCAGACTATTCAAAGAAAAATACTTGATCTATACAAGAGCACATCTGTCTCAACAAATTTTCCCTTTCCAGTACTTTTCAGTTATGCTTTCCCGGGAGGACATTTGCTCCTATTCAGTGATGCTGGAACAGCTCTCTGGAAAGAGACACATATGTGTGTTTTTCTCCTTTATGCAGATGGAACAGAGGAGAAATGCAAGGTTTCCTCACTGTATCCCTCCTGGCTTGAACTGAACGAGCGTGGGCTGATTTTCTCTGCTCTATAAAAGGAGTCTGATGATTTGTGATGTGGACATCTGTCTGCAACTGGACAGACGCCACCAGCTTATTTCACACAGACAACTAGACAGCCGTGTAATAGCAGCATCTTTCAATTGCTACCTTCATTTTTTTTAAAGAAACCTCATTACCTAGCAGAAGAGCTCCATATTCCATTCAAAATTTCACTACATTTAAAAATTCTTTAAGCACCAACTCTCAAATAAGGGACCACCTTGACCTGTGATAAAAGTCAGAAGCATGTGTGGTGCTGTAACAGCTTTTTGTCACTTGGTTAGCACCAGAACATGTAAGAACATTCAAGGCAGATTTCAAGCAGTAACTTTCATCAGCTGTACCAACAAGCACTCCTAATGGGATAGCCAGCATGGTGTTTGTATGGGGAGGCACACACAAGTTACAGACTCCTTTTACAGCTTTGTTTTAAGGTGAAAATGCACTTTTTCCCTCACTACCAAAAATTAAAATAAATGAAAAAAATAGGGTCTGATTACTATAACCTAACTTTTCTGATGGCTTCAAATTCTTCTAAAGTCCTGTCAAATACAAAAAAAAAAAAAAAAAAAAAAAAGGGCAACTTTCAATGATGACAAACCATGCTATCTTTTATTAGATGTTCACAGCTTCAGTGGCAAAACTAGCATCTTAAAGCCCACTTTGTTTCTCTAATGAGCACTTTTCTCCTATCATATTATACCCTTGGGAGCCCCGGTCGAACTCTCAAGAAGCCACTCTGTGACACAGCTCATCACCTCTGAGGCCACCTGCCAACAGCAGCCACTCAAGCCCAATTTGGGACTGCTGGGAACAAGAGGGATCCAAACCAGCAAGAGGCAACTGTGTCATTCACAGATAATTCGAGATAATTCCCTGCAGGTACAGAAAAAGGCAGCTCCTAGTGTTCGTACAGATAATCTAAGAAAAGAGTTTTGTCATCTGTACAGATTAAAAAATCCAGCTGCAAGTAAAAGCCAACTTTCACTGCTTGGATATTTGAGAACAAGCTCACATGTGCCATGGAGAAGGTGACTGCCTTAGAATTAAAACTCAGATTTGATCTGCAATTTCCTCAGTTTAAAGGCAAATTTCGCTTGCACACATAGGACTTCAAAGGCCCTCACCTGTCCACAGCCCAGAAGAGCAGCCTGACAGCCTGGTTCAACAGGGCATGTGTTTCCTGACATTGGATTAACTTCAGCTCATCACCTTCAGTGTCGCTTTTCTCTGACACTTCTATGGAGTAACTTCTAGCACAGACAAAAGAATCAAAGTCATTTCCTGCCTCCAGCTACTACAGGATGGCACAGATTTGTCCAATTCACTCACAAGCAGCACGCAAAGATGCTCTTGCTGACTCCAACTGTTTGCAGCAATGAGCAACCAGAAAATAAAAAAAAATAAAATCAACAGTGCAAAATATATGAGTGTAGTGCTTGGCTTAAAAAAAAAAAAAATACAGCAGCTCACCTCTTTTTCCCCTTCACAGAAAATCTGGTAACTCTAGTGAAAAAAAAAAAAAAAACAAGGAGAAAGGGGACTGTGCCTAATTTCAGATTGTGTTTTGCTTTCTTTTTTTAATTAGTGCATAGATAGGAGTAATACAAAAATAGGAGCAAAGGTATCTGAGCTCAAGCAAGTTACAGTTCTACATTAATTTCCCTCAATCACTAATTAGAGAGCCACCTTAAAATACTAACACAAATAGAACTGCTATTAGAAAAACAATTTACTTTATTTCTTGAGTGGAGTAGTCAGAAATGGCAAGTTTGATGCCATGATCCAGTGGCCAGGGCTCTCGTAAGGCAGACTTGGATTCAGTCCTGTGTTAGCCACAAGTTTCCTGTTACCAGAGTAGTTTACAAAGCCAACTCCTATTTAACCTGCCTGCCTCTATTCCCCTCCTCTGTAAAACAGGGGTTTCTGCATTTTTACACTTCTGAGCACAATGAGCTCAAAATTATGGAGACAACATGCTGCACTCAGGTAAATCAGCACAAGGATATGAGGAAGAAAAATATCTAAACACCAAAGACAGAAAAGCAGCCCTACACCTATGAAAAATGCCATGAAACCAGTGTATTTCTAACTTCTGCTTACCACTTCAGAACCTTTCTCTGCTCTTGTGCCTGTGCAGGGAGCAGGCACTGCCTGCAGTTGTCAGAACCAAACAGAAGCCTAAATCTCACATTCCTATTCCCTCCTAGACCACATAACATCCATCCTCATTCCAGCACCCAACTTCTGCACGGGTAAACTCTGCCTTTAATTCACATTTGGCCGTGTAACTCCTCTATCCCAGTCACATCACCCCAGTGGGTCTGCTCCTATCTGGAGAGGAGGTGCCAGGTTTGTGCATCTCCTGCCCGCACATGTCCTGCCGTGCTTCACATGGAGCATGACCAATGTGCTAACCCCTGGACAGCTGCTGGTTTTACAGGCTGTCATCACAAAGACTGCCTGTGTGCCTGCTGGGAGGGGGTGATTCTTTAGGAGCCCAGCAACTGCATTCATTCCTTCAGTTCAGCTGCAAATTTAAGCGTGGAATTGAAATGCCGCTATTAAGAGAACCAGCCTTGCTTAGTTCAGCTTCTAATCACAAACTGGCACTGGGGGATCATCTGATGTCTTAAAATCCTGCATCCTGCATTCAAACACAGTTCCTGAAGGTTCATAGGGTGCATTTTCACCAAAAGATATTGCAGAGTAAATGGGTGCAAAGATTCTAAACTGCAAGGTCTCACAGGGGAGGACAACATGTGCCAGAACCTCCATCTCCTAAACTCATCTAGGAACTGCTTCCTTAGTGTTCATGTACCAGTGGGTGAAAGCTAAGAGAGACAAAAGTCATTAAGAAAATAAGACAAAATAAGAAGAATGTGTGACACAGAAGTAAAAAGCTCTTGGGATGTGAGCTGGAGAAAAGCCTTTTGAAATACTTTGTGGAGTACTACTGAAAAAAAGAATTTCTGAAACCTTTATGTGCACTGGATTAAAAAAAACCCAAAACAACCCCAACAAAACCCACAAAAACTTTCAGTACAATTTCTAAACAAACAAAACAAGTTTCTGCTAGAATTACACTCCATCTATTTCCCTCCAATTCTTGTGGACTGCCACAAGAACTTGAGTTTCTGGCTTGATGGAGAGAAGTTAACAACATCTAATTGAAAAAGGCAACGTTTTCCTTGTCCTGCCACATACCACTTTGCCAGTAAAAACGTGAGAGAAATAATTTGAAAAGCACGTACACACACCTTAAGCAAAAGTCCAAGTTTTAAGAACAACAGCCTGACAGTGAAAGCTGTAAGAATTAAGATTTTTCTCGAAGCTAAGCATACATTTTTCCATGCAAGCAGCTGAATCATGGGTATTTTAAAGAATAGTTTATTAAGCACAATATAGCACATCTCATACTCAGCTCTATAAAATATGTCCAGTGCTGCACAAAGCATTAAAAAGCATTTAAATCTGGAACTTGCTGGCATCCACTGGCACAGCAGAAGAATTGAGAGAACTAATCTAACAGCTGTCTGGAAACACAGCAGATTTATACCGAGGGTTTAGTCATTAACTGTAGTTATCTGACTTATACCAGAACACTGAATGAGCAGTGGTGGTCTCTAGATTAGTGCAATGTATGGCAACCCCCAAAATACAGTCCTGGCTCCAGGATGCTGAAATTAATTGCTTTGCTTCTTAGTGGAAGCATTCCAGTCTGGTTAATAAAAAAGTGGAGTCAAAGAAAAAAGCCAAATAAAGGCTATGTACAACTCAGTTTATCAAATACCTGTGCACAGAGTGGGTTTATTAGTCTTCTGCATTGCTAGAGAAATTAATTTGCAGGCTACACACAACAACTGGGAAATTGGCATGAATTAATAGCCCAACACTTTTTCTGGTTCCTGGTATACATTTGTATTTATTTTTTAAAGGGAGAAGGAGATAACATCACAGATACAGAGGCATAAACAACATCCTTAACTGTATGGAAACTTAAATCTAAGTATGCATTTGAGATTGCAGTGTATGGCAAATATTGCTAATTGGGTTAGAATTCAAATGTCAAGTTTGGTGAATTCAAGGGAAAAACAGTTGTGTGAATACCACAAGAATCTATTAATAACTGAGCATATAAATGAAATTCTAGAAAGGCTGGCAAAATTACCCTTGGTTACACCAAAACTTTGGGTTCATGCCAAGAAAAGCTCTATGGTTTTTGACATGAGTACTCGGATGCAATTCCAGGGGAACTTCACTCCAAAAAGAGGTTTTCCTGTGGCACCTCCTAACTCTTCCAGATGACCATGTGTTCTCCAGGACTGGAGGACAGCTGAGATGTTACAGACTTGGGAGGCAACTGAAAAACTTCCTGTGGATGATTCTTGTGAGGACTGACACTGAAGGTAAGAGAAGCAGAAATCACTCCGTATTCTGCCAACAGCAAGGCGAGTTGCTGAGAAGCTTTTCACTGTCATTCTGTTCAACAGTTTTTAAAGACTGATATTTTTAAAGACTGCTATCAAGGACAACACTGAGGTAATGTGAAAGCTGAGCCTGGCTGCTCCTCTCCACCTCCCATCCCCCAGGCCCTTCTCCCTGCAGTTTATTTGGCAGAGAGGCATTGCACAGAGTCTCATCCAACATTGCTACCCGAGAGTTCCTGAGCACGATTAATTTGCTAAGGATACAAATCTCCAAACAGCACATTAGTCCTGCTGATGATTTATGAAATGCCAGAGATCATTCTCTCACCAGTGATAAGCTCTTTCAAGCTCTTGGTTTTGTATGAAACCTCTTGCAATTTCTAATGCTGTTCCTGACTCTGCATCACTCCCAGACAGGGCATGGGCAGAGCTGCAGCAAGGATTTCTGTAATGAACTGCAGGTTATGTATACACACAAATAAAATGGAGGGTCAGATTATGAATTCTTGCATACTTCCATATGTAAAAAGCTCAGAGTGTGCTTTGGAGCAGGGACAAGCCTCAATAGGCAAACACTCTGTTTGGGCTGCTCTCCTCCCAGGATGCAAGCACTCACCAGCAATTGCAAAATTAGGGAATGTTTCCTTTTCTCAACTGCTCAAAATATTGTCCTTGGCACCCCAATGGCCTGAGATACAAGAGTAGGGAATCCAAATACTCAGAAGTCCAGAATACTCCAAAGTCTCAGAAACTTCAGTAGTTTTTCATATTTCTTTGCCAGATATTGCTTATGCTGTACAACCCACCTGAAACTCACAATATCCCAAGAGTTATTTAAATCCCAGCATCCCCTTGACCAGAAGACACTAGTGATACCCAACTGCCCTCAGCTATGATTTTATTCCTTTGATCAATGACATACAGATTATGTTTTTCTTCTACAAGCAACATTTGCAGTCAGCTTGTGTTTCCTTGTATTCACTCTCCACATTTATGCAGACTGTAAGTTATTTTTACCTATGTGGAATAACCACAGATAGCTGAAAATATTTAAGATATGAGATCTTCACTACGACCAGCCAAGAATCCTACAGCTGCTCTTTTTGTTCTGACAAGTTAGCCCTTACTTAACAAAAACACTTCAAAACTGGAACAGTTGGGGTTGATAGGACAGTTTTTGGAACTTTTCCTGAATCTTACGGGCTGGCATTAGCTACTAATTCGTGTAGAAGTAGGCTACCACGAGACACCTCTGCTGAGTTCCATTTGTTTTCCTGTTGCTGCCTTCCCACAAGCATGCTGTGTTTCCAAAGGGTGCAGTTGCCTCTCTCCCCACTGTATTTACTTGTGCTGAGACATAGCTGGAGTTCTAGCCAGCTTTGCTGTCTCTAAAACAAGACATTTAATTTGTAGGCATTAATCAGCATGCCATCCCCCAGGGTGTGCATGCCCAGGGTTAGCCAGGGGGATTTTCCACTCGTGGTGCCTCCAATGTCAGATGTTTGAACCACCTTGCACACCACAAACTTGGGGTCACTCCAGGCCTGCCCTGCATTCTTTCCCAGCATAGGAACAAGTCAGTCTGGCCAGGCTTCTATGCACAAACAAGTGATTTTTATTTGGTAAAAAACTTCTCAGTCCTGTCGCTACTCCTCGTGCCCATTTGTATCACTGAAATATTTCAAACAAACAACTCGGTTAATGGCATGCATTTCTCTGCCCTGTTCCAAGTGTAGAATCTTCTCTAAGGTTCTCAAGGTTATGACATTGCACTAAAAAAAGGTCACATCACCTCCAAGTTACTATTACAAGCCAGTGAGAGGTATAAAACCTGAATTTAGAACCTGGGTACAAAGAGAAGTAACAGACAGGAGCAAACAAGATTTAGGAATTTGTTATGAAATCCAGACCTTCCATTCCTATAAAAATGAGCAATCTGGAATTGAACTGCATATATACTACCCAAATATTTGCCTTCTTTTTACTTTATAATAAAAACTGATTAATGTGTGTGCATTTAACATTAGGGCACTGTCAGTCATAAAACAAGACTTGTACATTTGACAGAAAAGCCATTTCAAACCTTCAGTTTGTTTTGTAGATCAGCACAACTCTGGTTGCATTTAATAACCATGAGAATGAGAGAATTTTACATATACTTGTTTAAATGTACTTCTGTGCTCAGACAAGCCTCAGAGGTTTGGTTGTTTCAGCTCTACAGTTCTGCCCACAAGCTGGTAAAACCATTATTGCCACAAAAACCTCACAGGAGCAATAAAACAAACAAACAAACAAACCCAAGAGCCCACAAAAACCTAAAATCAAAACAACCTATCTTCATCTGCATGCACAGTCTGACTGAAAAACGCACATGCAATCAAGCTACAATTAGCTCCTGACACCATCAGCAACCTCTGATGTCAGAGATCACCTGCAGTGCACGAGGCTTTTAAAACTAAACATTTCTTTTCACTCTGGGCTCTGTCTTGGTTCTCTGCTTGCAGCCCAACATGAATTGTAACTCCAGGCACAGAGGTGAGGCTGTGGGACCAGCACTGCTGCACTCCTGGAAGCAGAAATGCTTGAGCAAAGGTGAGGAGGTCGGAAAAGGGCAAAGTCCCAAGTAATTTTAAGTGGTTCAGCTAAGTAGGGAAGGCTAATGGGAAACTGTTTTAATTTGTTACAGCCATCCCCAGCGAATAAAAGGACAACGTTTTTCTTCAGCAGCTTGATTACAAAGCAGTAAATCCCTCTGTGTATATAAAAGATCTATGAACACTATAGATCAAATGTCAAAAAAAAGATTTGTACTTTGTGTTGGGAACAGTTTTAGATACTCAATCATTCTCATTTTTAAATACTTCCAACAATTATTCTCTCCCTAGAAACAGACACATGTAAGTAATTCTGCCATTCTCATCTACAAAGACACAAAGTAGTGACATTTTTGCAGCAAACATTTTTGGACCTTCTCTTTCCATAAACACCTAAGAGACACAGTTTTGTGCACAGAAACACATAATCTTTCCCCCTCTCCCAACACCACTGACTCTTGCTGGTAACAAAAATTTATGCTGCTTCTAGTATTGGCTGCAGTCTCTACTTTACAGACTCCAGGCAGCAGCAGCAAACAAGAAGGCACAGCTCAAGGTGACAATATTCCCCAGCAGCAGAAATATCCTGGAGTAAGAATTATGCCAGAATAGGATTGCTCTCCAGTTGCAGACAGGGTTTTTGTGCAGTGCATCAATTTCTTTTTCCCTGACAAACTGCCAGTTCTGATAGACCCACAGGCCAGAATACAGCCTATTCACAAACTCATCTAAGATGGGATGGAAAAGCAGTTATAACAGTGAAAGTTGTAGCTGTACAGCCACAGGTTCTTTTTCAAAAAGAGGATTTTTTTAGTCAGAAGCAGATTTTTTAGGCTCAGAAGTAGAATGTTCAGCCATTATGAATTATTAAGCTTTTCTAAACATTTATAATTCAGAGGCAAACCCCAAATATTTGGTTTATTTCTCAACAAAATAGTGACCTGGTCATGGCAGTTTGTATCTTGTGCCCACATTGTTTTTTTCTCTGATCATAAGAAATAAATACTCTGAAGCAAGAAGCATTTTAATTACACCTGCATTCACAGTAGGTCTTGGACCTCTACCTCATGCTGTAATCAACAACCACCACACACTGAACCACAAAACTCTTTGTCATGTAGACTCAGCACTGCAGGCTAAATCGTTCTGTCCACTCAACTTTGCAGAAACCTTCTTGTACTGAGTTTGCCTTTTGATGAGGAACCTCAACCAGTCCTGCAACTGTGGAAACCCTTGAGGTAAAAAATCCTGACAGCCCCCCAGGGACTGCTTAGGAGAGATGTTACACCATGGCTCAGCACACACTTGCACCAGGACAAGGGGCCCTTACAGCAGCATGATCACATTACCAATAGCTCAGCCACGGGGTGGCAAAGCTCCCTGTCAGCTTTATTCACCTTTTCTTACTAAAGGACAAAATCCTGCTGCTGGCATCTCAAGTGCACGATGTATACCTGCTGCCTCAGGCACCCACACCAACACTTCTCCACCCCAGTGTCTTGAACTAACACTTTTTGTGGCATCCTCAACCAGGTTTTGGAGAGGTCAGCTCTGTCTTTAACTAACTTTTCTATACAGAGGCAAAATTGTACGGCACATGCAGTGTAATTTTTAAAAGGCTGAATTTTAAAACTTTTAATCCATTTATTGTCAATAACAAATTTTACAGCAGATTGGACGTGTGGATATTGACCCCTGGCCAAAGCAGGCTCTCGTGTTTGTGTTCTGTCTGCCCACAACACTGCCTGTCACTTCTACTGGCTAAAATGTTCTCTTGTGTGGTTTTGCAGAGTGTCCCTCCCTGCTGTGGGCTACACACCAACAGTTGGGTTCCAGCTCATATATGGCTCTTTTGAGCTCATGGGGAGCAAGGGGAAGGAGTGAGAACAACAGGGGATGGGACCCAAAGCTAAATAAATCAATGTTTCTTTGATCCTTTGGGATGAGGATGCTGTAAAAACACATGGTTATTAGAGCTGTGATTTTATTGGTTAAAGAGTTGGTTTTTGGCACTGTATTTCAGCATGAACTTACATGATGGTACTAAGTACAAAGCGTTCATTCTGTTTGTGGCTGTAAGAATTAATCTCTTCCATGTGCAGAGAGGGTGTGTGATAATTCAGCTGAGATTCCCCTTGGTAGTCCGGGCAAGCACTCACCAGCTGCAGGGCTTTCAACAATGCACAGCAACAGCTCCAAGAACAAATGATGTAACTAACACCCCTCTGAGCGCTACCAAGCAGGGCCAGAGCAGCCTGCTCATTTCAAGGTCTTCATCCAAGTAGGTTGTCAGAAACCTGAAAACCTGAAACTAAAAGGTGAGTTTCTCCCCAGACACTCCAACTCTTAACTCTGGACAGGATTCAACAGCTAATGGACATTGAATGAAATGGTATGGTTCTAATAGCTGGCATTTGCCTCAATAATAAGAAAAGGTCTGATCCTCATTATTAAAAATGAAAAACTAATTTGCAATGTTTATGTGGATGGCAGCTTTATATGTATGATAGAAATGCTCCAACTGCCTTTACAATCCAGCTGGAACAAAGTTTTCATTTTTCTTTTTCATGAAATTTCATTTATTATGAGCACTGTGTCTCAGTAAGGCAGCTGTTGGCAGCAAGATGTGAAATTTAAGTTAAGCTGGTTAGTACCAAGAGCCAAGATGTAATATGTTTTTGTCAGAGAGAAGTTTTCCTTGTATATATGCAGTAATTAAAATAGTTTGTAAATCAATCCTATCAACCTCCCTTGAAGGAAGAGATAATGCTATTTTAAAATAAAATTTACAAATTGCAACAAAAAAACTGGGGTTGCTACAGCTCATTTCAGAGAGGTTTTAAGTAGGTAATGCACCAATGACTTCAGAAATTAAGGATACCTGGTCTTCATCACTGTCCTACTAATACAGTGTCAGGTTTTAGGCAAGTCACTTCTGACAAGATTCCAAATGGGAATTAAATAAGGATCAGTGTGTTACTATTATACACTGAGGATGTCTCACACAGCCTGCACCTGGACGAAATTGTCCAGGGCTTCCTATGATGGGGCAAGCACTCCTGTCATTCGGTACATAACCATGATTCTCCTCCAGCTTCTCTGGTTGTTACAAAAGAAAGCAGCAGTAAACTTCACATCTTCCTCTGAACCTCCTCTGGAATGTGTTTAAGATGCACTTTCAAAAATACCTACCTAAAACTGCCCTTGGGAAACAGCTGAATGAACAGGACAGGACTTGGCAAATGCTGTTGGAAGTTCAAGCCAGGTAAGGGTTGAAATTTTATAAATTAAGTGAATAAAAGAGAACATAAAAAATCCCATGTAAACTGAAGCATAAAGCTGATCAATCCTCAACAGCTACAAATGACTACTTGCAAATTGGCTTCTTTCCCAAATTGCTGCCTGGAAATTCAGTTATCAAGGGTAATTGCAAAACTGTATCATCATCTATCCTGGGACTTGATTAGCTCCTAATGATTGTAAACATTCAGAGGCTTTACTACTGACCAAAGACACAGCCCTGTCCCTGGGCCAGCCACAACCTCCTGCAGCGACACAAGCCTGACCAACAAACTCATCTTTTACTGTTTCTCTACTCAGCTGCATCAGCAAGTTGATCCAGCCTGCAGCACATCAATGGCACCATCACTGAGGAGGAGACAGGAACACACAGCCAGGCTGAGCAGGACACAGCTCTCAGTCAGTTAATCCAGCCTGGAGTTGTGATATATTTTTGTCATACTTGTCATGCACCAACACTCCTGCTTCAGGAGGGTCCCACTGCCCACAGGGTGACTGTAGCTCCACTGGCACCTAAGAAAATCCCAAATTACTCCCCTGTTCAGGTGACAGATACTTGCACTTCCCTGTAAACACAGGATTACAATTAAACACTCCAACACAGCTGAAGTTGGCACCACTTTTACTATTATAATGTTACCTGACAAACAGATTAATTTAATGGCTTTGAGGACTCTGCCCATACCATGCAATCCATAAATTATACTCATGTGCAGACTTTCAAGCAATTCTTATTTAATATCTACTTTAGGTATTTGCAGCACTTTGGGTGTTTACTTCTTGTCATGCTTACAGCTTGACAGCCATCTACTGCAGTCAAAAACAGAGCCAAAAAGTTCAACTAGAGAACTAGAAAATGAAATTGCATTTAGGGATGGGTGGGAGGTTGCTCACTGACGTTCACTATCAGTGAACACAGCGGCTGGCTTCAGGGTACTTGCAAGTATTTTTAAACCAAAGAAAGCTCAGCAGGTTCTTTCCTCCAAGCAATTCTTTCTCTGAGGAGTTTTTTAAGGGATAAGCATTGGGATTTACTCTTCTGAGATTACATGCATTGTTAAAGACAACTGGATTGTATCTCTTTTGTATTGGAAAAGAATAAATCTGCCTTGTCAGTATCTAGAGGGTTAAAATCCTCAGATTAAAAATGCACTTAGTACATTCAAAAAGATGAGAGCTGGTGGCCATCACTCCACAAGTACTGCCTCCAAATACAAACTCACAGATTTACAGCAACATAAAAATACAAGGCTGGCAAGAAACTGAAATGAGAATAAAACACATATGAATCATGCACACAACTAATTAAACATGAAAATTATCTTCACAGTCACTTACCTTCACCATTGTAAGTTAACATTCAGCAGAAGAAATTTGAGAAGGGTATTTTAGACATATGCAATCTGGGAGTAATATTTCTTTTAAACTCATGTCAGGATAACACAGCTTCCTTTCCAAGCACTGATTATTTTGGGCTCTCCTAAGTGAAGCGAAAAATGCTTAAGACTGAACACAAGCCTTGGCTGACAGCACTTAAGTGAGCCTGGAAATCTTCAAATTTACCGTGTTGGGAACTGCTGTGTAACTTTCTAGGCTAAGGCTACAGGGCAAAACATGCCTATATTCCGTCAACTTACAAGTTAAAGAAATCAGATTTTGGCAACTAAACTCTAACTTCCTTTTGCATAAGTAATACACCAACATCTGAGCACCCCTGACTGTTCACTGTCAGGGGACCATGTGAAAAGCACCTCAACAAATCACATCCCAGCTATTTCTTCTTTACTAACATTTAATTTGCAGAATACAATCCAAATTGCACTTCTAAAAGTCACAAGGGTGTATCAGTCACTTCAGGCACTACAAAAATAAACATGACAAAATTTGGAGCTTGCTTTTCAGTGATGCTGAAAAACCTCTCTATGAAGTAACTTTCACGAATATACGCCAAGAGTAATTACAAAATTTTGAGTTCCAGGGACTACAGCACTGCAGGTTCCATTCTACTTCTTCTGGTAATGGCATTTGCATCAAGGATGAGAGCATCCACTTGAGGAAAGACAAGAGAGCATCGTGTTGGCACAACAAAACCCTTTCATTAAGGAGACTTCTGGGCCATTAATAGCAGGCTGCTGGGGAAGGCTGCACCTCGCTAGATTGGGTTTCAAACCAAGTTCTCCATGAGGTGTTGAGCAAAAGAGAATTGGCTGCAAGCAGGACAATACAGGCCTGGTGGGTTTTGTTTACTGTGCAGTTGAAGGATGAGTAAATGATTAATGAAGGGCTGACAGCTTCTTTGTAGAATAGCAGACAATATTTTGGGGGAAGACTTTGGCTTGTCAGGTTAAACATAAAAACGCTTACATAGAGCTCTTTCTTCTGAGCTCACAGCTGTTCAAATGACTTTACTAACTTGCTTCCCAGGACAAGAACATAAATGTAAGGCTATCTTGAGGAGAAAAAAGAAGCACAACAAAATATTAGTTTGCCAGAGGATCTGGCACATTCATATGTGCGATAACAGCAACAGCACACGTTCATTACCACCTTGTTAGCAGCTACAGGTAATCTTCAGCAAGATCCTTCTCAAAGTAAACTTAATTCCACTGAGAACAGCAGGATCATTTACCCTCCTCAGACAAACTCTGCCCTGCACTTTCCAGGCTCTTCCTAGGCACAGAGCTGCCATCACCATCAGGAATGGCAGGTGGCTCATAAGGAACTGAACATGCCTTCCTTTGGAGCATAAATAAGGTAAAAAAAATGCTGCCATGCAAGCTTAAGGTTAATAGCTGAAAACCCCTGAAGCCCAACATACCAAGAAAATTTCATATGTTATTTAAGCCTTGGATGCATGATTAAAATCAAGGGGATGGCCTCCATTTAATGGCAAGACCATCTCATCTGTTTCTACACTTTAGATATGAATATTAATAGAATACAGGCCAACCCCCCCAAACATTAAAGAAGACTTGGCTTCTGGAGAGGCAGGGAAGAGAAGTCCCCTACAGGAGCCTTTCCAGTATTCAGAGTAGTTACAAATTTTCTGGCAACTTATAATTTTCATGTAAAAGACAACGCATTTCCCAGCCAGCATGTTACCATACAAGTACAACTACATTTTCAATCAAAATCAGTCCTTAAACATCAGTCAAACACAAGCTCAGCTCTTCGTGCAGGATCACTTGTGCCCACAGGATGCCTGAACAGCCTTTGTGCACCAACTCAGAGACTTCTGGAGAAGTGGATCTAACTTCAGCGCTCAGGTCTCTTACCTCAGCTGGGAGGCAGGACAAGCAAGGCTGGCTGTCTTTTTCTGTCACCCTTCCCTCTCCTCCCCTACTCTAAACCTGGCAGGAATTCTTGCTGGATGGGATGTGCCACCACGCCATAGCCTGATGTGAAATTAAAAAGTGCTGATTTTGGCAAGCTCTACCAGATGTTTGCACCTGGCAGTGTTGGGGGGCTGCAGGGAAGGGTGGAGGTCTGTCCTGGGCTGCTTCCATCCAGCTCTACCACAGACCCACAGCAGGACCTGCCTAAGGCTGGTGGCACCTCTGTCAAAAGGTAAAATCCAGCAAGACAGGAAGGAAAAACGTGAGAGAAACAGCCACAGCTCCTGGGGAAAACTGGACCTGGTTCTCCTGACAGGAGGAACTGTAGCCTGCACAGCCCACACTGGAGCAAGGGAGAAACATGAGGAAGGAGTGGTGAAAAGGAAATGCACACTCTGACTGCAGTCTCTCACTCCCTATCCCCCTGGGTGAGGTAGAGGAACTGGGAATGTGGGAGCCAAGCTAAGCCTGGCAAAGGAGGGGGGCAGGACTGTGTTAGTTCTTTCCTTTGTTTCTCACCATCCAACACTATAGTAATTGGCAATCAATTAACATTCCCCAAGTTGAGTCTGTTTTGCCCGTGATAAGAGACAGTAAATGATCTCCCTGTCTTTATGTTGGCCCATGAGCTTTTTTTTCATATTTTCTCCCCTGACCTGTTGAGGATGGGGAGTGGATGAGGAGCCAGGTGGACATCTGGCCACCACACATGCAAGAGTGTTTCTTACTCACCTCAGTGCTCTGACTGAAGAGTACACTATAACTGGAAGAAATGTAGGAAATCCCATACATTTCCTTTCCAATAATCTCCTTTTGACAGAACATAAAATCTTCCATTTCTCCAAGCAACCATAGAACAGCTGAGATTAAATCTTCCTAGTGAGAAACAGAACTGTGTTACCATGGCCTGGAGTCTGCAGGACATGCCAGGGCTCCCCCTGTGACATAAACACCTCCACCACAAAGTTGTTGGGCCGGTTGTTTCCAACATTCATGTTGTTTGGTGCAGTACTCACTTCTCCTTCCCAAATCCCTAACACCACTGGAGTCCTAACACTGAATCACCACTTCTGTCATAGACATCTACTGCAAACACTCTTCCCGAGCAACTTTTTGGGTTGGACTAAACCAGAAAGCCCTCAAGAAGCAAGAGTGCTGCTGCTCCAGGGTCAGCAGCTTGTTTCTTAAGGGAGAGAGACTGAAATCCTTACTTCACTCTCCCCTGGGACTGCGTTGGCTCATGCTCCCCCTCACTCCAAGCTGTTGGAAACGGCAGCACTGGAAGGACAAGAGCGGAGTTAAAATTTTGAAACTGCAGCAAAAGGCAAAGTGAGGACACCACACCAGTCTCTGAAAACTGGAGTAACTTTCTGCTGAGAAAAATGACTTGTCAAAACACTGATGTGGCAGAAACACCACGCTCGCTGTTGAAAGGTTCGAGCTGCAGATATTCTCTAGCAGCTTTTTCAGCCAAGCCTTGGATTCAATTCACTTAACACCGTGATAAAGAATAAAAGCCATCAGTAAGCAGAGTGTGGTTTTTTTTTTAGCAATCCAGTTCCTCCTCCAGCAATCACCAGGATGCAGTACGTGCAGCTGGGAGCAGAACTGAGCACCAGCCTGGGTATTGCTGCGTGTCGGAGCTCCTCCTCTGGAGTCCTATCGAGTGACTTTCCTCCTCAAACATGTCCTAATGAATTCCACTGAAGCCTGCAGGTAAAATCCTTCCCCAAGCATTTTGCCCTGATTGATAGCTTTAGAGCCTTCCTTCACACGACTTCGGCTCTTTTCCAGACCTTTATTTTTTCTTCTTTTTGTAACTGTCTCCAACGGGAAGTTGCACTTGGTTTTTTCACTGTACGTTTCTCTTAGAACTGACATCTCTTCATTGTAATGAAGGAACCCGTGGGTATTAGTGACAAATTAGTCACCAGCTAAAGAATATTTTCTTTTCATTTCTATACCAGGTGGAAGATATTAAAATCTCTAGAGGAATTTCACCTGCTCTGCTACAATAAATCATCACACAATTTTCTTTTAAAGTGACTTAATTTTACTGCCTCTAAAACTTCACCACCATTAAAATAGTCTTCTGAACTTGGTCAGAGAGACTTTATAGTAAATAGTATGTATTTAATTATACTTTGAAAATTAATGTGATTTCACTTTCATACTTTAAATGGTGTTTTTAAAATATGCAATTATTCCTTTCTGAGAAGAAAACCCATGTATCACCATAGGTAGGAATTAACAGAAAAATATTTTCCCTTCTTTGTTTAATTCTCTAATAAGGAACAGTATTAAAATATCTCCAGAAGACCCCACACCGTCTGTAAAAAAAGGAGAACTATTGCACTCACTATTCTTTGCTGAAGAAGTTGTAAAGTAGCAGCCAAAAGAGAGGGGAAAAAACCATAAAAAAACTTAGGTAATTACTGAAGCCACAGGCCACTGAAATACAGCAAAATATTCAGTGAAGGCAGAGATTTACCTTTTTTTCTCTAGAAGGCTACTACTATTTCAGTAATAATATATTATTAAAAAGTTGATTCTCAAAATGTTAACTTTACAACCACACATTTTGTGTCATTGCAGGGGGATTTTCTACTTCATAAGACAGATAAATTTATAATCAAAGCTAAATACTACACAAGTGGCTTACAGATTCTGATTAAATGGCTTCATATACATTTATGTGCTTTTAATAATCAATAAATTAATTTTTCAAATTATAGTAAGTTTTCAAATTATAATAAATTATAATAATTTTTTGAATTATAATAAATTAATTTTTCAATCTCTAAGTAAGCCAGCAGCAAAGGAGTTCATTTTACAACAGAAAATAACACCGAGACTGAAATTTAAGAGTCCTGCCCCACCAGCAAAAGGAGGGTAGAAGTGTATCAATAAATACAGCACACTAAGTCTACATCCAATTGTTTCTTCCTCTATTTGCCAAGAAATGAGGAGAGCAAAAGATCAATCAAGAAGCAGAAATGTAAAACCAAAGCGTTAAACACTACGAGATATTTAAGATCCCACAGTGTTCCTTACAAGTGCAGAGCATCACTCCCCCGCTTCTCCCCGGGGAGTTCCAGCTCCAATAATTACCTTCTGTCTGCTCACAGAGTTCAAGTTCAAAACAATATTCATTTTCCACTTCCCGTCCTAAAGCAGGGCACAGTGCTTCTGTGCATCACTCAGAAACCATCCTGCTCCACCACAGACATGGTTAAACCTCTGCAGTGACTGAATAATCCTCATCTGTGGCAGGGGGCTGGGGCAAGGAGAAGCCCTGGGCTTTAAGAGAGAAAGATCAAGCTCCAACATCAACGCCTCTGAGTTTCAGCAGCAGCATCCTTTATTACACTCAATTAGAAACCAAGCATTTGTCTCCACACCCCACCCCTAATTTTCAGGGGGGCATAAGTGATGTTTCAGAAGTAATCTAGCCCAGAAGGTTTTGCTGCATCTCAAATATTTTACAGCAGACTCACTTGGCTCCCTCAGCCCCCTCCCCATCTAGTTCTCTTCCTCAAATTATATTCATCTGCTGCAGTGAACAGGAAGGATGGCTGCCAAACAAACAATATGAAATCATATATAATAGGCAGAATACGCCTTCCTTCAAACCACAACTTAAGAGTTTTCAGGTGAAGAGATGCTGAAGAGGGAAAGACAGTAAAAGTCTGTGAAAGTGGCTATACAGAACATAATCTTACATTGCCTTGTTCAGGGTTACACACATTTACAGAATTGCTGAATGATTATGTATTTCTGGTCTGAGACCTAAGCTCGCCTCTTATTCAGAGAGAAATGAATTTTATTAAAAACAAGATTCCTCTAGTGTAGGTATTTACACAACAGGCCACCAAGGCTACACAGAATAAGGATCTCGTAATTTTATTTCAATAAATAAAAAGAAAAATGGTGTCTGCCTTATTTTCCTGCTGCAGACCTAACTCCATCAACACACTTAGGAGTACCAGGTCAGAGATGTGATACCACGGACTAAGTCATATCTCTGTAAATTTTTGGTGCAGGAGGTTACAACCACTGGTACCAAAAGGGCTATGGTACCTCCCTCTCTCCACCAAATTCAGATTTATCAGCTTTTTTAACTGCTGCTGGAAACTTTGCTGATTTGCAAATAGGCATTTGAGCGTGGGCAGCACAGAAAGATGTAGAATCCCACTCTGGTTTTTGCAAGGCTCAGGCACTGAAGGAGTCAGCTGGACTTGCACTGGCACCAGTTATGATGGGATTTAAAAAAAAATTAAATATGCACTTTTGAAACAAGTACAGAAGGTTTAAAACTGCTCCCACTCAATAAGGGTTCAACCCTTACTTGAGTGAAATGATTGGGAACTGCAGTAAGAGCACGACTGGATCTAATACATTTATGCACAAGCTGAACACAAGGAAGGAGAAAATTTATGGATTTTGCTACAAGCATTAAGGCTGACTTACTCCTAACTCTATCTCAGTGAAGAGGAGTAGTATCAACAAAGCACTTATCATATGTAAGCTGGCAAAAAACATGGGTTTATAAATTCAAAAATAAAGTCAGCCTTCAAAAGAAGAATAAAAAGGAAAATTGGATACAGTGAAAATAACATTCACATTTTACTTAAAAAAGTGTCTTTCAGAAAAAAAGGGTGCTTTTTAGTTTTTTAAGGGATGGAAAAACAATCTCTCTTTTTCAAATAAGAAGTATTGCTCAATTTTAGACACGATTTTGTCTTGTTTCACCCACAGTAGTGAGGAAATATAATAAATTAACATAGCTTACAAAAATGAAGTACACACTGTCAACATTTACTGAGGATGAAGGATTTTGTAAATACATTTTGACTTGTCTTAGAATCAAAGAATTGTCAAATAGCTGCAATTAAACTCTACGGATGGTAACTGAGCGCAGAAGAGCAGTCGCAAGGGGAATCAAAACTAGTGATACAGATCTATATTCAAAACTGATCAAAGCTATTTCCAAAGTAGCTGTAGGACAATTACACAGCAAACAGCCAAATCAAATGTGTCATCAAAAGACACGATTTGCAAGAGATGGAAAACTTGTCTTTAAGACAGCTGATGAGGCTCTCTGCGTGGTGCACAGACAGAGCTGTAAATAACTGGGGCCCCCAGACTGCTTTGCTTACTCAACCTATTTAAAAAACAAAAACATTTCAGATGCCTGCCCCACTTTCCCCTCACTGTTTCTTGTGGGTGCCTGAGTAATCCTACAGGCATGTCCAGTTTCTAAGGCATTTGCTGAGTTTAAGGAACATTCCCCACGTCCCCCTGTCTTTGGAAGTCCTGCTCTGGCTGAGTTTCTCTGTGAAGTCTGTTCTTTCCAGCATAAACAGAGGCACCAACTCTCCATGGGTTGACAAGTTACCATCTGGGCTGACCAGTATTCAATGATTTTCTTTATTTAGGATTATTTTTTTTTTGTTTAGCTGGGCTGTTTTCCTTCTCAAAAGCAGGGATGGCAAACAAGAATTTCTGCATGACGAGACTGAATGTCTGGAGTTAGGTGTTCAAGCCAACAGCACAAACTTACCCATTTTCTCAAACCTCTCTGCACATCTAAGAAGGGGCAATTAAAACTGGAAGTTCTTTGATTACTGCAACCCGTAAAAGTAGGAGCCCACAGCCAGGAGCAGGCAGCAGAGAGAAATCCTGTTTGCAGAGAGACATGGCTCTGGTCGAGCTTGAAATCTGCAATGCTGGTTTATGTAAAAACATTCCTGAAGAAGTCTATTACAGTTAAAATAATTCAAGACTTCTATTTCCCTGAATTATTAAGTGGTGTTGCAGCAAAGGCAAGTTGAGGTTCTACCATGCATCAATTTCCTCTCCAAAAAGCAGAGGGGAGATGAATGACACCAGCATTTCATGCAGCACTCATGCAAAGACATGGACGTGAAGAAATCTCAGGTTTGTAACCAAATACTTTAAACCTTCATTTCCTTAACAGAAAACCAGCTGGGAATAAGTTAGAAGTGGGCTATCATCAAGGAAGTTCCTAACATCTGAACAGCAAACTTCAGTTCCACCAGTCTCTGTGCATCAATAACAAACCCTTCACCTGCTTCTCAAATTGCTACGGCCCAAATCATATCCAGGCTCTCACAGCCTCCAGCCCATTTTCACTGTTTGTATTCAAACCTGGCAGCAACAACAAAAAAAAATAACCCCAGCAGTCTTGCAAATAACAAAATCCCACACCCCAACAAAACACGCACCCTACTTCTACTAAATAAATGTCAGTCAACAAATAGGCACAAATTTCACAATGGCTGAGGTCATTCCCTCTAAGTCATTACGGTTTCTGGGTGAGTTTTCCTGGTGGTTTTAACATTGGTTTCTGTGATTGCAGCTATGCTTATTTATGCATTTAAGGCATATGATCTAATACACTTAGGTTTAACTACTTCATTCTTTTGACATTCTTTCCAAATTATAAAAAGGATTCTTGGTGTTTTCACTGCCTTGGTAAAGCAACAAAATTGCTGTCCACATAATTTCTTAAAAATACAGAACAGAGTAAGTACTTGTTGAAAATAATTCAAAGGGAAAAAACCCTACCCCAGACATTCCCTCCTCCAAGATAACACTTTTTCTCTCTCTCTCTCCCCCCACTTCTGAGGGAACTTGCTATTTTTTTTAGAAATAGATGTTTTGCTGGCTTTTTAAAAACAATATACAGGCCTTAAGAGTGATTCAGCTACAACTTATAATCAACACGGTAGTTCAGCTTATTTTTTTAAGCCCTTCTATTTTTACTGTTATGCTTTTAAAAAACTGCACATTTGCGGTATGCTTCAGTCACATTGCATCTTCCATTGCACTTTGAATTCTACAGTAATGCTCATTTTATTCAGCACCTTTTGGTTATCATCTACCAGGGATCCTTGATTGACAGAAATCAAAGAAGGCAACTTTCTACCTTTTTCTAATGGAAATTTAAATTATCTTCTCCCTCCAAAAGCCCAAAGAGCCCCCACCATCCAAATGAGGATGGAGAAATTCACTGACTTGTAGGAAACATTCAGAAACATTTTCAAGAAGCTGAAATTAAAATTAAAATTGTGCATGGAGATGGGTGTGCACATCTCTTTCCCAATACTGTGTGCAGTGCATGGCTATTACCTTATATACAGAAGTCACCGTAAAACATTTTAATTGACCTTTTTAAACTTGAGGCCATGGGTAATTCTGTATTTCTGGAGTCCCTGATATGGTTTTATATGTCCAAGCATGTTTCTAATCAGCAGTAGAAGGAGTGGAGAACCCCCCACAAGCTCTGTGGAGAGAGAAGAGCCCCATCCTGTGCTGCCCCTACAGAGGAGCTGCCACCTCTTGCACCACCACCAGGTACAGCTGCCCTGACTCCTGCTCTGACCCAGCCACACCAACAAAACATTATTCACTGGCACACAAAACACTCTTATTATTCCAAGCCATCACTCCCCATCTCCCCAAATCTGTAAAATCCCTCCATCACAGCCACACACTCTGTGGGCACCACCACAACGTCCCAGGCTCCTCTGTCCCCTCCCGCTCCATCCTTTCCAAGCTGCTTCTTCTAACCGAACCCCAGCTACAACAATGCCCCACAAATTACAACAAACCTCCCTTGAAATTCCCCATAAACCTTACCACAACCCTGCAGCAGACTTCTGGCTTTCCACAGAGCCTCTGCACCTCAACACCAGGGAAAATACCTCAGCACGGCACCAAGGAAGCGTTTTCCGGATGCAGCAGAGGTGACAAACAGAACGAGAGCAAAGCCAAGATGCCATCTCGACTTCAGGCAAACAACCTCTCCTGACCTCTGGCAGCTCCCACACACTATTAAACAAAAAGTATTCTCTCCATGTTAATGAACCATGTACAATCTAACAGATAACGCTGATGTTAAATAAACATGTTTGTATGTGACTCCTAATGCCAGGACTTAGGCAGCTGCAGACAAATAATTTTAAATGGGAAGGATTATGCCCGTGTAATCTTTCTCATCTCACTTAACACATCTTTGAAGTAATTAAAATACATAATTAAAGCACAAGCAGAAAGACTGAGTGAAAAGAGGATTGACTATTTTTAATTAAATATTCACTCTGTGACACACTCACTGGAACCATCTCTGCAGTGAACATTACTTTGGATCCAATTTTCCTCTCACACCTCTTGCAGCAGTAAATCAAGATCAACTGAACAGCCTGACAAAGAAGGGAGCTGGATCAGGTTTTGAATGCCACCAAAAAAAATATATTTTGCACGAGACTTAAATCCTTATTCCTTTCTCCTCTCTCCTGCCTCAAACCTTGGGTAGCACCAAATCTACCTGCAAATGGCAGCACCTCCAGGCCCCAAAGGACCCAACCAAGAAGAGCAATTATTTGCATCCTAATTGAAGGGCTTATCCTCACCTGATTAAAACAAGGTGTTTGTTAAACATCATTACTTGAGTTAAGATCTGCAAATAAAGATGAAGTATTGTTTTAAGAATGTGACTGCCATGAAACAATTGTTTTCTGATGGGATCTTTTAATGAACAGTCCCAACCAGGATTTTCAGCAGAAAAGGAAGGGAAAGAGATTTGACAAGTTCTCCCTATTCATATAAAGTGAGCAAAATGCCAAGAGGTTTGAGTACTTACTTTTTTAAATATACATATACTAAAATAAAATCTTGTGTTTTTTTACTAAATTAAAGCCACCAAAAAGGAGGACATATTTAAGCCTCAATGCCTTTACGTTAGTATATACCATTGTTTATAATTCTGAATGTATTTTTTTGTTCCTAACTACTTTTCTGTCCTGTTCAGTACAATGTGAAATTTAATGAAAATAACATGATTGTTAATCCAGGACACTCCTCCATGCACTAATCAAACTATTCCAACTGCTATGAAAAATACACAGGTACAAGGAAACTAACTATACACTGGGAACGGCAGTATGAGATTTCCTTCCCTACATGGTCTACCAAGTGACCCCTCCACTTACAGGATACATTTCAAATCTTCTTATTAAAACTGCAGTGTTCCATGGCTTATGAAAAGGATTTGAATTTGCAACTTCATTTAACAGTTTGTCCCGAATAAAAGTTACCCCAGCCAGGCAAAATTAACTCAAAAATATTTTCTTAGCATTCTAAGAACTTCTGCTAGTTTTCACAGATTTATTAAAAGCATTTTTCACTGCATAAGTAATCTTAACAATCATTTCCACAGATTAGGTCTAACAACCTGTGAATTTATTGCAGAAGGAATTTACTGCAAGGAATAATTAGTCCTCAGCGCTGTTCATGCTTGTTCTCCGGCTGAAGACACCTTAAGACCATCTGGTTACTGCAAAATTTGGCACAGAAGAAACAAATCTTACTGAAGAGAATTATAGCTGATTTCAGAATAGCTGTTGTACTACTACACATCATAAATAACAGTTGGGAAGACAGCAGAAACTTAGTAACGTCTTTAATTGTTTTCTTTGTCAGCAGTGTGTACACATACACACTGACACACAAACACAGCTACGCAGAATTCAGCCCGACGCCTCGCAGGCTTGAAGTTAAACATGCAACTAATATTTGCAGGATTAATAGCTAAATTATTAAATTTTCAGGGGAAAAAAAGAGAAAAGCATATTAACCAGCTATGCATAGCAACACAGCAACACATGAGACTCTTTAAGTGATATTCTGAGATCGAGTTCCTTGCGTGAATACCTGAGTTCAATTCCTTCTTATAATTCAAGGCATATCCGCACACACCGTGGAGTTGAATATGAGGCTTATTGTTGGAGGGGGAGTTATCAAAAACATTTTTATTTCTCCCTAATGAAGCTTTTCTAATGGAACCTAAGGCTGCCAATGTTGTGAGGTATTTGAAACAGGAACCCGTTTCAAAAATTTCAACCAAATAATGGTGATAAGATTAGCGAGTCATGGGAATCGAGTCTCCACGTACTATTTTAAAAGAAAATGAGCTGAGGGGAGTGGGCTAAGCAAAGTAAAGCAAAACAAATTGATGAGCGTAAAACCAAAAGCATACACCACTTGTTATTTAGCCAAATGTTTTGACCTGTTGGTGGGTGAGTAGAAGAGGCACAAGAATTACGTGGACAATTTGACTCTGTAACTACACAATTCAATTTTACACCATACATTTAGACTTTTTTTTTTTTTTAATTAAGGGTTTTAAGTTAGAAAAATTAAGTCAAGTTATCAGCTGCTGTACCATTTCAAGTGAATTTTCAAAACATGCTTAAAAAGTTTCTGGAATGTCTCCAAAGCTATGAGTAGTGATTATTTTCAAGGCATTTGTACTGCAAGTCTTTCCTACTTGCTTGTGTTACATCTGATGCCTCCAATTTCAAAGCAGAAATAAAAATTCAGCTTTATTAAAGAATAGAAACAGTTTCCCCACATAAAAAAGGATGATGAGAAAGAATTTATCCTGTCTGAAGCAACAAGTAACAAAACAATGCAATGCTAAATGTATGAAACTATCTAAGAAGCATTAGTTTAGACACAGAATTACTAGTTAAAATATATGCCACCTTTTGTGGACCACATTGCCCTAATACACACAGATGTGGACTAGGATGAAGAAATTTAGACATGCTTTCTCAATAAACTGGGGGAGAAGAAAGGGAGGGACCCTTCCACGGATGGCATTGCAGAGAGAAGAAATTCTCAGTAAATTAATGAAGTCCACAAGAGACTAAACAATAAACCATTCCTGCCACTGCTTTTAACAGCGCTCAGGGATGCGTGTATTTGATATTGCGCTGAACAAAATTTCTGTTAATATTTGATACAGACCAATAAACTGTTTATTGGTTCACTACATGCATTCTAGCAATCACAACTTTATACAAGAGAATATATCATTATTTGAAATGTCTGAACAACAGTAGCTGTATACCATGAATAATTTCCTTTAGAGGCCATTCACTGGACTCAAGCACAATTTAACACTCAGAAAAGTTTACTTAAACTGCATAAATCACATACAAGTTTTCCTCACAGAAGGAGCCGTGGGAAAGCGCAGTGGCTCATTTTATTTAAACGCAGGCTTCAGCTATTAAAATCATTAATAAGCGGGGCTCGCTTGACGGTAAAATCGAACCGCACGCAGCGCAGCAATTAACTCCCCGTGCTAATTCTGGGTCGCGGCTCCGCACGCAGGACCCGCCGCTGCCCCGGAGCCGCTCCGCGCCCGCGCTCCGCCGGAGCCGCCCCCGACGGGCTCCGGGGCTCCGCGCTCCCCGCCCCGCGCCCGCGGAGCGCTCTCGCCCGCGGAGCCCCGCCGGGCAGCCCGCACCCGCGGGCCGCTCCGCGGGCGCGCAGAACCCCTGCCCCACTCACCGGCGGTGCAGCGCGGAGCCGCGGCGCTGCGGAGTGTGCGCGCCCGCCGCGGGCGCAGTGAGCATGTGCGAGGCAGGCGCGCATGCCCGCGGAAGGGAGCGGAGCGGAGCGGGGCGGCGGCTCCGCGCCCCGCGCTGCGCCCCGGGCGCGCCCACCCGCCCCCTCCCCGCCGCGCCTCCCGCCGGAGCCGCCCGCGGGCTGCGCGGGGCGCGGAGCGCAGCGCCACGGCCGCACCGCGGCACGGCACGGCACGGCACGGCACGGCACGGGGGGTTTGCCCTCGGCTCCTGCGCCCTGCTGCCCGCCCGGCACACCCGGCCCTCCGCCCCCCGCGGCAGCCCGACCCCGGGGCCGCCGGCCCCTCGCCGCGCCGCGGGGCTGCCCCCGTGCCGCCGCCGCCGCCGCCGTCGGGGCGCACCTACCGCACGCGTGGGGCCGCGGCGCGTCCCGGCGCCCGCAGCGCCGCGCTGCCCGCGGTGCCGGGGCGGAGGAGGAGCCTCCCGCGGCCGCCCGGCAGCCCCCCGCTACTGTCACGGAGCTGCCCGGGCCGCAGGGAGCGCGGAGCCGCCGCTCCCGGGCGCGGGCGAGGCAGCGCTCTCACCGGCGGCAGGTACGCGCCGGCCGCGCTTGCTCCCGCCCGTGGCTATGGTTTTATGTTGGTGCTATCAGCCTTCATCGAGCTGCTGAATTTCTTTCTTTTTGAAAGAAATTCTTTCCGTAGAACTTGGACCCTTGAATACCATGTGAATACCACCTTGTCTGTAGCCTCTGTTTCCATGAAAACAGTCACTACAGTCCCTGCGTTACGGGTGTCTAGTGACAATTTTTAAATATCAATTTAAAAGGAATGGCTTTTTTTGACATCTATTTTGTCTTAACACGCACAGTGCCACAGAGCCATTGGTCCTGCAGACGCAGCATCACTCACACAAGCCACGCTGCACTCACAGAGCATCACACGGCTCCTGGCTCCCCAGAGGGCGAAAGCCTGCCCATAGTTCCCATCAACTCAAGCGACACAGAATGGATTTGTGGCCGTGCAGCGGTGCTATCCCATGTCTCATATCAGCACAAAAACAGAGGCAGTCTGCCATGTGCCCCTTCTGCCTGATGTGCTGGACGCCACAATTGGGCACCTCATCTGCTTGTTTGCACATCCAAGAGAGTGGCAGGAGGCACCTTCAGATGGTTTATGCTGGGAAGATGGGGCTGGGACATCCCACCACATGCTCCTTCCCTGAATCTCCTTGTGCTGTACACCTCACAACCAGCTTCCCCTTGCCCATGCTGGCCTCGTCCCTGCTCAGGTACCAGACTGTTTCCCCCTTCCACCGGCATACCTGCTCGCTGGGGATGCAGCCTGGCCACAGCAGCATTGGAGTGTTTCATTTCCACACCCTGCTCTTCCTCCTTATTTCCCCTCCTCACCAGTCTGGGACAGACGGCAGTCCTCCAGTTCTGTCTCTCCAGCGCTGGAGAGGCATCGGGGGAGACCTGCAATTCCTTGTCCTGACGGCTTTTATTACACCTAGCCCTTTCCTCAGGAAGGAGATATCCCATGAACCGCAGTGGAAAAGCCAAAGGAGCACAAAGGGTGTTGAGTTCAGGGTTTGAACAAGCTGCAGCCCACTCATGGATTGAACTCAAAATTTTGACAATGGAACAAAAACATCATTGCAATGAGACAGCTGTTTTTACTATCAAAATCTCTCAGATCAGTTTGACTGCAAAGTGTGTTCCTACAATCCAAAGGAGACAAAGCTCCCAGCATCAGTTTGGAGCTGGCAGGCTTCCTAGTATGAGCTACCTCCCGCCAGCCTAGAAAAACCAAAGCTCTTTCAGTTGTTATTCCCCATCAGTTCTCGGCACTAACCCCCTGATTTCCTCATGGATTATCTGCAGTTCTGAGTTTACACTGCTCTCACATTAAACTCTGAGCAATCACTGTTTGGGGGGTGCTTCCTTGCTGCCTTTCTCACCTGTAATTGTGGTTCTGGTGAGGAGTCTCTGAAGTACAAGAAAGTCCTTGGATCCATCTTGAAAATAAATCTTTTCCTTCCTCAACCTGCTGTGCCCAAAAGCCTGATTGCCACATTAGCTCATTTTGAAGCTGGTTTTAACAAGTAAATTCATAGCTAAAAATGCCTTGTTTGCAAAATTCTCCCAACCCCTGATTTCACAACATATTTGAATATATGCTTAGTTTTATGCATGTGAATAGGCCTACAACGATCAATACAATTATTTACCTAAGTGCTTAAAGTCAGGCAGGTATTTAAGAATTAGTATTGTTTGTGGTACTGCCACGGCAAGCCAGGCAGGGACCAGGACCTCATTGTTTGTTCAGCAACCTGCACACAAAAAGACACTCCTTGTCCCTTTCAGTATAAGTAATTTCTGTAAGTTGTGAGTAACTTGTGAATCAGTGCCAGAAACACCTTTCTTGAGCTGGTAAGTAAACATTATTTGTCTACACTAATATCTTTCTTATTTACCAAAAACATTGTATGCAATATTTAGAAAAGTAATAAAGGCACAGTGGGAAAAGGGGTGAGCAAAGAGGAAGATAAAGGATATTTTTTCAATTAGGTGTTTTAAGTATTTTCATCATTGTTAGTATCCAGGAAAATACCTGTAGATGTTAAAAGCCATTTAGAAAGGCAAGGGAATAATATGGCTTCTGCCCCATCAGTGGGACTGTGGGTTGGTGTGCATGGGTCAGACAGCTGCATGGGGTACAGGCTGCAAGGTGAGAGACGAGGAGCCAGTCCTTGTAGTTGGCTTGATAAAAGTCTTCATTTTTTCAAGCTGGGGCATCATCAGCCACACAATGCCAGGGATTTCTCAGACCAGTGGAATTTTTTTCAGTCAAAAACCAAGGCAGTTTTAGAAGGTGGTTTGCTTGACTTGTTACTCTGTGCTCATTCCCACATATCTTAGAGACTAAATGGAAACGGTGCAGAAAGCTCCACATAGTCACCAAATGGAAATGCTCCTAAACATTGGGCTGGGTGCCAGTGTCCTGCACAGAATTAAGAGATAATGGTCCTCCTCTGGCACCTGAGCAGCCAGACAATACCCTGTCCTTAGGGAACACGGGGAGCTGTCTTCTGCCAGACCCTGCCATGGTGTGGGAGCACCTCAGCCTCTCTGAGGAGAAGGTGAAGAGCTAGATCCCAAATTTTAGTTACTATGGAAATGCATTTCCCTTGAGGAAATACTGCCAGTTTCTGCTGTCGACCTCATTGTCAAAATGAAGAGAACTACATCAGTACAAACAACTGGTTCTGTTTTTAAAACAAGAAATTAGCCAGTATTGAACTTCATCACCCTCCTTCACAATTAAGATGTGATGTCACTCTCTGTCACAAACCAAGGTGAGAAGTCCTCAAAAAGGATGCAGAGGATCTACTGGGGTACTGACTATGGTTAACCCTGAGCATAGAAACACCCCGAGTCAGAAATCGCTTTACAAAGTGAAAGAATTTTAAAATAATGCATTTTGGGCTCTTCCTAATTGTTTTCTGGTCCTTGAGTTCATGTTTTCAATTTCTGTTTGCAACCACAATGCTGAGTAACTTAGTTGTCTTCTAAAATTAAAACTGAGAATCTCACATTTTCATGTTTTCACATGATGCCAGAACTCAGGCTTTGTGGGGAAAAAAAAACAAAAACAAACCCCAAACACCCCAACCCTCACATTTTAGAAGACTTTCAACAAAATTGCAAAAGTTGGCAACCATAATATTTCCTAACACAATATTTTGTGGATTCCAGTGAAATTTCATTCTCAAAGCTAATGGTTGCTTTTTATCTGGTAAATGTCCTGAATTGCTGCTGCTGTTATTGTTAGAACATTGTTCATTTATGTAGTAATTTAAAAACAGAGGAGAGGTACTCTGTCCTCAAGTAATTAGAGAATAAATAACATAATCTAGAGACTATTTTAAATTTCTTTGCTGTACAGCTAAACAGAATTATGTAAAAATTACCTATTTCACGTATTAGTGCTCAGGCCTGCAAGACACCAAGGGTCTGATTCTGGAAATACTTTAAATATATTTCATTTGAATGCCACCAGACTGCCCCCAGTGCAACAAAGTATTTCATATGGGACTGTGCCATCCAAGGGGGCTTAACTGTGCTGTATTTGGTTGCATTTTTGGTGCCAAAAGGCTCTGCTCTTTGTAGGATGGATTCTTCTGTGGATAACAAGAGCTGTGTCGGGATCTGACTGCTAACATCTCATTCAGAACCAGAGCCATCAATTCTGAGATTATTCTTCTTATTTCTAAGAACTCCTTTGCAAATTCTCAGGCCACAACATTTAACAAATTTTACCTCAGTCTTTGGTATTGATGATAAGCCAATATGTGTTGTTTAGCCTGTTTCATCAACATTCAGAACATTTGTAACTGATAAACAAAGTGCATGTTAGCTATTAAAGCTCAAAATTAGGCAGGCAGTAAAAAGTAATCTGAGAGCAGGACTGCAGCTACTGATACTATTGAAGCTGGTCTTAAAACATATGGTTGCTAATCATTGACACAATGCACAAAAATAAAACCCTGCAACTGAGGAGTGCCTGATCTATTCACTAAATGATCAAATATGCCTGTTTGTTTTTTAGTTTCATGTCCCCTTCCTCTTTCTGGTTTGCAAAAGTAGAAGCTTGCTATTTAATATTAGCTGAAGATTTGGCCCTTTGTACCGGCTGCAGACAGGCTTCATTAATCAATTTCCACTACTGGACTGAAATGAAAAAACCCAGAATTTTTTCCTTTTTTTTTTTTTTTTTTTTTTTTTCCCCAATACTCTCCCACTATTTTGCTTGGAATTTCTCCTATAGAAACAGCACATCCCTCTGCTCCATCCTTCCTGTTCCCTCATGCTTTAGCAGAAAAATGTTTAGGACTGTGCAGACAATGCAATTTCACAAATAAAACATCCACTGATAGAAAATGTGTGATTTGTTTCAGGCTAGGATCCTTCACTCTTACTGCAGGCATCTCTAACAATGGGAGTAAACCAAATTTTATCTTTAAGCACAGCTGAAAAACAATTATTTTGCATAGAAAAGTATTAAAGTGAAAAATAAGTATTATGACCATTTTGGTATTTTTGTTCATGAGGTTTTTTCCAAGACCTCTTCTAATAACATAATGTGAGACTAAAATTCTTGTTTTGTGCTGCCTGCATGGAGCATTATATGCAAATACATGGTTCCTGCTGACTCACTTTGCCACGTGCAGCTATGAACCCAGATCTGAATATGGGAAATGCCATGGCTCTGCTGGTGGAAGGAATGATGGTCTGCAGGAGAGATTTGAAAACTGTCCCCTGAGCTAAAGCAATATTTTAAAGTTAAGGTTTGATGTTATTTCAATTACCAGCAATAAAAAAAAAATCACTAGGAAGAATTTGGACATTGATCCATTTGGAGAGGAGGTGCAGGACTGGGGGGATTTTTTTTACACTAGAGCAGAGCTGAGAAATGACCAATTTTCAGTTCTAATCAATGTGTGCATCAAAAGCCAGATTAATAAAATCTATATTAACTTTTAATAAAAGCACATTTCCTTTGTATCTAGTATGTATTGGTGATCTAAAAAGACACATGGTCCACTCCTGTGGCTGTGAGTAAAAATGGAAGAGATTTGTGCAGTTATTTTCGCATGGGTCCTTGGCTTTTTAAATTTTTTTTTCTTTTCACTTCAGATGAAACATTTTGTAGATATCAGCTTCCTTTTCAGGGAAGACTTATGAATTCCATAGGCTGGCAAACCTCCTCATGAATTACAACTTCTGGCCCTGTTTCATTATGACTGGAGCAGTGTGCATGAGGCAAAACATAATCTGAAGTTGCCTCTGACCCAAATAAAGTTGTATCTCTCTCTAGGCGGCTGATGTTTCAGTAAGCCAAAAAAAGCTGAATTTTGGGTGGGCTCAAAACTGGGCACTGGTTGGCTTTTGATGCAACAGCATCCAAGTGCCCTGGCTGCAGCTGCAGCAGCAGCTCAGCTGCATTGCTGGGTCACAGAGCTTGAGCAGTCTCCCAGAAATCTTTCATTTAATTTATCTTCTAGAACTGCAAGTATTTTGAAAGTTTACTCACACAGGAATCAAAAGCCATTCTTCTTGATTTTGACTGCAAGGAAGAGTTTGATTTTAGGAACTGGAATGCAAGCACTCCAAAACGTTTTTAGCATGCCGGTCCTAGTGGAATGAGTCTCATTATTATGTACATTAAAATTGATAATCAAAGACAAATGCTTCAGTCTGTTATTTTAAACTTGGAGAATGTTTACCTAAATTCTATCTACTTTCATTCAGGAATTCTCATCTGGCTTTCTAAACTGTTCTCTATCTTTAAAGAACGTTTCTTTAAATCACATTATACTTGATGGAAAAGTAGGGGCAAATTCAGTTGTACTTTGAATGTAATTTAACTGCACCATAGAAACAGGCTTTCAAACCTTTCATCGAACTGATTTACGAGCGGAACTAAGG
Source organism: Anomalospiza imberbis (assembly GCF_031753505.1). Lineage (NCBI taxonomy): Eukaryota > Metazoa > Chordata > Aves > Passeriformes > Viduidae > Anomalospiza > Anomalospiza imberbis. The sequence goes on along the minus strand of NC_089697.1, from coordinate 6,191,698 downwards.
TTTGCTTAGTACAACATTTTCACAGTAAGAGTTACATTCCCACAAAAGGGAATGCTGTCAGGTAGAATGACCATGAGTCAATTCTGCCAAACCAATCGCTTTGTTCGGATAAGCCACTCTGGCTGCCACAAAACTTTAATTAGAAATTTAACACAATATTTAAAAAATTGCTCCAAACCATGGCTGTTAAGTATTTTGAAACAATCTGAGAATACAATAATGCCTAAGAGCATTTTGCCAGTTTCCCATCATTAGTAGTCATTAGACTTTTATATTTGTTTTACAAACTAATGAAAGGGCAGATGCTGGAAGAAGTGGAATGTACCAAAGGAGATGTGCTTCCAGAGTGCTTCTACTTTTACTGCATTTAATATTGCTTGAGATAACAAACTGTAAAGATCCATCCTAAACTAAAAGAGTAAGTGTTCTTTCCTAACTCCTATGCAAATACAGTGAAATTCAAGGAAGTCAGATCTAGTCAGTCAGTGGTAGGAAATCACTAATAGTGTATTCTCAATGTTTTGGTCAAGCAAACAATAATTCCCTTCCTGTCTATTATGACAAAGATCATTTGCATCTTGCTAATCCATATTACAGGCAGGAATAAGCCCCATCCTCAATCTTGGAGGCCAAGAACTCCATGCATCCTTCCAATAACTCACTGGTCACCCTTTAGGAGTGTAAAGCAAGGAAATCAATATGATTTATAGTTTTGGGGGCAATTCTCTGCAGATCAATTTACCCAGGATAATTCTTTTAAAAACTGACTCTGGTAAAATGTTTCCTTTTCTTTCTGTGCTCAAGAAGATAATTGGACTAAAATGTTCCCTTATGCTCCAAAAATGTGACTTTGCATGATCTAATTTTTTACTTTGTTTTTGTTTAAGCCTACATGCCCCTTCTGCTCCTGTGTACTAGTGCAGAGGAGCAGCACTTCATGTCCTTCCTTGACAGAGAGGAGACAGGCAACTCTCTGCCCTACACAGCCCAGATCAGTGCTGACCCAGGAGATCCACTCCTCTGCTAGGCTGTGAGCAGAGAAACGTTCAAAAAGAAGTTATTCCAAATTGTGGGAGGTATTATGATAAGATCTCCATCTGGCTTGTAGCAATTTGAGTACTTCTGCTGCCTTGTTTATACCATTTTAAATATCTAATGAATACAATATGCCGTCCCCAAAATAATATAGCATATAAGGCCTGTAAATTTAGAGTTGAGAGTTTTATAAAAGAACTTGGCACATTACCTCCCTGTAAGCATTAACTGAGTCTTCCTAAAAATGCTTTCCCAAGCTTCTATTGCACCCAACAAGAAGACAGAGGAGTACAGGTAGCCAGGATGATGTGCCAATCCAGTGGGCAAGCTTTCTCTTCTTTGGTAGATATTTTACCTAACAACTGTTCACTTCAATGTTATGTGTTTCAGGGAGCAGCAAATGCCAATGGATTCCTAAGGGAAGGGGACTCAGGACCCAAGTGTGGCTGCAGCACAGGCAGTGATGGGTGTGGGGCTCATTTAGAGCCCCGTTTAGAGGTGAGGAGCAATGAACCAGTGTCAATCCAGGGAGCCCATCCAGGCGGGGCCAGGAGGGGGAAAGAGGAGACCAGAGATAAAACAACTACAGCACAGGAGCAAAACTCTCCCAGGACTCCAGGCTGGACACACAAACACCTCTAGCCCAGTCAGGGACTGGGTACCCTGGGCTGAGCCTAAACAGAGCTCCTGGGCCATGGGCAGGGGCTGTGGGTGGAGGTCCAGGTGAGGCTGCTCACAGCAGTTAAGGACTTGATACATCCAGGGCACTGCCAATATCTGGAAATAGCTGTGGTCCCAATTAATCTATTTGTTTGCTGGGGTTTGGTGCAGGGCATGAACAAACAGGCCGGGATAAACAGGGCACCAACCGACAGCTTGGGCTTGGGTCCAGCCCTTCCGAGGGAGCTTCTTGTGCAACTGCAGCCTCGGGGCGGGCAGAGCTGGCAGTCAGGTGTGTGGCAGCTGGAGATGGCTTTGTGGCCAGCAGAGTGCCCAGGTCAGTCAGGGGTGTGGCAGCTGGAGATGGCTTTGTGGCCAGCAGAGTGCCCAGGTCAGTCAGGGGTGTGGCAGCTGGAGATGGCTTTGTGGCCAGCAGAGTGCCCAGGTCAGTCAGGTGTGTGGCAGCTGGAGATGGCTTTGTGGCCAGCAGAGTGCCCAGGTCAGTCAGGGGTGTGGCAGCTGGAGATGGCTTTGTGGCCAGCAGAGTGCCCAGGTCAGTCAGGGGTGTGGCAGCTGGAGATGGCTTTGTGGCCAGCAGAGTGCCCAGGTGACCTGTGTCACTGCCCTGCAGACACCCCTGGCTCTGGCCACCAGCGAGTTTTTGGGCCTCGCTGGGTTCTGTTATTTATGTGACTCTACCAACTCCTGGCATAGACCAAACTGGCCTGTGTTTCTGGCAAGGGCTGTGCCCAACTGGCGCAGGAATAGGGAAGGCTCAGATGGAGGAAGTTGTTCCATGAAGTTTTTGAACCTCTTTCTGCTGCATGCAGTCTGTGAGACGACCCAGCTTGTTTTTCTCTGAAACGAGTTGATGTCTCTTTAGAGCACTGAAGGAGATGGATCATTTTCCTTCTGCATTGTGAGGTATCCATATTGCTCTCTTAGAACACATTTATAGAAAATAATGGGTATTTATATATATTTATAGCCACTTTTTTTTTTTTTTTTTTTTTTTTTGCCTTTATGAACCGATGGGAAATAGTATCTTGGTTTGGGAGAAAATGATTTTGCCACCAGGCTTCTTGAGGCTCTCTTCATTCATTTCAAACGTTGCCCATTTTAACATTAACTTCCAGAGGCACCGTATGCCAGTACAATACAGATCAGAAATATTGAGTGCATTACAAGTAGCAGGTTACACTTCAAAACACTTGGTTCACAGTGTTTGAGACCATTAATCATTTTTATTATTCTAAAGGACTGAAAGGGCTTAGAAACTTTGCCTAGGAAGCAGTATAGATTCTGAACAGCTGCACTACGACTCCTGCTCACATTAGGTTTTGGACAGACCATTGATTTTCAGTAAATGTTCTTGGCGGCCAGGAAGTGCTGAAACTGGCAAACTTTCTCTCACAAACTCTTTTTTTTTTTTTTTTTTTTTTTTCATCTGAAATGAAAAACATGCTGGTTATTCTGATTTAGATCATCAGTATGGCCCTGATTTACCACTACATCACACCCTCATAAAACTGGAGTATCAAGGGACCTTAGTTACAGGCCAGACAAAATCAAATCCACGGCAGGGAGCATATATACAATTTTGCAAGATTTCTTTTTTTTTGAGTCTGTGTTAATAGGCACTGCATATGTAAACTCTTGCATATGTCTTTTCTTTGTTGTTATGACAATTATTAGCAAGGAAGATTCTCAATACAATTTGGCTGTATGTGAATTCAGATTTTCAGAACAGACTGAAAAACATTGCGCTTAGAGAAAAAGTAGCACATCCACAAACTAACAAGCTATTGTCATTACCTATGCAACTGTGTCTGCACTAAAATGATGTTTGATTTGGTCTCTTTATATTTTTGCATACTTTGTTCTGCAAATGAATATACCAGACACTGCACAGAGAGATGACAGGATACTTTATCCTGGGTTTCCTTCCTGGAAGTTGCACTTTATTACTTGTAAACTGAAAAATACAACCTGCATTGTTCCCAAACCCATGGAACTGTTTAAGAAGAGAGGCATCTAGAACCAGCTGCATTTTAAAGAGATAATAGGACTGTAGTTCGACTTGAATGTTGGACTTTAATGCATAAGAAAATCTCAATTCAATAATAAAAAAAAGCTGTGTATGAAAATGGCATTCTAATTAAATCTTATGAAGATTTTAGAGACAAAGGGGGTAAATAAACATCATTGCATCCCCTAGGCAAAGATATATCACTCTTTCTTTTATTTAACCTTTTTACTTCTCTTTTCATGTCTCTTAAAAGCTCTATTTTTTTTTTTTTTTTTTTTTTTTTTTTTTTTTTTTTTTTGTGGAGAGGGAGAAAGTTAGGAAATTGGAAACCCTTCTGCCCTGCCAGCAGAGGTGGAAAACAAAAATGTTCAGTTGCCAAAACCTAGAATTATGTTTTGAAAGGATGCAGTATAAAGCAGCAATATTTCGATATTTTCAGTTGGACTATTTAGAATGGAATTAGAAATATTTCACATTTGAAAACAGTTCTGGAAACAGAAAATCTGCAGTCTTTGTAATTGGATTTTTCTTGAAAAAGATTCTTATGAAGAGCACTTTCAAAAAAGAAGTAAAGAAGTATTGTAGATGGGTTAGTGAGGAGTACAGCAGGCAGAGAAATAGAAACATTTTCTGTATTTGATATTTGCAGTCCTTTTCATGTGGAAAAGCCTGAGGGAAAAAAAATCGAACAGAGCATCTGATGTGATTGGTCAAATATTCAATATAAAAAAGGCTCCCATTTCCTTGTTCAGTAAAAATAAATTTACTGTTTGTGGGGTTTTGTTTCTGAAATCAGGCCATTACAGACAAATCTCTTCTTTCTTGTTTTGTTTCCTTGGGTTTTTTGTTTGTTTGTTTGGTTTTTTATTATTATATATATTTTATTATTGTTGTTTGTATGTTTGTTTGGGTTTTGTTTTGGGGGGGGTTGTTTGTTTTTTTCCATTTTTTGTTTGTTTTTTGTTTTGGGGTTGTTTTTTTTTTCTTTTTTTGTTTGTTTTGTTTTTGAGACGGGGTAAGTTTCTAGTTTTCATGGCTTTCATAAGCTCAAAGCAGCTCATGCGGAATGAAACAAATGAGATCTCTCCGGCTCTGTAACGTTTCAAATCTCATGATTCTGGAGTGAGTGTCACAATGTGAGTGTGGAGGCAGCCCTGCTGTGATTTAGTGCCCACAGGGCTGGCACAGCTGCTGAGGGTATCAGACAACGAGCCCACTCGGGCTTATTTATAGACACCCACACGCTTTTCATCTCCCTTTGGTATTTTTATGTCAGTAGCATTTGAGAGCCCAGCCTTCCTGCACTTTCACATGAGAACATCGTGCCTCTCCCGACGAGCTGGGATTTTAAGATGGGCAGACGAGGGGAGAAGGAAGAGCAGGGCTCCCTCATTCCATCAGCTCAGCTCTGGGTCCCAACAGGAAAACTGGGATACGGAGCCTTGCCCATTTTGAGCTGTGGTTTTTGTGTTTTGGTCGGGGTTTTTTAAAGACAGTCATGCTTTGGGATTGTACAGAAAACCAATTTGCTGCACAGTGCCACTTAGAAAGTGAACTCGTGTCTGGACAATTTTTCACCAGAGAGTGTCCAACTTCCCAAACTGCTTTCTTTTGTTGCTTTTGGGATGAACTTGACTTTCATCGCAGAGAGCCCTCTCCTTTGTTTTCAAAGGCTTTTTCTGCCAAGCCAAGTAACTCTATTTCTCAAGCACAGTCCTCTGAAGGCACTGAAGCATGTTGAATACAGAAGAGTAATTTGTTCCCTCAGGCTGTATATGTCTTGTATTAAAAATTACAAGATGTGAATCTGTGGCTGTGCTGGGAGCACACACTGGATTTGTTGTATGGTGAGAAGAGAACAGGTTATGGTTAATCTTGTTCATTCATTGAAGATAAGAGAGGCGCTGCCCTTTCTGCTTTTTTGTTTTCTTGGGTCTGGATCAAATCCCCATCTGTCCATCAATGTGAACAATTGCGTCTGAGTCAAGAGTGCTTTGATTAAAAATGATATGGCTGGAAACACCCTTTTTACTGAGAAGAAATGAATAAGGAAATGGCCCTCATGTGTGAGCTTTTGGGGAGAGACTGTCTGCTCAGCTCGCAGGCCAGTCAAAATATGCTCTCCAGCAGGGAAATTAATAAATAGACCAGCTTCAGGAGATGGAGATTTAAGGGCAGGAGACTAATGTTGTTCTAAAATTCTTTTGGGTTGGAACTTAAATCCAATCTTAATGAGGTCATAGTCGAAAATTAATTTATTTTCTATCTTCCAAACAATATCTTCTTTGTTAAACAAGAAGATTGGAGAGATTTTTTTTTCAGTAACTTTTTTTTATATATGCTCAAAAACTGTGTGAAAGCTCTGGCCCCTTTCATTTCCTGAAGACATTCATGATAACCTTAAGTGGACCACATGAATGTATTAATCTCATATTCCTAAGTGTTATGGAGAATTGAGAAACCTCCATTCTCTGGATTTCCTCTGTATGGGATGTCAAGAATGATATGAAAGGAGGAGTGGTTTTGTAGTGAAAATACAAAACTGCTGAGTAACAGCAACATGAGCATACAGGGGCCTGGTTTGGACTAGTCTCCAGTGGAAGTGGTGGAAACTCCATCATTCAAAACATCAAAGTCTTATGACTGTTGAGAGTCTCACAATACCGGGTGTTTTTCTTAAATCTCCAGCTTCTGGAATCAATGAATTTGTCAGAATTTCCATGTATTTTACATAAGCAAGCACACAGACGAGCTACTGGTGTTGCTACTTGTGGAGAAAAGCTCAGAAATTAGACTCTGAAAGATTCAGATAGTAAAATACAAAGAAGTATGAGCTTCTGATCTGGCAGATCTTTTTATTTTGAATCTGCAAGTTTGCTCATCCCACAGAAAATAAAAGCAGCGGCCTATTAAGTGTCCACAATAAATGTCAGTCGTAAGAGGTGGTGTGGGCATCCTGGGATCCTGTCATACTTCAGGAATCCCTGCACATCCTTCACCTGAGGCTCTTTGGAATCACACAGGTGGTGGGTGGGTGTTTTATAGACCTGCTGCAAGGCAGGGAAGAGGCACAATGTGAGGACTTGTAAAGAACTGCTGGGATCCACATCTGGGGCTTGGCTTTGGGTCTGTCCTGAGCAGGGTAAGAATCTCACTATGTACCTAAATCACTGGTTTTATGAGTGATTTCCATGTTCAGTTCCTGCATGAACTGTGAAAGTTCTCCTCATCAAAAAATGCATTTATTTAGCAACAAAGGACTTGGCAATTCACCCTCGAGGAATGGATAGCTCTTCAGTGGCAGAGTCACAGCTGACCCAGGGGAGGAACAGAGGTGACTGATGAAAATGACATAGGTGACACAGGTGGTGTCTGATGACTCCACACTGTGTGCAAGCTGGTAACACTTCAGCACCTGTGTGAGTCTCACTTGGATTTTGGAAGGAAATGAATGGAAGGCAAGGCAGATACTTCAGCGAAGAGTGACTTGATGGAAGTGGTGGTATAAAAATGCTGAGATTACTCTACTGTGGTCAGCAAACTCTTTCTCTGTGCATCAGATCCAGATAGATCTCTGTGTGTCTCATTGCTGCTGTGACCCTAAAGTCACAGGTAACACCCAGCACGGTGTAATGCAGCTCTGGTACTACAAGGGCTTTCCAAGTGGCTGCAGAGATGTCTGGAGCTCAATTTACACACAAATTTCTCCAAGGTCCACCCAGGGTGGGCCACCACGTGGCCAAGGCACTATTAACTCTCTGACAGCTGTGCAAAGCACCACCTTTGCACTGAAAGCAAAGGGTATGTCCTGACAGAGCATTTCATTAAAATTAAAATGCACTTACAGGTAGATTCCTAAAATTTCACCTTCCAAAGGGTCTGAGCTAGTCCTGCTGGGATACAAAGAAGTGATTCACAAAGCTATTTCTACCTTGCTGCTTAGCTGCTTAAGCCATCCCATGGTAACTGCTGCCTCCACTAAATGGAAAAGAGTATTCTTTACATGCAGACACAGTTTAATGTCTTTGCCAAAGTTTTTTTCACCTCCTCTGCTACCCTGAGCCATCACCTGCTAGTGCTTGTGGCGTGCAAATTGGAGAGTTTTCTTTATGAGTTGCACATATAATCCACACCTCTGGTCATGCATGAGAAACTGCTGAAAGAGCCCGATAGAGCCCTGAACGTGTTCCCAGTTTTATGGACGGGACCCGAAGGTTGTTTGCTTTTCAGAACTGCACCATGTGTCACGCCTGACCCTGCTGGCACTCACAGATACCAAATGACACACTCTTGGCAGGGGACGCAGCTGGCTAATTATGCATGCAGTTTACCTACAGACTGGCTTTAAAAGGAGCCCAATTAAATGATCCAAGGGGTCAGAAGAAAAATGAGGGATTGCTAGAGGAGTGAGACCTTTTCTACCTCCTGAGGCAAAACTTACTATTTTCACAGTGATCAGGGAAAAAACAAAGCAGAGCAGATGTGTTCTCTTTAAAAAGAAGCCTATTAGCCTATTTTGCTCCTTATTAGTTTTGATTGTTATCACACTTGACATTAATTTTTGATATTCTAAAAGAGGGATTCTCATGCTATTTGAATGTTATTTTAATACTAATCTTTTTCTTGTTCAATAACTGTTCGCTTCCATGGGGTTATTTTTATAGAACTGTTAGTTTAGGTGAGCAAAGATAACAGAAGCTGTCTGTTCTTCTCTGTCTTGGTTCTTGAGAGTTTTTCTAGTTGGGCTGGTATAACCCTAATGTCATTTGTGGGACAGAATGGGCTTCACAAATTAGTCTGTCTCCTAGTTAAAAAGGCATTTCAAAATCAAAGTTATCTGCCTAACAAAGGGAAAAAGCACTAAAGCACTTGTCACAACTTTTCACAAATCTGAATGGCCTTTTGAGATTTTAGATGATCCACCAAGGGACTTTGCATGGGCTGCTGCCAGGAACACAATGCTGAGAGCAGTGCCAGTGCCCCACAGTTTGCAAAAGCCCAGGCACAGTTTGTGGTCCCAGCTCTGCAGGCCAGGGGTCACTAGGCAGTGCAGGATCAGCACATGGGTGTTTCCAACCTTAAAGCATTTGCCATCTCTATTTTGCTCCACAGCAGTGATGAGTTTTCTCTGGAGGCACGCCCAGCCCTTTTGGGGAATATACCTCTTGCAAAATAGGACATGAACTTGAGTTTCCTTGATTAAATCTAAAAGTATGCACACTTTGAGAGTTGCCCAGCAAATGCCTTCTGCATTTGACAGCGTGGATCCAAAGATAGCTCACGCTTCTGCTGTCTGGGCAAACTGTTTTTCCTTCTGCTGCCTGTAAAATAGCTGGAAAATCTTCTTGGGGGAGAAAGATTTCTGGAAACTCTAAAGTGAGCTGAATTCCCCAAGTCATTACACTTGGTTAGTGTCTTTCACAACACTGCTAAGCCCTGGGTAATGGTATGCATAACCCCGAAAAGCAGAAACAGAAAGACAGGAAATTATGGCTGAACTAGTGTTTTTCTTAGGGTGTTTGTGCTCACTGTTGGAACAACCAGTGCCAGCTATTGTGAAACACAGTGAGAAGCCCCTTTTCACCGAAGTTTCTGTTTAAAATTCAGCCAGATTATAGTGAGATATGAACATCTCCAGAAGAGGTATTCTGTAAAGGCAGGAAGCTGCTTCAAGAAGTGTCACCGCCTCTCTGGGAGTCTTGGGTACACCCAGGTCATGGTCCCTGCAATTCAGACTGTGCAGCTAATCCCACAGCTCCAGAATCACAGGGAGGTTTCCTTGCCAGTGTAACAAAAGGTCAGTTGATGCTTAAAACAATTATGATGTGCTCTTTGAGGTCTTGGGGGTTTAGATTGTCCTCGTAGCTGTGATGATGTTTGATGCATTCCATATATTTCGCATGAAGTCACGTCTCATTATCCAGAGCCGTACCATTAGGGTTGGTGCTTTAAACAGAACTCCAAACACTGCAATGTTTGGGGAAAAGCTCTGTGGGTGTCTCTCTGGTTATCTCCGTCTTGTGGGCCCCTCTTAAAAAAATGTTTGAGGCAATTCACAAATTGACAAGCTTTGATACCAGGAGGGTGCAACTGTCCTGTTGCAGGACACCCAGAAGGTCTGATAAGCCCCTTGCTCGTGTCTGATACACATAGAGCAGAGTTTAAACCAGCCTGAGTCAGGCTGTGTCACTTGCCAACAGCTTTCCTGAGGGATATAAAGCACAGTGGAGCAATATTTGTTGAAAGCCACATTAAGGACTTTATGAGCTCTGCTCTTACCCAGCCTGGTTTCTCCCCACAGCCTCTCCCAACATGAACCTTCGCAGTCTGTGTGACTGGCCGACCAAAGCCTTGCTTTCTGCAGGTTATTCAGGGCAGAAAACAGCAATTGCTTTGGAGGAGGGAAGCAGCAGCAGCAGACCTTAAACATTTGAAAGGGGTGAAATTTCAAGTGTAGTTGTTGGGCAATCACAGAGAAGGAGTAGAAGAAGGACAGCAAATCACTTCCAAATACATATTGACAAGCACGAGCTTGCAGCCTTGAACCCTCACAAATTAAAAGTGGCTTATTCCAAATTTTGACAGAGAAATGATGGAGTCTCGTTGCATTGGCTCCAATGGCTTTTCAAAGTCTTGATGTATCAGCTCAATATTGTTACTAGAAAACAGACGAGTGTTGCGTGGCCCCAGGAGCTGTGCAGAGGAATACCTGAGGGGAGTTTTGCACACACCATAAGGAACAGATCAGGCCCCGCTCACGCGTGTTGTTCATTTTCACCTTGCACCACACGCAGCCCAGCACCTTCATCTCAGCTTCGTGCTACACCCGGACAATGAGCCCGATTCACCACTGCATTCCTTTATTTTTACCTCAGGATAATTCTTTTTAAATCAGAGGACAGACTGGACTAACCCAGTGGTTTTTGTGCCAAAGAAATCAGTGCTACAAGCCTTTGAGCTTCCTGACCTGCTGTTTTGCTTTAACCTTCACTTTGGGGTTTTTTATCCTATTTGGGAATCTTGATGGGTTCATAGTTGTTGGAGGCTCCTCTGTTGTCTCAAGAGAGGCAGTTAGGTGCTAGAATTAAATACTGAATGACAGATTTTTCATAGCATGGGAAGAGCAAAACAAAACAGCTGTCTGCAGAAACCTGAAGGAGCAGGAACTAGACTGCTCTTTAAAAATAAACTTGGCATTGGAGATGGTGACTGAGATAAAGTCATAGCCAAAAATGGTGAATATTTAGGATGCTCAGAAATATTCCTATGTTAGTGGTTTGCAAATGTGGGAACAATATATTCAGGCTTTATTTTTTTAGCATGTTCTTTGGCTTGAAGTGAAGTTTAACATTCAAAATGACCATGTAATAATGGAACCATTTCAGTCAATCTTCTGTTTTTCTGTATTCAGTCAGATCCACTGTCTCTAGTGCCAAAAATAAGTTTTTACTGTTTTTTACTTTTGTTAGCCTGAAAGAACAAAAACCAGTGGAGAATCAGCAAACTAAGTTTGAATGATCCAAATCCAAGTTCACTGAATTTGCCTGTTTAAACTCATTGAGGAAGTGGGCTACCATAAATATTGCTGAGATCCAATTTAACCAACAAAGTAATGCATGATGAAAGTATAGGGATGAAGGAACTCACACACACAAACCAGACTATGCTCTTAATAATGCAAATCTTATTACAGTATTTACTTGTATATTATGTTTGCTTTCATATGGAAAGCAAAGTGAGAAGGAGTAAATACTCCATGATGGTGTTTTCAGAGCCAAACAGAACCGAGCTAGTTCTGCCTCCACTGCCACACTGATGGGTTCTCATGTGCATACCCCCCAGGAAGTGAAAATTGACTAAAAAATTCATCTTCTTCAGCAAAGTCTTTCAGCTCTGGCCCAGGCTGGGCTGTTCCATGTGTGAAGGAACATGGTGTGTTTGTCCCCAGGTCTGATGTGGGATGGCAGGAGAAGGGAAAATCAGGAATATACACCAGGGAGATGCTTTCTCTGCCATAACCAAGAGGGAATTACAGGAAGGCTGTTTGCTGCCATGAACACATCAGTGAATGATCACTTTGGTCACCATCTTCACTGCCTGCTGAGCTGCTGGTGTGAAAGGGGCTGTGCAGGGGTCAGCGACCATCTTCATGGGTGAGGGAGGCAGGATGAATGTGTGAGAATAAAATTTCTGCAATTGTGACTCCATTTTTGCATGCTCATAACAAAAGTCCAGGCTATTTCAGCAGCCTATAGGGTCTGTTTGGGGGGACACATCCCAAAGCCTGGTTTGACAGTCTTTATGCACTGTTTGGCATTGGGGATCTTATCTCATATTGAGAAGGAGCGGAGAAGAGTCCAGTTACAGCTCTGTATTTCATTTCCCAGGACCCTGCAGAAATGTTTCCCAGTTTATATGTGTGAGAGAGTGTCTACTCTGGCTATCACTCAGCTGCAGACTATGAGGCCCAAATCCAGAGGTTAAGCTTAGCTTAAACTGTTGTAATCATCTCATTTGTGTGTCTAAAGCATCTGTTCCTGTCTTTGCTTGGTTTTCATGGCAGCACAATAGTGGGTCACAGGTACACAAATCTTTCAGCTGGGAGGTACTTGGTTTGGCGGCTTTGACAGAATGTGAAACCAGATTAGTTTCACATAATATCAAGTTTTCTTACAGGCATTTTCTATGAGTGCATTTATCAGGGAAGCTGCAAAAAGCTGGGGAACGGCTCCACAGGAACTTTGAAGCAGAGCTGAGATCCAAGGTATTTCTAAATGCCAGAGCTGGAAAGTGAAATGGATGCCTGTTTGTATCTATTTCACATGTATCTCTACTTTCTCAGCCGTAATGTAACTGAGAGAAAAGTGTCAGGGCTGTTATACACGGCCTAGTCAAACCTATATGCACTTCCACAGAAGTCATTAAGGTATGCACAAAATTGGTTATGTTGTTTTACTCAAAATATCCTGAAATTGTTCATTTAAGCACTCAAAAACTAAAATAGTTAGGAATGAATGTTGTAACTTTAACACAGACTTTTTTTCCCCTATGCTTGATTCAGTTAAACCATAACTGCATCATCTTGTCCTGCTTCATCCACTGGATGCTCACTGGCTATTCAGGACTTTTTAACCCCTTTTAATACATGGTCCCAGATGTTTTATACTGCACATTATTCCAATGCTGCTGGAATATGAAATTGTGTGCATTCCCCTGGTATCCCCATTCTGTCTGAATGCTTCTCAAAATCAATTACTTCACCTTTGCATCAATGCTGCAATAGCCAATCCTATTATTACCCCCCTTTTACAGCTAAGCAGAGAAGACAGACACTCAGCTTCCACCAGCCTCTGATGAGTGTTTGCAGACCAACAATTCTGAACTGCCTGAGTTAGGCACAGGCAGAGCTGTAGTCACACTGGGGACAGCAAAACATCCAGGTACCACACGCATTCCTACACCAGCAAATGTCAAGCCCTTGCTGAAAAGATGGGAGGAGGCAAAAACTCAGTGAAATGTGTGTGAGGTTGTTATTTTTACAGTGTTTCTGAGCTTCAGAGACATCATCCAGGTGGGTCAGGATCTGAATAGCAGCACTTGGAGCTTCCTAATGTGATGAAAACCTTACACAGACCCTCAACTCCTCCTCCTGTTTGATTCCTTCTGGCTTGTGACTAGAAGAGCCTTAATTAGCTCTTGAACATGTCCTTAAATGGCAGGTGGAATTTATTCCCATCGTTTCTTTGTGTATTTCTTTTTCCCTAAGGACAAAAGGAAACAGTTCTGTCTCAGAGGATCCCCCAGCTGGTACTACTTGTGGATGATGCCCCATCTGTTTTTGCTGCTGCTGAAAACATGCAGGTCAGTGCTGACAAACACAGCTCACAGTCTGCAGTCTGAGGGAAAAGCTGGCCTGACTGTCTGAGTGAAATCCCTTTGCACTGCTCTGACAGGAGTGTATCACCACTTGGGTGGCAGCCAGTTACACACCACATCTGTGAAATCTGGGGGCTGCCTGGGCTGAAGAACCATTGTCATTATATCATGACCAAACTATTTGTGCATGGGAAGTGATGGTGATAGTTCCAGGGAAAAAAACAAAAAGCCTTTTCTGAAGCTACGTGCAATAGTTAGGTTGTAAATGTCTGGAGAGTAGTTACAAATTTTCTGTATATATCTGCATGAGTCTTAATATCAAAGAGATTTATGACTTTTCAAATAACGTTAACACTATAGCATGCAAGTTGTGCATGAATTAGCTACAATAAATAATAAAACAAAATGTTAAGAGACCTATTAGATCATCTTCTTATGCCAGTCTCTTAAATGTTTCATGTAGCATTTTGCCTATGCGGTGGCTTGCTACCTTCCATGAGAGCATTAGTTCACTAATCAAGCATTAGCATTAATCAGAGATATTCAGTCCCTCTCTGAACATGTCTAGAGGACTGAGGAGCCAAGATGCTGGCAGATACATATGCTTTATTTTTAAAAGCATATATAGTTCTTAAAGACCTTACACAGCAATGGATAAGAAATCATAAGAAAATAATTTAAAAACAGGTGAAGTTTAATAAGGCTGAGAAAATTGGACTGTCAAACCAAGCTACATCCTCCCTTAGCAATGGAGCTTCTGTTTTCTGGCAACTCAGATCTCTGGGTTTTTTAAAGATCATTTTGTATATCTATTTCCCCCTCTTTTGCCTTCGTGACCTTGCATGGATGTTACAGATTTTGAGACATATTTGAGTCTTGCTGACATGGTGATTGTGGAAGTGAGACAGTATTTGATCCGATTTCCCTGTAAGCCCCAGACTTACCTTCCCAACAGACATCTCTCATGCTTGGCTAATAGAAAAGGGACCATATTATTAATAACTGAACTACAACGGATATAACATAATAATGTCTGCAGTAAATTATGTGGGATGGGAGGGCACCTGTGTTACCCCTTTGCTCGCTGCAGGGCAGTGCTCAGAGGTGAGCACAGGCATGGGGGAACATTCACAGCGCTGGAACAAAGGCGCAGTTGACCCCTGACATCATTTAAAGCTACTTGATGCCAAGGACTTCCTCACTTTTTACGGATATTGAAACAAATAAGTCATGGAAATGATGACTGACCCCAGCCATATGGGAGCAGAGAGATTAGCTGCTAATATGGAAAGTTACCTGGCCAGCGTTGAGATCAGTCACGGGAGAAGGGAAGATCAGAGGGAGGGCTGCTGAAACCGTGAGGTAATGTGGCTGCTGGGGAAGAGGGGCTGGAGCTGGGACCCACTGGAAGAGAAGAGGGGAAGGATTTTTCTGTGCTGAAGCCAAAAGTGTATGTCATCATGTGGCTGACTGACAGAGCTGCCTTTTCTAGAACGTGCTTGACGCTATGGGAATAACGAGCACGGGGAAGTCACTGCGAAGTGCACGGGAGGAAAAGCAGTAAATCAGGGACCAGAACAAAGCTGGAAAACCTCTGCCCAATCCTGAGCAAAATATAAGCAAGAACAGGGAGTTGTGGAACAGGAAAAGTCTGCAGGGCTTATTGCAGGAGAACTGGAGAGAAGATATACAGAGCAGTGCGGTGCAGGGACACTGCTGCTGACAGGGGTTAAAGAACAAAACTGAGCCATTAAACTTGGGTACTATATAAATAAACACCAGTCTTTGTAGCAACATGATTACATGGGTTAATTAGATGATACCAGCCTTTATTTAAATACATATCCCACTGAAACCCAACAGGAAAACTTCACAGTTGCTCTCGCAGCACACAGGGAGATGATACAGTCTTACTAAAGATTATTTGGGGCTGAATTTTCACTTTCCCTGAACATAATTAATTGATTTAATTGATTACAAAGCTGAAGTGTGTAGAACTTGATAAACAGCAAAAGGAAGACAGATTTTAAACCAAATTATGGATGTTTTATTGTAAAGAGACCTAGCCAGTCCATATCTGAAATATATAGACTTTAATTTTAGCAAGCAACCATTAACATTAATTGCCTTGAAAAAGAATAAAAATGCAGTTGCTAGGAGGATCAAAGCTTTAGACATTCTTAGAACTAGAACGGCCAAAAAAATTGACAGAAAGAAAAAATAAGAAGTCTGAAATCAGATTTTACCTTTCTCACTTGTGATAGTCATGACATAATCCTGCTGAACTGACTGAGAATATTCAACATGAAAGAATATTCAGCATGGGAAGATGTTTCTTGCTGAAAGGGAGCAAAAGAAACATGCTCACACTGGTGAAGGGTTGTGGCACGCAGACTTAAATCCAGGAAATGAGGAATTAGCATGGAGCAATTCACATAAAAGTTCAGAAAACACATTGTGTGGGATAATATACTGCGAGGGATCATTCCTACACTTGTTGGGAATTATTTTAAGACATAAAGAGACCATGTCTACATTTCTGTCTGTCTACCTATAGTGAGACTTCTGGTGAAATCAGATATCAGGGTTTTTTTAGATAGATTAAATGGAAGTTGAATTTCCTTTCCAAAATACCATGAAAATTACTAACTTTTTAAAAATGAATCTTTGCCCTAGGATTGCTTGAAGAATTCTGTGTGGATCACTGTGAAGTGAACTATTTAGGTCAAATAAATTAGATCCATAAAGGAAACTGATAAAGGACAGAAGTGGAACTAATAATTTTTTCTTTAATTTTTTTCCCCTATTTTCTTTTTTCCTCCCTTAAAAAAAAAAAAAAATTCTTGTTTCTTTGCTATTCAATTCTGGTAATTCATGGGGTTTTGGATAATTTTCATTCTGAATACTGATTTACAGGATTAGAATATAATGTGTGCATTATATTAATTTAAGTTTTTGGCAATTACGGAATTTTGTCACCCTTAGAGCTGCCTTCTGCTTCCATTCTTGTCACTTTGGTGGCAGAAATTTCTTTCAGTGTCATAAAATTTAAGGTTGTAAAATTCATATTGTAACTTTAACAGCCACATCTGTTTTAAACATTTTTGTTTTAAGAACTCAATGAGAATTTAATGACAAGGCAATAAAAGGAAAAGTTGAAGGAAATTATCACAGATTTGTAAAGCCATAAGACATGTTTCTGCACTTCTGTGGGCCATCAAATTACAAAGAAACAGCCCAATTGCTTTTATTATAGCAATTCTGCTCTTAAAGCATTTCATCATTTGATGGGTTAGCAAGAATTAACATTTCATTTACATCAGTATTAATAATGACAATTATACCCAGGTGCAGGATATTGTAATTAACATACAGACACCCACAGCATGTTCAGAGAAAAAATATTTATCCACAGTGCTGCCACAGTGTTTGACAGTAACAAATGATAAATTATAACATATTTTGCATGCCACCAAATTAGTCTACAGGACGAAGAATGTAATAAAAATCAATTTTTCCTTCAGTGTCTTGCTACGGGTCCAACCTTTCCAATGTTGTAAGGCAGGGTAATGTGGCTGTTGCTGCTCAGACCCATCCATACAACAGAACCCAGAGGTGCTGAGGGTGGGAGGGATCCCTGGACATCCAGCCCCCAGCTCAAGACAGAGCAGGTTTCTCTGGCCACATCCAGCCAGGTTTTGGATACCAGCACAACCTCCTCAGGCAACCTGGCCCAGTCCTGACCACTCTCATTGTAGAAAAAGTTTTTCATCTGTTGAAATTGTATTTTTGTGTTTGTTTCTGTGCCCATTGCCTCTTGTCCTGCCACTGGGATCACTGAGCCATCTTCTCACCCAGTTCCAATCAGATATTTGTACACATTAATAAGGCTTCCCAAGAGGCTTCTCTTCTCCAGGCTCCGCAGTCCTGGCTCTAAGCTTCTCTTCAGTTGTCAGATGCTCCAGTTCCTTAATCACCTTTTTTGCTGTCTGCTGGACTCACTCCAATATGACCATATCTCTGTTGTAATGGGGAGCCCAGAAACTTTTAATAACAGCACATTAGAAATTATGAACTTAATCTGATGTATAGTACCTCTGACACTAGATCTCCTGCTCCTTCTGGCCCTTCTCAGTCTGATCTCTGTCTCTGCTGATAAATGGAGACCAAATGGAAAGCTGTAAAAATCTGTCCTACAAATCCCTTAATGTTGCATGTAATGTTTATGAAATCGGAGTCACATAAACATTTATGTAAATCAATTAGGAGTGAGCAGCCAGGATTCAGGATTGCTTTCAGTATCACTTTCCTACTGAAAACCCTTCTAGACAGACCTGGTTAACCCAGTCAATATGTTACAAGCTGTCTCAGTGCCATCTTTTATATATGTTTGCAAAACTCATTATGCAGAGGAATGGAAGGGGTTTGAAAGAAGAAATTCAATGACCAGAAGCATTTCAGCAGCCTATCTTGCCAAATATAATTGCTACCATGGCCAGACTCTTGGCATCTGGTTGTGGCTCAGTTGTTATGTCTGTCACTCCTGCAGTATTTAATAAAGCATTTATAAAGAACCCTTTTTTAGATAAGACTTTGCAAAGAAACACAGGCTCTATCTCACTGGCAACTATTTCAGATAAAGTGATTTACTAAGCTTTTACAAGCGAGTTGCTGCTTCTGGACTTCAGAGCTCACCACCAGTGCAAAAGTTAAAAAGTGTGTTGAAAACGGGTCCACTCAGGCTAAATTTAAAGTTGCTTCCTACAGTAGGTCAAAGATAAGAAAAATAGTAGCACTGCAGGTTTAAGATGTAATTTGATTCTTAGAGGGGACACGGAGCTCAAAGGAGTCTCTGTTACACTGGTGAGCGATGCAGAAAGGTATCACAGTACAGGGTCAGCATGCTCAGAGCTGGGGAGTTTTCCTGCTCCATCATTTTGAGATGGCCATTTTCAGTTCATAGCTGTGCCACAAAGCAAAGGCATAAGGCATGCAAATCCCACCAGTTCTTTTTAATTGCTCCACAGAACTTACGTAGAGACAGGATATGACTTTCCATTGGCAAACTGACATACGTTTCTGTAATTTGTCTGTTTTGTCTGCAAAATTCCACAAATTAAGTTAAAAGCATCTGCTACAAATTTGATCCTGGTAGCCCTGCTTGGATACAGAAAGGTGCTAATAACTTGCCAAAATTTGTGGAGTCTAACACTCCAGTCTAACTGAGAGACTCTCCGAAGTCTTGAGCTGAGAAAAAGCTTTCAAATTTTTTTTTCCATTATAGACTTGACTTCTTTATGATAATTTGTGTCATCTGTATAAGTTCACTGATGGCACACAAAACAGGTAATTACTTGTAATGCAAGAGTGCACGCAGTTTGTTGGCTGTGTGCACAGATTCCCATTTTGCTTGTGCAATATTAAGCACATCTCACACAGGAACTTCCCCTACTCATAATTGACTTTCTCTGTTAATTTTGGAAGATCTGGATAGATAGGCAATAAAAGAACACAACTTACAATAGAAAGTTTTATTCCAATCCAACAACAACCTTAGTCTTTATTTTCTATGAAGTCACAGGTCAAAATTTGCACAATAGCGTGTCAGCTGAATTGCTAGAGAAAAATCTGGGATAATCAACTAAATTTGTGCAGGATACAGGATCTGCTTCATTTCTCAGGAAAAGTGTCCTGAGATCACAGTGGAGACAGTAATTTAGTTGCATAACTTGTAGTATATAATGTTGTAATCTATAGTGCATCAGTGTCGTATTTAATAAAACTGAAAGCACAGTAAATACCTCTGCCTGATTAATAAGTTATTCTTCAGTGTTTGTCATGAACGAAATAAAAGATGTACAGAAAACTTTACTTTTTCCAGTTATTGCTAGTGCTGTTTTTGATCCTCAAAAGGCCTGGAAGGATGCCTGCTGCATTTTAGGGTTAAAAGAGTGAAAATATAAATTATTTTCCTTGATTTCAGTGAAATCTGAGGTACTCAAAATAATTATTTTTTATTTGTTGATAAAATAAATATGTCTCCAAAGGCCACTCTTTCTTTCACTAGCATTCATAATCATGTCCCAACTTTGATAGATTTTATTACCGTTTGAAACTGAGATTGATTTTTTTGAATTTAAAACAAACTTCCACTACCGACAACAAAAAAAAAACACCAGAAAATTGCAGGAAGAGAACAAAATTCTGAGTTTTGTTCCATTTTTGACCGTGACAGTAGGTTTCATGCAGTATTAATGAGAGAAGAATTTGGATCTAAAGATGTAATTTGGTTTCTTATTTCTCTTTTCTGTCACTTCCACTGAAGGAACAGACTTACAATACGTCTTTGCTTGCTTAATGCTATTGCTAATTGCCCAGATGGGACTCTGAGAGACCATTAAGTGTCTATTGATTGCAGCTTGCCTATGACAGATGAAGTTGACTCTGGTGGGTTTTTTTTTTCTTTTTTTTTTTTCCCCTCCCCCTGTCTGGTGCTGTAAACCGAGGTCTTTATGCTCCTGCTGACCATGACTTTCCTGTATTGACTTTCCTGGCTTTTTCCAACTTTCCATGTAGCTTTTTGCTGTTCAGAGACATGGCAAGTGCTGTCCTGGGTGATGGGTGCACCTGTCCCTGTGACTATTTAACTCTGGAGCATATGTGCTGTCTGCTTTCTGGCTTTTGCTGTTGCTGTGTTTCAACAGTTGAGAAATGTCCTGGAAATACAGTTTTGGGGGAGGGATGTTTGCCTGGGGCTCTGCACCTGTGCATATCCACACCATCACACAGGACTCAGGTCTGCTCTGTGGTCATTGTTCAAAATGACATTTAATGTTTTTCTCAAGAGTCTTGACTGTGGGTGAAGGTGTGCCAGTCAGTTTAGTTAGCTAATGTGAATTTGAAACTTCTTACATCCATGTTCTGCCTGAAAAGGGTGTCATGCTATCATTATCAGAGTGAAATTCTGCTCAGCCTCCCTCTGGATAGAAACCTAAATCTCTGCTAGGGTTTAGTACATTGTCCAACAGCTAAAGAAATTGCTGAGTTAAAAATAAAAGCTGTTCACAAATAAAGAGGAAGAAAGAGTTGTGGAAATGTCCAGTTTCCAGAGCAGAGATGGTGGTAGGACTGAGTGGAAAAGAAAAACAAGAAGCACTGTGTAGGAGGAAGAGATACACAGGAAAAAATAAAATGATCCCCTGGAAATGAAAAAAAAAAAAAGGTAACAAAACTGTCAGAAATATAAAAGGAAGTCCGGAGTTAATGAAATGAGTAAAAACAAGTATGGTAATAGACGAGGGGAAAGGTGGTGAACCCCAGTAGCCCTGTGCCTCCTTTGGGCAGGCTCTGCCAGCTTCCTGCAGTTGTCACTGCCTGAGAGAGACTTTGGCCAGGGGCAGGGAAGGTCTGGAGCCCGGCAGGAAAGGTGGAACAAGGCTCCATGGGCTGCAAGGTGATAATTATGGCATCTGCAGGAAATGCTGCTCCGTGATGCCAGGCCAGTGAAATGGCCATGGCTGGCAGGTTTTGCTGACCATCCACGCTCTGACCTCTGTCAGATAAGCTCACTGGCATCAGGTTTTGTTGCTTCCCGCTGTTCACAACTGTTACTTTTTGTTTGGTGATCCTGAACATGCCTCATGTAAACATCATCCTTTCCTTGCTATTTCCTCAAGAGAGACAACTGCTTTCCCTGTAGCCTCTTGTTTTCAATGCAGTTGAAAAATTGTTCTAACACATTGAGCCACGAGATCAGATTTCATCCCGGTCTGGGGGCCTGCATGGGCTCTCATGAGATGCCTCATTGATCCAAAGCGCTTACAGTGACCTACTGGACTCTGTGTAATATCAGTGTCAAGGAAATGTTCCATCTGTGCCGTCCTGCAAACGCCTCGTCCCCACCAAGGTCAACATCGGCAGCTCAGCCCACAAAGCTGCTGCTTGTGGGTCAAGTTCCATGATGCCATCTCTGGATTTGCATGTGAAGTGGGCACAAATAGACATGTCTGGGTCTGTGCAGAGAGCACGAAGCACATGTTGGTCTCCAGCAGCCAAAGGACAGGGGAAACTGGGGGCAGACCTGCATTTCCACAGCTGAGTGATTCAAATTTTGCTCTCAACCCTTCACAGAACAATGGGGTTAGGGCTGAGTTTGACCTCAGCAACTTGCTAAAGAATCTTCCTTCAAGTGTTGGGTTGGAAATATGTAAAAGTAATGACTAATGTTCAGCAAGAATCTAGCATGGATGGGTGAGGCCCACTTCATGTCTGAGCCACGGACCTGCTGACTCCTGACAGATGACCCATTTCCCAGTGCCAGACACAAACAATTCCCTCAGGCTGCTCAGGGACCCCATGCACAGCGTGGGCTCTGCTTCTTGTGGTGAGCAAGGCCCTCTGGCCCCTCTCCTACACATGGCTGCTGGGATACCCAGCGTTCGATGCCCACGGCCACCCCGTGTGCTCCTCCTCTGCAGCCCCCAGAGGGAAGGGGCACAAGCACCATCTGCCCAGCACAGGTGTGGGTCCCCACAAGGGCCAGCAGAACCTGGCAGGGCTCTGACAGGGCCCGATTGTTCCAGCCCAGCTGTGTGGGGACAGCCATCTGCACCGCGGGACAGGCAGGCCCCGTCTTCGGCGTCAGCCATTCACGAGCTGACACGGACTAATTTATGAGAAATTGCTTTTAGCAGGTGCTAACCTGTCTCGACCACGGATAATGGGAGAGCTGCTATTGGGAATCAAACCAGAGAGCCATAAAGCCTGAGTATCATTGCTGATTTTACTGGAGAGCACAGCTGTTGCAATGTCATCATCTCTCTGTGTCGAAGACACACCAATTCCTGCTGAGTTCTGACCAGCTAAATGGCAGGAATTAGAGCCATGCAATCAGAGAGCAGCAACTGCCATGTCAATATTATTCAATTCTGTGCATGTGTGCACACGTTTGTCTGGCTGCCACGTTGCCACATGCTCTTGACACCTACTGCAAATCTCTGTTCCTTGCTTATCCCTCACTTCCATTTCTCTGCTAGAGTGAAAACCAGAAGTGAATATTTTTTCCCTTTCAGTCTCACTATGTATGTCACTAATAGGACTTTTCAAAACTTTTGTCAGTCACCTTCTGTAACAGCCTGAGGAATACTATAGGGACACCTCTAGTAGCTGGATACAGGATATTGTATTTCTTAGTTTGTCCAGTTGAATAATTGCTTGGAGTAGCTTTGTGGACTTGCATGACTCTTACTTGGAAGGAAGAGAAAAGCCAGCTGGGGAATCAAAATATTTCTAGGGTGACTTACAGAAGAGTTAGGTTAAAATCAGCAGGTCAGGGTTTGATTTGAGATCGTAAATTAGGTGCCTGGAGAGAATTTGTTTGGAGGAGCAATGTCTGGCATACTGAAATAATTTGAAAAAACAGTGTTTATTAATGCACCATTTTTCATTTTTAAAGTGTTGCTCCTGCTTTTTGCATTTAATGCATTTAAGCTGCAAGATACTGGGAGAAGAAAAGGGTGAGAATCAAAGCAATTCAACTCTCCCCTTGTTGTCTCTTATTCTGGAGCACGCATTTCCAGAGGTGATAGTGCTTGGTAGTACTGTAGGACTGGATCAGCAAGCTCAGTTCTCACCCTGGAAATCATCTCTTTGCATCAGGTAGCAGCAGCAGGGAGCTGAGCAGGAGAGGAGCACATTTGGGCAGCAGCCTGCACGGTGAGCAGGGAGCTCTGCCTGTCAGTCTGGTATCTTTCACTAACACCAAATTTGCTTTAAGGATAAAAAAAAAAAAAAAATGAAGCCAGGATGTGGTTGAGAGTGAACATATGTTGGAAGTTCAGCTTAGGTAATACAATAAGCTCTTCAAGAACAGGTTCTCTTTCTTCTCAGTGTAAATAAATACCCATGATAGCCCCAGACATATTCATTTTCTTGGGATTCTCTCCGTTCCTTATCGGAGGTGGTGTCCCGTGCGTTATTGATGTGGGCTCACTTGAGAGCCTGTGCCCTTGTCCATATGCACAAGTCATTTAATAAGATGAGAAGCAATGTGTAAAATAACAAGAGAGGTGATGTAAAGTTCTCAAATGGCCAGCACTGGGATTAATAGTTAATGGCCTATTGACACAGAATATTTACTGACGAGCAACACAGGGTTCCAGTGACACCAATACAAGGTTGTTTTGGAGGGCTGCATCCCTTTTTTAAAAAACAAAAAAATACTTAATTAGTAAAATGCATTGTATTGGTGTTTGTAACAGATCCTCTTGCATTGGTCACAGGGAAGTGTTCACTTGGAAAGAAGCAATTTGAGGTAAAGAAAGATCCTCCAAGATCATAGGAGGTTTTTAGAATGGCCTGATGAGATTGTTACAGCAAACAGCTCTTCTAGAAATGCTTGATAAGATAATTAAGAGGAAAATCAAATTTTCTGCTTCAGGGTATAAATTGATCAAAAAATCTTTCCCATGAACAGCTGTCTAGTTAAGTATTCAAAATGCAAATGCATGTACATGTGAGTGATTGTGATTTTCCCATCCTTGGGAACACTGTGGAAGCAGCACTTACACCCCACCTCATGTCACCAGGGACAGGAGCAGCAGCCCTGATCTACCAGGGGCAGTGGTCAGGTGAAGCAGAGCCAGGCTGTGCTGTTTGTCCAGAGCAGAAGGGATCACCTCTGCCCTTGGCTCCTCCTGGTCACTGGGAACATGTGGCGACCCTGTGCATGTTGTGTGGATTTGCTTCTCTCTGGGCATAGCTGGGGAGTTGGACAAAGTCAGAATCTGACCTCAGCGAAAGGCAGCCAGCACTGTCGCTCCTCTGCTCTGCTCTTCAAACTGGCTACTGTGAAAAGCATAATTTTGAAACCAAAACTTCAGACCTACTGCAGTTGGATAATCCTGACCCAGAGTTTCAGGGGGATGTAAAACATCAGGATAAATCAGTGGTGCTTCCATGTGCTCAGATCCAGGGAGGGCTAAGCAAGGCTTTGCTCAGGAAGAGAAACCAAAGAACTCTGCCTCTGCAGGACAGTGTAAGTTGAACACCAGATCTGTTCTTCTACTGCCAGTGCCACTGAGCTGTGCTCCCAGCACTAGTGTGTGGAGCCAGGTTCTTCTCCTGCCCCAGCTCTCCAACACACCAGGGTTACCCAGGACACTGCATGAGTTAACACAACTGAGCTCGACTCTCCACTCCCAAAATGGAGATTAAACCAATTATGTTTTTCTGCTAAATGAAAAAATCCGACACAGAAACAAGCTGGAGGAAAATGGCAATGTTTTATAATAACTCTTCCAAGGCCAACAGTACTTTAGGAAAACTTCCCCTGGACTAGTTTTTTGTGGCAGTGTATTTTATACAGTTCTTCACAGAAAAATGCATCCAGGATAAACAGTTAGGTGGTTTAGCGATTCCAGAATTACCTGTGTGTCACTGGAGGAGCCTGGTCCATGTAAAAGACTAGTGAAGAAGGCTGATAGTGAATGGGATGGGAAACCTCATTAAAAAGCCAGCTTCTCTCCCCAAAGTGCCCCATGGGTGACAGTCAGTACTGCAGCAATGTGTGCTCGGTAATCCCTTCCCAATCTCTTCAGTAGATATCAATTCCTTGTCTTTCATGTGTATTTCCTGACTGATTCCTATGGGTTATCTGTGCATTTTTTTAAAGTACACCAAAAATAAAAAAGATGGCAGAATAAGACAAATGAATTCCCTGCAATTAGAAGGGTGTACTGACACTCTGACCTAGGTGGGAATGACAGTATTGATACGTTCCTCACAGATATGTGAGCAAATATGACCTTATAGATGCAGCTGCACGAGTGATAACAGATTTTATACATCTCCAAACGTATTTATGTGTGCACCTAGATGGCAATCTCTGTAAACCTGATAAATGCTCACTGTTGCTCCCAGGCAGAAAGGCAGATACCCACCTCTCACACGTGTGCACAGACATGTACCCACATGCCAGGTGTAACTTTAGCCCAGCAGCGCATGCACACACATCTGTGGGTGGGCTCTGGGCAAAACTGGTATCAGTGAACTGACCTCTATGCCCGAGCAAGTGAATTGAAAGCCAGAAGCAGCAAGGCTGGGGGCTTTTAATGAAGTGAATGAGAAATGAAAAAAGAGAGATTGAAAGTGCCTGGTGCTCTGATACATAATTGATGAGACTCCAAGCAGGGCTTCAGTGGCTAATAAATTATTAAACACTGACTCATTAGGGAAAGATTTCATTATAGGATAATTTAATTAAACAACAGGCAAAAAGAGGAAAGAGCTTTAAGGGACTGCATCCTCCTGGTTTTTCCACTGTGACACTGATGATTTAAAGAGAGAGGAGCCAAGAAATGATCCTGAAGGTGAGAAAGTTGTTTACTGTGCAGGAGAGGACTGATCCTTGGCTCCTTCATGCTCACATTTTCATTTCCCTGTTGTATGGTAGATGTGGGCTGTTGTTAATCTGCTTTAAATAAATTTTGCAGGCCCTTTCCCTGGTGTAAAAGCCCACATGGCAGGGCAGGTGAGAAGTGGCCCCAGCGATGCTGTCCTGTGGTGACAGACAGGAGATGATCAGCTGTGGTTCCTGCAGAGCACAGGGCTAGGGCTGGGGCTGGGGCAGAGGCTGGGCCAGGGCTGGGATGGCCCTGGTCCATCACTCTTCAGCCACGCTGCTTCAGGGGACAGGACAGCATGGGAGGGTGTCCAACCTCAATTTTCAATCTTTACAAGGCCAGAGGCCCTGTGTGGAGCCAGATCTCCAGAGGGCTGAGGGCCAGGAGCCTCTGCCTTTGAGTGACCCCTGCATTTGCCCAGGGCACCAACCCTTTTTTCCTTCAGATGAAATAAAGTTCTTTATTCTCACCATCCAAGTACATGTAGAAGGCAGAGCACAAGACCAGGATCTCTCATGGTACAACTCACAGGTGTCACCAGCCTAGAGACCAAGAGAGGAGGGAAGAGCCAGGCCAGGACTCCTCAGCAGCTTAGGGGTGTTTGGATACAAGGGGATCTCCTCTTGACCTCAGCTGAAGAGAATGAAGATGCATGTCAGTCCCTGAAGGGAGCCTGAAGGACACCAAATCCCCTGGTGAACATTTGGCAGCAGTGAGAGGGCTCTCCAGGGTAGGGCTGGGGTGTGCAGCCACAGCTCCTTTGGGTTTCCACATTGTCTGGCCTGGGTTGGGGGAGAGCTCCCCAAATCAGCCCACAGGCACTGCAGGGAGCAGGGCAGGGAGAAGAGACTGAGTGCTTGCCACCATCCCATGACTGAAGAGGAGATACGTTTTCATTTTACATTTTCATCAATAGGACAGAAATTTGTACAAAGAGTGACTTTTTCCTTGCTTCTCTAGGGCGTTTTTTTCCCAAGATGAGTTTATTCTCCATCAGGGTGAGGACACCTGGGAGGAAGGAGACAGTGTGGTCAGGTCAGAGGGAGCCACAGGACAGCAATGGCAGTGAGCTGAGAACCCAGAGAGATTTCCTTCTGCATGTCTCCTGGGCAGGGCTGGTGAACCTCACTGAGTTCCCCCCTCCTTTTTTGCCTAAACAACATGCAAAGCAAACAGATGGACAGACTTTTGGGGTCATTTGGATGTTTTGCTCAGGGCTCTGAGTGGGACGGGTGCCCAGCTGCTGTTTCTGCACAAGGAGGTTTTCAAGATGGAACAGACAAGGTCAGGTGCATCCAAACTGATAAATGAAACAAGAAGAACTTGCAGGGTGACAAGCATAGCAGAAGCAGAAAATCTTCATTTCCAAGCAGTTACATTCAGTATCTGTTTTACTTCAGAAAGATGCATGCAGCTGTCTGACATTTGCTCAAGCCCTCAGTTTTCGGCCCCATTTCAATTCCTTCAGGCTTTCCTACACCCAGAGTGTATCTGAAAAGTAGGTGAAAATAAGACTAAATTTTTCCCAAAACTATGATGTTACTGCAAAATCAATAACACCTCCTTTTATTTGTGCATGATGCAAAGGTAAAGGACGCATGAAAATTACCTTTGCTTGAAAGAATCTGTTCATCTCCTCTCAGGGGAAGCAAGGAGAGGGAGGGAACAAGGACTACAGATGTGATGAAGGCACATGGGGGTGTTTTAATAAAAGCACAGACAGTAGTTTGGAGAAAATGATGATTCCTCTCTGCCTCACAGCATTGTGACCCCTCTTGGAGTGAAAGGCTGGTTCAGGGCTCCCCCAGAAATAAATGGAAGGGAGACCAGAGAGGGGGCAGGAAGATGCTCAGGAAGCTGAAGGAAGCAGCTGGGTGGAAGTCACCAAAAGCTAATGGGGATCTTAATTGCTTCTAATTGCCAGGCTCTTCATAGGGATTGTACCAGGTAATTGAATCCCTCCAAGGATATTTCTGGTTATCAAACTGTAATAAAATGCTCGGCTAGACATCATTCTCAAGTGTATACTAAGTAGGGAAAATATCTCTGTCTCTTTTCATGAGATGAAGGTACTTCATAAATATAAAATTGTACTTAAATGCAGTCATTTGCCAGCAGACTACCCACAGCTCCTCCCTCGATGTGCTAATCTTTTGTGGTCCTTGTTTACTAATTGCAACAGAAAAATAGGAAATGGCTGGGATTTTATGCTGGAATGCAACCCCATGGCAAGCATGGTCAGAAATTTGGGAAGTCCCCCAGAAACACCAACTTTTTAATTGCTATTCAGAAAATAGAGAGACAAGAAAGAAAAAAGCCTGTCAGACAAAGGAGGAATATGACATTTGCCTCTTGATAATCACCTATAAATGCCTGAGAAAAAGGAAACCAGTCCAAAAAGTACTTATGTGCACTGTAAGAGATTATTCTGTCTGGGACTGACTGACAGCTTTGGTTTAGAGTCTCACTGGCATAAAGATGTGAATATGCATGAAAGAAAACAACTTAGAAAAGGTCTTGTTTCTGCAGAGAAGAACAAAATTGGGCTAGTTAATTAAAAAAAATAAATTGCAAAATTTGATAGAAAATACGAGTTCCTGGCTGCCTGTCATTTCAGCTTAACTCAGAAGCTGCTCCTCTGCTAAGATGGGGAGGCTCCAGAAGACTTGTGGCAGCCAGGAATATGGTCAGATTTAATTGCTGGCTGGGCAATATTCTGTAATTGTACCTGGTCCTGTCTTGTTGGTCAAAATTAAGGGATCTACTCTTGTCAGTCCCTTGAAGTGGTGACCTGGGAAATGGAGCTGGCATGCTTAAATACAACAGATAATAAGTGGAAAACAACTAATCAAAAAGAAGGTGGAATGGCTAAAGCAGATCCCAAAATTAACAGCAATTAACGTATTCTAAGTTATACTCTTGAGCTGTCCTGCAGGAGGCAAGTGCAAACTTGTTTCTTCCATTAGTTGTGGGTGTAATTCATCTGTGAAGTTGCAGGTTGGTACTGGATGACTGATACAGGGCCTCAGTCTCTGAAGAGCTCAGCCTTTAATGTTATATTTTCTTCTTAAGTTCTCCCTAAATGAATTCTATTTCCTTTCTGCAGATATTCTTTTCCAGATCTTAGTGTGTGAAGTTGAGAATCCTCTTCCCCTTCCCTTATAAAAACTCTCACTCTGAGCATTTCTTGCTGCTGTGCACAAAATGTCTGTGATAAGGGTGCAGAGAGATGCTGTGGTCACATCTTCCTTCCTCTGGCTGACAGTGAGTATCAACTATTTCACTTCAGAGAATGCTCACGTTCCCATTAATGTCAGAAGGATTACTGTTCTAATTAACCTCACTCTCAGGGACAATTTTGGAAAGCAGTCAATGAAGCTAAAGAAAAGAGTTTTAATAATGCAAATTAATATTTTTGCATTACTGCCCAAATGCAGTGCTTGTTCTGTTCTAAGAATTCAATAGAAGCTGTGGAAAAGTGAAATCTCTCAGTTTTATGCTGTGTCTTGAACTGTGAGTTTTGAATTGCCAACAGTTTAGAAGTTTGGCTTGGCTTGCACAGATGCTCAGATGATGCTCTCTTTGGTCTGCAGAGGGAGCAGATAATTTTCTAAGTAAAAGTGTTTCTTTGGAGAGTTTCAAGAAAAGTCAAAATCATAAGTGGATTGCTTGTCTGTTGACAGATGAGGCTTTTCCTCTGGAATGAGGAAGAAGAAAAGAGGCATGAAATGGTTATGGGGGAAATGGTTATAGGGGGAAAGAAATGAGTAGAAATACCTCTTTTGTGTTACTCAGGTTTTGCATACATTCACTTGTGGCTGTGCATGCACAACATCAAGATTTTCCCCTCATTCATCCCAGAATAAGCCTGGAGTGACTCTATCAGTGTTCACAGGCCCCTTCTTGCCTCCAAACCATCCCATCCTTGCTTTTTGAGCCTTCTCCCCAGCTGAGGCCATCCTTGCATAGCTTTTCACCACAGCTCAGCTGGGCCTTTAGCTGCCTGGCACTCCTTCCTAGGGCTCAGCATTCCAGCATTGTTGGCATCACAGCTTGCAAACCACATTTTTCCTGGCTATGCTGCTGCTAGGGGATTACTGCAGCAAAGTTGGACTTGAGAAAGCCTCCAGAGCCAGGCTGGCAGGAGCATTGGCAAGGGAGGTGGTCCTGGCAAGGGAGGTGTCAGAGCTTCCAGGTCCACTGTCCCTCCTACCAGTCACTGAACTGGGACTTGCATAAAGAAAGGTTGTTTAGTAACCCCATTCCCTGATTAAACTTGTTCTCTACTCTCATATATTGGAGTATTAGGATATTTATCAATTCTTAATGGGAAATTAATATTAAAGGGATTTTTGTAATGGAACAGATCATTGAAGTGTTATCTGGCACTCCCACAGTTTAATTTGGTTATTTTACGAAACCATGTGACCTTCTGCCTTGGTTCATCTGAATATAAAATGTAGAAGTGTGCACATGTGCTGTGAAAATTAGTGGTAGTCTAAAACTTGCCTGGGAATAAAAAGATGTTACTTTGCACCCATGGTATCCTTGAATCCAAGATCTTGGACTGCTTTGCAGGTGTTACCTGGTGCCAGTGTCTGGAAGTCAGCAAACAGGACTGATTCAAATGGTGTGAGAGTGGGACAGACAGACAGACATCCTGTTTGGCAGTGCCATCATCTGAACTGATGTCAATTACTAGGAGCACGTTTTTAGGATTAGCATAGCCCTGGGGAGGGAAGGGTGGTGGGCTGCTGCCACATTCTGCAATTGGAGCCATCTCAGAGCTCTTCCAACTGCAGTGAGGAATGACTACAGCAAGGTGTGGAGGAGATTGATGTTGATACTCCTCCCCAGAGCCACTGAGGTTCAATAAACAGCTTCTGCAAAGCCTCAGAAACTTTTTGGGTAGCTATGGCAGCAGAGTAGTCTCATTCTTCTTTGTTATCCTAATGAATGTTTTGGAAGATTTGACTTGCTGTTTTTCAAAGAGATTTTCTACCTGATATGCAGAAAACCACCCCGAGGGGGAGGAAGAACCCTCTCCAGTGAAAGACTTCCAGTTACAGCCCAGAGTAGAGACAAGTCCCCCTTTTATTTTGCCAGCTACCTGTTTTGCAGGC
The DNA here is from genome assembly GCF_031753505.1 of Anomalospiza imberbis. NCBI lineage: Eukaryota > Metazoa > Chordata > Aves > Passeriformes > Viduidae > Anomalospiza > Anomalospiza imberbis. The sequence goes on along the minus strand of NC_089697.1, from coordinate 6,160,574 downwards.
TGATGACTCAAAAGGATTTAAAACGTCTCAGTCTCTCAGCTTCAGAGGTGAAACGTTGGGCTTGTTCTCTTGCTGTGACCTCCAGGAAGTTTGGCACATTCCTTAAGTGAGATTGACCCCAAGCTCCTTTTTCTGATGTTTTTGGATTAAGCCAGACTTGGCAATCACGTGGGCTGTGATACAGTCAGCATTCCCTAACTGTGATGGTTTGTCATGGGTCAGCACAAGTGAAAGCCTGTTCAGCAGAAGGTCGTGGAACTGCAGCAGGACTTCCTGCAGATTAGTGCTGAAATGTGCAAAAGCAAGAGGAGGGAGCATGGCTGAGCAGGCTGGAGCCCTCTGGGTTCCACAGATTAGCCCTGGTGTGCTGTGATACTTGAACACACTCAGAAATGTGTTAAAAGCTGGTTTATGAGCAAAACATCTCTGGGGTGTTTCAGGCTGCCTCCCAGACTGCTCAGCTCCCTGTAGTCCCACTGGACTGGGCAGGGTGTGTTCCTGTGACACAGACTGGTTTCCAGAGGTGTTGAGGCCGGTTAGACACATCTCCCTTTACTCATCACAGCTCTCAAAATGCCAACAGTAGCTGCGCTGGTAGCTGGAACCTGACGGAGTTGGGAGCCTGGGAATAAATGCAGGCTGGAGTACAGCAGGAGGCACTGCTGGCTCATCGAGGGAAGATCTGAGATCCTAACTCTTCATGGATGAGCCAGATCTAAGGGATGGGAGATCCCAAGGAATACCAGAACTAGATCATCATTTCAGATCCATGGCCCTCAGAGCTTCCTCGTAGAGTGATTGATTCTGCTTTGCTATGATATATCTAATACAGAACTGATAACTTCAGAGTGTCCTGCACTCCAGCTGTCATTACCCAGGCTTTCCAGTTGTATCCTTTTTTTCCCTTTTTGCAGTGGATTAAGAAGGCTGCAAGAGTATTCTGGGTTTAATTAATTTCCAGTCCATCGATATTCCTAAGATAGGAAACACAAAATACTTGTAGGAACAGGTTTTTATAACATGATGGTTAGACTTGGGAATAGATTTTTTTTTAGCATATTTGGATTTCTTCCATCTTATTTGAGCAGTGAGGAGTGCTAGTCATTAATAAAGTAATTCTTCATTCATCACTGCATTGCTGCTGGTTTGAAAATGCAAAATTCAAAATTTGGAAATTTGGAGTAAAAGTCTAATTTACAATATAATTTTCCCCCTTTCAGTGTTGCTGCTTCTTCCTGACCCTTTCCATCACCTCCCTTCCCTAAGCACTCCCAAAGGAGATTCACTGGTGTTGGTGACCACTGGGCTGTGTAGATCTGCTCTGGTCAGTGCTGGGTTGCAGGGGTGCAGCACCCCAGGAGCCTGTTCATTACAGTGTTCCACGTGTGGTTACCACAGGTGGAAAACACTGAGTCCCTGGCACAGGCAGAGCAGCCTCATCTCATCCCTGAGCAAAATCAACAGCTCTGAGCAGAGACAGGAGTGCTGAGAAGGTGAGAACCGAGTTACCTTGCTGAGGCGGCAGGCAGGCCCCACAGTGAGGGAGGCAGAGGCTCAGCCATGGATGCATGGAAGGATTTGTGCATTTGAATGCAGGATTGGTGCATTTAAATGCAGTTTGAAGAGGAACCTAAAGCATCTGCATGGCTGTGACCGAAGTTAGAGCTGGCTCTCCCTGGCATCTGTGCCCTTCCAGGAGCCCTTCCTCTGCAGGCTTCACAGGCACATCAGCAGTAGTTTTCTTCCAAGGCTCACTCTGTCTTAGCCATTGCAAAGTGCCTTTTGTGAGTTTCTTCAGAGTTTTGATTTTTTAAATAAACTTCCAGTATAGGCCATATTTCATATGAAAAAACAGGAAAAGGAGTGTGAGTAGTGAAGTGGAGTGAGAAGAAAGATTTAAAACACCAGAGAATTTTCAGTTACTTTTAACTGCCTTAAGAGGCATTATAAATAACTATAACAAGCCCAGTTTTTCACCCTTCATTAGTTATTCCAAACCAGCTGTATTTATTGATGGTGATTCTCCAGCTGAGCAAAACTCCATCATTTGTAGTGCTTAAAAAAGTCGGTGAAAGACTAAAGGCAGAGCTGAGATTGGTAGATAGACCATAGCCAAGAAATTTCAAATTCTGGCTCCAAATAATATTTTCCAACCCCCTCCATAGTCAGACACTTGCTGGGTCCCCACATAACTTCTTAAATTATTGTATGTAACTCCTGAAATCAAACGTAGACATGACTTTGTCTTTAAAGAGCTGGTCAGATTTACAATTAAGGCATCTGGAAGCCAAAGGACATTTTCTAGGTGCTAAAATTGGCTCTGGAGCTGCCATTTCCCAGCACCGTAGAATAGTTCACCCCCATCCAAGAGGTCACAGCAGAGCATGAATTGAAGGTGTTAATGTAAAACCCCAAATTCACAGACTTCTTGATTTATGGAGCTGACTGTGCTTTCTAGGAACGAAAAGCAAGATTTGTTGGAGATGACGATGGAAAAAAATCTTTCAATTTTTTGTGTCACGAGGCTTAGATATGCCAATTGTTCCTGCCAGTGATAGGTCAGGACACATCAGACAAGCTGTGTTTTGTGGTGCTTTGCAGAGCCTCTCTGGGTTGTGGCCCCATCAGGCTTGAAGTGGCTTTACCAGGCAGAGAGCAAGAGGAGGTACTAATGAGACTGTGAATATGTATTTATGCTAATAGAGGCACATGGGCCTCTAAGGAGCAAAAATAAATGGAGAAAAAATCCTGTCTTTACTGACCTCCAGGTCTAAACTGCTTCTGTTCTCAACCTTCCTCTCAACCTCCTGCTTTGCTGCAGAGGTCCAGGAGATCCATTTCCAGCTATGGCAGAGCAGGTGTACCCGCAGCTGTTGGGGTTTCTAGCTTGTGAAAGACCTCAGATGTGAAAGAGAGGGTCAGTGAAGGTGTAAGGAGGGATGGTGCATGTCACAGCTCCCCTCCTCTTTCCCCTCATTAGCATCACTCATGTTCTCAGTGTTACAGGATGGAAAGAATTTGTACCAATGCAGCTCTCTCCCCCATCATTCCTATTAAAACTATTATATTCCTTACCCCCTGAAGGCCTCTACCTGATAAAAGGCTCTGCTGATCCTGAAATAAAACAGAGAAGTTGGAAAACTCATATAGCAAAGCCTGCACTGAGTCATGGCAGAACAGATAAATAGGATATTCATGCACATCTGCTGTTGCACAGGTGAGTTACTCTGCACCCCCCTGAGTGGCACTAGGATGCTCTGGAGCTGCTGTAGCTGTCAAAACTCCAAACTCTCACCTCAGCATCAATGGAAGAAAAGCATTAGAAAGTGTTTCCCTCCAATGGATTCTCCTTTGCCCTTGGTATCCATAAGCTGCAGTGGGTGACCGCAGTGTGAAGGTAAACCTTGCCTTGACATGGAGAGTGATGAATAGTTTCTATCCTGAAATCCAATCTCTGAAATTGATTGCACCATCACAGTAAATCCATTACTGGAGCAACCCATTTTACCAATACCACATTTCAATAATTTATTTTAGAATAAAAGGCTTTTTAAAGTATCAGATGAAATTAAGACCAGTTCTTTGATATCTGTAAATACTGGAAGCACTGCTTCAAATGGAAGTGTCATAGATACTTCCTGAAAGCAAAATTATATTTCATAAAGATAACAGGCTAGATGCAGGGAGGGCTATGGAGAAGGAGAGAAATCTCATTTAATGTGTGCACCTCCCTTTTCGGGGATGGCCAATTCTCTAATATTTATGTAGGCAGACTTGCTCAATGGCTTATATATTTTGAAATTTTGCGGGATAGTAGTTAATAAACAAAGACCAACAATTCTGTGAGTCAAGTCTCTGACTGATGCTCAGACCGACCAGCATGCTTTTATTCAGAGCTAATGATGTGGCAGATGCAAATAGAGAAGATCAGGCCATCAGCCCATCCAGCCTTGCACCATGTTTCTGCCAAGAGCTGGCAAGGGGTAAGAAATGTAGGAAAGCTGGGCAAACTCAGTGTCCCATCACAGCACCTGGCCAGCTTGGCTTGCAGGGAGTTCCACTGAGCTGCTTGGTACCCCTTAGTGGACTTTATTGCTTTTACAAAATAAATCCACAGAATGCTCCAAATGGGCTCCTGATTTTGATAAGACTCTCCTTTTTAAACAATTTATCTCTGATTACAATATGATACATTAAGTTAGTGCTGTGTTATATCCATGGCTATTCCCAGCACTATGGCCAGACTGTGTGTCACATCCGCCCTCCAGGCAAAGCTACCCCAGCCTGTTCTGAAGCATCCAGGGCAGGTTTTAAGGCAGTTGGAAGTTTCCACATTCACTGAGCTGTGCTCTACAGCTATCGGAGCACTGAGTAATGGGACCTGTGTTTAGGAAGCTGAAAAAAGGGAAAATGCAAAGCAGGGTTATATCCCCATATTTAATACACAAGTAACATTTTATCCTCCAACTTCTGCCTGTTTACAATACAAATAAAATGAGCTGCCCTCGGTGTGACATTCCTTGCATTTTTACATCAGCTTAACCCTGGAAAAGCTTAATCCTGGTTTAATGGTCTTTTAATAGAAGTGGTCAGTAGTTTTGTAAATGTTTAAGTGACAGGTTGACAGACATTGAGTTAACACTTTAATCCTGGCTGCAGGCCAAATGGCTACCAAGCTGTATTTTCTTTAAACCTGAGAGTGGGGCATTTATTTCCAACTCAGCCTCAGGTTAGAGGTGGTGGCTCTGAGTGTTTACAGGAGGAAAATGGGTGTTGCACTGTGTTATCAAGAGGTACCTTTGGGCGGTGTGAAGCATTTCTATCCCAAACCTTTGACAGACAATTTCCTTTTCCTCTGCAGAATGCAGTAACATTATTACAGGTGTGTCTGAATGCTCTGTAGAAAGATTGTCTTTCTTCTAAATGCCAGAGAGTTTCTCTGTAAGTAGCTCTAGTATAGAAATACAGAATCATTTAGGTTGGAAAAGACCCTTAATACTGAGTCCAACTGTAAATGTAAAACTGCCAAGTCCACCACTAAACCATGTCCCTAAGTGCCATGTCTACATTATCAAGAAGTCCAGATGCAAAGTATTAGAGCGAGATTTCCCAGAATAAGTAGGTACTTATAAGTGCTGCAATTAACAATGTCTGTGCACTGGGCATCTTGGAAGAATTTCTCACAAAATCAAGCATGAATTTACAACTGAGCTTTTGAGGCAATTCTGGACTAGAGAGCTGAAGCCCTCCTAGTCCAGATGTGTTCACCTCCCCAGATCACACTGCCTCCTGAGCCAGTTCCTTCTTCAGCTCTGCACAGGGACAGTGCACACCTGGTGCCTGTCCATATGCATCCCTCCCTGGCTGTGCCCATGCACAAGGAGCGCAGAACTGCTCAAGTGTTAAAGGACCAAAGTGAAAGAAGAGTTAAGGAAAGAGTCTGGTGCCTCTGTCTTTGAACTCGGTGCAGTCCTGGGAACAGTGAGTTGACGCGCTCAGGCTTTGCAGACAGCACTGGTGTCCAGACCCCATAGAAGTGTGGGGTGGCCCTGCAGTGATGTGGCTCCCAAAAGAAGAGACAACTTTGATGGGGTTGGCACTGCCGAGGAAGGGCCTGAAAGCAGCCAGGACAAGTCATGGGCACAGCTTTCTGTGCCCTTCCTTCCTGCACCCTGCTCCTCCTGCAACGTCCTCTGAGCCTCAGATACGGCGTAATTTGATTTAATACATTATTCATGTCAGCAGTTTTCTGAAAAGTATTGAAATAATTTATTTTATGCTCCAGACCATATTTGGCTTAGGTCAACCTGTTAAACAGTAAGTTTTAATTTTATGGGAACAGTCTTTCCTCCTTTACAGAAGAGGGATTTAACAGATTCATTAGTTGCTACCAGCTTACATGGGAAACAGTGAGTTAGTAAGGACAGCTGGAATATGTTTTAGCTAGTAAAAGAAATTTTCTCTTTTTTAAATTTATGCACCATACTTTTAGCTATGCTTTATTTTCCCCTTCATTTTGGAATTTACTGTGTTAAGTTTTTTGTTATATGTTCAGAGTGTGTGTTTGTACGTTTGAATCCGTGTCCGTGAATAAAGTATATTCAGTTTGGAATGACTTATTCACAGAGGGATAGATTAGGAAAAAGTCTCTCCCAATGATTGACAGTTGCACTCAGACCATGGGGATTATGGGGGATCAATGAGGATTATCTCATTTACTTTCATTAACCCTTGAGTTTACTTTGCCAGTTCTCTTCCAAATGCCACTCAACTGAATGTTAACAGTTTCTTTTAACAGACAACTTTGCTGCCAAAATCAAAGGCTGGTTTTTAAAGATGTGCTTTAGTGTTTTAAAGTGGTTAGTGATAAACAAACATATTTAATGTTGAATGTCAAAAAGCATTGATGCTCTGCAATGGTGTAAAAAACTTGTTTCAGAATTTTTATCTACTTGGCTCAATGGAAACAGAAATTTAACTTCCATAGGCATTTCCTCCTAATGTCCCACAATTTCTTTGTAGAAACTTTTGAACAGAACAGAAAATTCAATCCTCTCTCCTTAGCAGTTCAATATTCATCTAGTTAAATTTCATACTTTCATGCATTGCATTTAAAAAAAAAAATCTGTTGATACTGAGGCTACAGATCTAACTCCTGCTGGTGAGAGGTACCAGCCTGGAGCTGAATAATAGACCAGGTAGATGAGGTGCTCCTTGTGCCCAACCTTTGTACCAGCAAGGAGGAGAGTATTATTTCTGTTGATACAAACTCAGCAGCCAGAGAGAGCACCTGGAGGAATCCTCTGCTGTGGCACAATTGCCAAAGTCAGGTCAGCTTCTGGCAGATTTAAAAGCACTAAAGAAGTTTGGTGAAGGACTCAGCTTTGCACTCCCTGTTGGCAGGAACCAGACCTGCACTCAGGCTCAAGGGAGGAAGATTTATCAAAGTTTTTCTGAATCTCAATGTATGGGGTATGATTAAGCTCCTGCTTCTTTTCCATCCATTCTCTCCCAAGGCTATGAACAAAATAAAGATGACACCTGAAATATGAAACCTTCTAGCAACTTGGAAGAAATTAATTTCATCGCTGACCATGGTGCAGCACAGTTGCTCATGTGCCTGCTTATTACATGTGTAATGCTAATAGCAAAACATGGAGAGAAAGCCACTTAATCCCACTTTTGCTCCCATGTGACTCTTATAGGGAAACATCCAGCCTTGGAATATGTGGAACTAAATGCAGAATGGATATGTATACCCATAGAGGCTGAGCTCAGCCCAGAATCCCCTGGATTAAGGGCTGGATGTAATTTTCATTGTTCATGCTTTGCACAAGTGTCTACTGTATTTCAAATCCTGTGTTATTCCCTTGCAGATCAGGAGTGAAAGATATGGCTGGATGTGTCCAAACAGATGCTGCATTGCACGGTACTCTGCAGAAAAAATGGTTTTGACACTTGAGAAACAGGTTATAGACTGGTTTTTTTGGGGTATTTTTAAAAGCACTAAAAAAAAAAAAGTTATATTTTAGCAAGCAGAAGCTCTACATCAGATTTTGGTGTGCAAATGTATGCAGTTCTAAAGTGTTCTTACAAAGTATGAACAACATGTCAGCGACACTAAGAGAAATGTTTTATAAAATTCATATAAGCCATTTGATAAAAAAATAATTAAAGATAAATTATTTTTACAGATTAATCTAAAATTATAAGGAATATCAATAGTAGTTTTTAAACAGAAACTTATTAAGTAAGTTTCTAGGAAAGTCTTTCACAGAACCTTCTCCTCTGTGCTCAGGATATGACTAGAACCCCAAGAATGAATTATGAATAGCAATTCTTAATGTCATGGAAGTCTCAGAAGCCAGTGTGCTATCTTGGCTTGAAGGTAAACAGCATAAGTAAGTGTGTGCAGAGTCATGGCACTGGGAAGTGTTCTGGTAAAACAGAGAAAATACCTGCAGGCACACATTGCTTTGTAGTATTACACAGAATAGATAATGTGATCCTGTCAAATATCCCTACAAAAGCCGATTGGAAAATCCTGGTCAGCCACTTTGTATGTCCCTGGCCAATGCAGCCATGCAGGCAGACATGGAATTTTCAGCCTGTAGGAACTGGGGTGCACCAGGCTCATCTAATTTTTTAAAAAATGAATTTCTCTCTCCAAACTCATCTTTCTGATTCTATGTGTTTTAATTATAATTGGAAGCAATTGCTTTCTTTGGGAGTTTGTTTGTTTGGTTTTAGTTTGTTTTTGGTTGAGGTTTTTTTTTTTTCCAGTTGGTTTTTGGTGCTTCAGACACTTCCAGATGGAATTTGCAACTACCTTTATCTAAGAATTTAGCTGCAATCTGCTAGGGCACGTCCTCTGGTTAAACAAATAAACCCAGAAAAGCTTGGGAATGGAGGAACATCCGACGTCAAAGGCAGCTTCATGCTCTTGAGAAGATTTTTGTGAGGTGCTTTAGGAACCCTAAAATTGGACAGTGCCCTGCCACTGGGCAGGTATCAGCAGGTACCTGTGACTCCTCTGTAGTTTGTAAATTAGGAACCACAACAAAACAAAAACATTTTCTGTCTTAGCAACTCATCTCAAGTGCAAGAAGTAGAGATTTCCTCCAGGTTACACAGTTACTGACTCTCCAGTCAACCAATTAGTGCCAGACAAGGCTGTGACATCTGGAGTTGGTTAGTGGAGCATTAGCTGTTCATTGGGATGTTTTGACTGGGCTCTTCAATGGGATTTATTGTACTTTATAGTTGTTTATTTTCCAATCAGAGTCAGCCTTTAAGTCAAGATTGCTGCTTCAGCCCCTCCAAGCAAAAAGAAACACAAAGAAAGGCTCTCCTCTGACTCTTCAGTAGAAAGGGTTTCTCAGCAATTAAACATGGGCTTAAAACACATCAAGGCAGACAAAGTCAACAGAGAGTGCTCACTGCATGCTGGTGGTGGCAAGAGGGTGAGGCAAACAACAGTAGGGCAGGTATGGAGATACACCTGGCGCTTCTTCTTGCTTTAAAAATAAAGATTATTTATCTGATGCTGGGGAAAAAAGTGAGAATGGGATTTCCTGCATTTTAGCCTTGAGTAGCAGAAGGCAGAGGAGCAGATGCTCACTGCCACACTCACACCTGGCTGACCTCTCATATCTTCTGAGATTGAAGACAAGGGCGTGCAAACCGCCCCTGTCTCACCTGTTGAGGTGACTTCCAAGGACGTGAGCCTTGCTAGTGAGGGGATGTTTTCATAGAGGGATTATCTTTGAGATTGGAAAGAATTCTGAAAGTATGTTGGACCATCCAACACCTGGAAACTGCATTACAAACACAGCCTGAATTCACTTGACCCGAAGGAAAAAAGTCTCCCTCTACCCAGTCCCCATTGAGGTGTTTGCAATAACACACACAAAGCCACTGTGCAGAAATGTACCTAGCTGTGGGAGTACTTCTCACATGTGAGTGTAGAGAGCAGCCAGATTATTCCTCCTGTGCTGAAACCTGAGTTTCACTGACAGTTTTAGGTGCCCAGCTTCAGAGAAGTCTGGGGAAAAAACATCATACTTAAATTCTGAGCCTCATTAAGAGGTGGGAAGAGATTAAAGTCTGCAGCTCCTGGTTTTGGGAGACAACTTCCAAAGACACAAACTTCCATGTGGAGCCCTGCCTTCTTCTCCTCCTCCTTCCTCGCTCCCTGCACATCACACCCAAGGCTGTTGGTGGCATTTGGCGAAGGTGACTGCTCAGGGGAGTCACCTGCTCTCCTGAGGATGCCAGTGGCAGGCACAGGGCCACCCACCTGGAAAGCTGGAGGCTTTCCCGACATGGAAATCGGCTTCTCCAGCACACACCTGCTATTCCTCAAAATCCCAGCCATACCTCATTGCCTGGCCATAAAAGAGCCCAGTGCAGCCGGGGAGGCTGGCAGGGCATCCTGCAGCCTGCACAAACACCCGGAGCTCGGGAAGGTGTCAGCGTGTCCCACGCCACTGATGGATCGAGCAGCAGCTCCAGCACAGGGCTCCCACCCTCTCCCTCTCTCCCTCGCAGCCTGCAGACCTCCACGGCTGCTTCCCCTCTTCAGGCAAACCCCAGGAGCTGCGGCAGCCCTGCTCAGCCCCGCTTGGCAGAGCTTCAGCCCCCGTCATTAAACCGCCAGCCAAAAAACCTGCTGCTGCAGACTCACCACCGCTGCCTCTTTTATTACCCAGCTCTACACAATCTCTATTTTTTCTTTTATTACCTGGACTGAAGTTCCAGAAGAAGTGTATGTTCCTACACTGGCCACACTTCAGTTCCTAATCCTCACTGTAAGAAAATGAGGACTGCTTTTTTCCCTCCTTTCTTTTTCTCTACCAGTGGTTTCTTTGGGTCTTAATTAAGCTGATTCAGTGATGTTCAGTCAAGACCAAATATTTTGTATCTAACATAGTATCTCCTACATTTTTTCCTATTTATCCTAAGCAGAAGTATAATACACTGAGGAAAATATCCTCAAACTATTCTAGCAGCAGTCTAACTGACCTTTTTTAAAGTCTGCTCTGAAATGAAAACGACTTCAAGCTCACAAATGGAAAAACCCAACTCCATTTGAAAGCAGGTATTAAGACTTGACACATTACCAAGTATGTAAAAAAAAAAGCCAGAGGACTGAGAGTCCTGCAGACACCACACTGGCATTTGAAATTGGGTAATAGATAGGACGTTTGTTTTTCACTCACCACTTCACTGGTAATTGTTGGTTTAATACCACAAATTTGATCGTATGGAGCACACAGAATTTGACCTCTCCTCCCCTTACCTCCAACCACTTGCATATGCTGTTCCAGAGGGTTGGCATTTGGGACTGGTGCTAAGAGAGACCACATGGAGTCTTTCAGATTATAGGCAAAGAGAGGTGATCTTAATTCATTCTGATGGACTTGTGCTTTCTATGTGTGTCTGTAATGTCATCGAGAGCTTCTGAGGGAAACTGCTAACCTTGCAGCCTGTCGCTTTTAATGGAGAGAATAACATGTAAAATCACCTAATTTGCTGTGAACGTGAAGTGGCAAATTAAAAATGCCTGTGTCATCACATTTGTCTGGAGGTATTTCCTGACCAAACAAAGGCCCAACTAATAAAGCACATTCCAGATTTTCACTAAATAATGTGGGTTGTTACATAATAAAGTCTCCATGCTGCTGGCCCTGCTAGAATCCATGGGGAAACCTCTTTAGCTCAACTGTTTGGAGAGGCAGAAAGTATCTGGGCTTATTAGACCTTCACGCATGGAAAGCGTGCATGTACAGTGCAAATTTTATAGATTTGTCTTGGCCAGACATTTGCCATGGCTGTGTTGTGCTGTGGCTGCCAAGGGTTGGAAATCAGCACTGTGCATGCTACAAGGAAAACTTTTGTTCCTTGGATTTCTCCCCCCCACACCGTATATAAGCCGAAAGTCTTTATATTTGAACTAAATATTTAAATGCTCTGTTATTCAGACAAATGAGAACTTGATCTTGGGTCTGAGCTGTGGAATTAATATCAATACACTGGAATATTTTTACTTACCTAATGTGTGTTCATTGGGATTATGCCAATCATCAGGTATGTTTGCACATATGAGGAAATTCTTTGCTTTCACCAGAGTGACTTGGAAATCTGCTGGTGAGGCTACCAGAGGCTTTAACTGAGCCTCTGCTGGGCTGGGGAGATAACTTGGGCAGACCCAGATTGTTGTCCATTAGAAATGTCTGGGATTTCTTTTATCATGTCTTCCACACTAATAATAGTCAGACTAAACCCTACAAAGATTATTGTTTTCATTGTATCATTCATTTCCATATTTTTTCTCATAAAAGATTCAGATTTTATAATTCACATGAAACCATTTCAGTTTTCTCCCTGCTGTATACCTGGGGGTGAGATAACCTTTGAAGGCTGAAAAGAGCAGTTGCAAAGGCATGTGAGCAAGGTAGGATTCTTCTTCAAAACTAACCTGAATCCATGGTGGAAGAAAAAAAAAAAAAAAAAACTATTGAAAATAACAGGTAAGCTCCAAAAACACAGGTTCCTTATAAAAATGCTACCCCGGAATGGCTTTTTCTTTTTGGTTATTTTTGCCTCTTAATTTCACTTCTGGAAAATACAATCAGTGGTGGAATTCTATTGGTATATCTATGGAAAAAAGAATCAGAAAACACTAATGTGCCTGCATTTATTTTGGATGAAGTTTGAAACTGCAGACCTCAGGCATCTGAACTAGGAAGTAACACAAAGAATAAAGAGAGAAGCCAAACCAGAAAGGTGCCTGGATTATCACCTGGATCCTCCTGCTGAGGTTCTGCATGGTTTGGTGATGCTGCAGAAATCCTGGGAGAAAATAATTTGAAGGAATTAGCATTTTCGTGCTTTGTGATGGGAACACGTGGAAAACATTGCAGCTCTCGTGGCTGCTGGAAGCCTGGGTTTGGAAGGAGGTTTCCCACACAGACCCTGAAGGTGAGACCTCCCTGCTTGGCCAAGGTACCACCACTAACTTGGACAGCAATGGCTGCAGGAACAGCTGTGTGAAGGTGGTGGATTAAAAGGAAAGTCAGGGAAAGTTAGGAAGAAATGTAAAGCAAAAAAAGATGGTAAAATGGTAAAATGCACAGAAGTTCTTTCTAAAAGATGTGCTGCAGTATCTCTGTGTGTTACCAGGGGCTTGGGGCCGCAGGGAAGTTCATTTGAGGGCGCTCCACACAGTGTGGGAGCTATTGCTAATAGCAGCCTCACAGTCGCTGGAGTTTATCCACTGCCATCTGGCTTTATTTTGCCCATCCTACCCAGGGAGGTGCCACAAATCAAAATGACTTGGTGCGTCATCCCAGCCCTTCCAGCCGGGTCAGGTGGTGTGTGTGGCTGGGCAAACTGCTCCGAGAGAGGCACAGGGCAGGAGCTGGGGCTTGCCAGGGAGCAGCGAGCTGCATTGTCTGCTCAGTATCAGCTCCACTTCTCTAAAGGTCACAGCAAATTGAGAATAGGAGCCCTAGTGAGTCACAAGAGTTGCACATAATATCTGGCTGTTCTTTGCCTTTTCTGCCTTTTTCTGTGGTCTGGCACTGGGCTCCAAGTCGTGAACTCCAGAAAGCTGCTGCAGGTGTGGTGCCAGTAACTCTAAGCTGCTAGTGAGAGTCCTTCCCATCAGCTCAGCTGAACAGATTCTCTGTCAGAAGAGTGATCTCTGATGGCCAAAAAAGTGTGGCATATGTTTTTCCCTTTGAGAAATAAGTGTGTAACATTCTGTGTGTAACATTGCCAGCATAAATCCCCTTAGCCAGAAATTCTCCCTCCATACATGAATGTTACTGATGTTACTGTTCTGCACCATTGCTTTTCTTAGGAAAACAAAATAAAAATATTTAACAAGAGGAAGAAAACCAGTGTAAGGAAAGGTAGTACATGGTAAGCAGGACAAGCAGATGTGACAGCAAACAAAACAAATTATGTCTTCTTGCCATCTTCTCTGAATAGTTTGATGATGCTTGATGGTTGTTTGCAGATTTAAGGCAAATTATTTTTGGGAGTACTCCCTTGCCATCTTTCTCTGTAGCCAGTGTTACAGTAGTTGTATTAAGTTGATTTTATCACAGCAGTAATTTCAGAGTAGATTTCCAATTTGTTGTAATGTTTATCTGCATGAGGGACATAAAGACTCAAGTTTTAAAGCCAGGAGGATTGACTGGTGGGGCTGAGCTTGAATCTTTTGCTGATGACGTTGGGGAAATGCTGAGAATGAGGCTGCTGAGGTGAACCCAACAGATGTACACACAGTTACCCAAACAGCAGCTCTACAGCCTCTTCAGGTTATTTCACCAGCAATGCTTTTTCTTTTCTCTAAAACATCCATTTCATGAAGCAGAACTTGGGGGAAAAGCCCAGTTGCTGCATGCCAACCCTTGTCCTCTTGCAAAAAAGTAAAAAGACCCCTCCAAAACTTAGAAGAATTCTTGTCCTGCTCCTTGGTTTCCCTCCAGCAGGGTGGGGAAAAAAAGTGCTTTTTCTTGTGTTGAAAAGAACACGGAAAGAATAATCTGCAGCCAGGCCCCAGCGGGGAAGAAGGATCACGATGCCGAGCTCCTGGCTGCAGCCAAATGGCAAATTCCGGTGTGGGAGCTGGGCATGCCAGGCTGGGCCAGGGAAACACCGAGCCGTGAACGATCCGTGACCGGTGTGGCACTGGGAACCCGTCACACGGGAATTCTGTGTTGGGAATTCTGTGTTGGCAGCAGCAGTGGCCGTGTGCTGGTGGGAGCAGCACCAGTGAGAGCTGCTGGAGCAGCAGGGGCACTGTGGGGAGCGGGCTGGGCCCTGGGCCACCCTGGTCCCCAGGAAGGGGTGCCTTGGATGATGTCTGGCTGTGCCACTGCTGGTCCATGGTGGGCTGGGGTGCTCGAGGGGAGTCTTTCCAGGTTTGTGTTCCAGTAACCATCTTAACACATGGGAAATTAAGAGATAAAGCAATTGCTTTAGCAAACCTGGATGTGAGTGGCTTAATAAATATATCTGACTTGAGCCCCAGATGTCTTCTAAGCCTTGTTAAATCGTTTCCTGAGTAGCCTGGATAATAATGATGGAATTTAGCATTATCACCGATCTGATAATTGCTAGCTTGAGTTTCACTTTTTCGTTTTCTTCCTTGTGCCTTCTTGCCTTCGCTCCTCCCAGGAGAGCTGGGTCTAGACAGTGAGCTGGGAACACCAGAGAAAGTGAGGCAGAGAGCACCTTCCTTGTACATCTGCTCCACCCTCTAATCCAAGTTCTGCACTTGTGCTTTTTCCACAGCTATTTCTAATTGGTTGTCATGATCTCAGACCTCACAGACTGAGAATACAGGAGAGCCTGTTGCCACTGAGAATACAGGAGAGCCTGTTGCCTGTACAGGAACAAAATATCACACTTGTCTTTCCAATCAACACTGTTTCATTAAAATGGAGCTGTTGGCTGCTGCTCATCTCCTGGGGTAGAAGGGAGGAGTTCCACACAGCGCTGGGGAAACCTCCTGACCCTCACCTTTTCTCCTTACATCTTCAGAGCCTTTTTTTCCTCTAACAGTCACATTTTCATAAGTAGCAAGAGAGCACTTCTAGACAAGACTCCCAAATATTTGATTTACAAGAAATGAAAGGTTCAGTAAACCACTTGGACCATCTCCTGAGGAAGGAAGGGAGCTGTTCCTGAGGGCATGCTCCTCGGATCAGTCCGTATGTGTGCCCACACCATGGACAGAGAGCAGAGAGGAAAACAAATTCATCCAATGCTTTGGTCCCATTTTCTGCTCTTGGTGAAAACTGTTTATCTGGAGAAGAGCATCCAGCACCAATTCAAGTGTGGGGGTGTTGCAAAAAGGAGCAATTCTTCCAAAAAAAAGCTTGCAAATCTGGGCATGTTGGTAGTGAAGTCAAAAGGCTTCTGAATATCCAGGCTGGGGAGTAGTACCCCAATGACAGCAAAACAGCCCGCAGTCATGCCATTTAAGCATTATGAAACTAGAGCAGCTCAAAATAATATTTTTGACATGGATTAAATTATTCTGATCTCAGAAGCACATGGGCAGCTCCCGACACCGATGTCCCTGTGTTCTGAAGCTGTACAGCATGAAGCAGGCTCATAGTGACCCATCCTCCTCTGGGCTTTGCTGGAGGGGGTTGCCCAGCTCACTGGCCACGTGAACCTCTACAACAGTGGCTTTTCTGTAGTAATAAACAGTAAAAAACAGGAAAAAAAAAAAAAAAGGCGAGGAGCAGCAGTGGGCAAGGGAACACCTTCCTTCTCAAAACCTCCCCTGTCTGAATTGGAAGGACCTTTTCCACCTGGATCGGTAGCATGAAGGGACTTTGCTGAGGGGTTTATGTGGGGTTTCTCTCTGCATCTCCAGTTTCAGCATCTTGGGGATATCGCTGGCCTCCAGCGCCGGCCCCTCGCGGCAGGAACATGTGAACTCCGGAAGCTCTGCTCCAGGTCTCAGATAGGGAAGCTGAGTATTCGAGTCAACACTTCAAATTTATTGATGTCTTGCACAAATATTTATGAGGCCATTTCCTCCTGCACTGGCAGGCACAGAGCCAGCAAGCCCGCTAATTCATGGTATGGTATTTATTGACAGAATGCGTAATTGTTTTAGGTTAAGGACAAAACTGGGTGCTGCAGCATAGAGAAGGGATGTGTGAGCTGAGAGTTGAGCGAGGGAGTGGGAGCCTGAGGGGCTTTAGCAGCAATTTCCTAAAACAGCAAAGCAGGGCCACTGTGTGATGTGCCTGCACTGGGATCCTCAGGCAGCCAGAACTCTTGGCACTGGGCTCTGCTGTTTCTCCTCTTCCTTGCTCTTCCTCAAGAAAACTTCACTGATAGGGTTGAGGAATTAATTCAGGACCCAGCTGGTAGCCCTGCAAAACTCCAAAGACATGTCACAGACACATGGAGCATCTTCTGGACCTGTTGTGCAGGTTATTTGACAGAAACACCAATATATCCTGACAGTTGCCCTGTATCAAATTTCTCAGATTTTGTATTCCCAGCCAAAATCTCTCTGCAATGAAAACCAATGGTGCTAAGCTCTAGAAGTACATATTTCAAAACCAGAGGGACCACATGCTTGTAGGCTTCCAGCTCTGAAGTGGTGCCAGGGGGTATCTCCTGTTACAGCCCAGGCAGCTGTGGCTGGGCTTCTTCCTGGCTCAACCCATGGAGCACCAGCTCAGCCTTAGCTGGAGCCCCACAGTCCTTGGCCTGCCTGTGGGGACCATGAGGGAGAGAGCAAAACAGTCTTGCAAGGCCCTTTCAAACCCAAACAAGAAGGCTTTGCCATACAGGTGACAAGGACACATTGAATTTTCCTCCTTGCTTTGGCCCTGGGGTGAAAAGATGGAGTTTTTAAGCACGGTGTGGCCGGGCTTTCTCCGTGGCAAGACTTCCTCATGAGCCAGATCTCTGGCTCAGTGCTGAGTGAGGAAGCTGGCTTGCATTGCAGGGCTCCAGCAAGGCAAATCCCAGCTGATTTGCACCAGGAAGGTGCCAGCCCTTAGGTGCCTATCCATCAAGGCATGGATAGAAGGATGTAAAAGTGACCAAAAGTAATTTTCTTCCATCTTCACCTTTCCCCTTCCATGAAGTCAAGCACAGTGTCTAATCAAAGTGTTACCTTTCATGTATGACTAATCACACAGAAAAGTCACTAAAACTGTATGTCCCATAATTACATCACAAAAAATGCAATAAAGTAACAGCATCTTTACATTATCATGGTTGAAGTGGATTTTTAACTAGCTTTGTCATTGGCATGTAAAAAATAAAATAAAAAAGCATGGGCATTAATTTAAAAAAGAAATGATATTACAGTAACTCTGTGTATAGTGAGAGTTTCAATTTTAATTTTAGTTCATTATCTTTTTCCTTATTAAGAAAGCTAAATCTGTTTTGTGTTTTCATTATTTCATTAGCTCAAGAAACCTCATCAGTAACTGTGAAAGCTGCCAGCATAAATAGCACAATTTTCATTTGTGAGATGGAATAATTTGCTTAACCACCTATTCAGCAGAGGCTGGAGCTAACAATTAGAGAAAGCAGCGTGATTCAAAAATAAGTTACAATTGATTGTGTTTCAGTGGAAATGAAGTTTGCAATGTGCTAATTTGATTTGATGTACACATCTGAGCCATAGTAAGTTGACATGAGACTTGGGACACCTCATGAAAGAAGACTCTTCTTAGGAAATGTACAAAAAATTGTTTAATATAATATTTAAAACACAATTAAAGCAACATGCTAATGACACTCTCACTTCTCAGAATTGACTGGTGACATCTTCTTCCAGGATTTACACCCAGATGGAAAACTGAAGACATGCTCTGCAGTATGACACATCATGTGCTCTGGAAGTGCTTATGAACTAATTCACTTTGGAGTGAACGTTTTAGAACATTCATAATTGCAGTGCTTTTTTGGCCAAACTGTCCCATTCCAACAATGATCCTTGTGGACTAAATAAGGGCTAAAGCCAAGAGGGTTAAAGTAATCTCTGTCCATACAGTGAGCTGTAAACTAGAATCAGTTCATTTTCACCCAGGTAATTTTTACTCTTCAAAGACCGATGGAGGCAGGAAGTTTCAAGAGGCCAGTTGGTCAATTCAGCTGAATTTTCTAAAGCCCTGTAAAAGGCAACATTTCTATGTGGAAATGCAGAACAAGAGTACTTGGTGAACCTGCCCTATCTTCTCATCACATCCAGAATGGTCTGGGCTGTTCCCAGGTATACAGAGGATTTGGGGAATGCTGTGGCCATTTGGCAGCAGTCTAGCTGGGAGCATGTGTGGGTTAAACCCTTCTCCCTCCCTCATGAGCTCCCTGGCATGTGTGAGTCTTCATGGGCTCCCTTAAAAGGTTTCTGACCTTCCTGACAACCCTTTCCCTGTCTCCATCCCTCACTCTTCTCTCTACCTCAATTTTCTTTATGCAGCTGTTCTTCCCAAATCAGAAGAGCAGCACTGTTTAGGTTAAACTGTGATGTTCAAGGTGATACTTGATGGTCTGTTTGAAAGAAACCTTGGACTGAGGAGGCTCCATGCTGGCTCTGCAGTCAAAGCAGGCAGATCATCCCACTGGCTCTATGGCTGTCTCCATGAGTCTAAGGAAAAGAGGTTTTCATTTCCTTTTTCACCCTACCTGTTCTGGTTTGGCCTCCCCTGGAAGACATTATGCCATGTGAGGGCACGTGTGTCAGATGTTGTTATTTTATGATGATAAATGTCTATAAGGAGCTCCATTTTGAGTGAGAACGCAATTAGAGCTCTCAAACCTGCCTAGATAGGATTGCACACTCTGTCTTACAAAGACACATGAACTGCTAATCTGTAGGCAGTGAATCCTCTGTGCACTAACTCTTCTTTACATGCAGAGGCTACTGAGACAAAAACAAGGAGGTGTTTGTTGCTAGTAGCTATATGTGCACTGTAGAAACCCATCTGCTAACCAGAGGACCACCCACAGATCATTGTTTTGGACACTTCAACTGCAATTTTCTTTTATAGATGTCCTGCAGTACAGACTCCACCAGGATTCTGGTCTCTGGCACATACATATGTATTGAGCACACTGACAGAAACCTAATGACTTACATGGCTCAGGCATTAAGAATATATTTCAGAGGTTTTTAAAGGAGAAACCCTGAATTGTTTATGGAAAGCCCCTTGGATCTCCTTTTCCAGGAATGCATTATTTATTGTGCTGGTACCACAAAGGCATAGGGATATACCCTGAGGAGGAGAGGCAAAGCTCCCTGTCGTGTTTACTGTTGTAACAAAGCACCAGGGCCTGGTTCTGATCCTACTTATGTCAGTGTAAATCATGAGCACTGAGCCCTGTGGATGCATGTTCTTTTCTTGCTCAAGAGGTGCCAGCACAGAAATTGGTTCTTTGCTGCTTTCTTGCTACAGGTTCCCTCTTTGCCAGCCCCAGTGCGCGGTGCCAGGGCCCTTCTCCTAGAAATGACTTGGCTGGGCGTTGTGGGCTGTTCCTTCCTTCTGCAGCGCCACAGTGCCTGCTTTCTCCAGGAGGTGCACAGAGAAGGAGGCTGGGAGCATCTGCCTGTGAATAATTCATTCTGCTGAGCCAGGTGTGGCTTGTGGTTCACTGCAAAGAGCAAACCTGGGGCTCAAGCCTCTGAAACTGCTTTGAAAATCCATGTGCACCCTGCAGTATTCGTAGGACAAGGATGCATTTGATGTACTTCCACCAGTGAATGATCCCATTGCTGGTCCCATCCATATCTCCAGCCAGCTTTCCCCCCTGCTCCCTCTTTACTGCCTTGTAGCCCCTGGCTTTGCTTGCTGCAGTCTGGACCTTCCTCCAAAAGATGCAAGGAGAGTGACTTTTTGACAGCAGCACAGTCTAGCTGGGAGCATTCATCTCCTGGGAAAGGCAGCTTGGCCTCAGGAAGGACAGGCAGTTGTAGCAGGCCTGGCTTGAAGGAGGTGAATATTCTCTAGTCCATCCTGGATTTGCTGGGTAACCTGGGGAATGCCTCAGACTGGGTTGTGAATGCTTTGTGTTGGGGTGGTCTATGCTTATGGATCTCTACTGCAAGCAGGGGTGTGTTTAAACACAATTTTATTATTGCTTCCTCTTTCTAAAGTTTCTATGCAAGAAATTTGAATGGTGCCTTAGCTCAATGTGGGGCATTTGTGGTCTGGAAGGGAAGTGAGAATGCAGAGTAATAGAAATGTCCACTGGTAAATACATGAGAGAAGAAGGACAAATCTGTCCTGCTGAAACAAGCAGGGCTGTTTCCTACTGGTATTATGCCCATTAAAACCAGTGGGCATTTAATCCCTACTGGCAAGGGGTTCTTTGGGAGAGAGATAGTAGCTTTAGTCATAATTTCATTAATATTACTGGTCTTCAAAACGTTATATTGCAGAGCTGCAGAGCTCCTAAATTGCACAGAAGCATGGATGGAGATAGAGGGAGAAATGTCACAAGCCTTGTGACAGGTGTGTCCCCAAAAGTGCTGAGCTCAGTGATGGGGGAGAAGGGACCAAACGAAGCTGCTGCCTGGGGCAGTAATTTTAGCAGCATGGTACCCCACTCTATGGCTTCTCTCTTTGCACCTGGTTTGCTCATGTGGATGGGGAAGAGGCCACAGCCAAAGGAAAGATTTTCCTGCTCACAGTGCAAGTCTGTGTGCTGGGGGCAGGAATGGTGTCTAGCAGGAATGTGAGCACAGTGGAATCGCTCTCCCAAAACCACCCTCTGGGGCCAGAAATTGCATTTCAGTCTCAGAAGCACTGTTGAGGCTGTGAACTGGCTGCTTGCTCCATTTCACTGCGTTCTGGCTGCCTGGGTTATAAATTGCCCTTATTCCTGCATTAGATTTATATTAAGGGAAACTGCACAGAGCTTCAGCTGAGGGGTCCAGCTCTTTCCTTCTGCCTGTCTGATCCAGGGACGGGATTTTAGCAGGACAGACAGAAACATTAGCAATGCTCTGCAGTTTATGGGGTGAATTTGAGCTTGTAGGAAATCCCGTCATTCTTCCAGCACGTGCATTCATTAGAGCTAAGGGCACTTATACAGATGTTGGGGTGGAGGAGGTCACCTAATAATGTCTATCACAGGGCATCCTTTTTCAGTGGGTGTAGCTCTAAGTCAGCAGAAGGCTGAGGGTTTAATTAGACTGTGACACTACAGAGTTATGGAGATTAAAGGGCATTTGACTTCATTTTTTTCACATGGCATTCAGTTTTGAAAATGTCACTGCGAAGTACTTTAGGGCCCTGTTTCATCACTACATTATTTTTATTCCATGCCAATGTCACCTCATTGATTTCTGGATGGAAGGCTGGAGGGCTCAACGCACCATGGAAATTCTGAGGTTGGCTTTGAAATGAAATCTGGGATTCAGCTCATTTGTCGTCTTGGGGAGTTTCCAGGCTGTGGTCACACTGTGTGTGTTCGTGTATGCAGAGAATGAAAATTCTGCCAGTTTGAGGTTTCTTGCTGGACTAATGACAAATATCACCGCTGAGCCAACGGTCCCATGGCTCGTCTAATGTCAGGTGCCTTCAGGATTACTCAGGCCAGATGTGAGTTGTTAGGAAAAATGATGTTTTCATTAATATTACTTTAAAAATTGTTTTGTGAAAAAGAACTGTGTTGGGCATTTTCAGTAGAAAACTCATGAAAACAAGAAATTTTATTTTGAAATTTTGGGCTTGGTTCTACCCTGTTTGGTTTTTTTTATCATTTTTTTTCCTGCTATCTTGTTCTACTTGCTCATGTTTTTGCACTCAGGAGGCGAGGGAAGGCAGAGGAAAGGGTAGAGCTCTCATAACACTTGGAGTAAAAGCTCTACAATTTAATTTTGAAGTCTGAGATTGATTTAAAAGAAAAACTTAAGGTTATCTGAAAAAAATTAGGAAGGTAGCTTTCTCAGAGAAAAAATTCAGAAAATTGCCAGCCAGCTCAGCTTGAAATAGATGTTTGGAAACTTGACAACACAGCATTGCTAGGACATTTTCCAATTATCATTAAATGTTGTGTAGAGAACCATATAGCATAGAAAGTGGAGATTCTTCCTGTGGAGAAACTTGGGCAGGCAGGGGTCATTCAGACATCATGAACATGGCTCGAGGCTGCTCCTCTTCCCTCAACTGCCTCCAGTCCGAGGGGCAGGGCACGTTCTGCACCCTGGGATGTGAAGTTTCTTCCAGGCTGGCACATCTTACACTGCTCCTGGCTGCTCCAGTGCTCCATTGCCTTCCCTCCAGCAGCAGGGCACAGGATTGTTTTATTTTCATTTCTAAGCGCTGCAAAGACCTCCAGCAACTGAAATGAGAGGCAGGAAGGCAGAGGCAAACATATTATTGTTGTTGCTATTATTCCTGTCTACTTTGTGAGGTGCCCAAGAGCAGACCATGAGGATCTCCTCTTTAAGCTGGGATGGTGTTACTCAGTGGCCCAAATGTCTTCCAGCTTGGAGTAAGGGATGCTGCAACAGTTTTTGGGACATGAGATGTTCCCAGGCCAGAACCAGTGAAGTGAAAAGGAAAATAAACCTGTTAGTTTCAGATACAGACTGTGCACAGGAGCCATGTGCAGACCACGTGTCCGTGTGCTGAGTGCAGATATTTGTGCACAGTGTGCTGGCACTGGGCACATCTGGGCAGTTGTGCACTGGGTGTGAGTGTGCAGGTGTTGTACGAGGGCTTCTGCCCCAGTTTGAGGGGGTGCTTTGAGGTTATGGCTGGGTGCACCCTGAGTACAGGCTGTGAGTGTCTGGTTCTCTTTGTGGCTGTGTGGATTGGATGGGAATGTCCAATCTGCTTGGCTGGGAGGACATAAGAAGTCATTGCAAAGAATTCTGACAATTTCTCAGTCCAACTTTCATTCTGGCTTCAACTTCTGACTGTGGTTTGGGTGATTGTTCTTCACAAACTTGTAAAAAAGGAAAAGATGCAGAGGATAATCCATATATACTTGTAGATCTTAAAGACAAAATGTTCTTTCCCTTCAGTTCTCCCTGTTCTTGATTTGATATAATTTTAAAGAATAAAAGATTTGACATTTTTTGTAAACAATATTTTGACCACCTTTCTCTGGGGAGCATCCCTACTGAAGGGACACTGGCAATACAAGGTCTGGTTTGTAGCTTCCACGTGGCCAGGCTGCTTTTTAAATCTTTAAAGCACAAAACCAGCTTTATTTATGTCTTGCGAAAATTATCTCTTGCTGAAAAAAAATGCAACAGATGAACTGTGTCTTCCTGCCCTCAAAAGCATGAGCTGCTGTCTAAAGAGATCTAATGAGAAGATTAAAGATAAATGTTCTGAATTCAATTTGAAGTGTCAATATGTAACTCAGTAAGAAATGAAACATTTTTCAATTACTGGTAATATGAAACAAAATAGTGGGAAATAGAAATGGCAATCTTTTTAGCTAACCTGAAGGCCATTTCCAAGAGGCACTGTGCATTAACTAAGCAGTGAAAATTTTTACATCACTATTTTCCCTTGTGCCCATAATAGCATAAAATAAAAAGATTTTAGATAAGATTTCATTCAGTGAATCAATTGCAAAACCACACAGAGCCTTAGTGGGCATTCAGTGCTCGATCTAATGGAAATTTTTACGAGGATGTCAATGCTAAGTTGATTCCTACAGCGGAAAGCACATACAAAGGATCCAATTACAGATGGAAACCTTTTGCTTTCTAAGAGACTTTATTAACCCCTGAAGCACTGAATATGCAAAGGGTTAGTGAAAAGTTTTCTGATGAACTGGATGATGGTTTATATCTGGTTGCTCCCCCCACAACGAGCTCATTTTCTTTTTTTCCTTCTGCAAGCAGAAAATAATACTGTGCACTGGAGGTAATGAACAATCACAGCAAAGCATGCAGAGAAGCTATTGGATCCTAGAGGAGAGGCACAAGCAGGTTACATCAGCTGTGGGAAGGATCTGCCTAACAGATTTTAGCCTTAAAAAGATATGATGCCATGAAAATGGCCAGCAAAGAATAAAACTCCTTGTTAGACCTTCTACCACAGTGTCTTCAGTGAGTGGGGAATTTGTAATGCAGGAACGAGACCACCAGCATCCAAAACGCAGGGGAGCAGGAAGGGTGATAGCATCACCTTGTGTGATGAGGCAGAGTGTTGGTAGGTACTCTGAGCTCCCCATTTCACAGAGCTTTAGGGGCAGATTGGGGAGCATCTTTCAGTTCAGATTCTCCCCTCCATGGGAAGGGAGCAGAAAAGATTTACAGTGGTTCTTACAGCAATATGCTTGGAGACAGGGTGTGCAGGTTTGGAGTTCTACTGTTACAAGCCCACAGGCAGCTTTTCTTAATTTATGTTAAATTGTTCATTATTTCATTGAATCACTTTGCCTGGTGAAGTCTCAAACATGTGACTCCTGCCAGCTCTGAATGGCAAGCAAAGCTCGGGAGCTAAATTTTTGGTGAGGAGCTCATGAGCAAGTGTGCAAGGCTTGAACAGTCGGGGGTCTGCAGTGTGTGCAGAGCATTTGACTGAGGAGGTAGATAGATTTTTATAACCACTTTTGAATACTTTTTGTTCTGCTGCTGAGCCTTTGTTCTGTTTATTCTCACCTCCTCCTACCATCATTTCACCACGCTTTAGCCCGGGGCTGTGCTCACAATCTGTATACATTTGACCCACTGTCCATGACTGTATTATATATTTTATATATAGATGATGGATATATTATAGAAATGAAAGAGCAAAAAAGGTATGGCTGTTGATATGAGTAAACTTTGATTTATTCCCACTTGTGATCAGGACTAGCTTAATTTCATGGCAGTAACTCTTGATTCATGGTGGAGTAAAGTAGAAAAAGGCCATGGCAGAAGTGTTTATGAACTGAACTCTAACTGAAACCCTAGAGGTGGAAATCCAACCTCAAGTTTCAGATCTGGATTCAGATTTGACATGCCCCAAAATTTCTGTGGGTTCAGATCCAGGCTTTTGTTCTGAGCCCATAAGAGCCCAGTGAAAAGTCAAGTATAGTGTTTGTTCAACACTCCTGACAGCACTTATTCACTGCTCTGCTGAGACTGCAGATATGAAAACAAGCACAACGTGCCCTGGACAGCCTGGCCAGGCTCCAGTGGGGAGTTTCATCCCCCTGGAAGAGATGGAAAGATGGCCTCAGCCAGGGTGCTCAGCCTGTGCCTGCAAGCGTGCATGAGGGGCTTTTGGCTTCTTGTGAAATGAAAGGCAAGAAGAATATAGGGTCAAAGTTCTTTAAATCTCCACTGATTTTGTTTGTGTTTAAGCTCTGGACATTTGAGATGTGGGAATGTCAAAAATGCCTTGCACAAGCCAAACTTACTCACTTATCCTTCGCATATTTTGAAATACTTTTTTTTCTTTGTCCCCGAAGTCCCACCTTGGTCCCAGATGATGGGCGGTGAAATCACTTGGTGTTTATCCTTGCAGGGTGAGCTCTGTCGGTAACTGTTGGTACTAAGGGATCCCTCCAGTTATTAGTCAAAGAAAAAGATCCTCTAGGGACAGAAGTTTTATATATTTATGTTGCTGTAGCAGGAGAGGAAGGGAGGCCACTGTGAAGGAATGTGTTGCTCAATCCCTGGTTGCCCCAGGGTATGGCACGCTGGCAAACACCACTGGGTTTTCCCTGAAGAACGATGGATCAGTCTCCTGCTGTTGTGTTGTGACTTCCCAAACCAATAGACACCCTGAGACTTTCTTATGAATAACACATTTGTGTCTAAAATTAGGCCAAGCCAGAATGCAGCTCTAGGGTTGGCTTTGTCCCCACCATCTGTTGTGCTGGAGATGAAAGGAGGCACATGGGCAGCTGAGTTGCTTCCATGGGGACTTGTCCAGGTCTTATTTCCCAGTTCTGCATTTCTTTGACTGGTCTATCTGAATCATGAGTTTCAGGTCAACTAGTGTTCCTGTGATTTGAAAGACATGTAAAATAATCTTCAGTGTAGAAAATATCTATGGACCTAATTTTTCTGTGCAAAATGACTTGAGATTTGGTTGAGCCACTCATCTGACTTTATTTGGGCCAACTTATACAGCCCAGCTTTGCTAGTTTAGGCTTAAACTGTTCAAACAGTGTTGTCTTTACCTGGGGGTACCAGCAGCACCAAAGTCTCTGTCAACACTCAATAAATAAAACAGCAGAAAGCCTGTAACTTTTAATGATAAATACTGCCATTATCCTGTGATAGGCTTTCCTGGGGGAATGACGAACCATATTGGCATTGTGTACAAGGAGAGAATATCCTGCAAGTGAGAGCAGCTATATTTAGAAGACAACTGCAGCAGCAGTGGGGAGTGCTGAGGTGGCTGTAACCGATACCCCAAAATGGAGGTCAGTAATTTGACCTTTCTGCTTGGCAGCCAAGCAGCTGAGCCTTGTTGTTGTCTTTTTGGACAAAGTATGAGTGGAAGAGCTGCTGCCTGTTCAGAAAAGCTCTAATCAATTTGCTATAAATAACTAAAAAATTATTTACAGCAGATTTGATAAGTCCATCACATGCCAGGCATACTGCACAGTTTCTCCTGAAGGGGAGCACAGCCCACCACCATGAAAATGAGAACAAGCTCAGAATAAACTTAATTGTGGGAAATAACTAAAAATAGACATTTCCAAGAAGAAGTTATCTTTCAAATCTTCTTTGTAATATCATGAAACAAACTATTTTAGTCAAACTTCATATTTATAATATGAAGTTATACTGCTTTAATTTTTCTGCCTAGCTTTAAACTGAGAGATTGGACATTATTTTAGAATTGTTTTTTCAAGCTAAAGAGTATAAGTAGTTTTGGTGGTAATAATAATTTATAGGAAGAAAATATCATTCTGATGTGGCTCAGCCTCAAAAATTTTCCAAATTATTGCAAGGGTCTTTGGGCCCACAACAGACACAAAGAGCAGTAAAATTCCCTGCTCAGCCTAGGGACTACCAGAGCCACTGCTCATACCAGCAACAGGAAAGCCAAAATGGGAGCACAGCCACCCATTGCTTGTATCCAGCACGGTTCACTCTCCACTGAGGTGGGTGGTGGTTCACCCACTGTGCTGGCAATAGAAATGGATGTGTGTTCACCTGAAATACTATTATTTACCTTTTGTACATATCCAGATAACACCATTGCTGTGGTTTTCATCAGGTGAATTTGAGAGTGTTGTAGAAAACCTGTTTTTGAGGACAAGCGGTCCTCATGCTCAGCTGTTCCAACCTGTGCCATTCCCAGTCTTCCACAGAATCATTAAGGTTGGAAAAGACCTCTGAGGTCATTGGGTCCAGCTGTTAACCCAGCACCACTGTGTTCACCACTTACATGATTAAGATACATGGAGATATTAAAGAAATCACCACCTAGTCAAACATTTAATAAAAAGCAGGTGAGAGGTATGCAAGGATCACACACAGGTTCTCAGAAGAAATACCTTTTCCACTTTCACTGCATACCTGCTGCTCTGACTTTTCACATACACGCTGCTCCTGGATTTTTTGTTTTTTTCATTGGTCTTGTCTCTCCTGTGCTTTTGAACTGCAGCTCTAATTTCTTACAGTGCTCTTTCTGCCACTTCCCTGTCATTAATTGCCTTGCTCATGAGCCCTACATGAGTGTCACTTTGTTGGGCTGCCAAGGTATGTAGGATATAATGCATCTCACTTGTTTTCTTTTCCTACCCTCCTGGCCCCAAGCCAAGGAAACGCCATCACCTCATCACCTGCAGCTCGCCATTCTAATATCTCTCATTTTAAATTAAACCTCACATTTTATTTCTCAGGTATGGCAAGAATTTTACAGCACTTGCAATCTAAAGAGGTGGCTTTGGCCATGCTATAGGCATAGACATGTCTTTCCAGATGTCCACAGACTCTTTGCTTCATTTCTGCTGCATTTGCATGGGTGGGCAAGCTAATGCCCTGAATTTACTGGGGCAAGCACTGGAATAGGAGAAAAGGTATGGCACAGCTGACTGAGCTGGCCAACCTGACAGGTGCCCAGCTCCAGGGGTGAGAAACAAGTCACATTTGCTGCACAATTTCAGCATTTCTTCAGCATGATCTGTCAAACACTATTTCAGAAAACTTTAGGATATTTTTCTCTGATTTGACACTGGGGTGGGCAAATTTGGTGCCACAGGTCAGCATTTTCCATGTGCCAGTGGCTGCTTTCTGGGCAGTTTACCTTCCTGCTCCATAATGCAAGGAAAAGCTTTGCAGTGAACTGAAGAACAGACTACTGGTGGCTGAGTTCTGCTGTTAAACTTTTAATGCAGGGATCCAGGACTGGGCTAGGCTGAACTTGGGTTTGGAAAGTTATTCTGTATCATGCTGGGCAGATATATGTTTGGATTCTCTTCTTGTTTACGTATTTTTCTTGGCCCCTGCAACTGCGTCTGCATTGTGATTAAAAAGTATTTAATTAACATACAAAAATAAAATTTAAAAGTGTAATAGTTATTGTAAAAATAAAACTGTACCAAACCACTCAGGCAAACAGCACCCTGGGGAGCTGGTAAGCTTGGAAAAGCTGGAAAAATACAACTACAACTGTAACAACTTCTCTCAAGAGAGGTAAAACCAGTCAGGAAAATAAAACCCACCATCTACTACAGCCAAAAACCACCCTGAGGGCACCAAGGCAAGGCAAATAAAACACACACCCAAAGCTGAACCAGAAGAGTGCCATTCCCCATACTTCTTCCCAAGACTGGGGGGTGTGAGCAGCCAACAAAGTCACCTGGGCTTTTCCTGGGATGGCAACTTTGGGAGATGCAGAGGTGAAATTGTGGCTCTTTGAGCTGCAAAGCTTGTGCCACTTGAGAGCCAGATGTTTTTGTCAGTGTTGTGTTAAATTTCTTGGCATCAGGTGTTTGTTCCTGGGTTTCTCTAGCTCCAGGTCTAGTGTAGCTGCAGGATCAGGGAGCGCTGCTGCTGTGTCACCTCCCCTGCAAGCAGCAGCAATGTCATGCCCTGAATTCTTGCAGTCTGCCAGAAAATCTTTATCAGAGGGAGCAGCATCTGATGGCATTTATTGTCAGAGCTGTGTGACACTGGAAGGCAGCTTGAACAGCTGTGGTGTTGAGCCCAGGCTGCAGATGGGCAGCAGCTCCTCCAGGTACCTGAGGGCAACGTGGGGCACCCAGGTCAGGGCACTGAGATCCTGCAGAACCAGAGATCACGGCCCTTGCACAGCAGCGGCTCTTCCTTCACTGCATTCTTGTGTTTTTACTAGCTTGGTTTCCAAACAGAAAGTTCTTATTTTTCTGTCCTGGCAGTAGGTGGGATTAAAATGCTTGAACAGAATTAGCAAGTGAATATGAGAAACAGAGAAGGGCTTAGAGTGGGAAACCTGGGTCAGGGAGATGGGCTTTGCAATTAGTCCTGCATGCTGTGAGGCTGGAGATTGTCATTATGTCCCAAAGACCCCATCTTATCTTGAGCCCTTTGAAAGCACTTTTCTTCCTGGGCCTCCCTGTCCTGGATGTTTCTGTTGGCCAAGGGCTCCTGGCCATCCCAGGGGACCAAGGGACCTCCCAGGCACTGGATGCTGTGAGGGGCTGCTCCAGGGGAGCTGGGGGACCTGAGCTGGGTGTGAGGGGCCCTACTGGGGGTGTGGAGGGGTGGAAGGGACATGGGGGAAGTTGGGAGGATGCTCTGAGTGTGAGTCAGGGACTCCACTTAGGGGCAGAGCAAGATTTCAGAGCACTCTCTGCCCAAAATGCTCCTGTGATATAATTTCTTCTGGCCTTTTGCGTTGCCTGAAGGCTCATTAATGCACCAATGCATCTTTCTCAACTGAGTGATTTAAACCTCTCTGAGGCCAGAATATATAAACTCTTCTAAATTGCTACAGCCACATTTTTACTCCCTTTAAAAAACAAGTGTAAATTCCTCATGGCCAGCCACTCTTTATGGATCCCTTCAGTGTTTTTGTAAATTGCAAGGTCCTTGGGCCCTGGCCATTAATATCAGGTTTGCAGCAACTGAATTATTTTCATGATTAAAGATAGTAAAGGATTTACAGGCTTTTTTTTTCCTCCATAAAAATCTCTCCTGGTTGCATTTGTCCTGAGGTCTGCTGTGTTTCACAGAAAATGAGGTAGGAATTTGTGCCAAAGCAAAAGGTTAATTTCAAAACTGCAGTAGAATTGGGGATATAATGGCATATGATAAGGGTTTTTTCTTTTTGGGGTGGCTCTGGGAACAGAGTCACTATCTTCTGTGTGCAGAAACTCACCTTAACATGAACAATCAGAAAATACTTCTGCCAGGGTAATTCCAATTAACATGTCTTTCCCCTACAAAAAGGTGACATCACCTGTCTATGCCCAACCCTTTTCTCTCAAACAATGTGCACTAGAAATTTTCATTTTTACTTTTTTTTTCTCACAGCCTTGGACAGACCTTGTGCTGTTAGTTTATTTTACAAAATTTTCTGCAGAGTTGTTATTGGAAGGCTCAAGGATGCACCTGCATGATGGCTGAGTACAGAGTGGGATGGGTGAATCAGCCTCGATGAAATAAGAATCTTCCTGAACTGCTGACCAAAACAAATCAGTTGTTTGATGTGACTAACCCATTTGGTGGTTAATGTCCCTGGCAGTATTTATTCCTGTAACCTCAGGCATTTCCTGGTGCTGGTACAAGCTGAAGCCACTGTACCAGGTGCTGGAAAGTTCATGTAGAAATAGCCAAAGCCCTGTTGAGCCCTGGGGGATTGACATCACCCTACAGGGACTGAGCTGGTTCTGGAAAAGCATCCTTCAGACAGCGTGGCATCCTTTCCAGACAGGTGCTACTTTTGGCCTCCCTACTCAAAGCTACTAGAAAGTGGAGATTTATGAGCCAGCTCTGTGATATATAGCATTTGATCCTTGTCCTGATGGCTTGCAAGAACTTGGACCTTGGATTGTGTCTGATCCCTTGGCCTAGCAGTGCTGTGCTGGCACACCTCCAGGGAAGAATTTAGCAAGTCCTGCAGTTCAGGCCAGTATAACTTTTTAAACTACTGACAAATGTGATCTTCCTTTGCTCCTTACCCTTGATTTGCCTTAATTCATTTTCCTGTCACTGAAATCCCTCATTAGTCCCAGTCCAAGCCGTTCACAAACCTTGCTGAATTTCTTCTTTTTTTTTTTTTTTCTTTTTCTTCAGGCTGAAACTTTGGTCTGGCCTTATAATTACAGTATTATTAATGTATTTTTATCATTGTTAATTATTTTTACATGCTGAAATTGATTCAATATGCCTGGAGCTGCCATGCTGGAACATGCCTTGATTCTTTTCCAAGCTGGAGCCCTTGTGCACCAAACGTGGAGAGTTCCAATGGCTTTAAATCACTGTAAACCTCACTGAGTGATTTAAGTTATTGGAGTGTGTTCAAGTTTTTATAAGCCCTCGAATGTGAACTCTGCTCGAATTCTGGGTATGTACAGTGCAGTGGGATCTAAAATGGTTTGAGTGCTCAACATACTTTCTAAGCCCCTGGCTGGCTGGAGAATAATCAGGTTTGTCGGGCAGCGCACTGTGCAGGGACTTGGTATGATGGGAATCATCACATTTTAAAAATGCTTTTAATTCCTTTAAATTGAAACATTCCTGCTTCATTTAAGGGACTTTGGGCAGAGCTTTCTCTGTGTCTTGGAGGATCAGTAGTGCCATGAAGTGGATTTCATCCTGGTGTTGATGGATGGACTTGTGCAAGGTCAGTCTCAAGGCAGGCCATCCTTGATCTCTGGTGACAGCCAGTGGAGTTGTGATTTGTGCCAGGACCCCAGGTTTGGGGTGTGCAGAGGGCTGACCCCTTCTCTGATCTCCAGGTCAGGTCCTGAGGCTGGGTCAGTAGCGTCTGTCCTGACCCTGATTTAGAGATGGCCACACACCAGAACAAGCTGTCCCTGGGGCACATCCTCTGGCCAGGAGGGCAGCAGGGAGGGACATCAGAAGCCAACAGCTGGACAAGCTGAAATTTTCCAGCTCCTTTTTAGAGTGCCTCAGGTCAGGAAAACACTGTAAGAACACAGGTGAGAAGTTGGCCATGCAGTGGAGGGAGGAGACCGATATGGGTGAGAGAGAGCAGGGCAGAAGGGATCCCTCACCCCCTGACTTCCATGGACACGGCCCAGCACTACTAACACACCATGGTAAACTGGCTTGGGAACCTCTCAAGTGAAAATGAAAGATCTGAAAACTCAAAAGGGTGTTGGAGGAGCACTATAGCTGCAGAGCAATATGATCCACACCTCTGAGGAGCTGACTTTGAGACTGGTGCATTGGAGACAGCAGAGAACCCCATGTCCTGCAAAATATCTACTTGTTTCAGATTTCATTTTTTATGGACAACTGCATAACATCTCCACTATAATTCCCTGCCCTTGCCATCAAGTAGCCTGCTCTTTTTATACTCACAAGTGCAGCTGCTGAACACATTGCTGTCATTGGGAGTTTTGCCTTGATGAATTGTTTCATTCGGTTTGATATCATTGGGTATGTATGGAGGATGTTAACCTGTGAAGTAAAACACTTAAGATTTGTACCCATAAAGCTAATTCCTGCTGCTCCTGCTCAGTGAATAATGACAGCTGTGAGATCTGTGAGTGCTGAGCACCTTAGAATACTTTTTGTTATGTACCTACATGGACATATATTTAATATTCTCAGTTGATTAAAAAGTAGTTTTCTAATCCTAATGGACTAAATTCTGCCCTGAATTACTACACCTGAAGTAACTTTAAATAAAACAGAGAAAACACACCTATTAGTTAGGGCAGGATTAGGCCCATCATACTGCTCAAATCTCATTTTAATAGTAAGAGAGAGTTTTATTAGTCATCTTAATGACAGAGCAAACCCCAAACTACTGTTCATTCAAGGAACAGGTCCTTATACTTTAAACAACATTTAATTCTCCTTAAAACCTCTTTTATTAAAAAGTTTTAAGAATAATATTAAATACATAAACAGCCATGTTAATTAGATTATATAGTTAATGTACATTGGAACTATGACTTATTGCAGAGTTACTGACCATGAAAGCACATTTTGATCATTCCAGGCTGTAATCCCCACTTAATCCATCCCCAGTCTGTCAATCAGTCGAATACAATCAGGATATTTATGATCACATCAGACCAGAGATCTGGAAGAATTTAGTAACTTTGCAGAGCTGAATCCAGAAAAGGGAAGGGGGGAAGTGTTTCCACTGGCAAAATGAACCATTGCCAGGAAAAACATTATTGTTGACTTGGCCCATGTAATTGAATTTTCTACTCAGAAGTAACTTACAAACCAGCAACTAGGAGAAATTATCAATGCTGGGAACTCTCGTAATAACAAAGCAGAGGAGTTTTACCTGGCACAGCATTTTTTAAAGTCATATTTTTCTTTTTTTTTTTTTTTCCAACATAGCGCTGTGGTTTCTTCCTCTCCTAATTTTCTGCCATCATGAAATAATTTGAATTGCTAGGGCAGCAGGGGAAAGCATCCCTTTCTTGGGCCCCTACCTCCTGACATCCACCTCAGCCCCTGCTCCAGTGATTGCAAGTACCTCCCAGCAAGACCTGGGTCTCTCTGGACAGGGGACACCTGAACACTGATGGGGCTCCTGATCCCTGCCCTGGCTGGGGAAGGCTTTGGGGTCTAAGCTACTTTTACACACCTGAATCATGTCTCAGTATTTTTGTAAGGGCTGTGCAATTCAGCAGTAAAACATGTGGCAGCAGTGAGGGTGTCCTACAGGAATGTGACACCTCTTGCATGGCTGTCATCTTCTGGGAACTGCAATTGTGGGTAATTTCAATGCCCTCCATCCTCAGAAATATTGTCCATGAAAGAGATGAAGAAGCAGAAAGTGTTAGGAAGAAAGATGTAGCAGAAGGGAGGGGACCAGCACTGCTCAGCTCGAGGTGGGGAAACTGAATGGGGATTAACAAAAATGGGGGATATGCACCCTCTCCATGCTTTCCATCAAACCCGGGATTATCCTCCTGTATCCACAGTCCTACCTCTCAGTGTCAGGATGTGGTAAATAACTTCCATTCTGGACACCTTATTCTCTCACTTTCAAACACAGAGAAAAAGTGAGGTAGGAGGCTGTGCTATCACCTTCCTTGCAGCTGTTCATAGCTGTACATGGGGTGTGATTTCCATGTCTGTATAGACAACAAAAAATGGCATTTGCCTGCTCAAAGCCACATGTAAGAGCCTGATCT
This sequence comes from Anomalospiza imberbis, assembly GCF_031753505.1. Lineage (NCBI taxonomy): Eukaryota > Metazoa > Chordata > Aves > Passeriformes > Viduidae > Anomalospiza > Anomalospiza imberbis. The sequence goes on along the minus strand of NC_089697.1, from coordinate 6,126,326 downwards.
GACCATTTCTGCCCTAAGTAATGTTAAGCAATATTATGAAGACTTTCACCTGCTGATGCACAGCCCCTGTGATCAAGTTCAACCAGTAAGTGACATTTCCTCCCAAGCCTGAACAAATCCAAGCACATTTCATACTTTGCCATTTGATTGTGATTTGGTCCTTTGCCTGGATGGCAAAGGGCTGGATTCCAAAAAATGTTTCTTCCATGAGCTTCAGTGATTGGAGCTGTGCTGAGCTTAGACAGACAATCCTGTGATGAAATTTCCAAGTTCCAGTTGGCTTTTTAACAAACTCCCTCTTGTTAAGCTCAGAAGGCTGTTGGAGATCATGCTCAAAGGATGAGCTTGCTGGGCTCTTGATCTTGCCTCCTCCAAGGCATATTTTTCTCAGTTGCTGCTTTATCACTTCTGACTTAGAACTCTCTTAATAATACTCTGTATGAGAAGTAGACAAATATTTCTTAGGGGAGGGGTTTGGTTATTGAAGAGAGAAGGGGAAAATAGAAAACAGCAGGATAATCAATATTCTGTTAGGCATTGCCAGGATCCTCCTGATAGAGATTCAGTCAACACCCTTTCCCTGCTTTAATAGCAATAGAGATCTTGGAATGGAGCATTGTCAGGGGATTAGTCTTCTGCTTGTAGAAGAAATGCTTTAGCAGTTCATCAGCAGCGTGATGCCATTATCTTGTTGACAATGTTCTGTGTCACTGATACTGTCTCTGATGCACAGACACAATTTGCTTTCATTAAGCTTTCATCTAAGCTGTCCCTTTTGCAGGACATTTACCTTCATTTTCCTGCAGGTACTAGAGCATCCCTCAATAACTGTGTAAACGAAAGTTGCAATGAGGGTGTTTGATATTAAATGAGCATTAGGAAGAAATGAGGTAACCAACAGCCCAGGAGTCTTTGCTGCCTGTGGCATGACACAGCTCCTTGCTTGAGAACTTGAAATATGTCAGTTATAGTTTGTTTCTATCAGAGTAATGTGGTAGTTGTATCTATTCCACTTTCCCAAGAATGTAAATGCTTCGTTAGTTCTGTCCTTGTCCTGAAAAATCTAATATGGCAAAATAAAGTGCGGTAAATGACTTCATGGAAAGCAGATGTGAGTGGAAGCCTAGACTCCTACCAAGGCTTTAGGGGACTTCAAAGACTGAAAGAAAAAGCTGAACAAAATATTTGACTGTGCCAAATTTTCACTGTTCTTGATGAAAGAGCAAAAGTGAGGAAAAAAAAAATAAAATCTGGCTCCTTGTTTTCATTTTCTGCTGGCCTAGGGCAAGGCTTTTAGAAGGAATAAATTACAAGCAAACAGGGAGAGAGACTGAATGGAGCAACTGCTGAACAAAGGGCATTCTTGGAAGGGTCTGGCTTTAGAGAACCTAGAAATTGTCAGCTCAGTTATCAGGAGGCAGCCTCCCTCCCCTCTTGCCAGCCGGCTGCTTTGAGCGGTGCCACGGCTCCCCGGGAGCTCCCTGCCTGCAAACGTTGCCCCTGCAGGGCCACGGGGAGCCCTTGGAAAAGTGTCCAGTGCAGGCATGGCTGGAAGGACAGCCAAATGCAGAATGCTCTGAAAATTTGGCAGCAGATTTGAGTGCGACATAAATGACTGCAACCTTTAAAGTTGTTTTGCAGAACAATTTGGGCTGTGCTTGGAAGTGATGTAGAATATAGATGATGGTATTCAAGAGGCTAAAACATGCCAGCTCTGAAAACTAGAATAATTTATTCCTGTTGTTTTGGGTATCATGTACTACATGAGGATTAAAAAAAAAAAAAAGTCATGCACAGAACAATCAGATTTTTCTTTTCTTCCTCAGATACTGTGTGGGGGTAAAGGCTGTGACTTAACAAAAGTTGGTCAGAAAAGAGAGGAGAAATATAAGAAACTGAGCTGTGTTGCTTGTGGCAGTTTTATGAAATGATGCTTCATCTGTTTAAAATCTTTTCCATCCCTATTTCCTTCCAAACTGCCCTCTAGGCTCCACCCCTAGTGAAGGTTTGGCTAGCAGAGTCTTGCTGGTGGCTTTGATGCTCTCCTCCACCAGTGAGCACCACTGTTGTAGGTGCAATTTATGGTCCTGAGCCCTGGGTTTTCCTTGCTCCATGTGAGAGAAACCTGCAGGGGAATCTTTATCAACACAGAGGTATGTTTTTTACACAGGCAGATGGTGCTAGGACAAGGGAGGAATGGTTTTAATCTGACAGATGGAAGATTTAGATTAGATATTAGGAAGAAATTCTTCCCTGAGAGGGTGGCGAGGCTCCATCCCTCGCCAGGTAGTGTTCAAGGCCAGGTTGGACAGAGATCTGAGCAACCTGGAAGAGTGGAAGGTGTCTCTGCCCATGGCAGGGGGCTTGGAACAAGATGAGCTTTAAAATCCACCCCAAACAATTGTGTGATTCTATCATTTGAGCTATACAATATAATTCTCTCAATTTTTCCTGTTGAATTGTACTTCCTTCTCCATGTCCTAAACCAGAAATGTCTTTTAAGTAGTACTAACCCACTCTTAGTCACTCAGTTCATAGCTTAATTCATGTAGGTGCTCATTGTGGCTGCACATGACAATGAGCTAATGGTTTGCAGAATGTATTTTGTAGATGGACACATAGTTATGAATTAGCTGTGGGACCTCAAGGCACATTTACCAAATACAATTGTGTTGCTGAAAATAATTATGTTTGCTTGAGTTTGGGCCAGACTGCCTAAAGATTCTTCACAGGGAAATGAGCTGTTGTTGGCTCAGCCGATGGTTTAGGTGTAACTATGGAGTTTTATTTAATTTTTATAGTACTTTTTATTTTTGAAAACCAAAAAAGAAAATAGAGCAGCTGAAGTGGATGAGCTGAGTGGATGAAAATCCTGGTACTTGCTAAGTGCATAGCTGATTTCCCACTCCATTTTCTGCAGTAGCCCGAATACCAGGCTGTATTTGTTTGCTGCTGCCTGCTGAAGCCGTCGACCTCAGCCTGCCCTTCTCTCCCTTAGTGCTGACAGTAAGTGAAGAAATGCGAAATTCATTCATCTGCCTGAGAACCCTTTGAAGTTCCCCACTAAAAGCTCTATTGTTTTATTAGCTGTTAATGCGGCACGGGGGAATTGGGTTGTGCATAGCGGAGCCGGGGTGCGGGGGGGCCCTTCCTGGCAATTTGTCACTCTTTAGAAGTGTGACACACTCTGCTCTGCAGACACGCTGGCAAGCTGCAGCGCTGAGGGCTCCGGCCGGGGCTGCTGGGTGCAGGGAGCTCCCACCGCCCTCGGCAGGAGCCCTGCGGCTGCGGCACTGCACAGGCTGGGGTCACACGCCTTGGTGCTCTCTGCAGGACGTGATGCAGGTCAAGGGTGATGATAAATTCAAGACCGTGCAGAGCCAGCCGCGCTGGCTGCAGCTGGAGACCGGCTGTGGAGAGCCCGCTCGCCAGAGTGGCAAGCGGGGGCTCTGCAGGGTCTCAGAGAGGAGCTGGCTGGGGTGCTGGGGGTAGGCTGCCTCTTCACTTCCCCGCGTTAACATGCTTTGGTAATGAATGCCTGAACGCAGCTACTCCAAATCCTTTTCCTTTCCTGAATCCTTTCTCAGGTACGTGGCATGTGGGGCTGCAGGGTGCTGCTTGTCTTCTGGAGACTCTCCCAGATCAGCACAGCTCAGGGCTGACATCACGGGCCACGGTGATGGTTGGTGGCTTTTAGGGGTGATCCAATGCCTGAACATCATCGTGGCTTCCTAAAAACACGTTCTGGGAATGCTGCTAAACTGCAAGACGAGGCTTGTCTTTCCACACGTGCTCTGCAGAGGCAAAGAGTCAGTGAGCCTCAGGTAACTGATAAAGCGCCCATTGCCTTCTCCGTGTGGCTGTCACCTCTCTGTACGTCACTGCTCTCCCAAGGAGGGAGCTGCAGGGAGCTGCTGCTGTGTCCCTGTCCGGACACACATTGTCCTGCTGTCCCCGCTGCAGGGCCCGAATGCCGGGCACGGCACACTCGGGAGAGACCCGGGATATGAAGTGGGTGCTGCCTTGGGCTGTTCATGGCCCAGCAGGTACAGAGGCCATCCATCACTGCAAGTGCTGCTCCAGCAGCACAGAGCAGCTGGTGGCAGGGGCTGTGTCCCGTAAACACAAACAGGACGGACGGCCCTGTTTGCTTTGCTCTGCTCCAACTGCTTCTCACTAACTCAGCTGGGCACTCCATCACCACAGCCTTTCTTTTCATCCTTCTTCCCAGAGCCTTCTGTGGCACTTAAACTAAGTCAATAGAAATGAAAAACTTGTGTCCTCAGCCTGGCAATTCTTGAAAACTTTGCTCATGGTTTGCACAACTGTTTACCTGCACCGCAAAGGGAGCTCCTCAATGGAGGGTTGTCCTGCCATGTGGAACTGCTGCTGTTTGTCCTCAGAGGAAATGAGCCTCCCAGCATTTTCCCGTGGCAGAAAGGTGAGGGGTCACGAGGAGCTTGTCTGCTAACATTTATAATGAGGGAGTGTGCAATGGATTTGATCTGCTGGGCCCTCACCTCTGGGCTGCAACAGGGTGGCACTGGAGCAGAGAGGACAAGAGCACATCAGTGGTGAGATCAGTGTTCCTCTTTGGCAGGGCATTTAAAATTCAATGTCTTAGAAAAGCACAAGGCAGTGGCAGAAAATAGTTCCCACTTTATTGTCCTGATTCAGCAAATCACCTGTGAGATTTGTGCATGTCTGTTCTGCATAAAACACATCCCTAGGGTTTGAAATGTGCATTGGTGGTGAAGCCTTTTTAAGGCTATTTTAAGTCACAGTTCTGCCAAGGGGTAACCTTGCAAGGCAGTTGTTGTAGACCTAAACTCAGTGCAGAGTGCACATTTAGCAGCTCTCAAGTAGTTTAAAAGCCAGTGGCCTATTCAGGCTCTCTTCTAACATTGCTTGTGGGTTCGACACTCTTACCAAAACATTTGCAACCACTTTAGTCCAATGTCAGTATATTTGTAAACCACAAAGAAAACATAATAATGAAATATTAATTATTAAACTATTTGTTATGCCTGTGTTTCTCTTTGGCTTAAATGGTGGCACAATTAATTAACACGATATATGTGTAATTGCATTACCAACCTTTGTATGCAGTCACAGCTAGCACATAGGCAGGCAGGGAAAGCACACAATGAGCACGTGCAGCTGCTGTGACCCCCTCTGGAAATCCCAGCCCCTTTGGAGCAGATGGGAGGGAAAATCATCCCTGATTCAGCAATTAATGTCTTCTGGGTTCCTGTGCACCTCTGGGTTTGTAAAGCACCTCTGGGTCAGGCTGCTTGACACTGGGGGGTAAGTGTCACCCTGCTACTGATCAACTTCACCACGTTCCCAAATCCCAGCTCTTGGCCAGTGGTTAGATGGCAATTAGGTGTGCAGAATGCCCACACGCTCCCCAGCTGCTTAATTAGGAAAGCTTTAGGATGACACTTTCTCCTCCAAGGGAAAAAGTGTCAGGCAGCCTTGGAAAGATATAATTCCTGGACAAATCCCTGCAGGCAGAGTGCACACACCTTTTGCCTGGCTGGGCTGGGTTTCAGGGCTTTTACCAGAGCACACGTGGGTGCTCTGCTTCCCACTCAGTGGGGATTTGCTCATGTGGGTGCTGACTCTCAGCACAGCCACTGCAGAGCCTTTAAGCCCTGAACTGGAGTATCCCTGCAGCAGTGCAATAGATTGGTTCCTTGCCACCCAATTTCCAGAGGTTTGAGAGGGATTTGAACTCTATCCCAAATTTTTCTGCTTTATTGCTTGGAAAATGTATTTAAAGGAGGCATATATTCAAAATGCTGCTCTACAGAAATGTCTCTTTCATTATATTCCCATTAACATTAGAATGCTTTTAAGCACTTTTCTTCCATGGGAATGAAACTGGGGAATATTTCCAGCCACTCAAAAATGTTTTATTTCAGTTCATGGGAATGGGTCAAACTCAAGATATCAAACAGAAACCAAACCCGACTGGCAGTTTGTCTTTCAAAAATCCCCTCTGCCCCATTGCTATGGCTCTGCATTCAGAGCCCTATTTCTGAATATAAACTAGGGGTTTTGTGAAGGTCACCAGCATTTCTAGTGCCAGCACAGTGCAGAGTCTCACTGCTGCATTAGAAAGGCAGGTTTGTGCTTACCACATTGCTTCAGAGCTTGATAGAAAAGACATTTTTAGAAAGCAGTTTGGTACTTCAAGCATCTGGCTTCCAGTGGAAAAACGGTGTCATGTCCCAGGTGACTTGTGCCTTCAAAGCTGGGTAAATGCCACCGCAGGGTTCTGGCTTTCTGTTGGAAAACAACCAGAACGGTGTGTTAAGGTTTTCTCTCTTTTTTTCCCTGTCTTTAATCTTACAGCTACTGTTTAAGGTATCTGAAGGTGAGGCCAAGGGGAAGGTTGGGTGCTCTCTGGTGTAGCTCTAGCTGTAAAGGTACCAGAAGGGTCCTGATGGGGCTTCTCCACACACTTTGGTGTTGTTCTGCATGTTCAAGCAGAGGGTGAAGGACTGGAACCAATTACACCTTCCCTGATTCCTTTCAGAGATTTTCCAGTAAATGGACACATAATGTTCAAGCGACCTGTGGTTGCAGGGGATGGGAAGAGGCAGATTTTAAAGGGGTGGTGAAAGCCTGATGCCCAAGGTACCTTAATGTGTTTCTCTGAGTTAGTTTTAGAAGAAATGGATGTGAGGAGTGAGGGAGCTCACATATGGAACTGCTGGCATCCAGCTGGGCTGCCTGACACAGGGTCTGTCCTCCCTCTGTGGTCACACAGGAGAGAGCAACTCCTCCCACAGGCACTGTGCCGAGGGCCAGCTTGCTCCACGGGGGACTGACAGCTGTGGGGAACCTATGAGACATCCCATGGGGTTGCTGGGGGTTTATACCCACAAAATTCTTCTCTGTTTCAGTGGGATGTGTGATAAGTTCAAGCCAAGAAGAGACATTTCCATCCTTAAGTTGTGAAGCTGTCCAAGTTACAGACAGCCAGATTTCCAGATGGGTAAAATTCCAGAGAAACCGTAATGGATTTGACACATCTCAAACGACGACAATGGAGGTGTTGACTCCCCCTTTAATTTCTTCCCCTAACAGACAGGGTCCCTGAACCTGGACCACTTCACTGACATGTGCAGCACTTGTTTCTCTCTCACTGCATGTCTGGTTGGCTTTGCCTTCCTCCCCTGACTCGTAACTCCCAGCTCCTTTCCTGCGGGAAAGATTAGGGAGGATAGGAAGTCGTCTGTGCAAAAAGCATCCCTGGCCAAAATAAATACAGGTCACAAGATTAGGCTTCATCAGAACTTTAAGCCTGGCCCAAGCTAAACAAATGAGCTGTCATGCCTTGGTAAAAGCTGCAGTATGAGTGAGCTGGCACGACTGCAAAAACGGTAAAGCAGTTAATAGGTTTTGCAATATGGAAGCTTAAAGTTTTGTTTTCAGTACTGCATTCCTGACAGTCAAGACTTGCACTGAACTTCAAATGTCATTAATTTTGTGTGCTGGCCTTGCTCCCTACTATGCAAACACTCTTCCCAAAGCACAGCAATAGCAGCAAAACAGCACCATGGGGCTTGTCCACCCCAGAGAGCCCTGACAGTGCAGAGGAGCAAACGGGATGGTGAAAAACACCCTGTTTTCAGCAGCTTGGCAGCTCTTGCAGGTTGACACTCTGAGACTGAACCTTTGAATGAATTACAGATCTGTTAAAAAAACCCAAAAAAAAACAAAAACAAAAAAACCCAACCAACCAACCAACCAACCAACCAAAAAAAAAAAAAAAAAAAAAAAAAAAAAAAAAAAAAAAAAAACCAAAATTCTAGCTGTTCAAATACCTAACTTTTTGATGTCCAAATATCTCCGTACAAATACCACCAGAGCCATGGACACCAGGTGTAGTCCATAGCCATTAGGTAGTTGTTCATGAAAAAGGGTAACTGAACCAGTAAGTAGGTGAAATCTCCCAAGATTCCCTTTAAAGATGGTAATTTGCACCAAGAGAGGACTGTGAATATTTTCTCTTGCAATGAGTAGAGTCCATGAACACGGGACTCAGGCATTGTCCTCTGGCTCTGGCTCTGCCCTGTTATTCATCTCTGGAGTTGTTAATCCCCCCGAGCACTTTGATTCCCACACCTGCACAGTGGGCATCGCAGTGGCAGGACAGCCACTGTGCTGGAAAAAGTATCGATGCTGCAAACCACAGAGAGGCTGCAGCAATCTGCAGTGCTCTGGTATCGTCAAAAATTACTGGTCTTAAACATTAGAAAGGAAAAAAACCAAAACCAAACCAGCAAGCATTGAAAGTCTTTATGGAACAAAAGCCAGGCTTTTAATAATGTTTTTACGTACTTGACAAAGCTTTGGTTCAGAGCTGAGGCCGGCCTCTTGCAAGTATGCAAGGGTTGAGACAATTGAAAAACCAAAATACTTCTCCCAGTAGAGACCTTGCAGCTTATCAGGTAACTGCAGACTGTATTTTGGCCACTTTTAACTGGGCATTAAAAGTCTTTTTGACACTTTCTTTATTCCCCTACAATAGACTCTAACAGCCCCTCAGAGGCCTCCTACAGCCCGATGTGTAAAAAGTAATGGGGATTGTTTTAAAGAGTGGAATTTGACCTGAGAGAGATGTGAGTATTCAGGGACTACTTAGTCCTCAGAAGCACTTGGGGGCTCTTTAGTTTGTGGGGCACTTTATTACTCATGAGTGTTCAGGGACACTGGTTCGCTGTCTGGTGGCTTCCTCTGTTCAAGCATTGCTGTGTTGTTGCAGAGCAGATAGAGTCTTCCTTCTCCTCCTCTTCCTCCTTCTGTTCATGAAGGAGCAGCTGGACCTGGGGCTGCTCAGGGATATTAAGGTGTCCTGGAGGGTGTTTGTCAGTAGAAAAGGACTGAAGTTAGTTAGCTGGCCACAAACATGAAACCTGTGGATGCAGGGGAATATCTGGTGCTCACACAACTGTAAATAGATGGATAAGAGGCCAAAGCAGGCTCACAGGGAAGCTGTTTGTGCTGATGGGGCTCTGCATAACTCCAGTACAAAGCTACTCATCAGTGCCTTTAAGAGAGGTACTTGTTTCAGCCTTGTCCTTCTGCTCTTCCTCATCCTCCTGGCTGTGTCCCTGAGTCCTACACCAGCCACTGCCAAAAGCAGAGGGGGATGCCCTGGTGCTGGCAGATTCTGTTATTTCTGTGAAACAAGCTCGGGTGAAAGTGCCAAAACTCTTGCCCTGCCCTGAGCTGCCACTCTCTTGCTTTCCAGTATTGGCCAGTTGTGGGGATGTGATCATTCCTCATCCATGGCCACTGCCATCCTCCCAGGCAGGGCTGCATGCTGGAGGGAATGAGGTGGACTCCAAGACAGTGGTAGTCCTTCTCACTTTTACTTTTCCCCTTAGCTTAAATTATTCCCAGACGTGTCAACTCAGCAAACAAGGATCAAGTTTTCTCCATAAGGCAAGGTTTAGTCCAGGGCTGGAATAGTGCCTGAGCTTCCCAGTGGTCAGGAAAAAGCTTGCAGGGAGCAGATGAGCAATTCCTTTTGTATTTTCCATCCATCAGGAAAAGCTGCATCTGAAAAAATAGCTGAACTGGAAAATAAAACTAGACAAGTCTGAACAAATATGGAAACCATCCCTGGCCTGGTATTGGAAAAGTCTCAAATGATGGAAAGGAGAGAAGCAGAGAGAGGGAATGGATAAGTTTTGGCCTCTGTTAGGAATATGGAAGGAATTATTTCATTCTTTTTCCCTATCTATTTGTTCTCTATATGGCACTCTGTGTGGTTAACCCTCAATCTTTGTCATAAATATATGTGGCAGAGACAAGATTTTTTCAGAGATCCCAACCAAAACATCTGTTTTGCATCTGTGGTTTTGCATATGTAAATATTATTACTAATAGTAGCAAAAGCCACCATAATGGCAGCAGGAATAGAAACACTATTAATAGTCATAGTGCTGACATTTTATTTGTGTTGCTGCAGGAGGTCACATCGTGCACCAGCACTCAGCTGTGAGTTTGAGTGAGAACAAAAGGATGGCTGTGACCCCCAGGAGCTGTGTGAGTGAGATGGGACACTGCCACAGGGGTGGAGCCAGGATTGTAACTCTGGGACTGTGGCACCCGAGCCTGACCATTTCCCCCAGACCCTTGCAGAGGACCTTTACAAGTGGAAATGGCTCCTTGCAACTCTTGTCATGGTGGCAAGGAGAGGAGGATTCCCAGAGGTAAGAGTGGCTGAAAAGCACCTGAAGAAAAATGGAAAGTAGAGGCAGTGATTTGATTTGAAACTCAATTTATCCTGGTAGGTTCGGGGGAAGAGCAATGGTCTTGGTGTTGCTCCTGCTGCACCTGAGGTCTCACTCCAGCCCAGCCACAGATATCTTGTCTCCCTCCCTACAGACAACAGACTCTTCTGGGTGGGTGACCTGTCAGAGCAACTCATTCTGCAAACCATCAGCAGCAGGATGGAGACCTTATCTTTGTGTCTCTGCTTTACTGCTGTGATTAAAAGTGACAACAACTCTCCTTCTTCCCTCTGCTTATTGAATTAGTAGACCTCAGGGCTGGGGGAACTGGGCCCAGGAGCAGCAGGAAGAAGGCCAGATGGAGCAGGAGGAACAAGGGCACAGGCCATAGTTACCAAACCTGGAGAGCTTGGAGGTGCTGCTGCTGGCAGCAGCACTGCAGAGGGGAGAGATGCAGTAAAAGGAGGAAGCACCCGCCACGTTTTAGGTTTTGGTCTGGCCCACGCAATGCCTGGAGACACACAAGCTGACAAAACACAACACACCCATCTCCTTCCAGGTATTGCCTGGGTTGAACTGGTATCTTTGTTCCTATATGAGGAATGGTTTTTGTTCAGCTCTGGTTATGTCGCTGGATCTGTAGTGCATTAAACAGCCCATCTTCTGGTTTGTATTTTTTCCAGTTATCATGTTTCACGTATTCTGGCTCCTTTCAGTCAGCTCTGTATCCCCCTGAGCAGAGACTAAGCAGGATCCAGTCCTTGAGCTTGCTGCCTTCACATGTACAAAAGGGATGTGGACTCAGATCCCACATTTCTCTGCTGAGTTGTGGGAAAATTTGCAGCAGGGACTCACACCTTGCTCTGCTTTCAGTCTATCACCTAGATCACATTACCACAGCTGGACACTGCGGGCGCAGGGATGGTACACGCTGCCACTGACACTTCACATCACCTCTCTACAAGCTGGTTCCTGAAGTCAGTCTGAGCCAGCCAAAGTTTGTACTTATTTTTCACACCATTCAGATTTTGATTATGGCACACTAGAGCAGCACGTGTAAGAGTGGGGGGTGGCTGGTTGGTGCTTTTTAAAGATCTGCCCCGACAGCCACCTTCCCTGGGACACCAGGCTCTGCAGCGTCCCTGCGCCCAGCCCGAATCCTCCGCAAGCCTTTCCTCTTCAGTTCTCCAAGAGATGCTCCGCTGATCTCTTCCTGCCCACTCTGAGGAGCAAGCGGTGTCTGTGGGTGGGCTGGGCCTGGCGGGGCTCTCCCGACCGGCAGTGCTTATCCAGCAGCACCCCGGGGGGAGGCAGGGGAGGCAGTGGCTAATCCGTGCCGGGCTGGATGCGTGCCTGGATCATTTCAGCGCGGCTCCGGCGATGCGCACGCTCCGCAGCACAGCCCGCCCCTCGCAGAGCTCATGGCACAGGCATCTGTCACCGAAACCTGTCTGCATGGAAGGCTGTCTGCACAACCGGGGCAAAAAGAAAGGCATGACAGCACAATTAGTGAGAGCAAATGAAAGGCTGTTTGAAGAGGAGGAGGGAGGAAAGGGGAGAGCTGCAGAAATCCCTGGTGGGGTTTTGGGCTCGACATCAAAACCCCTTAACAGTGTATTACTTCAGCCCCCAATGTGGACAGATGTTGAGCTGTGGCTCAAAGGAAGTCAGAAATCTTTCCTTAGAAAAAATTTGGCTAGGAAACTAAAGAAAATATTGTGAAAGAAAAGGAAATAAAAGCCCACTAAAGAAGATTTATCACTGCCTCAAGCATTTCTGTATCCTCTAGTCTTATGAGGTCTCAGCCTCAGGGGACAGAAGAGAAACAGCCTGTTGCTATGTTAATGGGTCAAAATTTGGAGTGGGGACACATTTGTCCAGTTAGACTATGATGGAGGGATCCAACTCATTCAGCCGAGCACTCCTCCCATCCATGCTGACCCCAGCCAGCCTTCAGAGGCCTCTGGCATCAGCCTGCAGCATTCCCCAGCACACCCAACCCAGCTGCCCTTTTTCCCGCCTCATTCCCATTTGTTAGGGTTTTATGGAGCCTTTTGTCAATGGCAAAATATGTTAATTCTTAAAAGAGTTTAGTGTCATCCACAAGCATGGAGATTTTGCTGTCCATTCCCTTGCCAACACTGACGGCGCTGAATAAAACGAGACCCAACAGAGATTCTTGGGCAGTCTGGTTGCTGAATCTCATTTATCTTCAAAAACTGCCTGTTAAAGCTTGCACTTTACTACCTACAACACAGGAATACCTTTAAAGAGGTTTCAATACATAGAAGAAACATTGTTTCAATCCCCTGGCAGTGTAAATGTTTTTAAAAATAATTTTGACAAAATCTTTCATCTGTTCTGTCTGTTGGGTCCTCCCTATCCATGTGAACACGTGATATATTCCTAGAGTCCCAGTATGCTGGCAAGAGAAGCTTTCTCTCTTTGGCATCCACGTCTGCTGGCTCTGTCCCAGGTGCCCACGTGCTTGCTGCTGGTGCAGACCCCAGCACCCCAGCAGGGACAGAGGTGACACTCACCCCTGCAGCTCTCAGGGTCTCCTTCCAGAGTTTGGTTTGTAGCTGGGAGCTGCACTAGCAGCGTGCCACCCCTCTGGGACAGCAACCACTTGGAAAGTCACATTGATCCAGTTCCTCTAATTTACTGGGTGTGAGGTTCTTCCAAATACCTGCAGCAGTGGAGAACAACACTCATTTGTGCCCAAGCTGTCTCATCATGTCTTATCCTCCCTGGCACTCTGTTGCATCTTTGTATTGAGCAATGGCTCCCCAGCCAGTTTCTTCCTTTTGATATAGTTAAATAAAGATTTTTAGAAGACACTTGCAAGATCTTCATGCTCTTTTTTAGCTGTCTTTTCCGTCTACTCTTTACTTGCTGTGTTTTATGGCTTTTCTCCTCACGTGGGAAGCCTTTTCACTTTTAAAACACTGATCTTCTCCCTGTAATACCTCCTTAACCTTAGCAGTGAGTCAGGCAGGGTGTTTTTTAGGACCTCTTAGTTCTTTTTTGAATTGTGGCACATGTTTTGCTTAGGCTTTAATAGAGCATTTTTAATCGCCTCCAGACTGCTTGCAGGCTCCTTGCTTTCTGCCTACTCCTTTTTGGTTTGTTGTTATTGACTAATCACCTGATTTTTTCATAGTTCCCTTTCTTGAAATTGTAGAGCCCCAGGCTGGATTTATTTGGTGTGCACTCTCCCACTACAGCATTAAAGGTTGTTTTGTGGTCACTAGCAGAGACCAGCTCTCCCACAAACACCTTGTGAAGCAGGTCCTGTGCACCTCTCCCCACCAAACCCAGAGCAGCAGCCCTCCTCGCACTTCCAGCACTGCTTGGTCCTGGAGACCCTTTATTGTACCCAAACTCACTTTTTATTCCTTCCTGATGGATCACTGAGCTGACTAACTTCTCTAATCTCATTTTATGTTTGCTGTTCATTACTTTTATTCTTATCAGGGCTCAGTAATATAGTACTGGCTCTACTTTTTTAGGTGTGGTTGTTTGTTTGTTTTTTTTTTTAACTGGAATCTGTGATTTCACATCTCAAGAAATCTGTACTGGTTCTGGAATTGTTCTTCATGATTGGAAAGCTTGACATTATCTTCTTTTTTAAGTTTCTGGTATAGTGACAGAAGCACATCTAGGTTTTGTCTTTGGTTGCCTGACAATGTTCCAGTGAGTCGGCTGGTACCATTCATGGCCAAATTCACCTTATTTACTGCAGCTGCTTCCTTTATTTCCCTGCTGCTCTCTCCCTGGATAAGGGCCACCTCCTCCTCACCAGGATGCCAGTCTGAATTTCTGCACCCACTGACCTTCCTTCAGTTTTTCATCTGGACACCCCTTTACAGCTTTTCCATCTTGCGATGCCACCTGCCCAGCTCTGCTGTGATGGAGGAGCCAGGCCCTGTGCACCAGCTGGCAGCTCCAGAGCTGTCTCCCCTCCCGGGAACGTGCACCCCTCATGGCAAGGGCTGCAGGAGCAGAGCTGGGACCCTTCCCTGCAGCCCCGGGGCTCTCCCACACCTGCTCTCCTCAGGTGGCCCTGCAGGCTGTGCAGGCACAGACACCAAACCCTGCGCAGTGTGTGACAAGCTGGGCACCTCTCGCAGGTTCCTCCTCCTGGGGGGTGAAGCTGCTGGGTTTGGAAAGTGCACTGTGGTTTTTTGGATAAAGTGGGAATGACAGTCCTTTACCCTGAGCTCATTGAGCCCCCTTACCAGGAGCTGTCTCACAGCTTTCTGTACCATCACCCCAGCACCTGGCACTGTCCCCAGCCCTGTCTGCTGGCCCCGGAGCTAATTCGGGTGTCCTCCCAGCACAGCCAGCCCCGCCCGCTGCCCCGACCCTGGTCCCACCCCAGCACCCCCATCCTCTGCCCCCGCCTTGTCCCCAGCCCAGCCCCAGCAGCCTCTCACCCCCAGGCGGGGTACCCCAGTTCCCACTGGCACATCCCTCCTGCCGGCCCCGCCAGGCCCCGGGCACAGTGCGGGGAGGCAGGGAAGGGCTCCGGGGGTGGGGGGCTCTGATTTTGGGGATTGCGGGGTCTGACCGCAGAGCCCCGAACGGGCGGTGCCGGACGCCCGCTGGGGGCAGGGCCCGCACGGGGGCTCCCCGTCCCCGTCCCGGTGTTCCCGAGACCTGGAAAATAACACACCTTGCTCACAAACGAGCCTCAAGGATGGAGAAATCGTCAGCAAAACCCGTGCTTTAATTCCTGCGTATAAAACCATTAATCTCTTAAATGCTAGGAGACACAAATGATGAAAAATTAAAAGATATGCAAAGGAAGGCTGTATTCCCTGCCTGGGAACAGTGATTCTCCAAGGACCCAAAGGACACGCTGTTGGCGTGTTCCCAGATCTAAGGCACTGCAGGGAGAACTGTCACTGACCAGAGGTCCCCAGCTCAAGGCCCCAGAGAAGAAGTGTCCTGATGGCCCAGCCTGCTCCTCTGCTGGTGGAGCTCCTCACACACGATGCTGCAGGCAGGTCACTGGTTTCATGTGCTGCTGGCGTGCTCCACTCTCTGGTACAGTGCATGTGTGCAGCTCGCTCCTCTTCCACGTCTCTGCTTGAACACATTTCCTTCCCATACCCTGCCGGGGCAGTGAAGAAGGTCAGGAGCAGCAGCTGCAGCACCAGGCAGCCGGGCAGGGGCTGACAGCAGTCACCCCTCCTGCCCCCGAGGGCCGTGTGCCTCCTCCACTTGCCATGGGCCATGAGGCAGCACAATCTCTCCTGCTCCAGCAGTGCCTGCCCTGCCATCTCCATCACAGCCAGGATGGCAAAACCACATTTTGATCTTCCCTAGTCCATTACAAGCTTTGTGTGAAAATTACCAGGTGGGAGCCCATGTTCCTGGAGATATCTCTGCCTCAGAGGAGAAGGATCAGCCTGGGATTATTCTAAGGCGAAAAGACAGGACTATCATCCCCTCCTGCCTCCTCCCTGTCCTGACCTTGCTGTCCCATATTGTGGTCCTGGCCTCCTCTCCTCGACCATGAGTCCTGGTTTTTAACCCATTTTTCTTGAGTGTTACTACTGCCCTCCAGCAGCAGAGCTGCAAGGCTCAGGGCAGTGACTTGCTGATGAAGGCGCTGCAGCTCTCTCACCCTGTCCCACAGCCCTGCCACAAACTTGACATTTTCCATTTTCTCAGTAGCACTGGCCAGACTTCACATCAGCCCAGTGCCACAGACCCCAGGGGCTGGCGGTGGGAAGCCAGCACTCCTGGGACAGCAGCACACGTACCGTTTCCTGGAGAACTGCTGGTCTATCTCCTCCAGGGACTGTCCCTTTGTTTCCGGCACAAAAAGGTAAATGAATATAACAGCCATCACTCCCATCAGCCCATAGAGAAGAAACATCCAAGAGAATCCAATGGCATCTGCAGATTCAAGTGTGTGAATGTAGGAGTCACACCGTGGGGTACAAAGGAAACTGGTTGCTTACTGTGAGGTGATCATTGGTGCCTGACAGGGGCACCTTATTTTGTGAAGCCTTCAAGAGAGCTGGGAAACTCCTTATCTGCAAAGCTTGGACTGGAAATTGGCAAAGGGAAAGGCTGGTTCATGCCAGGCTTTGCCAGCACCAGGGGGAAGAAGGCAGCTGAGGTCCAGGGCCAGCAGTGCCTGCTGAGCAATGCTGTAAAGCTGCCGGCGTGGAAGCTGCAGACTCTGTGCTTCCTGATACTGTGGTGCTACAGTGCAGCCCAGTGGGCAGTGGGGGATTTTTATAAACGTGTGACAGAGAGGCTCTGGCCAGTGCTGCTGGTGCCTGGCTTTCCTGCTCTCAGGGGCAAAGGGTCACACTTATTCCAGCCTCAAGTCCTCAGGGATCAAAATGCCACTTAATCTCCAAATGGCTCATGGTAGCCACCTTCCCTAACCAGCTGTGGGAGGTGGAGGGAGGGGAAGGGGCTACTTACCAATAAGGTCCAGGAAGGAGAGGCTGATCAGTAAATTAGCAGCCCAGTTAAAGCTGTTACAGAAGGCAAAAGCTCTTCCTCTTATCCCAGCAGGGTAAATCTCACTCAGGACCAGCCAGGTCACTGCACAGATTAGAGAGATCACAAAGACAGTGTGGAGTTAAGCAATTTGTTTGGGAAATGGGCAAGGGAGATTTCAGCAGGGGGTTTAAACTCTGGCTTCACCCAGCACCCGCTGCTGGTGGTGTCAAACATTCATCGATCTCAGAGACAGATCACAGCAGAACACTTCAAACCTCCTGTGCTCAACGCTTCATGGAGGAATGAAATAGCAATAAACAGGCCCAGGGAGTAAAGAAGAAAGCAGGGTAGCTGGTCATTCCATTCACAGGAGATGAAGAGATCTGACAGGCCTGCTGTCAGGTCATGCTCTTTGTAAAGAAATGAGAAAAGGGTGGAATTAGGGAGACAACATTGCATTTGGGCTAAAATAGAGTTAAAGCTATACATATCTTTAAGTCTCTCTCATCCTGGGGTTATTTTGCTTGAAATAATTTGCAGGGTGGCTGTCAAACCCATGAGACTTGCTCACCTAACATTCTTTTCCTGAGTTAAATGCAGTTTTCTTACATCAAGGCATTTAAATGCCAGAAAACAGTAGAACTTAAATGGAAGCAAGAACTAATCTTTAATCTCATCTGATGAAAAAAAATAATAATAAATAGAATAAAAAACTCCAATTGATATTGAGAAACTTCAAAAGAGGTTCAATGTCCAGTTCTGCACTGACTTTCATAATCACACAGCAGAAGCCCTTCAGTCCCTCTGTCCTCAGCCCTGTATTTTCCTCCTCACCAGGGTGACAGGAAGTTTATGTAGTGCTTGTAGAGTTGTAGGATGCTCTGATTTTCCATTCAACTTCAAAGGAAAAAAAAACAGCTTTACAAGGATAGTGAATAGCATGGAAGAAAAAGTTACTCTAGGTCTGTAGCTGACAGAGCTGCAGTGCTAGAAAATGATTCAGGGGGCAGGAGGGGACATATTTCCAGTTCCCAGACAGTGAGCTGCTCAGCCCAGCAGATACATAAGGAATGGTTCAAGCAGGCAGCTTGCAGATGAGCCCTAGTTTTGTTCTCTGGGTTAATGCAAGGATAAACATCACACTTACTTGGCCCAAATCCAATTGAGAAGGCACTCACAAAAGCCATCATGCTCAGCAGTGTAATCCAATTTAAGACCGTATGTTGCGCCCAGGGAGCAGCACCGAGGGGAGGGCCTGTGCTTTCCAGTGTTCCTTTCTTGGACTGACCTGCCAAGTCCCTTTTCTGAGCGAGGGAAGGATGAGGAACAACCTCTTTGCTTTGAGTCCTGGAAAAAACTTCCGTAAGGCTCCTTGTGGCAGCAAAACCAGGGCCTGCCTGACTTTGGACAGCACCTGACGCTGGCGGGACGGGTGACACAGCAGCCTGGGGGAGCACAGCTGTCAGGGGGTGCTGGGTGAGGCTGTGGGATGCATTGGGGCCTGCGGCTGCTTTGCAGTCCCTGGCCATGGCCAGCGGAGCCATGCGGCTGGTGAGGCCGATGGTGGTGACAGAGACGGCCATCACCACACAGCCAGCCATGAGCAGCACTCTCCTGCCCGCCTTGTCTGCCAAGGCCATGGCCACCAGCGTGGCCACCACCTTTATTGCTCCCAGCCCAACTGAGGCCAGGATCGCTGAGGAGTTGCTCTGGAACCCCACCGAGTGGAAGATTTTGGAGGCGTAGCCCAGCACATTGGGCTGCCCAGTGAACTGCTGGAAGAGCACCAGTCCCAGGCCCACCAGAGTCCGCCTCCTCATGCTGTCTCTGGTCCTAAAAAGATCAAGAAATGAGTAATGCTTCTCCTGACAGGGCTCCCGCTTTGCTGCTGCTCTGTCCTCTGTGTCCTGCAATGGGATGAGGCCCTTCTGGCAGTCTGAGTCCCACGAGCTTAATTTAACAGGGTTCACTGGGAGAAAGAGGATGCTGAGGAACTGCATGGCCGCTGGGGCAATGGCCAGTCCAAACATGTACCTCCACCCCTCATCCACGTCCGCAAAGATGTAATTCAGCGCATAGGACAGCAGGATGCCCACGGTGATTCCTGCTTCGTAGAGCGACACCAGCAGCCCTCGCTGGTGAGCAGCCACCATTTCTGAGACGTAGATGCAGCAGGCCATGGATGAGACAGAGATGGCAAAGCCCACGGTCATTCGCCCAATGACCAGCACAGTGAATGCCCTGGCCAGTGTGAGGATGAGGCTGCCCCCCAGGAGCACCAAGTTGCTGACCAGGATTGCTCTCCTCCGGCCGTGGCGGTCGATGAGGATCCCCCCAGCCAGGGAGGCGAGGAGCGCTCCGATAAGGACGGCGCTCACCAGAACTTCCTGCTTGAAGCAGCTGAGCTGAAAGTCTGCCTGCAGCTGCAGCAGTGCTCCAGAGATTATCCCCAGCTCATATCCAAATATCAGCCCGCCCAGGAGAGACACTGTTCCAGACAAGAGGAGAACCAGCAGTGCACGACCTGGAAAACAAGCAAGCAGCGCCAGGTTCAGTTTTCTGATGCTATAAAACAAGCTATCAGCATGCACAGGCTGGAAAAAGCTCTACCAGGACAGCCACAGTTTTCCATCTACAAATGGAAATTATGCAGAATTCCCTCATAGGTCACTAGATCACATGTATAGAGGCACTTGCAGACAGTCACACAACCCACCAGGCTTCCACTAACTGCAGGGGTACTCGTTTGCGGTGCAGAACTTTGAAATCAGGACTTTTAAACAGAGTTAAGACTTGCTTTTAAGTGCAGGACAGTGATTTGTAGTGCCTGGAGTTGTACAGTGGGATCCTCTGTGGTATCTCTTGATTGTAACTACAGAATTTGTTCTGGGCAGGAAATGCAGCTTCTGCTTTCTGGTTCAGCACTGTTCTGCATTATTGTTTTCACATTTCAGTGCATGTGGTTTGACCAGCTCTCCCTGCAGGTTTTGCATTCTTACTTCCTGGCTTGTGGTTACAAGCCCTGCTCAAAAAAGTTTATTTTTCCTTTATTTTCTCCTTTAGTTAATCTTGTACCCTCAGCATGACTTTGTGGGGTGGCCCTGATTTCTTAATCTCTCCTTCTGCAGCCCTTAGCTCTCAGGATCTCCAAGCCAATTGCAGTCTGCTCAGGCTGGTCCAGGCCCACAGCACAAACTTCATTGTGAGCTGAAAAGTTTACTGTCGCCACCCTCAAACATAAGAAGTGACTCCTTGACCTTGCCCTTCCCACAGGGCTGAATGTGCCAGTTTCCTAAGCATGTAAGTTTAGCTAAAACCAGACACAAACAGCAGCAAAAGTGAAACCAACCCGCCCCAAACAACCCTACAAAACCAAGGTGCTGGACGCGCTTCTCACCATGGGGAGCGGATGAAGGGATGACCATGAGCCATGTTCCACCAGCAGGGACTGCACTGGGGCAAGAGCCAGCGCTGCTGTGGGGACCTCTGGGGACAGAAGTGACACTGACCTCACCTCCAGTTGCCTTTTTGAAGCATAGGTGAAGTAGATTAGTTTTGGGGTTTGTGCTGTTTTGCAGCATGTAATGCTATCTGCATTCTTTCGTTCAATTAGAAATACTCACGGTTTTGGAAGACCGTATGTGGAAAAAATGTGGGCACAACCACCAGACCGTGGAAACTTTTCTCACCCTGCTGAAGGACTTTTTTCCTGTCACAAGCTGTGTTTAATGGGAAGTGTCTCTGCTTGGCCTTTAATTACAGCTATCAATAAAGGCTATTTCTCGGTGATGGCTGTATATAAATACAACATTTTTTATTTATTCTGCAACCCTCTGTGTTTCATTTGTGCTACTTATGCCATCCCAGCTATCCCAGTCCCTCCCACCATGCTCTGTGTGACCATCTGAGCTGCTTTTAGCACTCCTTGTACACGTTATGCAGATAATTAGAAAAAATATCTGCTGAGAACATAAGGCATAAGTGGCCATCCCATTAGCTTCAAGCCACAAATTCTGCTAGCCACAGACAGTCCCACTATAAATACCATGGCTGATTTCATCAGGTTTTGCTGCATTTCTTGTTAACTTAAAAAGCAGTCACGGCTTATGAACTTTGACTGAAATCCAGTTTGTGTATCGTCTATTCTGACGTAGCTGGGGAATTTGAGGACTCTTCAGATCTCCACACGATGACAGAAGGTTTGGTGGAGCAAGGAGCTGTGCCAGGCGATTCCCTCCCCGCAGCAAACCGGTCGAGGGACCGCGCTCAGGACAGGGCAGTGAGCCGCTGTCCGGCCGGGCTGGGGCTGGGAGCGGGCTGAGCCGGGCTCTGCCCACAGCAAGGCCAAGGCCAGCGGGCTGAGCCCCGCTGCCTGCAGCAATGGGCACCGCACAGCAAACCCAGCTCGCTCCGCACGCCCGAACCCCGCTCCCCCCCGGGACAGCCCCGGCACCGAGCCACAGGAAATTCCTTGGCTCCTGTGCTCCCTGTACGCGCTGCTGGGACCGCTAAAAAAAGAACAGAAAGAAAGGAAGGGCCGGGGGATGCGC
The DNA here is from genome assembly GCF_031753505.1 of Anomalospiza imberbis. Classification (NCBI taxonomy): domain Eukaryota; kingdom Metazoa; phylum Chordata; class Aves; order Passeriformes; family Viduidae; genus Anomalospiza; species Anomalospiza imberbis. Next base: position 6,105,049 of record NC_089697.1, on the reverse strand, counting down.
CCCCAGCCTTTAGGAAAAGTTGCAAACTTTCTTTTTTTTTCTTTTTTCTTTTTGGAAATTTCTCCCCTGGGCAGCGCGTGCCCGTTCCTCCCCGGCTGCCCCGTGGCCAGAGGGGCTCGCAGCCCCCCGTGCCCCCCGCCCGTCCCGCACTCACCCATGGCGGGGGCTGAGCCCCGGCGGGCGCGGAGCGGAGCGCAGCGGGGCGGAGCGGGGCCGGCGGCCGCAGCGGGGCCGCGCCACGTCGCTGCTGCCCTGCCCCCGGCCGGGCAGCCTGGGGCTTGTAGTCGCCCTGCCCGCCCCTCTCGGGGGCGGGGGGTTCCCGGGCCGGGGGCGCTGCACCGCCCGGGAACGACGCCGGGGAGCGGAGCCGGATCCCGGGGGATGGGGGAGCCCACGGTGAGCCCTGCGGAACCGGGACGGGCATCGGCCGGGTGGCCGGGGACACGTTACGGAGGTACGTGGCGATTTTTGTCCACAGACGAGGATGTGGGTCTGGTGGCTGGAACGTCAGCTCTGTCCCCAGCCTGTCTCACTGGAGAAACAGAAATCTCCTCACTGCCTGCAGAGCTGCTCTTTGCAGAGCTTCATCTCTCTAGGCGATAAAGCCTCCAGAAAGTGCACGAGAGATTGACAGTTTGTTCATGTCTTTAGTTAGCTCGGCTGGAAAGCCACAGAAACCTGCTAAGAAAGGGGTGGCCACTTGAAAGCTGAAAACAACAAGAGCAGCAGGGGAGGTTTAGGTTGGATATCAGGAAAAAGTTCTTCACACAGAGCAGTTGGGCACTGAACAGGCTCCCCAGGGCAGTGGTCACAGCACCAAGCCTGACGGAGCTCATAAAGTATTTGGATGATGCTGTGCAGCACATGATGGGATTATTTGGGTGTCCTGTGCAGGGCCAGGAGTTCAACTCAATGATTCTTGTGGCCCCCTTCCATCTCAGCATATTGTTTGTGTCTATGATTCTGTGATTCTGTGTCTGAGTTTGCCCTCTTAACTTTCATGGCTGTGGGACAGAAAAATCAGTCATTCAAGATTATCTCCTTCCCCTGACACACTGCTCCATCCGACAAAGCATTCCATATTCAACTTTCTTTGCAATTAACATTCTTTATCTGCTGAGTGGAACAGGAACCTTCCTGCTTTCCTGCAGAAAAGACACTGGGACTTGCACTTGGATGTGAGATTATTTTCTGAGGCTAATTTCATGTGTCCCAAAGTCCAGTTTGTTAGACAAGGATTTTACAAAGCATTATACACCTCGAAGTGCTTTCAAATCTCTTTAACACAATATGCAAACATTGCCCCTTGGTGCTGTTTGTGTGAATGGCAGCTGCTGGGCGGGTTGTGATGTGCTGAAGGACACGAGATGTTCAGGAGCTTGCTGTGACCCAGCTGGCGTGGGGACAGTGAGGATGATGTGGTGTCACAGGTGGGAAGACATGCACAGCCTCCCCAGAGCCTTGCAGCAGGCACTGCCACTGCAGGGTAAGTGCGGGTGACCACGAACCTGCTTTGTGAGCTGGCATGTGACTGCAGGCAATATTTCATTAAAAACCTTTGTTGAATTTTAATATTTAGTATGTTGTGACCACACAAGCTCCAGAAAAGCACTCTGTGGAGCCTGTGCTGGTAATGCTTTTTGCCCCAGTACAAAATTGATCTGGGGAAGGTCTGAATTAGTGACCACTGTGTCTCTGACACAGGAAAAATTAACAGGCTGGGTGAAAAATAAAGGACATATGAGTACATGATTTAAAAAAAAAAAAGCCTTTGCAGTCTTCCCCCATGTTAACTTAATAGGGAATTTGGGAGAAGTATTTAAAAATTGTTATTTTTCCAAGTATGGGGATACATCTCATGTCTCTGCTCTGTAGAACAGTAGTACCAACTCATTTGATTTCAACTCCTAGTTTTGGGATGCTTGAGATGGTCCATATTGGATCATGTATTTGATGATCCTTTCAGCTTTAGTCTGTTGGATATCTGGCTGCAACATGAGCAGCAATTGATCAAATGTTTTGGTTTTCTTTCTTCTTAAAATCACAGAGAATAGGAAAAGTGTGTCAAATCATGTACCTGGTTTATAGAGGAAATAAAAGCTTCCCATTCATATGCTCTAATTTCAGTGGGAATACAGGATGTGAAAACACCTTTTCTAAAACCTTGTGTCTGATACAGCCTGACAGCTGCAACAGGGATCACAAACTTGGTGAAGAATGGCTTCAAACACCAGCCAACAGAAACCCATGGAGTTCATGGGAAGAGCTTTTCAACAGCATTGGCATTTCATATTAGAACAGTTTAAACAGCTCTGAAATCACAACCAGCCCTCATGATATGCAGAGGGAGAAACTATTCCCATTTTCTCTCTTCCCCAAGACCCACACGAGATCAGTTCATGGCAGACAGGAAACACTATATGTCTGTGTCTAGGCTAATACTTCACATTTGGGGAGCACGGGGGGATGCAGGGGATGCAGTGTGATCTTGCCCATGATCTCTGGCCCCCAGAGCTCAAGCCAAGGCATTTTGGGTGAGCTGTGTTAGGAACTGGAGGAGATGTCTCCCATGCATTGTTCACCACCATGCCAGGCAGAGAGCCAGACAGAACCTAGAGTCCTCATCAGCCTCGGGGCAAACTCACTCTTTGCTACATGATCTCCAATTTGCCTGAACAATTCCTTCCTTCTGAAATTATTTCAGTGTGAGAAAGAAGAAATTATATTTTTCTCTATGGTCACTCAGCATTTATTTTTCTGCTACCTGAACATTAGCTCTTGGTGAGCGCAGGAAGAGCTTTATGGTGTGTTTACCAAAGGAGGACAAAAAGATGACATCAGTATGTACAGAAATGCAGCTGTCACATCAACACTGTGGAGGCTGTGGGTTATTGTCCTCTGGGAAAAAAGGGTGAAAACCTGCTATGATGTACAGCAGGGATAATTTTGGGAAAAAAAAAAAAATCTTTCTTTGGGGTCCTTAAAGTACAGCTTTCTTATCACACCTTTTGTAGCCAGTGGGTGCTCTGGGCCTGCTGAAAGAATTCACAGAATTCACAGAGTTACTGGGTTGGAACAGACCTTCAAGATCATCAGGTCCGACCCATGCCCCAGCACCTCAACTAAACCTTGGCACCCAGTGCCACATTCAGTCTTCTGTTAAACACATCCAGGGACGGTGACTCCACCACCTCCCTGGGCAGGCCGTTCCAGAACTTTGTCACTCTTTTCGTAAAAAACTGTTGGTTTCTTGTGGTTTTTTGTTTGTTTGCTTGTTTTGTTTTGTTTTTTTTCCCCAGCACCTTTGTCCCTAAGCTCCACCTCAGAAGGTCTAGGGGCTGGATCCACCAATGCTTCACGCCTGCAGGCACATTCCTGTCCTTGCTTCCTCCCTGATGCCTTCCTGCTCCTCCTCTGCAGTCCGTGTGTCTTGGCAGTGCCATTTCCCCTCCGATCCTTATCTCGCTCCTGGCTGCCGGGCTTGTGGGGCGTGTTCCTGCCTGGCAGCCGGGCAGCACATCCCCAGGGTGGACACGTCCCCAGGACGGACACGTCCCCAGGGCTGACACATCTCCAGGGCTGACATGTCCCCAGGACTGACACATCCCCAGGGCTGACACATCCCCAGGGCTGACACATCCCCAGGGCTGAGCCGCAGGAATGTGCTCCTGAGAGCTCCGGAACTGCAACCTGTGTTTGGCAACACAACCCTCCTGTGATTACTGGAAATGTTACCTTCTACCTCTGAGCTGGAGCAGCTGAAAGAGGCTTTAAAATCACAAATTGAAATACAAATACAAGATGAGAAAGACGTCCATCCTGGAAAAAGGAAGACGTGGTGTTCAGGAATCCTCACCACCCCTCAAGCGTATTTTCTTCAATTATGATTGACCCTTAGGAAGGGGCTCCAGGGACCAAAGTGACCAAACTCTATTCAGTTCTTGATGGAAGTGATGGTCCCTGAGCTGGCAGAAGCGTCACAGCTGGCCTGGATGGAGCCAGCTCACCAGGAACCTGCATTTATTTCACGTTCATTTACATCCCAGAGAGGTTTCTCCTCCTGATGCCAGGCTGCAGGTGTTTCCTGTTATGATGTCCTAACCCAAGGGGGTTCCCTGGCAATGCTGGTCAGCAGTGTTGGTCCCACCAGGAATCTTGTTTCCTTGTACATTTTAGGGATGCCTCCAGCATGGCACCCTGCAACAACTCAAATTCATCCCTTTTCCCATCTGTCCAGCTCTGAGGATGGCAGCCTCCATCCCTAAATAAGCTGGGGGGTGATTGGAGAGCTGCTTCCAGGGCTGCATCCTGCCTGATGCCAAGGGATCTGTAGGACAGCAGGGAGGAGCCCATGAGATCTGCCTTGGTTCCCATTAGCTTGGTTTGCTGGGCTGCAATTTTTAACTTAATTACATTGTCTGTGAAAGGAGAGTTTGTAAATGCTTGTCACCAGGAGTGCAAAGTTACATAATGAAACCAGTTACCAGTTTCAGAGCAGTTCTCTGGGGTGATTCAATATTCCAATAAAAATACTGGGTGATACCATAAATATTGTAAATGGCTCTAGTTAGTTTCCAAGGGCTATGTCAACTGTTTATTGCTTTAAAAGAGAAAAGAATAAGTGAAATCGCAGGGAAGATAAAATTTAAATAAATAAAATGAAGGGGAAAATAAAGCAAAAATATTTTGTTTCATATTTTGAGAGCTCTGGAGGAGGTTTTTAGCCAGCATGAGAGAAAATCATCATGTTTGCCAGAATAATGAACCGAAGGCTATGTGTGTGCACTTGCTCATAGGTTGTATATGTGTGTCTGTGGGGGTATCTGTGCACAGATGGTCTGAAAAAATCTGTTCACAATACAGGGAAAACCTTCTGCTTTATTTGAGTGTTTGAGGCATTTGCAAACTCCAGCCACAGAGAATTCACCCCATTCCTTGGGCAAGCTGTTGGGCTCCTGCAGCCCTGCCACAGCTGCAGGAGGGTGCCACGGGTAGGCAGAATTGCAGGATGGATTATCTGTATCATTGAAAACTTGGGAAGGGTGTTTAAAAGTTGTCACTGAAGCAAGATAAATATTTGCCAAGCACGATCCCACCGTGCACTGACATGTAAGCTATGTGGAATGTGTTAATAAAATATAAATGTTCTGAAAAGGAAACAAATGCTGTGGGTGAGAAAACAAAGACCAAATGGACTTGTGGCATCTCCAAAAGCAACAATTGAAAACATATTGACAGGGACTGGGCTGAATTCTCTTGTATCTTCTGAGGAACATATCTGCAGCATACGCAGATCACCCAGTAGGGCAGGGGGTTTTCAGGGTGCCATAAAACCCCAAGTACTGCTCCAATGAGGTTTATGAGGATAACGAGGTTCATCCATCTCTTAATAAGATGGCAGTGTGGGACTTGGCTGCTGGAGAGAGTCACCCGACTCACGGCATGAGTGGCCCATGGCAGACCTGGGCAGAAGCTTTGGTGGTGCCCAGCGTGGGGACCCGAGGTCACAGCACGCCCTGCTGCAGGCTGCTGATCCCCCACAGCTTACAGGCAAACCCCTTCTCCTTCCCAGCCACCGGCTGGGCAGCCGCAGTGGGTCTGCACAGGCTCCAGCAGAGGCTTTTGGCACATGAAAGAACAAGAGCCAGTGATGGACCATGCTGGTGGCGATGTCCCAGAGATGGAGTCCCCACGGTGATGCTCCAGACGTGGCCGTGGTGTCCCAGGGATGACGCCCTGGAGAGGGGTTCCACGGTGAATGCTGGGAGAACCTCGGGGGAGCCAGGAGCTCCCACTTGCCACCTCGGGAAGAAACGCATCCCACATCTCCATTGCGAGCCTTGGCCCGGCTGCAGGTCTCGCTCTTGCGCCGGCAAAACCCCGGGAGGGCGCGCCGGCTCGGGGATGCTCGGGAACGCTCGGGAACAAGTCCCACCATGCTGCAGTTAGCCAGTACCCCCCGCCACGGCAGAGGCGAGCAGAGGGCAGCAGGATTCCCGGGGGTTTGGAAGGAGCAGCCCCGAGCGGAGCGGGGCAGGGCGCGTTATAGCGAGGGCGGCGGAGCGGTACAGCCGGGCGGCGCTTCGGCCGCTCGTAGCTTTCCGGCACGGCCAACCGAGCGTTGCCGAGCACGGCCGGAGATTCCCGAGCGTTGCCGAGCACGGCCGGAGATTCCCGAGCGTTGCCGACCCGACGCGCCGCGCCTGCGCTGTGTGTGTCCCAGCCATGGCGGCGGCCCAGGCGGAGGCGGGCGGCGCGCGTTCGGTCGTGGCCGGGGCCGCGGGCCCTGCGATGGGCGACGTGGGGCCCGTGGGCCCCGCCACGGCCGAGCTGGGTGCCGCGGCCCCCGTCGTGGACGGCGCCGAGGGCGGGGCGGACGACGCCGTGGTGGCGGAGGAGCCGCCGGCGCCGCCGCCGCTGCCGGGGCTGCGGCTGGTGCAGCAGGGCGCCGAGGCGCACGTGTACCGCGGGCTCTTCCTCGGGCGGCCGGCGGTGGCGAAGCTCCGCGTCCCGAAGCGGTACCGCCACCCGGCGCTGGAGGAGCGGCTGAGCCGGCGGCGCATGGTGCAGGAGGCGCGGTCGCTGCTGCGGTGCCGGCGGGCAGGTGGGCACGGGGGCGGGCGGGCCGGGCCGGGCCGCGGCTGCCCGGCAGGACGGACGGACGGACGGACAGACACACACAGCCCGGGGCGGGCGGAGCGGGGCAGCCCCGGCAGGACACACGGACAGACACCCCAGCGCGGTGTCAGCCCCGCCACGCCGGCTCCTCACGTCGCTCGGAACAGATCTCGGGCACTTGGCGCCAAGGATGCGGGGACTTCTGAGCCCGGGGGACACGCTCTGCTCTTTCAGAGTGCCCCTGAAACTCACCTTGCCCTCGGTTTGTCCCAGAGCGGGTTTTATCGGGGAGGCTCCCCCAGGAGGGGCTGGGCTGTCAAAGGGTTTGAGCTGCCAAGTCCTTGTAAGGCTGCGGGGCTGTGCAGGTGGCTTGGGTGGAGTGTTGGCCGGGCCATTCCAAGGGGTGCATCATCAGTGGCTGGGTGTGATCTCAACTGGCATTTCTGTTTGCGTTTTGTTAAAATAAAGACGGGAATCCTGTAAATTAACTGCTGGCATTTGATTTGTTCTTTTAAACAGGGATTCCAGCTCCAGCAGTCTACTTTGTGGATTATGTCACCAACTCCATCTATCTTGAAGATATTGTAGACTCAATTACTGTTCAGGATCATATTTATTCTGTACAAAAGAGTGGAAATGATACCAGTGACCTCCATAAGTTAGCAGAGAAGATGGGTGAGCTGTTAGCAAGGATGCACGATGAGGATATTATCCATGGGGATCTTACAACTGCCAATCTCCTCCTGCGGCCACCCACGGAGAAGCTGGACTTGGTGTTGATAGACTTTGGACTCAGTTTTATTTCGGGTCTTCCAGAGGATAAAGGAGTTGATTTGTACGTGCTGGAGAAAGCCTTCATTAGCACTCATCCAGATACTGAAACGATGTTCCAAGCTCTGCTAAAGACCTATGCAGCCACGTCTAAAAAATCTGGTCCTGTGATCAAAAAGCTGGATGAGGTTCGGCTAAGGGGAAGGAAGAGATCCATGATTGGGTAGAAGAGAGTGGGGTTAGGGATGGAGAAATAGTAGGTTTTGCAAAGAGGGTTATTTATATTTCTAGTTGGTTTTATTTCACAGATCACTATTTTGATAACTGTGTCTTCAAATAAACTTGAAAGAGTTCTAAGTGTCATCAGGTAACCAAAGTAATTGTGAGATTGGAGCACAGCCAAGAGAGAAACAATTGGAGGTCACTTCTGTTCTAAAAGTTAAATATTTCTAACACAAAGTAGTTTACAGTGTCATTCTACTCATCTTTGGGTGGTTAGAATCATTCAGCGCAATCTTTCTTGGCCTGCAGACCATAAATTCATGGCAGGTTCTTACTTCAGAGACTTCAAAACAGCAGCTACAAAAGGTAACTGAGAAAAACAAGTGTGTTGTTTTTCTCAGAAGACTTTACAACAAAGGGTTTAAATCTGTTATTAATGACTCAACACATCCTGACAATTTTCAGAACTGAATTCCGGAACATGGTCAATGCTGAAATACCACACTAAACATAGCCCAGTTTTATTTTCTTCTGGTAGTAAATTGGCTTTTTTCACTCTCAGTCAGTAGTACTGTCTGAAGGAAATATAAAATTTGTTAATCCAGAGTAGTTTTCTACTGAGAAACTTCTACTTTAAGCAAGGAGTCTGCTGTAAGTTTCCTCTTTTGGAGCTTTACAAGGGGGACTGCTGGTATTGCCGTTGCCTGCCCAGGTAGGCGGTTGGCAGAGGTGGGTGGTAATTGTCTTTTTCTTGTAATGTTTTCTCTAATCTGCTTCATTTTCCTGGCTTACTGTATCTAATAGTCTGAATGGAATTGTGCCAGAGGAAAATCTTGCCATGGTGGCAAGTGGGTGCTTGCCACAGCGGGTGGGTTAGAAGATTATCAGCTTTGTGAGCAGGCTGGGATGTGAGTTGGGTGCATGTGGGAGCATCATTGTCTGCAGGTAATGATAGAAAGAAACGGTGGACTTCTTGCTGAGCGATTCTCTGTGCTGGGCAGTCTTTATCCGTCGGGAAGATCCTCTGTTCTCCTGTGCACTGCCTAGTGCTCTGAAACTGCTTGTAAAAAGGGATTGGAGTCCCTCGCCTCTGCACAGCCACGTCCCGTACGGATCAGCGGGGAGAGAAGGCAGCTGTGAGGAGCCGCGCTGCCGGGCAGGGCAGAAGGGAAGAGGGCTTTTCCCTGCCCTCTTGGCGCGGCCCGAGCGGAGGGGCGGCGCGGCGGTGCGAGAACCACCAGGCGCCTCCGCTGCCCCAGCCGCACTCCGCGCGGTGGCGCCGGCGCAGCGCCGCCGCCCCGCGCCGCGGAGGTGGCCGGTTCGCGTCCCGCGGCCCGCAAGTGTCCTAGCGCGGCGGGCTGCCCGTGCCCGGCGCGCATTCACCTCTTGCCAGAAGAGCCGCCTGGGCGAGTGCCCGACCCCGGCGTGGGGCCCGGGTTCCACCGCCCAGCCACAGCTTTGGCCCTCGCTCTCCGCAGCGCCGGCACCTTGTTTGTAGCGCTCGCGTTTTGTTCCAGTGGCTCTCTCAGCGCTCTCCCCTCGCGGCACGCGGAGCGCGGCTGGAGGAGCTGCTGGTGCTGCCCCTTCTCCCTGCCCGGAGAGCCCGAGCACACACGGTGCTCCTGCGGGCTGCTGGAGCCTCGTGGCACGGAGGGAGCAGGTGGATGTGAGATAACGAGTCCCCCAAGGAGGGGTCTGAGCCCCCAGTGCCGGCCCCGCGGAGGGGAGGCAGCAGCCTCACCCCCCCTTGCCCGCCGTCCCCCATCTGTACAAACAGCGCTCTCACCGCCTCCCGGTGATGCGAAGCCCTTTGAAGGAGTCAGTTTCCAGCTATCATCGTGTTTGTTAAAATGCAGCTCTCCCTGCGGGACAGCGGAACAGAAACAAAGCCGGTCCACGGGAGGTTTTCACGGGCAGCGCGGTGCCCTGAGCCGGGGTCGGCAGCCTGCGGTCAGGCCAGTCCTCCCGGGGAGCTGCTGCGTGGGACTGGCCTTCGAGCAGGGACTCCTGAACCCTGCTGAAATCAGCTCTGGGATGCAGCTTCAAAACAAAGCAGGACATTACTGGTGATGAAAAGCAAAATGTTTTGCTTTTTCACTGCATGATAAACCCCTCCTTGTTACATAAGTGTTACTTTCTGCACATCTGAGTTACGGCTTGTTGATATTTCCTCTTGATCAGCCTGGTGTGTCAGATGGAGTGCTGTAGAGAATGCTGAACTGTTGCTGTTTGAAGGTGGAAAAATCTCAGCAGGTTCATGTCCTGCAAAAAGGACACTCTGGACATGCAAAGTGTCCACCCCACATCTTCTTGCAGCCTCAGCTGCACCAGGAGCTGGACTCAATGATCCTTGGGGGTCCCTTCCAACTCACTCTATGATTCTGGGATGAGTTGAGTCTGCAGCAGCACCTCCTTGGATGAAAACCACTGGTTCCCTGACTGGTTCACAGGGCAGGTGGAGGTTCCAGTTTTTGTTGGCTGGGAATAGCTTGACATGCTGCTGTGTTAGCTTTCTGTGCATCTCTGTGCTCATAAGCACAAAGATTTGAATTACTATTGCTGTTGTTATTAAAATAATTTGCCATTATTTTACAGCATCATTAACAGGCTTTCTGTCCAGTGCATGTCCGTTCTTGTAAGGTAAATAGGACTCCTATTTTTTTTTTCCCTGAATAGTTTATCTGCTGCAAATCCAGTTTTGAGCCACCAATATTCTTCCAGAGTTTGGCCTGACTTTGTAAAAAGTCCTTGCAACCCACACTGGTGGAAGTGTCCTGCCCTGTCCTACCCAGAGGGGCTGTTCTCCCAAAGGCTGTGTTGTCCTTCAGCTCCTCCAAAACCTTCTTGCTTGCCTGTTGGGGGGACCCCGAGGTTGTGGGATGTGACAAGTGGTGCTGGTGGTGCATGAAGCCACTGGGGGTCTCTCTGCCACCGCACTAGCACCAGGAAAATCTGTATGTTCAGGGAAAACCTTTGAGCAGAATGTATTTACAGCTGTGCGCTGGGTGTTCAATTGATCACTCTGGGTTTTTCTATTGCTTGAATCTTTTTGCTTTTAAAAGTGAATTGTTGTCTCAGGGCATCATCTCCAGGCCTGCTGGGAACAGCTTCATTTCCAGAGGCTTCCCAGCACCTGCTTGACCTGGCTCTACACCTGGATATCACTCAGAAATGCCATGAATACAAGGAAGTGCAGATAAGATGTGGAAAGAAGAATGAAAGGAAAGAGGGAAAGAAATGGAAATACAGGCATTTTAGCAGCAGAAAGTGCAGTATAGTACTTCTGAGGGAATTGCTGATTGTTGATGGAGTTGCCTTTTCTGTTTATTTTGGTATCTGACATCATCAGTGGTTTCTGTGGTGGGAGTGGGGAGCTCTTGGCAAGCAGCCTGACTTTAGCTTGGCAATAAGACCAAGTTCTGTTTTGCCCATTGATGCCATGAGGGCAGAACTGAACTAAGGGGATTTTTCGAGATAAATGTGAGTTGGAGACCTAGAGAAGCACTAAGAGGAAAATGAATAATCAAAAAAAAAAAAAAAACATACAAGCAAGGAACAGGGATGGAGAATGTTGAATAATCTGGGAATGCTGTTGCCATGCTTTCTGGACTGTGGCTGCTCTGTGATGGCAGTTACTGTGTGTATATGTAAAAACTGTGCATACAAGATATATGTTGTAGCTTTTTTCAGTGTACTTTTTTATAGTCTAGGCCTTGATGTCTCCAGGAAATTGATATTTCCAGTTTTGCAAGATGCAGAACACTGATAAACTTTTGCAAGCCTTTTCTCCCATCACTGCTGATAGAAAACCAAGTTAGTGCAATAAAAGCATAAAAGCTCAATTGTAACCCAGGGTTCACTCTGTGAGAGTCACTACAGATAAATAAAGCCCCTCCCTGGCCCAAGCACAAGCTGTGTCCCACAGAGGTCCCTTTGGGCACTTCACAGCACCTTTCTTTTGGCAATAAACTAAACTTTAAGTAATAGCCCAGGAGTGGTCTGACCCCAGTGATGGCAGGGAAGGCACAGGCAGGGCAGCTGCAGCTGCTGCTGGCAGTGGAAATGGGGGTGATAGAGATGGAGTTTACAAGAAAACAAACTAATTAAACGTTAATTCCCAGCTGAAGGCCAGGAGAACCAGCGTGCAGCCCCTGCACAATGGGCTCGGCTGGGAAGCTCTGAAGGCTGAGCCAGGATCTGCCCCGCTGAGCTGAGAGGGGCCGGGTGGGGTTGGGGAAGGGGCTGTCCCGGCGTGAGCCACGACTTGCAGGGGATCGTGCTGCCCGTCCCCTCGCCCTGCACACTGCCAGAAACGTGTATCCTTGTAAGAGAAAGAACAAACTGTGCCCGTTGTTATTGTTTTGAAGCTTTTTTTAACTTTCAAGGTTGATTTTGAGAGAAGTTTTGTAGAGCTCCTTTGGTCCGGCATGTGGAACTGAAACACGGGCTCCCAGTCTCTGGCTGATGGGTATTTTGGGTAAGCTGAACCTGTTTTAAGCAGTTGCATTGTTTTACTGGCCTGAATTTTGCTTTCAGTCATCCCTCTGTCCATCCTCTCCATCATGCACCACTACCCGAGTCATTGAGCAGCTTCTGCTCCCCCAGCCTGCTGTAGCATCGGGACAGCACAGCAATCTCCTACTCATTTACTTTGGCCATGATAGCTTTGTATTCAGGTTGTTGAGCAGTTAAGGGAAAGCAAGATAAAAATCCTCATGGATTTCTCTCGGTCAGCTCTGTGCTCTCTTCTGGGCCCCGAGAGAAGGTGCGTGTGCCAGCGGGGCTGGGCAGCCGCGGGGCCGGGCGCCAGGCGGATGCCGGATCCTCGCGTTGCCAGCGGCCCCCGGCAGTGCCCGGCAAAAGCTTTTGTGTCCGTTCTGCTGTTTGAAAAGAGCCGCAGTGGTGATGTCGCCACCCTTTAGCCCCTGCCCGGGATGGCTGCGGGCATTAACTGATTTGTTACGATTTGTGCAAAATTACATACATGCTTTTAAGAAGAGGGAGGGGAACGGAGGAGGTGGATCCAGACCAGGAGCAGAGTCCTGCAGATGGGAGCACAGTCCTGTCTCTATTGCTGATTGTACCACCACATTCTGATTTCTTGTTCCCTGTGTGCCAGTGATTAATGGTTTGTATAAGGGGGATGAGGCTTTCTCACATCTGCGTTTTGAACCAATGCGTTTGACTTCAACTTCCTTGATGATCTAGGAAATGGGATCAAGGGGGAGTAACTCTCTAGAGAGCTGATTAATTGTGAAATGGAGAGGTTTCTCTGCTGAACGTGAGTTTTATACATCTGTCAATATATGGCACTCAGAGGATGCTCGTGAAGTACTAAGCGTGTTACTTTGCTTTCCCATTTTTCTCCCCACACTCAGCTTTCTCCCCACACTCCCCATTTTCTCCCCACACTTGCAATTCTTCAATTGCAAGAATCCAGGCGGTGCAAAAAGCAGCTCCCTTGGCTTTGATCTCTTGCTCATCTTGATAGTGGAGCAGCTGGTTTCCTGGGCTGTTTGCCTCTCACTGCGCCCAGATGAGACCGGCAGCCTCCGCAGTACTTGCTGAGATTCACTGCGGTCAGGAGAGGGGATCCTGTCCTGCCCCACATACTCCCCCATCTTCTTTCTGATGGCCCCGATACAGGGCAGAGCTGGTAAGAAAATCCACCCTCGGAGTTCAAATTGGGCAGCTTTTGTGTTTTCTTTGTGACTCATGAAGGATCCCTAAGGTCCAGCCCGATAGGACACCCAGGGTACAGTCAAGGCTCGTCGCTTGCTCGCTGGGGCTCACACTTACGTGAGCCAAGACTTTGCCTCTTGCTTTTCCGCTATTTCCCATGGCTCTATCCCCCTCCGCACCGCTGACCTTTTGTTTGGTTGTGTTTGCTTATTTTTAACAAGAAAAAAAAAAACAGGAAAAGAAGAAAGGCTGGGAAATGGTGAGATGGGGGAAAGGAGGGGGATGTAGGGGCCGTATAAAGGCGGGTATAGGGGATGGGAGGCGGTATAGCGGGGCGCAGTGCCGTGGGGCGGTGCGGGGCCCCTCCCGGTGGGCGAGGCGGGGCGGAGGAGGCCGGGGGATTCCGGGGGGGTTCCGGGGGGGTCCCGCCTACCGGGAGGGCCGTTCCCGGGGGATAAAGCGGGTGCGCGGCGGTGGATGCGGCGATGGGCGCGGGATGGCGGCGCTGGGGGCGCTGGTGAAGAAGGCGTGGAGCGTGCGGAGGTTCGTGGTGCTGCTGTGCGCGCCGCTGGCGCTGGTGCCCATCCTGCTCAGCCTCCCCCCCAAGGTACCGCCAAGGGACCCCGGGTGGGCACTGCGGGCTGGGGACCCCCGCTGCGGGACGAGGGCCACGGGCACCGAGTGGGGCACGGAGCAGGACAACAAACTGGGGACGCTGCACCGGCAGCTGCAAGCGTGTGGAGCGGCGTTCCACCCTGGGAGCTGCGGGACACGGACCGGCGACACAGCCTGGGTGCCCCGTGCCTCCGCTTGCCTCAGCACCGGCGGTATTCGGCTCTCGAGAGGGTCATCCTGCTGCCTGCCAGGGTTTGACCATGGAGCAGAGTGTGGGCTGCACAGCTCCTCACCCTTTTGCAACAACTTAAAGTGCGAATGGAGGGGGCATCCTGCGGGCATGCCGGGTTTATAGGGGAAGAAGAGATAGATAACGTGAATTCTCTTTAATGTTTCTTATATAGACATTGGGAGGTGGGAGGATCGTATGAGCTCAAGCTCAGTGGAAATGATCCGTGCTTCTTGCTGATACCCAGGTGCCCTATAGTTTTTATTAGTAGTGCCCAAATGGCATCTGGGACACTGAGGCAAGACCAGCATCACGCAGGGCAGGGCTTTGCAGAACTGGGGTAGAAGTAAGTGCCCGGTGCTGAGAGTCTGCCTGGCATCGCCGGCCCGTCCCCGTAGCGATGGGAGTGGCAGCGGGCAGCGGTGGTGGCAGTGGGACAGGGACCTGCAGAGCTGTGCTGCTGTTTGTGCTGCAGGGCTGGGAGTGCCGGGGAGACCGGAGTGCCGCCCGCACCGCTGGGGGTGACTCAGGGGGACCTTTGGTGCCGTATCTGAAAAGGCTTTGCGAGTAAGATAAGTGGTGTTTTGTAAATGTGGAAACTGGTCTCCTCTTAAGGTTTGTGCTTTAGCATGTGATGAGCTGCACATAAAGCAATCTGCGGCAAGACTTTGGGGGCTGGAGGATTTTTTTGCACAGCTCTTGTGCACCAGGAACCTCTGAGCCTTGGGTGGAAGTCCACGGGGCGGTGAAGACACTGTGGAATTTTGCACCGTTGACTTCAGCGTGAGCAGGATTTCACTCTCAGGTTCTGACTCAGATCCATTTGATAATGACTTTTTTTTACATCAGAAAATACGTAATGATCAGTATGTAGTGAATATAGAATAGTTTAGGTGCTGTAAGGACACAAAGTTGGCACTCTAGTTCTGCCTGTTCAGTGCTTGTCAGGTGAAACCTTCTCCTTTGAGATACAAAATACACTTGTTAAATTAAAAAATAATATAGATTGACTATTGCTTTATTTAGTGACACCATATATTAAAAGAGACATTTCTTTGGATTTAATGTCACTTTTTTTCTCTGTTTTATATTATTGGCTGAGTTATAAATAGGACTGTGTTGAATGTCTGCCTCAAGGAGCAGAAAACACATTGCACAACAGGTGCTAAATTTCCTTGCAGATTCATAACTGAATAGTTACATTTCTACATTAATTTTCAATAGCTGAACAAATGACTTCAAGTGTCTTTAATAGCATCTTGTTTGACTTTGGCACTTGGTAAAATTGTGAGATAGGATTAGAGAGGGAGGAGATGCACTGTGTGCTAAGTGCAAGCTCATGTCTGGTCTGTGCAGGGGTTAATTGTGAGAACAAATCACAGATGAGCCCAGCACTGTGGGAAGGGCCTTGATCTAGGTGCTCTGTGTGCTGGTGCAAGTGTGTAGTGTCACACAGGCTGTACAAGGATTTGGATGTTTAGGAAAGGGGTTTCTGTATGTGTACAGAACTAAAAAATGTCTCTGTGGTGTAATGGTGCTGCTCAGTCCCACTCAGCTCCTTCAGTGAGCTGGTAGTCCACTCCAGGGTGCAGTCCATGGAGGACCTCATGAACAGGGTGGTCTGATCAATGCTGTTTTATTGAAGCAAAAGTGGTGTTGGGAAAGTGGAAATGTTTGCAGCTGAGCGGGCGGCAAAGCAGGGATACAGCTGTGGTAATGGAAGGAGACCCTGGCAGAGCTGGCTGCTCTGCTGCTCGCCTTGGGGGTCTGTTCTTCATCCTGCATGGGCTTTAAACCATCAGAGGTGGTAGCAGTGGCACTGGCTGGTACCTGTCAAAACCTGGATGCTCACATGAGTGAGCATTTCAAGCAAGTCCATACTGCAGCTTCCCCAAGTTCTCCCAAGGTTTGGCATAGGGGGGAACCTGTAGCTGTTAACTCCTGTACATAGTTGTATCTGTTCGTGTTCAGGGGTCAATGATTCATCAAGGGTTTCAACACTAAACTCTCTCATTTGTTCAACAAGAAAAGAAACTTGCTGTTGCATCAACAGGGGATTAAGTTCTGACGTCTGGAGCTTGCCTGACCCCCTGTCCGCAGCCCGAGCCGCGAGGGGCTGTGGGAGAAGAAGGAGCAGGTTACGCTTTTAACCACACTGTGAAAACAGCAAGGGGGAGGAACAGGCGAGGGGTCAGCAGGCAGGGGATCAGGGGTGGCAGAGTGTGGAAGTTGTCCTGGCACGTGATAGCAAAGGCTGCATGCCCTCGGCTGCACCGCCCCGGTCAGGCGGTCTGTCCTGCCACGGGACTCCAGCCCAGCCTCGCGCTCTCCTGGGCAGCCAGGTCGTGAGAGCTGCTGCAGGTGTTCAGCAAGAACTCAACTGACTGGGCTGCTGCTGGAGTTACTGGGAGCCTGTCCCAGGCAGGGCATCCAGGGACAGCAGGCTGGGGCAGGAGGAGCTCCTGCGCGATGTGCAGCCACTGTAACAGCCGTGATGCTGCCGAGTGCTTGCACATCTGAAACGTGAGGGTGTTGGACAAGCTGGAGAACCCTGTGCTCCTGCTGGGATGGTCGGAATGCTGCCTGGCACAGTGCAACAGAAACTGGTAGGAGAGGAGAAGCATTGAGGACCAGCCTCTGCTGGTCTCAGGATGAGCCTTCCCTCGTGAGAATGTGTCTTATAGGCATCTCTGCAGTAGTTTCCTGCTCTGTCAAAGTTAAAAATCTGTACTCACATCATGTCACCATCTATGTTCTCCCTACTGGGATACTCAGAAATTTTAATCTCCCAAGGGATTTCCACCATAAGAAGCCACCTCAGCTTTGGTTTCAAGGGCAGCATTTCACTTGGATCTGGAGACCAAGAGCTCATGACTTAAAGCTGAGAGAACACAACAGGCTGTGGTTCCTTGGATTAGTATGTCCTTTCTGAGTGACACCCTCTGCTGTGGGTGCAGTGGGTTTTCCAGGGAAACCTACAATTAAGTGACATCCCCCTGGAAACCAAAGAGGAAATCATCCATCAGGTCTGCCCTTGCTTACTGGTGATGGACTCCACATCCACATCTTCAAGCTGTGATTAGAGCTCTTGCCAGCTGTCACTCTGCAGTGTTTTTTCTCCAGATCTCTGTGTGAGTCCCTTCACAGAGGGATGGTGACAGGGCTGGCACTGCTGCTATGTTAATTGCCCTTGTTTTTAATTGATGGCCTCTGTAGGTGGTGGTTGTGTAGGGGGAGGCTGCTGTAAATGGTTTTGTCTACAGCCTCCTTTCTGCTAAATAGAGAAATGAAATTTCTGCTTTATGGATGTGTTTGCTGAGACTTCAGGGTGTGCTTCCCAGGCTGTGTCGGGAACAGTGGTTGTGTCCATCACATCAGGCAGCAGAAGGAAATGCCCTGTGTAGAGCCACTTCCCAGGATCCAGTTCTCTGCACAAGGGCCTGTGTGTCACCTCTCGCTCTGGTTGCTGCTGAAACGGCTGAATATTTGTCCTGTGAGTGGAAGTGCCTGCAACCCCCCTGCTCGGAGGGCTGTGAATGATTGCAAAGAGCTGGGGCAGGGCAGGTGGGGCTGGAGGAACTGTTCTGCTGGAAGGGGCATGGGGGCACTTTTAATGAGCTGTGCAAAGAGCTTGTTCCAACAGCTTCTAATGAACTCAATGTCTGCAGCCTCTTGGCTTGGTAACAGCTGAGGCAGCCAAATCTGCTAAAAGGAGCTCTGAGCAGGCAAATAGGGCCCAGTGCCTCCAGAAAACAGACTTGACTTCCTCGGTGGCCATAGAGCAATTTAAAATTAACTTGGATGTGATGGGTCCTCCTGGTTAGAACAAGGAGATTGTAAGATCTTCCAGAAGAAAAATTACAGTGCTTGCACTGGAAAGCAAAGAGCATGAAGGGCGTCTTTGTGGGCAGAGGGGTGATGCAAATGTAGACAAAGGGGATGGGTTGTTCTGCACGCTGGAGGGGAGCTGGATCCTGGCTGGAGAGCATAGCAGGAGCATGGACAGGCAGGGTGCAGTCTAGAGAGCAGCCTGGCGGGAGAAGTAAGTGATTGTAGCCTGGTTTTACGTTTCATACACAAAGTCCATCTCTGCAGCGTTTGTGCATGGTGATTTGGGAAGGCCAGTTTCACAAACCTGGAAGCAATGGTCAGTTAAAAGATGAGAGAAAGAACTTCAGTGGGGAAAGAGGGGAATAACTGAAAGTGCAGTGACTACATTTTACCACATCCTCTGTGAGCTTCAGTGCAGAGAGAGGGCCAGCCTGGCAAAGAGCAAGCTGACACTGGAAGGATGTGAAAGCAGCAATACTTGGGTTGGGGGAAAAGGAAGTCTTTATTGACAAGAGTTAATATTAATTGGAAAACATGACTGCATCTAAAACATGTCTGCCTGATTCCTGTCTGCAATGGTTGACTCTATGATTGTAAAGGTCTTTTCCAAACCACTTGTTTCTGTGGTCCTGTGAAAAGAGATGTGGAAGAATTGAGGAAGAAATCCTTGGGCAGGGTGTTGAGGGTGATGAACATGAATGTTGTAATCTGTTGCCAGATGGACAGTGAAGAAAAAGCCACACTCAGTGAAGCATTTTTGTTCTATACTGAGCAAAGTTCTGATAGTGCAATCCTACAGCATAAGAAATTGACTGATAATAAATATTTTTACTGTGATAGTAACTAAACAGAAATTTAACATTTCATACATCTAACCCTGTCTACTTTAAAATCTATACATACAGACAACTTCCATACAATAGTTTTGCAAGAGCTGCCTGAAGAGTTTGTTGTGTACCAATAAAGTGGGTGTATTTCTACAAGCCCCAGTAAAGATGGAGGCCACCAGGGATGCTGACCACATGCCAGGCTGATCTGTAGCCTCCCTTGGGAAGTATTAAAAAAAAAAAGATGGGAGATCATAATATGTAATTAGTTCAATACAGCTACATGACTGGCTACCCACAGCTAAGGTGGTTAATGTGGTATTTGTGTGTATGGGAAGTGTGAAAGTTGACAAGAGCAGTGAAGAGTCTAGCAGGCTGCTATTTGTTGAGTTGGTGACTTTTTGCCACACACTCAATTTGCCAACTTTATCTGAGCTTTAGCTGTCTCATTTTAAAAGAGATTTTTTTTTTTTTGCCAGCTACAAAATACCTCAAGTTTAACAAAAATGTTTAATAAGCTTTATGTCATTTTAGCAGAGGAAAATAGATTCCTTGAAGCTCTTGCAGCTTTGTGGCCCTGTGTTACTTGCCCCTTTCTAGCCACTCTGCAAATAGCCAGCGGGAGCAAAACGACTCCACTGGCAGGGAGGCTGGTAAACAGGGCTTGGGTTGAGTCCAGATTACATAATGCTTGCAGGAGCTGGGTTAGTAGAAATCAGATTCACAGATCCATCCTGCTGGAGAACAGGCAGTGGGCACAGTGGGGCTGCTAGCACAGTTACAGCTGTGACATGGGAACACTCAGCACTTTTCTGCTCCAAGTAGTTCTGTATATCACAGGTAGGATGTTTCTTTGTGATAGCAGAGGGATAAAAGGGCTCCAATTCAGCCAAAATCTCCCTTGGTATTGGTATCATGGTCCTGGAGGAGCTCTGTCTGCCAGTCTTTTACCTGGTTATAGGGTGGTGGGGGAGCCTGTGTGGGCTGATGGGGCTGTGATGACCATGCAGCATTCAGGGGTTGATGGAGAAAACCCAAAGTTTGGCAGTGCTAAGGCAGAGCTGCTGTGAGCACTGAGTCTGCTGGGTGGGGAAGCTGTGGGCTCTGGCTGTCGTGGGGAACGAGGTCCAGCTGAAGGTCCTGGTGTCCCTTTCAGGCTGGCAGTGGGGACTGGTGGCTGTGCCTGTGTCTCAGTGCTCTGCCTGGGTGAGCCAGCTCGCCTTACCTGACCCACATTCCCTGCCAGAGCCTCCTTTCCCTGGGGCACCTCATCTGCCCTTCCCAGAGACCGCCAGGTCTCCTGCCCACAGGAGACAGCCTCGTGGCTTGGCTTCCTCTGCCGTAGCTCAGCAGGTCCCCCAGGGTGGAAAATCCCCAGTGCTTTGAGTGTAGCAAAGACAGGATCTGTGTCTGGAGGGGCAGAGGTCGATCCCAAGGCTCTTGAGCAACAGGAAGAAGAGCTGCTGCAGTCCAGAGCCACAAGTGCTTTCCTGGAAATCATTAAATAGCTATAAAATTAACCTGATCACAAGATCCATTTTAAAGTTCATATGTGCCACCATAAACTTTGGTAGAATTCTGTTGAAAATATAAATACAAAGCTGCAGGGAGATACAAGAAGTAGAAGGAATCTTGACAAGGATGCAGCCAAGGGATGGAAGGATAAAGATTGTGTGGAGGTGATGGTGCCACACAGAGCAGCAAGTTCAGCTCAGCCTGTCCAGGGCCACCCTTGGCCAAGTCCCTAAAGGACCATTCTCCTGACATTTGTTAGCATTTATTGTTTGTGTACTAACCAAACATCCCAAACACTGGGGACACCAATTAATTAACATTTGCAAAATATCTTGAAATCAAAAAACTTTCAATTTCATATAGAGTTTGATTCAATTTTATTGATGACTTTTTTTTTTTTTCCATTCTGGGGAATGCTGGGTTGAAATTGAAGTTATTGTGGATTGGTCTTGTTATTTTTTTGTTCAATGGTGGTCCTATCTCAAAAACCTTTTCAATACAGCTGCAATTTGTCCTCTTTTAGGGTAGAACAAATTGGATAAACAGCACTACTGCTTTCTTCAAGTGATTTCCTGTTGATCCATGTAGGTTTCAAAAATTCAGGGAAGTCTTTCACATAGCAGTTCTTTCTGCCCTGTTTCATTTTTACCCCTTGGCTTTTGATCTTGCAGTGAAGAGGAGTTATTAGATTGATGCTGTGTTTCATTGCAGTGTTTTCCAGAACATTTTCCATACACTGGAGAATAATTATCCATTACTTATAATTAGTTTTCTAAATTGTACATCATCTATTTTGTAAAGTCAATTAAAGCCTTCACTGATATGCTCTTGTATCATTGTTAAATATTTTCAGTAGCTCTGTAAGAGCTAAAGTGTCTTTATTTTGAAGTTGACTTTGCTGCAACTTTCCTTGCAGGAAACTGAAGAATATTTTGCCAGTGGGAGAAAAAATTATCCATATGGCCTTTGGAAATCAAAGGGAAAAGAGCTTAATGAGAGCAAAGCTATTTCTTTGGCATATAAAAATAACCATAGTAAAGAGGAATTATCAGTTGGCACAGGAATTAAATCACTAATCTAGTGGCAAACACTTTAAAACATTATTCTTTATTTTTGCAAAGTTTCATGGTGCCAGGTTTGCTGTTCTGGTCCTGCTGGTTTGGGGGAAATGAAACATGAGGAAATGAAGCCAGGTGCCAGGGCTGAGCTGAGCCTGAGGGTTTTGCTTCACATACTCTCATATGTCATTTTACTGGCATCTAAAATTAGGTCTGAAAGTGATCTTTAAATCCAGATCTTGGGCACTTCATGTGAGGCATTGACACTGCTACAATTAATGTATGAAAAAATCAGTTACACTCAGTTCTGCTGTGCTCATGTTTCCACACACACTGAAGTGCTGGGGCATTGCTAGCAGGACCCCTTGTGAATGCAAAGCCTGGGTGTTAAAAGAAAATGAGAAATTCTATCATTTTGTCCACCTTTCAAACCCTCACTTGCAGATGTAATGAACATAAATCCATGTTGGTTTTGACCTCCTTCAGCCCAGGCCTGCAGCAGATTGTTCATAGGTGAACAGGCAAGTGGTGGCTGTGATGTACCTGCTCTGGTGCCTGGCTGAGCCCTCAAATGATGGGGCTGAGGCCACATTATCCCCAAAATGGAGCTCCCCAGCCCTTGCTGTTCCCAGCCTTGGCAGGGAGCAGAGCCATCATCTCCCCCTCAAAAGCCCAGACTCAGTCCAGGGGAGGAAGGTCCCAGCAGAGGGACAGGGGTGCCTTTGAGTAGTAATTCAACCTGCTCAACAACCTGGAAAAGTGATAAAATAGATAGTTCTGTGGCTTCCAAGTGATTCTCGGCAGTTATTTATAGTGCTGTGGGCACTCTGCCTGTGCTTGCTGACAATATCCCTGTTCAGCCCTGCCGTGACCGAGCCCAGCTCTGTGCTGGGCTCTCCCATCCCGGGCTCGGGGCTGCTCTCCTGACTTCCTTCCATTGCTCATTGTTCTGGCCGTGGCTGTTGTGACAAATGGCTTTGGTCGAGTTTGTGCCTCCTGGGTGGAGGGATGAATTCACGCTGCGGCCTGGGGCACTGGGTTTCTGCCAGCCTTGGCCAAGGCCGGGGTGATGCCGGGCAATGCCTGCCCGCAGGAAGTGGTGTGACACCGGGGTGCTTGATTTACTGATTTCCGTAGGGGCCGGGATCAGTTGCCATGGAATGGGTTCTCATAAATCTCTTGGGAGACTCTGATCCAAGAAAAGAAACCTTTCTGAGCGCTGCCTATTGCAAATGTGGGGAATGTACATCTCCCAAGGCTGTTTTTGCATAGCTGTGCAGAGCATGGTCTGTGGAAGCTGGAGGGAAAGTACAAACATTAAATGGGTCAGACACCTGAGCATGTTAGCAGCAGTGCCAGCTCTAATTCAATATTGTGGGACAGCTTCTGGTCTCCAAAGATTCCTTGGTTGATGCCTGCAAGCATGTGGGAAGATCAGGCAATCAAGGAGGATTTTGGTTTTGCTGTGGCCTCAGATCAGTCCTGAACCCCTTACACAATGTAGGGGGGAAGATGTTGTACTTGATGGAAATGATTTGGGAGAAGTACTGTATCCTTAAGGGAGTAACTGGAGCATTTTGCTTCTTTAAGTGTCTCCAAGTGACAAGATGTCTCTGTAATGCCACGTCTCACTTTTCCTCTCCTCCTTTTGCAGGAAGGAAGATGTCTCTATGTGATCCTGCTGATGGCCCTGTACTGGTGCACCGAGGCCCTGCCCTTGGCTGTGACAGCTCTGCTGCCCATCGTCCTCTTTCCCTTCCTGGGGATCCTCCCATCTAACAAAGTTTGCCCACAATACTTTTTAGACACCAATTTCCTGTTCCTCAGTGGTTTAATCATGGCCTCAGCCATTGAGGAGTGGAATTTACACCGCAGGATTGCTCTCCGGGTGCTCATGTTGGTGGGAGTCCAGCCAGCCAGGTGACTATGGGAGCAGGGGGTTCTCCTTGGGGGATGTGAGCAGCAGGTGCTCGGGAAGAGGTTCTGCTGAGCTGCTGCTTTAGTGGGGGCTGTCCATACCCCCTTTTCTCCAGTTTATTGTGTTTGTTCAGCTGTTTGCCCCTGGGCCAGGGCAGCACAGGAAGAATCGTTTTCGTTCAGCCCCATACTTGTGCTCCACCCAGTTTCAGGAGAGTCATAGAAATCCTTTTTTATATTGGTTTTGTTATATCTGTACATGAGCTTTTCCTCCTAATGTGTCAGAGAACTTGCCAAACTGAAGAAATTCAGCTTTTCCTTTTTTCTCTCTTTCAGACTAATCTTAGGGATGATGTTGACAACGTCTTTCCTGTCCATGTGGTTAAGTAATACTGCCTCCACTGCTATGATGCTTCCAATTGCAAATGCAATTTTAAAAAGCCTCTTTGGGGAGAAAGACACATCTAAGGATATGAACAGGGAAAATGAAGAAAACCAAGGTAATTGAGACAGGGAAGTAGTATAAGCCAGCTGAAGTCTGCCCTGCTGCCCTCAAATCTGCCCCATTTTGTTGACTTCACTGGCACAAATACCATGTTCATTAGCTTGCAGCTTGATCTCAGGGCTGGTCCCACTTTACTGCACACTTTATTCCCATGGTGGAAGAATATTGGCAGAAAACTCCCTTTTATCCTGCCCTTTCCTCATGTCATGCAGGAGGCAGTGCTTGTGAGTGGCCTGGAAAACCAAAAAGAGGTGATGCCCAGGCAGCCTGCTCCATAAACCTGCTGCTGGCACAGGTTAAAGTCCAGCTCTGTGGCACGGTGGTGGGGGGATTTGTAGGGGTGCTGTGGGGATAGCTGGAGCCAGGGAGGGCTGTAGATAGGGCAGGTGATGAGTGGGGTCCCTCCCTGTGGCACACAGAGCTGTCATGCACGTGGGGCACGTGTGTTCTCTTGTTTTCCTGTTTGTTCACCCATGGAACTGGAGCCTGAGCTGGAGGAGAAAGCAAGGACTCAAGGCAAGACTGGCAGGCTAACTATCTGTCTATAAAGTGCTTTGTGATTTTTTCCATCTCGATGCTGCTGTTTGGTGTTGCTCCTGAGCAGGCTGAGGATAGGACGGGGGTATGTGGCCAGGTAAGGCCTTCCTCCAGCCCTCTCTTCACAAGCCATTTACCAGAACTTTGGGCTTCTGGCAGACAGTGATGAGAAACAGCAATCCAGAAATGACATCCTGACATCCCCTTTGCAGCTATTGCTGATATCTGGAGCAGTAGTCACAGCTTCTTCTTCTTCTTCTTCTGCTGCTTCTTCTTGCACTAATTAGTAATTCATCTGCCTTTGTGATTTAAAAGCAATGGCTTCTTAGTCCCTGCTGAGTCCTGAGGCAGATAAAGGAGTCCCCAGAAGAAGGCTCAAACATGTGCACATCTAATAAAGATATAGTTAATCATTCATCATTGATGTTTAGCAATTGTGAGATATTTGCACTCCAGGTTGCTTTATCATGTTTGCTTTATGAATTTTTGACTATTCACATCTATTAAAATCAACCTCACTGATTTCCTTGCTATAATTTCCTGTTCTGTGTTTTGTCAGTCTGCTTTTAACCTTTTTGTCCCCAGCCTCTGAAACTGACTGTGCAGTTGTGGCTGTAAATGCAGTAGAGTTTGGGAGCACATAAAAGGAAGATTCCCCACCTTGTCCCAGACACTGTTAAGCACAGAATTAACATCCTTGACTCACACTTGTAGTGGTAAGACAAGCCAGAAAAGGCAACGGAGGGGCATGCAGGTAGAAGAATGAATAAAGTGATGCTTTGCAAATATCATGTGATGGTGTGGTTATGTTTGGGGGTTTTTGTGTGGTTTTATGGGTTTTTTTGAGATAAAGGCTTTTAAAAGTTATTTATGATACAAGTGAAGGAGGAATCACCTATAAAACGATGTACATTTCGTACATCAAAATCTGCATTTTTATGTAGACTTTTTATTTGAACTTTAGTGTCCCAAGGTAGACTCATCCTTTTCTGTAATCTTTCTGAATGGATGAGCAAAGCTGAGTTCCTTGAAGGAAGCCCTAGACCTGAAGTCAGTCAAAAGTGATGAATCTGATGTTACACTTAGGAGCAGAGATGTGCAGATGAGAAAAAGGTATACTAATTTCATAGTTTATTAAATGTTTATAATCTATGTGATTTGCGATCTGTGCTCCAAAAAAGACAGATTCATTTGTGAAGGGAGCTGTATGTGGAAGAAAACTTGTACAATGGCATGTGATAAGATCCGTTTGCCAATTGACTTGGTTTCATAACACTGTGGTAGAGTCCATGAGGCTAAAAACTATTTGGGTGGTTAAAAATAACAATTTAAAATATAATAAAGAATATGTGACATTTCAAAGCATTTGACTCACAGCAAAAAATCTCAACAAGTGTATGAAACCAGTTTTGTGTAGGACTTTGCTTACACACACGGTGCCTGAAATGACGTAATCTCTGATCAACTGGTGACACTTTTTTCCTGATGAGAGAATCTCAAGATTTTGATCACTTATGTCCATGCTGAGCTATGTGGGCAGCATGTTATAGATCAGCTAATATTTACTTTCTTGTGTCATTGACAGCTAAAACTGAGTATAATAATTTGTTCATTTTCACACACTTGGCTTCTGATGCAGGAGAGCAGATAGTGAGGCTGGGTGGCTGAAGTCCCATCTGGTTCTGGTGGATCAAAGCAGGGTTAAAAATTTAACACCAACAGACATTTTTCAGCTTCTAGAACTTTCCTTTTGGAGGTGAGCCCTGCAATTCTGTCTGACATCTCCAGCAATAAGTGTGTGACAAGCTGCAATCTGCTGTGCCAGTGAGCCTGACCTGTCTCCTGCTTCTGCCCACTAACCCCTCACTGGCAATATTTCATTTCTCTGAGCACCTGAAATATCTCCAGGCAAAAATCACAAGAAAATATTTCCATTCTTTTTTTCCTTCATAGAGAATATTCTGCAAATTCAAGATAAACTGCATTCAGTGCTTGAGGTGTAACTGAGTCACAGACCTGGAAATTATGTCTCTAAAGGGGTAGGTGGGAAATGTGCATTTTTGGACAGTGCTGCCTGGTTTGACTGCCTAATCCCAGGCAGTGCTGGCAGGGTGTGGCCACAGCACTGCTGCCTGCATCCCTCAGTGGGTGGAAATAGCTCTTTTCAGGTCTTCTCAACCTTTTAGAGACAGTAAAAATATCATTAAAGCAAAAACTATCTAGGAAAAGCATTTCTGCCTCTAAGGTATATGAGGTATTTTGGTGAAATGGCCACAGAATCCTCATATTGCTCTGTGAGAGGTGTGCACAGATGGGTCCAAACTCTTGTTACCTTTGGTCTTTTCTGACTTATGGGCCTGTAATCATTTTCAATTCCTTTTTTACAAGTTTCATAGGAAAAGTTCTGCAGTATGCCTGGCTTTCTTTTGCATGGTAACCTTTGCAATCCTTCGTTGAAAGATAACTCAAAGATGGTCCTGCACAGATTGGCTGGTAGTCTGAGTTTAGCTGGGGAAAAAAAAAATTTAAAAATGTTGACGTAGAATGAAGGGTTTTTGCAGAGCCAGGACTGGGCTTCAGTGGGACAGAAGTGTAAGAGCCTTTGGGCTAAATCCACTGCAGGGACCAACAGTCAACCATGGGTCAATGTTCATCCTTCTAATTACATCCCTTCATTGTGGCAAGGTTGGGATGAAAGCTCAGCATGTGTGTATCCAAGCCAATTAACTCCAATTCAGTAAATTAGCCATGTGTAAAACATGACATTGCAAAAATCCTTGGTTCACTGAGCTGGAACGAGCACAGTGTCTTTGGTGCACACGTGAGTGAGTCCAGAGACTTTGACCACTGGCTTCTCTCTGTGCTTTTGCTCTCTAGGTCATATTGGGTGGAAGGGGATTGGGTTTTGGGCTAAGAAGGGGTGCAAGGAAATTTGGAGATTGCTTAGGTGGCAGTACCAGGAGTTGGGCTCTCTATGTAGCTGCCTGCAGAGCGCAGGGAAGTGCAGGCACACAAACCTCTGGACCCAAAACCATGTAGAGAGGACAAGGAAAGGCAGCAGAGCCAGCAGAAGTTGGGAAGGGCCACCTGGGCTGAAGGTGGATAAAACTCACAAGTGCTCCAGTCCTGTGAGGAACATGGAAAATGAGGTTTGGTAGCACATCTCCCAGCCTCAGGAGGTCAAGCCATGACCACAAATGCCACAAGCCTTAATGTCAGGTCTGGTAACAGAGAATGATTGTATTGCATTTCCATTTTTTGATTTCTGAGTTCTCCCGTGGGTTGGTGTGGTCAAGTGATGTGCAGCTCCCAGTGTACTGGTACTGGCTGCTCAGCCTGCAGGGTCTGGCAATTGTGGAGAGGATGATGGGCTTGGAATGGTCCTTGCTGTCAGGGTGGCTTTTGGAGGACCCGGTACAAAACCTAATCCCCGAATGTGTCTCACTCTTGTCTTTAAAGAAGGAATTACAGCCTTATGGTGACTGCACTAGATGTCTGCAGGGTGTAAAATTCTCACCCCATGGGAATGAAGCTCAGTGACAGGGAGTGCTCCTGCTGTGCCTTGGGGGAAATGCCTTACAGATACAACAAAGCCCAACAGTATTCCTTCCTAAGAATGATTAAGGTTAATCCTCCCCCAGGAAAACCCACCCCAAACCCATGACTTGGTAAGGGACACCCAGGAAGTCTGGGCTGTGTTAGAAGATCCCAAAGGCCAACCTGTGTCAGAAGCTGTAAAGGGACCAAGTGCCTGGGTGTTGGAGGAGAAGCTGGGTGCTGTGGTGGGGCTGGAGCAGTGGCAGGAGGAGGTGGGCTCCTTCATCCCTGCCAGATGTGAGCTCCTGACCCCATCCCCTTGGTGTGAGCTCACCCTTCATTTGCACAGCCCCTCCTCTAAGATGGTAGTTGTTTCCTCTGTCCCTCTGTTTGGTTCAAGGAGAATTTTCTAGATGCTTTGAACTGTTTTAAAGTCCTCATCTTTCTTTTTCAGCATCTTTACAGCAGAATAAACTTTACACTGTACCAACTGAGATGCAGTTTCTGGCAAGTACTGAGGAGTAAGTTAACTATAAAGTTTGTATTAGAGAGTTAAGAGAGAATTATCCCCTGAGCTAGACCAAGTGTTAGGAATTTGAAATTCAAGCACTGCAATGTTTTGATTATACCGAACATCCCGGTCACTAGCAGCCTGATGATAAAAACCCTCCTCTGTGTGTCCAGCATCCCTCTGCATGTCCAAATCATTACAGAGGTTTTTTTTCAGCCACTCTGAAATCATAGCCAGAGGTGTCTCCTGCTGGGGATTTGTGCCTTGGTTTTCTCAGGAACATCAAATGTCTGAAGCAGATGATGTAAAACCCCCCAGGATTTGCACACTGGCCATGGTCCTGCTTTGATAACAAGGATGGGGAGGAAGCATCTTTTCAGGAACACAGCAACAGATGTTTCTTCCCTCAAATCTATCAAATTTTAGTTCTTTTTCCTTTTGGCAGTCTTGTGGACTTTGTGCTCAAGCTGCTGAGGGTCTGGACAAGACACAGGCACCCTCAGCTCCTATGGATGGGTCTGAGGGTGCTCTGTCCTCTGCAAGGCTGACAGTCCCGTGTGGCACTTCACCAAGCAGACCCCTCTGCAGCACCGAGCTGCTAAGGTGTCCTTGAGCACACTGGGAGCTTGGATTTCTAAAAACTGGGAATTTTCCTTCTGTCAAGGCTCTGAAGTGGTTGCACTGTATTTAAACCAGGGCTTTCACCGGATTCTCTTTTGGACTATTTTAAAGCAAAGATCTGGCGGAGGAGAAAGAGCTTTCCAGTGATGCTCTTTCAGACTTAAAGAAGGAGGAGGAATACAAAACAAACATATGGAAAGGTTTCCTCATCTCAATCCCATATGCAGCCAGCATCGGAGGTACAGCAACGCTGACAGGAACTGCACCAAACCTGATCCTTCTGGGACAGCTGAAGAGGTATGGGAGGTTGTCCTAGGGAATCCTTGTAAATCCTACAAGACAGAGACATGTTCTTCATCCCTGCAGGAAATTCCTTTCTGTGCTGAGTGCTGGTTTGGAAAATTCATGCCCTTCCATCACGTTTTGGGAAATGAAAGCAGGCTTAGACTTAGTAAGCAGGTTTCCAGCATAGCCAGGCAGGCTGTCAGCCAAACTGGAGCATGTGTGCTTCAGCTCACCGGTGCTTCTAATCCCATTGAATTTAATGGGATTTGACTCCACGCCTACAATTAACCTGGTAACTGTTTTGATGAAGCAAACTGTGTAGTGCTTTGTGAGCAATTATAGCTACTGCTGTATGGGAGAAAGAAAAATAATGAACCCACTACTTCTTAGTCATAAAAGATTCCTCCTATGTGCACAGGAGCAGAGATTTATGCCAGCCCAGGTGCCCACAGGTATTTCTTACTTTTGCTGACCTCTACAAGGAGTACATACAGCCTGTCCTGGACACTGCAGCATCCCTGCCAGGTTCATGTCCAGACTCTCCAGCAGTTTCTGTAGCAGGATTTAGTCCTGGGTGTTCAGGAGAATCTTTGCATGAAGGCATTGTCCAGCTGGAGGGAGATTTCCAGATCTTTCCTTGCAGGCTTTCACAGCTGGGCTGGGTGAGATGGGGGTGGCAGGGTGTCCTGGGAGTTGTCCCAACACAACGCTCCTCACATTTCCTTATGTCCAGATAACTCCTGAGGCATGCACAGGGATAGTTCTTAAATGCACAGGGCCAGGTCTGTGGGATATTTCACTGCTGATTTCAGATGCTTGTTTATCCATAGATGGAAGGGTTGCTTTCCCATCTTGCATTAACTTGATTTTTCCCGTTTGCTTAGTTATTTTCCAGAATGTGATGTGGTGAACTTTGGTTCTTGGTTTATGTTTGCATTTCCTTTAATGCTGATTTTTCTTCTCATGGGATGGCTATGGATCTCCATCCTGTATGGAGGAATTAACCTGAGGTATGTTGATATTTACTATACATATATGTAGTCTGGTTATATTAACATTATAAAATACATGGTCATCATTCTTCTCATCCTAAATTTTCTGATATCACTTAGGATCATCTTCTGGAAAGTGGGGGAATTTAGAACTAACTCTAGCAGGCCCATCCCATAACAAGTCATCTATTTTTAAAAAACTGATATAGAATAGGAAGGTTTTAAAGATATCTCATATTTACATATACTTTATCCAACTGAAATACATGTACAGAGTATGCATAATATTCATTCAGTTAAATGTATAATATTTAGACATAGTTTTACTGCCTGACCTTGGCCTATGGAGAGTAAATGGCAGATTTTTAATGACAGAAGGAAAAGCAGGATAAAATCTTAGTTCCCCATGAAATAGACAGGATTTCTTCTTGGGGCAAAAACCTGGGTTTGGAACAGATTACTTCACAACAGGGCTTAATTTTACAACAAGGTGTTAATCTGTAACTGAGAATAACATGTTTTTCCGGCAAATCTTTGCTGGACACATGCAACCCCTCAGTGTGCACAGCCTAAAGCGATTGCAGCACTGCTCTGCTGCTCATGGGGAGACTTTTTTCCCCCTCCACACTCTCACAAGTGATGGTAACAAAGTCAGAGTCTTGCTTTCTCCAGGGACCGTGCAGAATTTGTGATATTTAGAAAAGTCTTTAATTGTTGTTTTGACTTTAAAATGCAAATGTGGAGAGAGGGGGGAAAGGAGAACAGGTGTCCAAATATTTACATTGTCTCAGACATAGGGAAAAAAAGATCAATGGGAAAGTTTTCATCCAGAAAATGCCAAAGGCTTGTCCTTGACTTGCTGGTGGGGCTTCTCAGGAGGCTCTGCGTGCTGCTGTGTGATGCTTGGCTGGCTCCCACTGCTGAGGGCTGTGCTGCTCTCACCGTGTGCCAGGGCTTGTGCCGAGCTGAGCCTCAGTTCCTGTGTCCATGGCGAGGGCTGGGCATGGCACACCCCCAGCCCCTGAGGTGAGGGAAGAGGCCAAAGCCCCGGAGAAAGCAGAGCTGCTGTGGTGCTCAGGGACGTGATGCTCTGTGTTTGCTTTGGCTCGTCCCCAGCACAAGGCCCGGCTCTATTGGGATAGCTGGGCCGGCGCGGATGCCAGAACTCCCCCGTGGTGAGGTGCGTGGAGGAGACACTGCAAAGCTCCGCGAGTACAGCCAAGGCTCCAGAGGAGCCTTGCTTGGGCTGTAACTGCCTGGGGATAGTGGCTGGATTTCTCTGTGGGCAGGTCCTGGGTGCCTGCAGCAGAGCACGGGCAGGTGGACACTTGGGCTTTGCCTGACACCAAAAGGCATTAAAAGGCTGAGGTGTGGGCTGGCTGAGATGAGGCTGCTGTTAATAACACCTCCCAAAACCCAAGAAATTAAAGGGCCAGGAACTTGAAATGCAGGAGGTTCTGAATGATCAACCATTCATCTCTACAGAACATCCAGCCACCCTTTGAAACAATAAATGAATTAAGGAAGGGCAGGGACCATGGGGATGGGCAGATGCGTCTGATACAGAAATTTGGGGTTGCAGTTTTAATCAAGGTCACAGGCAGTGTTAGAACCCAGGTTCAGTGTCATGGGATGTGATGGGAGATGAAGTGCAAGATACGAATATATCATTTGTATGCACATGCTACAAAGGAGCAAACTGTGAGCAGTCAGTGCAGCCAGACTAAGAGGCTTAGCCAGGAGCACATTAACATTCCCGGCCACTTAGAAATTCCTCACATTTTTTGTTGATCCTCAGCAGCATCCTGGGATCACCCAGGAAATTGCAAGTGACTTGAAAAATGAAGGGACAGATTAATTTTCTGTGTCACCCTATTCCTAGTCGTTCTGCCCAAAAGGCGGTAACTTGCTTGGAAGGAAGACAAGGAAATCCTGCAATGTTAGGA
Source organism: Anomalospiza imberbis (assembly GCF_031753505.1). Classification (NCBI taxonomy): domain Eukaryota; kingdom Metazoa; phylum Chordata; class Aves; order Passeriformes; family Viduidae; genus Anomalospiza; species Anomalospiza imberbis. The sequence continues at coordinate 6,072,830 of NC_089697.1, read as the reverse complement.
CTTTCATTTGGCAATTACAGCCCACGCTGGAGGAAACAGTTCAGAATATAAAGAGAGGAAACTTCCTCACCTCTGCAGGGTCTCCTTTGTATGAATGCAGAGACAAAGGATATATATATATAAAGCTTTATTACCTTTATCTCAGCAGAGATTTTCACTGTTAATCTTCATAATCTGAAGGTAACACAAACTGAGCTGCCAGAGACATGCAGCTCTTTGAACCTTGAAGAGCAGGTGCTGGAGAACAACACTGAGTCCTGCATGTGCTGCATAGAAAATGCATTATTTCCTATGTGTCATTTAGGTCAGAGGCATGTAAAAATGCATGTAAAAATATAATTGTGTTTCTTGGCAGGGGCTGGAAAGCAAAAAAATCAAATATAAGAGTGGATGCAGAAGCCCGAGCCAAAGAGGTGATAAAGGAGGACTATCAGAAACTGGGTCCAACAAAGTGAGTTGTAAAGCTGGGATAGAAATGAGACAGCAGTTAAGTAGTTTTGGAAATATCCTGTTTTAAGAGTAGAGGACTGTGGAGAATGGAGCTTTTTAAAGAAAATTATATCTATATTTCTACTTATCTGTTTGTAACCTGCTGAACTTGGCTTTCTGCATGCTCCAGCCCCCTCACCTTTGCTAGTGTGAATAATTGCAAATAGCAGCTTGCACTCAAATCTGCTGAAGAACAACATTCCTATTATAGAGGGAATTCATGCTGGGTTGTTTAATTACTCTTTATGATTTTTCTACTCCAGGAACAAACCCAGTTCTGTGTGAGTTGGGTGCTAACCAGCACAGGCTGGATTTCAAGGGTTTGTGCAAACCTGTCCTGCAAAGCAGGAGGCATTTGCTGAGAAGGCTGATGATCATATTATGGATATGAATCATATGGATTGTGGATATACTTAAAGAAATCTTAAAGCTCAGAGAAAGTATACAGGAAGAAGTCAGATCCATGCCATGGAACAAATTATTTTTTCTGAATAATTCCCTCAACTACGATAGTCAAGTGAGGAAAGTAAAAGCTGGTACAAACTAGGGATGGGGATTCTATTTTGGAGTAAGGCACCAGCAGAAAGAAACATGAGTTTTAGACTTCTGAGAAATGCCAAAAAGAAAGGGGGAAGCAGGAAAAGCTGAGTATCTCCAGAAATCCAACCCTCCATATATATTCAACCATCCACTGATATTCTAGGCAGCCAAGACTACTGAAGACTGTTGAAACTGTAGGGTTCATCCTTAAATGGTCTCTGTTTCCCCATCTGTAAAATAATATTTTCATACTCAGGGCAATGCTGTGAATATCCAGCGATGTTTGTGTCCTGCTATCGACATTGTAATTATTTCTGTTGTGTGGAACATGGAGTGGTTCTTCAAAGACAGCTCTCTGTGCCTGTGCTGTAAATGAAAGAAATTGGTTTATTTGTTCCATTCAGTACATTATCGAGCAGCCTGCAAAATGTCTCTGAAAGAATCAAAGTCCCACTTTGAGATCTAGGAGTGGGAAAGTCCATTAAGCTGAGCTCTACCAATTTGATTAGCAGCCCCACAACTAAAAATCAGCTCAAGCAGCCTCTTCCCAAGCGCTTATGTACCCTTGCTTGTGCTCAGAGAGATTTTAAATAGAATTTTGAGGCATCATCTTAAACCTTGGTTAAACCTTAACTGCACTAGATACTTAGTGAATGCTATTGCCTTTTACCCTGCTGTTTGTCATGTGTCTAAGGGACAGTGCTTAGAATTTGACCTTGGAGAAATTTGTTCTGCTGTTTCATGTATGATTTGAATCTCAATCATCCTTTTGTATTGCTTGAGCTGCAGTGGCACCATGCCTGGCTGGCGTCCTGGAGGGACATGGTCAGAGGAATGGCCATGAGGAGCTGCTTGGCCCTTCCTCTCTGCCACACCCAGAGGGTCAGCCTTGCATCCCACTGTTGTGACATTCCTGATCTCCATCTTGCCTCTCCTCAGTGTCTTCCAATGAGAGAGTATTGCTGGCAAACACCAGTATTTGTGAATAGATTTGCAATCTGTCCCAATGTTTCACTGTAGCTGTTTTTAGAAAATCAGCCTCCCTTCTCAGCCAAGATGCTGCAGCAGGAGCTGGATACTTGTCCTAGCTTGGATCCACCCCTTTAGCACATCAGCATTTTAACCTCATTTCTTTTCATTTCAGGTTTGCAGAACAGGCAATTTTCTTTTTCTTCTGCATGTTTGCAATCATGCTGTTCTCCAGGGATCCCAAATTCATTCCAGGCTGGGCAAGCTTGTTTGCACCAGGGTAAGACTTTATTTTCCTTCCACTCTGCCATTTTGCAGTAACATTTCCAAGTCATTGACATTCCTGAGTTTCTGATTGTGTTGCTTAACACTATTACTCAGATTTCCTGGAATAAATTAACTGAGCATCAAGTAGCAGAGACAGCTTTGCATTTTCTCTCTCCTAGAGGAGGCGCATGAAGCTAGTGGGAAGTTGTGATGTGTCTGTTTGAGGCCATCCCGAGGATTTAATGTTGGGAATGCAGTTAATAGGTATATTTACAGTGAAATACTGAGTTCTTTAGGCAATCCACTGGTTTCACCAGTGGTCTGAAGACTGAAGAGAGATGGCAGGAGCTGATTCTGTTTGCCAAGTTTGTGTCCCCAGTGACAACCATACCTGGTGAAGATGAATAGATACAGCAGTAAGGGAATGCTACAGCTCAGAGAGGGTGTTGTTATTTCTTAAAAGAAGAGAGCTTCATAATTTGGTGGTTTTTTCCAAAATAAAATTCTAGTTTGATAAATGTTTCCTTAATATAACCAAGTAGTTATGGACCTTTTCCTCATCAGTTAATAACTCCTTAAATCTAACACATGCTTAAATTAAGCTTTTTACTGAATGGAGCCTGCCTTTCACCCGAGAGTTTGAGCATTTTGCAAAGAGCTCATATAAATAAGATGGTCTGGGCTCTGTCTCTCTTCCTCCCTGCAATAGGCTCAGGAAACTTGTCCTTATAACTCTGCAATCAGAAAACCAGAACATCAGCGTGGTGGGGATTAGATCTTGGTTTTTACTTTTGTAGGGCAGCTTTTCTGAAGGGTTCACAGCCCATGGTAGAAATGTACCTCGACAGGGAATTATAAAAGAAAAGAACTGTGAACAACAAGCACTGTTCAAACCTGATGGAAACTAGTAATCTTCTTTGGTAAATCCCTGTTCTCATAAACTTTGTAATTCTACAGGCTTGTGCTTCTTACAAGTGTTTCTGCTGCTTTTGGCCAGGTTTATCTCAGATGCGGTTACAGGAATCACCATTGTGATTATACTGTTCTTCTTCCCTTCACAAAAACCTTCCTTCAGGTGGTGGTTTGACTTGAAAGGTGAGTAGGAGACTCCTCCAGGCAGGGATTCTGTGCTTGCCTGTGTCCTGGCAGGGCAGGCATGGGGCAAGAGGCAATGCTATTCCCCCGTGGAGCTGCAGCAGCAGCACTGTCTGTGTGGAGCAGGGTGGTGGCTTGAAGGTGCCATTTGATCCTAGAGAGGCTTTTTTTTTTTTTTTTTTAAATCTGAAGTACCAGCCACTGCCCTGCTGCAGATGGCAGGAATGATTCAGTTGCTCATGTAGCTGTGAGGGTTGATGCCATGGTGGGAATAAGGGATCTGAACTGGGTGTTCATTTACCACAGCAGTTTAGAATTTGAACTTCTAAAGCTCAAACTCTCCAGCAGGTTTTGAAGTCTTGGGTCAGTCCTCTTGCGGAGCAATGAAATACAAATTTTAATTCATAAATTTCTTGGAATAAGAGATGATCTGAATGGGGAGAAGTAGCTGAAGGCCTTTGGATAGATGATGGAGAATTGCCTGGGGTCTGTGGGAACAAAATAGCAGCTGCTCTGAGTTATGCACATTTGTTGTGTTGTCCATACACAGGAAGATGTTTAATCAGGCCTCCTGTGGATAAAATATGTGCCCTTTTTCAACAGAAAATTTCAGTCCCATTAGTGCATCCTTCCATACAACAGAGCTCACTTTATCACGTATTAAGAAATAGCTTTTAGGGGAGATGAGCTCTCTGCTGTAAAACTCACTGGCTGTTGAATAAAAAATGGAAAATTAATAACATCTTTTATTCAAATGGCAGAAATTTTCCTCCTTCTATGGACCGCCATCTGTTGAAGAAGATGTTTATGTCTGTTACAGAGAGAAAATTAACTCGATATTAAATAATAAATTGAGAAAGAAAAGAAAACTTTATTGCTAGAATGTTTTTGGGTTTTTTTTACATCTGATAGTAAGTTAAATGCTCCTTTAGTTGGCTAACTCAAGACACTCCATGTGTGTATTTTATCAGCAGCTCATGGTCAGTGAGCACTGCTGTCAGACTCATGGTATCATTCAGTCAGGCAATGGCTGATGCTCCTCTTCAGGTGGGTGTTTGACACAGGCCTTTCCTCTTTGTCCAGCACCAAACACAGAGACCCAGCCCTTGCTGACTTGGAGGAAGGCCCAGGAGACGGTGCCCTGGAACATCATCCTGCTGCTTGGAGGAGGCTTTGCCATGGCCAAGGGCTGTGAGGTGAGGCCCACAGCAGATGCCATGTGGCATCATCCTGCCCAGGAGGGTTGGATCTTATCAGGGAGTCACTTGGTGTTCTCATTTGGCTTTGGAAAACTTGTATCAATGGAGTCATCACACTCAAAGGACATATTTCTCAACTCCAAGTGACAACAAATACACAGCAGATAACTAAGGAGGCTACAACTCCTTGCAAGCTGCTTGCTGTGAGACACCCTAAGGACAAGTTCTAGGAGAGGACCAGTTCCCCTGCAGGGATGCAGGAGGATGACTCCTGTTTTTACTCTCCCTTCTGCAGGAGTCTGGCTTGTCTGTGTGGATAGGAGGCCGTCTGCATCCCTTGGAGGGTGTGCCACCTCCCGTGGCTGTCATCCTCATCACGGTTGTCATCGCCTTGTTCACGGAGTTTGCCAGCAACACTGCCACTATTATCATCTTTCTGCCTGTCTTGGCAGAGCTGGTAAGGCCATCCCATGGCGAGAGCAGCTCCTCCTCTGCCCCCTCCTTGTCCTGCCCCTTGGGTGGGCAGGTGTGTGTTGGGTCTGTGCTGGGATAGGCACTGGGGAATTTTCCTACTCCTGGGCTTCAGGCTCTTTGAAACCCTTGGGAGCAGCAAGTCCAGTAGCATAACGTGGGCACAGAAGGATAATAATCCTTCAGACTTTGATGTGAGACATGTGATCATTTATTACAGAGTGTGGGATAGGGCTGTGCACAGCACACTGGCTATTTGCATCCTTTGGTTCATCTGCTGGCAGCTCAAATCCCCAGGGTACAATTTCTGTTCTTTTCTGGTTTTCCAGGCCATTCGTCTGAGAGTGAATCCCCTCTATTTAATGATACCAGGAACTATAGGATGCTCCTATGCATTCATGTTGCCAGTCTCAACACCTCCCAACTCAATTGCGTTTTCCTCTGGACATTTGATGGTCAAGGATATGGTAAGTTCCTTTAGACAAATAAAATGATGAAAACAATCAGCCCGAGTGTTTAAAGAAGGGTTTTTTTTCTGTATTGTTAGTACTCAATATGTAGTAAAATGAGAAGACAGAAGTCTGATACTGTTCTCAACAGTGTTTGAAGGCACAGGATGGAAGGAGCTTGCATGAAGTTGAAATTGGGAGCCACCATGGTTCCAAATGGTGACAAAAGTGGTCTTGAATGTGGTCAGCATCCCCCAGCCCCTTGTCCTGTTTCTCTAGTGTCAACAGCTCAACTTTCATAGGTTTCTGGATGCAGGAAAATTTCCCCAGCTCAGTGAAACAAAGCTTATGAGTAAAATTAGGCTTAGTCCCAGTTCCTGCTCACATTCCTGGGGCTAAACAGATGTTAATGTTTTTGATGGATCAAAGCTTGGTAAGCAGCTGCAGAATGGCCTTTATGGCTTTAAGCCTGCTTAAAATGTTGCTAATATTAACAGCAATTAAGCCTTCCATTTTTATTATGTTTGCATTCAAATAGCTTCGTGCTTCACATGCTGTAGATGTCCAGTCTAAACTCAACAGCTGTCTTTGTATTTCTTTTGTAGGCAAGAACTGGGTTGCTCATGAATCTTATGGGAGTTCTGCTTCTTAGCTTGGCTATGAACACATGGGCCAAGAGCATCTTCCAGCTGGGGACCTTCCCTGCATGGGCCAACATCCATGCAGAAAATGCCACCTCACTTGTGACAGCTGTAGAAAATGTCACTTTAAGTGCACTAAATAAAATATGAACAAAGCCACCCCCGGGGAAGGACTCACTCACTTAGGACTGGGGCACTGGAATCGTCAGAGTTTGCACAGGAGGAAAAGCCACGTGGCTGCTCACACTGTGTGGGACCTTCTGGTTTAATTTTATTTTTAGAAATTCTGGTCAGTGTCCCAACATCCATTTGTTATTTTCTCTGGAGAGCTTTCCCCACCTTTTGCAGGTACAAATCTGACTCTCCCAGAGTCCTTCTGTCACAGGTGGTTGTTAACCGGACAACCTGTAAGCATGGAGCATCTTTGGGTAGATTCCTTGCCCCCCCATGAGAGCTGACGAGCCTTGCTGCTCAAGCTTCTGATACCCTACCTCGTTTTGGAAAGCAGCCCTGGCAACAGGGTGGAGGCAACTGGATTATTTATGTGCAGCCCAACGTGAGTGAGTGTATCAGAATCTGGCTGGGGAGAAGGCGGCGTGGCTGGGTGCTTCTGGCAGGGTGTAAGGCTGGGGTCTCATTGCCATCTCATGAGTAATTCTCTCGTGGAGGATGAAGACCATTTCTTCACGTCTGTGTGTGAAGGGATGACTCAGGAGATGTGTCGGTAGGACTCGGTGCATTGCTCCATGCTTTGGAAACTGGAAGGCCACAGTTTGTTTCCAAACATGTTCAATGTTTTGAAAACCTGGGACAGTGACTGCTGCCTGGTTCTTTGCACTGAGTACACGGATGGGGGTTTGGGACCAAATTAATTTCTGACGTAACTTTGGACATCGGTGGTGTTTCACTGATGGTAACTGTGGCCAGTCTTAGGTTGTGAGATTGACTCACTCACAAATGACCCGCTGAGTCACAGGTCAGTGGACAAGTTGCATTGGAATATTATTGACATTTCTTAAAAAATAGGCTTTGATTCTTAATGTCTTTTTAAATCAGATTGCTTGGATACTTTCAATGAAAGCATTGCAAATTGACTGTGATTTTAATCACCATTTTATCCAATTATTTTAATTTTATTTTCTGTAAGAATATAAGATATTAAATTTAAATCATCAGTCATTGAAATAGATGATTGAATGATAAAGGATCTGATTCTTGTTTTATGGAAGGTGAATGACTGGATCCCTGTGCTGGGACCGGTTTCTCTGACAATGTAAACTGGTGGAGCTGACAAGATTAACTGGCCCGGGGTAGGGATCCAGTGCATCTCCCTGCTCCTGTGCTGCTGATAACCCCCAGGGCCAGGTAGGAGGGCTGGCAGGGAGATGTTCACCAGCTGCTGCTGCAGGGGTTACCCTATGGGGGTAACCTGTGGGGGTCACCTTGGGGTGATGTGGCAGGTGGGAACTCGAAGGAGTTGAACTGAAATTGCCAAAACCAATTGAATGTGGAACTTTGATCAATCAAGTTTTAAAAAAAAATCCTTAATGTTCAAACAAAATCCTTAATGATTGTGGAAAACTTAAAATAAAGCACGTTGGTTAGCATGTCACATGGTCCTGTTTGCTCTGTAGTTTGAGGGGAGAAAAGCAAAACCCAAGTCTCCCCCTGCTCCAGCTTTATCCACGATTTGGGCAGGGGCTCCCCAGGAGAAGCAGGAGGGCATGGCAGTCCTGTGAAACAGCGGAGCAATGGGAAAACCCCTGGCCCAGCATCTCAGGGCTGCTCTACTCAAAAGCATTGGAGCATACCCCAAATCCCTGTCTGCTTGGCTGTGCTGGGTTTGGGCACTGCCGTTCTGCTTGGATGCTCCTCGTCATGCCTTAGCAAAGATGGGCTGAATGGGAAGGGAAAATTGCTCCCTGCAGTTTGCTTTCTCAGCCAGCTGTCCGTGAACAGCACAGGATTGCTGTCCCGGGCCAGGGAACAGGGAGAAGGGAACAAACAGGGAACAAACAGGGAACAAACAGGGAACAGGGAACAGGCTGTGCCCGCAGGCACCGCAGGAAGGAGCCCCGCGGTCCCACTGCCCTGAGCCACTGCTGCTGCAGGGGATCCTCGTCAGCCACAGGCACAGAGCTGCTCTGTCTCTGCAGCCTGGAGGACAGGCAGCAAGGGCTTTGGGCTCACCCAGTTCCGAAGAACAACATCCAGACCAGCTCCCTCTCAGGTGTTGGGGCCGCAGGTTTGTTTGTGGTCTCAGCTCTGACTTGGTGCATCCTAGGTGATCGAATCCAGGATGGTTTTCTTTGGCTTGAAAGCAGAGCTGAGACCACGGAATTTGTCTAGTAGTCTCCAAAAATTACTTCCAGTGTCCTGGCATGCCTGTGGCATTGTCTATCCAGGGATCAGGAAGTATTTCACAAATGCAGGCAGGGCAGGGTTGTGATCTCTGTGCCAACATGAGAAACTGAGGCAGAGAGGGGACCAGTGACTTACCCAAGGTCCACAACGAGGCCTTGGCACACCTGGGAAAGGTGTAAGAAGCACCTGGATCCTAAACCTCTTTAGTCCAAGACCTGTTTGCCAGCTCTGTCTGAAGCCCCTGTGTTTCCCAGGGCTCCCCAGAGGATCTGATTTAAGGCCTGTGGACAATAGCATTACCCAATTCTGCTCTTTTATACCCAGGCCTCTGTGAGAGTAGGACTAGTCTGGCATGCTTGAGTTTTAATTTTTTTTTTTAAGCAGAGATTTTAAGATTTAGTATTTCTGGGGTTCAAAGGTGAACAGGCCTGCATGAATAATTTCTGATTCCATTTGCTGCTGCTAGTACCAAGATTTGCCAAAAGCAGCTTTTAATGGCAAGTCAACCCCATTAGTCTTGAAGGGTCTGTGATATGTGTAGAGATATGAAAATTCCCAGGAAAGGGTATTTCAAGTGCTGTAGTAACCTTCTGTAACTTTGACTGTATTATTTTAATGGAACTTTGCCTATGCACCATTTCTCTAGGAATGTAAAAATCCAACAACCATCACAAAAGCCATTCACATTAGCAGCCTCCTTGTGAATTTTAATTAACAGGAAATGCCACTCATTGAAATTCAACATCCAGAATATCTCTGCTTTACTCCTTTGATGTTTCCCATCAAGTCCTGGACTAACATCCATATGTTCTCCTGAGACACTCGGAAGAAAATAATTTTAGTTTATTTATAGTAGGAAAGCATTTCATCGTTGTGTTTTATCCCAGAAGCATTTGAGTTGCTTTACAAACTGTTCACACAGAGGAGCTGCTCTGTGGGTGCTTACAGCAGGGAGTGATTCCAGAGCTGTGCTCCTCAGTTTGCACTCAGCAACGATGCTGGAATTTCAGGAGGGCTAGGGAAAGAGTCATAAAACAAATGAAAGTCCAGCATGATAGGGAATTCAGCTATTACAGGTCAGATAGCCTTGTTTCCCTTATCACATTTACCCCTCATAAAGGATATTGCTGGGATTTTCCTATATTTCTGTAGTAGTAACCTAAGAAGACATGATCTGGCTCTGTGTTACTGTCTTTCATTTGCAAGTGATTTAAAAAAAAAAAGAACCACCCCTAATTAGTTAACCTTTCCCACACCCTCCATTTCTCAAATGGGCAGAATAATGTGATCAACAGATGCTGATGATACTGTCATAGAGAATTCTCTTCAGACTTAAATAATTCTATTTTAGCCCTCCATTCATCTTTCTCCAGCCATTTTCTTAAGCTGTATAGTTCACTTACCCCACCCTCGGCCTGGGGTACAGCTTTGCACACCCTCTCATCCCTGTCACCATGACAAGGTGACACTGTCACCACAGGTTGACCTTGCAGGTGTTTTGGCACAGGCCCACCCCAAACACTGCAGTCTGCACTCAGAACCGAGTTTACACCCCTGTCCTGGTGGGTACAAGCTCAGGGCTCATCCCTAGTCCAGGTAAAGCCAGGCTCTGGTTCCTGGCAATGATGCCAAAGGAATTCTCTGCTGTCTCACAGTCCCAGCAAGCTGCTCACAGCTATGTGGGGCTTGGGTTCCTCCTGTAGTACAAAAAAGTCAAAATTAGTGATATTATAAAATTTTAGAGCTTGGGCTCTACAGAGACTGGATTTTATCAAGAAAGCAAATTCCTTTTACACCATCTGGAAACGACACAGGGTGGGAAAAGGCACCTTGGATCATCCCAGGAGGACACAGCATTCCTCCTTATCTTAGAAGTCTCCCAACCACAGAGTATTTTTTTGCAGAACCAAAATGAGCCAGACCTCAGGGTCTTTGAGCAGAGTGTGACCACAAGATGTCACAGTTGCTTTGCTGCGGTGCGTGGTCCTGCCTTTCCTGTGTCCCCAGTCCTGCCCCTTTCCCACTCCCAGCCTTCACCCCCCAGGTATCCCTATGAACACACACGCTGGTATTTTTTTTTTTTGTTTTGTTGCTGTGCTTTGTTTGTTGAGGTTTTTTGTTTTTTGTTTTTTTTTTTTGTTTTTTTTTTTTTTTTGTTTGTTTGTTTGTTTGTTTGTTTTTTTTTGGAAAAACAAGCTTCTTCATTGTATTCTGAGCAAGGTTAGGCATTTAGGTTTCTAGCTCACTTACAGGTCATTCATGGTATAAAATCAGAGTTTCCCCAGATTTATGCCCTTGCTGTAGGTCCAGCTGGCAACAATTTTGAGTAGAGCCAGAGGAAAAAATCTAAGTATAAGAGCAAGCAAACACTTCTTGGTGCTGCCAGAGTTACTGCTCAGTGTCCCCACACCCCACAGACTTCAGGTGCCTTTTCCAGATGGTGTAGCAGTCTCAGAAAACACCACGATGTTGTGGACTTGAGAGGTTTTTGTTCTTTATAGCCTACTGCTAAATTTATTTCTTTTTCTGCCCCAGAAAGCTGCCTGCATAGCCTGGATGGGGTCCCAGGGGCTGATGCTAATACCAGTTCACTCTGAAGTAGAGCAAGAAAGGAGTTTAGTTGTAGAAGAAGCTGATGAGCCTTGCAGGATTCAGCTATGGGTCTTTTGGGTTAGTCCCTTCTAGTGTGCACATTGAATTAAAGACCTAATTCATGGCCTGTGCAAGCAATTGCTATGGATGCTCCAAACAAACAGCACTTTCTTTCCCGCCCGCCTGGCTGGTGCCTCTTCCCGGCTGGAGCCAGGCAGGGTTTCTCATCTGACCCCTGTGCTCCAGGGCACCAGGAGGAAATGTTTGCTCCACCAGCCACACAGGAAAAACAAAACCCTCAGCTCTAAAGTGGAGCTGTTGAGTGGAGCAGCAAGGGCACAAGGGACCTGGTGCCTGCAGGAAGGGCAGAGGGAGCAGGCAGAGGCTTGCTTGGCCTTCCATGCTCATCATTCCTTGTCCTCCAATTCCTGCCACTGCCGTGGGATCCAGCCATGTCCCCTGGGGAAGGTGCTGCTCTCCCACCTTTCTCTGGAGGGCAGAGCCCCACGTGTTTTGTCCCCAGGGGTGGCTGGGACAGGGCTGACCTTGAGCCCTTTGGCCTTTCCCACCCAGGGGAGCATGAGAACATCCCAGGGGCCCGGTGGTTCCCAGCTGGCGGGAGGGTTTGGCTTGGGACAGCAGGTGCCCATAGGGGATGGGCTCAGTGGCAGCTGGATGAGCTGTGTCACCTTTGCCCACAAGTGGTGGCTTAGCATGAGAGCATCTGGCCCAGGGAAGGCTCCTGTAACCCCTGAGCTCATAACTGAGGAGCAAGCACTGTGGTTGGTCCACATCTCCAGGTGAGCAGGTTTTGTGGCTGGAGCTCTGCTGGGCACATCCTGAGGGCCAGGCAAGTTGGTGGTCCCTTGGGGATGCACATCCTGGCCTGTACATCTGGGAGCTTCTCAACAGTTTGGGAATCCTGACTGTGGCTGGGTTTTCTCTGCAGTGGATTTGCTGGCTATTGCAAATTCAGAAAGGTTCAAGATTGAAACTTCCTCTTCCTCTGCTAGGACTGTGAGATGAGCCTTGAAGCCGTTTGTGAGCCCTGCACACAGTTTCAGCAGGGAGCAGCAGCCTGTCAGAAGAGATGAGCAGTTACCAACTGGGTTGCTGGATCCTGCTGTGCCTTTTGTGCCATGACTGATGTCTGAAAGAGGAAAAGGTCCCTTTCACCCTGAGAGAGATGCCAGCCCTTCTCGCTGCTTGCTGGTGGGCAGTGTGAAGAGTAGTCATCTGATTTCCCCACATGGAATGATGACACCCCAGGTTCCATATGATCCTTGTTCCATCTTCGTCAGCCCATGTGTCATTGACTAATTTTTTTTTCACTTATGTGTCATTAAAATAAGCCTTCTCTGCAATAAGGGTAAGACCAGAAGAAGTGTGAAGCCCGAGCAGTGCTGTGCATCCTGGCACTGTTCTGTAGTGCTGTTATCCCCTGGGCTCCACTCACCAGGTTTTGCACACTTCAGGGATTGCCAGTGTTGCTGATCTGAATTGCCTTAAAACATCCTGGGTTTTGAGTCCTGGTTCTCTGGTGCTGCCTTGGTTTCCTACCCTGCCTCTCCCAACAGCCACATCCAGGATCCTCTCAGAGCAAGAAGGCACTGGAACATGGAGAGTTTTCGGGCAAGTCTGGGGCACCTCACTGCCACTGGGTATGTAGAGTCAGCTTTATCCCTCTCTTTCCCTCTGTCTTGATAGCTATTGTATGGCTTTTTCACAGAAAAGCCCCTTTCCTAGTTAAAATTGTCCCTCAAAGGATAGCTGAGGCTGGTGTCCAGCAGTGGGAGACAGAGATTGCCTGGCTGGGTTTAACCCTCGGGAGAGGCTCTTCTCTCCTCCAGGTTTTCTGGTTTCTGGAGAGTCACTCCAGATGTGAGGCCTGAGATATTATATTCTTTCCCAAATGTTTGTTGCCATTAGACATTTGAATAGCTTTATGAGACATTTCATCCTGTCTGTAGTGGCCAAATTCTTGTCCTTGGAAACTTCCTCTGGCACTGCAGCTTCAGTGTGAAACTGTGTTCTCTGTTTGTCACCCTTAAACAATTTGTGTTTGGCCTCCTCTTAAGAGGCAGGGAGACCACCACTCACTGCCTCTTGTCCATGTAAAACCTTTGAAATACAGAGCTGGTCTAACAATTTCCACAGAAGCCAGTAGCCTCCTCTTTCTCCCTCCAACATCCTCTAAATAAGCATTAAAGCCTCAACCACTGCCAATGAGGTGACCCCTCAGAATTACTCTATTATGATTTTTATAGAATAACACAATGTTTTCCTGTGCTTGCATTAACAGAGGAACAGCTGCATCGCACTTAGTATTTATTTCTCAATAAACGCCATGAATTTCCCTGTCCTGTTGCTTCCAGGGGAGATCTCAGCCCCAGCTACTCAGGGAAGTTAGCAGGGAAGTAGAGATGGGTGAGACCAGAGGCACCCAGAGGAGGACAGTATAACCCCCCCCAAGTGATCATCTCAAGAAAGCCCCCTAACCAGTGTTTATGAACTTCCTCTGCTAACACACAGGTACTTGTTTTTCCAGGATGAGAGCCCGTGTTTACTGTGAAGACTTTCTGTTCCCCAAGGTGCACAGAACTATGGCAGACCTGTGGTGGATTTACTCCAAACCTGTCCCAGCAGACGGCAGAGAGCTATGGACCTTGTTTCTGCAGTGTTCCTGCATTACAGCAGTGATAGGAGGCCTCTTTTACAACTGGATGTTTGCTTCCCTGGAGTACTCCTGGCACCTCTCCGTTGCCACGACCATCTCCTTCAGCCTGTTCCTTCTCCTGACTCTCCTTTTGGTGCATCCCGCCCGTTGTGTCTTCAGCATGATCATGCCCACATTAGGCACCAAGCAGGGCCGGAAGCTTCTCTTCTCAACCTGCATCATGATCGCAGTGGTGAACATAACACCCAACATCATAAGCAACATTAAAACCATACTGCAGGTCATTCAGTGCATCTGCAAGAATTCCTCTGACAGCCTTCTGAACTCAACTGCCCTGCTAGAGAAAGTTTCCTGGGAGTTTGGGGATGCAGTCCAAGAAGCCATTCCTTCCATGTATAAGCCTATGAATGGACATTTTCGCTTTTCATTACTTCAGAACAGCTCCCTGATTTACCAAAAAATGCACCTTGCTGGTGAGAAAATTACCAGAGAGTTCTTGTCTGTTGAGGTACTGGTCAAAGACTCTGTACGAGTAGCCAACAGACTGGCTGCTGGTTTCTTCATGCTCTATCTCTGTTTTGAGTCCACCTGGTATTTGAAAAATTATCTCACCAACCTCCGCTTCAACAATTTTTACATCACCAAGAAGCTGGAACGTTTAGCCATGGACAGAAGAGCAGCTCATCTCCTGGTGGGCTCATCCAAAAAACTCATCCGACCAACAGGCTTGAAGCTGTCCAGGGAAGAAGTGGTGCTGTGCCTCGTGCAAGCCATGCTGGTGACGGTGGCCCTGATGCTGATGCTGGTGGTGGTGGCCATGGACCACTTTGCATTCAGCGTGGCAGACACGGCAGTGAGAAAGGCAGCTCAGTTCTCCGCCGTGCCCGTCACTCTCAGCATCAAATACAAGGTGAGCCCTGGGGTGTCCTGCCCTGCCCTGTGTGGGGACCCACTCTGTGTCCCTGCAGGGAGGCGGTGGTGGGGATTGCAGTCTTTGTACTCTTATTTACACAATCCTGACTTCCCTCCCCAGCAGCCAGCAGGATGAGCAACAAGCTTTGGGGGAGGAGGCAGTGCCACAACCTCAGCTGCTCAGGGGCAGCTGTTGAACACTGAGAATGTCTCCTCATCCTATTGCAAGGGCTGTTTCTTCAGTAGAAATCCCTGCTTGCTGGGTTTGTTGTTGCCCTCTGCAATCATTTCCACAAACCTCCCCAGTTTCCAATTCAATATTCTTTGGCTTGGTGTTTTAAATTCCCTCTTCTGCCACACAGCCAGCCTCCTTCCCCAGCCCAGGATCCTTAGTGCAGATACCTGCTTACAATGGGATTACAGGAAAACAGTCAGGGCCTAGAAAAAGCCTCTAATATTCAAATATCCAGCCATGGTCTGGATGGTGTCTTTCACCATAAAACTCACACAAGGAATGCCTGTTTTGAAGCCTGTTCCAGTGGATGAAGATGACAGATAGCACTGGCTCTCACCCTGCCCAGTGCTCAGTGCCTACACATTGCACTGTTACTCAGCCTGAAGTGATCACACCCTTCGGCGTCCTTCTCTTGTGCTGTAACAGTGATGCCACCTCGCCAGGCAGATATTTCTGTAGTAATCAGTTGATTTTGGTTTCTTCACTCCCCATTTACATTTTAACTCTCCTTATTTCAGGCTGAAGTAGGGATCCTGCCCTTTCTATTCAAAATTTTCTGGCGTCCTTCTGAGGCATTACTGCTCAGGGACTTCAACAGGACCTACCACCATCACCTGATCTTCAGCTCTGCCCGCTGCAGGATCAGCCCCCCCACGCCTCCCAACCCCTCTGTGCTGCTCGTTGTGGGGCTGCTCTTCTGCATCCTCTACGCCACCGTGTTCCTGGAAACCTACGCCCGGCGCCTGTGCCGGAGAATCGCCGCCTCCTTCTTCCAGAGCTGGGAGGAGAAGAGAGTGCTTCACCTGTACAGGAAACTGTCCAGGAGGCACAGGAAGGAGCAAAACTCTGTGAAGGGTGCTTTGGGAAGTCAGGGGGATGTCTGATACCACAGCACAGGCTTCTGCCACAGGATCACACATCTTATTTTCCAGAGTTAGAGAAGTGTTTGGAGCTTGGGGGAAAAATACTAAAAATACCCCCAACAACTTAAAAAAAAAAAAAACTAAAAAAAAAAAGAAAAAAAGTTGAAATGTCACATTTTTGCATTAATTTGAGAAAAATGGGCTACATTTCCTTTTTCTGTGTTATTTTAATACCTAGAAGAAGGTATGGAGTCAGCTGTTGTATATCTGCAGCACTGGGCAAGGCTAACTGAGAAACAGATAGGAGTTGGGGTCTGGGAGGAGCTCATTTACCTTCTCCACCACATCTGTGCTGGAAGAAGTACATACTTCCTTTCTTTCTGAAGTTATACCTTCAGGCAACAAAAAGGGAAAGTAAATTCAAGATCAATATGAACATGAGAGGCACACCCTGGGCATGAGTGGTGGAAATCAGCCCATGAGGGCTTTATAAAATCTCTTCAAAATGGCTGTTCAAAGTAAAATATAAATCAAGTAGCTGCAGGACCTCAGAAGAGAATGAGAACAGTCAATAAAGGTCAATTTGGGTGTCAATCTCTTTTCCCAAGTAAGAAGTGATAGGATGAGAGGAAACAGCCTCAAGTTGTGCCAGTAGAGGTTTAGATTTGATATTGGGAAAAAAAATTCTTCAAGGTTTACCAAGCACTGGCAGAGGCTGCCCAGGACAGTGGTAAGGTCATCATCCCTGGAGGGATTTAAACGACACAAAGATGTGGAATTGGGGACATGTTTTAATGGTCCCTTGGCAGTGCCGGGTTAATGGTTGGATTTCATGTTGGGTTGTTGGGTTGTTTCAAGCTCAGAAATTATGTAATTGTATCAGAATTCATAAATGCATCACTTGGGCAGCATCTGAAATGTGTTATTTTTGATAGAGAGGCAGATTGGGCACCTCTGTAGGAGCCGAAGGAGAGGGAGATAAATCCCTGCCAGGTTATAAACTAAGCAACTTCACAACTTCATTTCTTTGAAGCATGTCTATTATTTTCCTCCCTTCTTCCATTAAAGTCTTCATTAAGGTAATTATTTGACATAATGCACCTCAATGAGATTAAATGACAGAAATTAAGTGGTAGCTGCTGCCAGATGCACTGAATTTTCTTATCTTCTGTGGTACTTGAAACAAGTATGTTTGGATTTTATTTTTTTAAGCATCTATCTTACAAAACCCTAGTGAATTCATCTCCCCAGGTTTTTTAATGTCCTGTTGTTTTCTGATGATTAATCCAAGCACCTTTGTGCCTCTACAGCAACTGGGGGCTTTGTCATGGTGTTTCTGTAGAAAATGCCCTGTGCTCTGCTGTTTGGGTGGAAGCAAAAATATTTCCACTGAGTAGCTAAAATTATCTGGAGCTGGGGGTTCAAATAGCTGGGAGGAGAGAAGCCCTTCAGACAGCAAACCATCCCAGCAGCATGCTGTCTTCCAACAAGGACAACTTGAAAAAGAGTTTTTCCTCAGGAAGACTTATCTTTTTGACATCAGCCATGTTGTCCCTGGTGCCAAATTGGGCTGTCATGTTTTCCCCAGACAGAGGAGGCAGAGCTGCTGGAAATTGCTCTGCTCTCCTGAGAGGCATTGTTCCTCAGCCAGATAAAGGTGTGACAAAATAGAAAACATTGCCATTATAAAGCTGTATTGCCCACTGGAGGGGTGGGCTGCCTTGCCAAGGTTTGCTTGATGGTGCAAGAGAGAAATACTGAGCAAATTATCCAGCAGGAAATGTTAATTTATTCACATATTTTTTATTAAGTAGAACCAATGTACAAGTCTTGTTATTTGCTGAGGGATTTTCATCCCTCAGAGCCCCTCCATACTCATACCCTCACTCCTGCTCATCAGGGCTCCCGTGTCCTTTGTTTTCACTCAGCACATCCCTCCCCTGCCACAGGCAGAGGAAATGGGGAGCAAGGCTTTATCCTGTGTCACTGTCCACCTCCTCCCCGGGGAAAATCCCTGCTGGCCAGTGCTGCTCCTACCCCTTCACTCATTTGCTGTCCCTGGCTGCAGGGAAGTGTTTCAGCACCCCTGGCTTCTGGGTTTGGACGTTGGTGAAGTTGAAAGTTCAGGGTCAGAGGTTGGTGTGCAGTGAGGCAGAGGCAGGGCTGGGTGCCCCGAGAGGGCTGGGGAACCTTTGGGGATGTCTCCAAACTCCCTGGCTGTGGCTCATTGGTGCCAATGCCAGCCCCCAGCTTTGCTGGTGCCGTGGCCCTGCTGCCAGGGAATTGTCATTCACTCAAATCCGCTGCAGCTGCCACCAGATGTGGCCCTGGATCTGTATCCACAGCTGCCATTCTTCCCAGGAGTTACCACCACGTCAGGAGCTGTCAGCCTGCCAGGACACACAGTTTTGCTTGCCTGGTTTCTTCTTTGCACTTACTGAGATTTGAGGCTTCTTAATTATCTAGAGAAAAATTTAATCACAAGAGAGAAAAGCCCCTGGATTGCTTTTTCCTCCGCCAGTGCAAACCCAGGGACAGAAAGACACTCACACAGAGAACAAGTTCTACCCTGAAGCCTCTGATTCCCTTGGAATTTTGTGGTGTATTTTAGTGAAGGGATGGAGGTGAAGTGACTCCATTTCCTCAGCCTCAGGTATATTAGGTAAAATATATGCTAAGTTCCTGCTTATGGCTAGCTGGAAGGCAAGAATGAATGGCCTTGGTATGCTGAGGAGCAAGTGTAAATAATCCAGCTCAGACAGTCTCTAGGAAAGATCTCATTCATAGCCACAAATCTGCATCTACCAGAGCAGACAGGCAAGCAAAATCCTTTCTCCGGAAGCATTTTCTGATTTTACAGCAAACTCCATTTTTATTTCATTTACCCTATCTATAGTATTTGCACTGTAATTGCAATGGAGAAGAGACACTTCCATGCACCAAATTTTAGAAAAGGAAATATTACTGGACATTAATAAAAGCAAAAAACTACTTCATAGCATTGTGCATATGATTCCTAGTGAGAGTTTCTCAAATCCTGGTTCTTTCCACTGTAGATTGTGTCAGGGTTTCACTCTGAACTCAATGCCTCACATTTTGCAATAGAAAATTTCCAAATTGGTTGTAACTGGCTTTCAGCCTGCAACACAAACAGTGGAAATGAGGTAGAGGCAACACTGGTTATCCCAGAAGGCTGCTAAGAGCCAGAATGTGGGTACAGAAACCAGTAATCCTCCAGGCATGTTTCTCGGTCCCCTGATTTCCAGAACTCTGAGCACATCACTGATTCTTGGTGTTCAGGTACTCAGAGAAGCCCTGAGATGTGTGACTTCAGAAAGAAACTCCAGGGGTTCACAGGATAACACTGGCACGTTGAGGAGAAGCTGAAGAAATGGAGTCAGTTCACCTCCATCCCTTCAAGCCCTTCCCAAGGACTGAGGCAGAGGCAGTTCTCTATTTCTTTGCTGATGAGCAATGACTAAATTGCCAGAAGATGTTTTCAACACACAAACTGAAGATGAGAAGTACTAGGATTTCAAACATTTCTTACCTAGGTGATATTCCAGTTGAACATTTTGTAATTCCTCATCCCACCTGGAAAGCTGGGGAGATGATTTCATGTGTGAGAAGGGAGAGAGGCCAATTCTGTGAATTTATTTCCCAAGAGATTTAAAATAAAACGGCCAGGGGTCTGACTAGTCAGGGGTGAGCCATAGCTTGGATGAGAGCTTTTCCTTTGAGGTAGATTGAAAAACTGAAGCAGCCAGGTTGAAAGGCTGAAAGCTTCCTCTTTTGCATTAGGAATTAAGCTGTTCAGACAATCAAGTGGGAACTCTGTGAATTATAGGAGGGAGCAGGTCAAGCCAAGGTTGTGGCTGGGATGGGATGAATCACCTTTTCCTTTAACCAGGAGAGGGTAGAAATTGTTCCATGTGCTCAATGCTTTGTGCTCTGCACTGCCAGGGCATCAGCAATGCCAGGTTCCAACCACAGTGAGGGAGGGAGGAACTTTGGTCCCATCTAGACCTTTCCTAAAAACAGATTCCTAAAATCATGTGAGTTTTGCTCTCTCAGGAGCAGCTGGTGATACAGGTGTGGTCCTGGGCTCTGCAGGAGGTGAGTATGGTGCTCTTGATGGGGCTGATGGGACAAAGGAGCTTTCTCTGACATTAGAATAAATTCCTCTAAAAGCAGGGAGAGGTTTGCCCTCTGTCTGGACACTGCAATGAGCAGTGCACACAGAAAAGACTAAAAAATATTTGAAACCACAAACTGGGTGGAGGCTCCTGAGCAGCAAGAGCTGCTGCAATTTCACCATCTTTTCTTTCAGACTAACCACAGCAGCTCTGAGGAGCGGAGGCTGATGGATCAGAGATATATTTTGGGGGGAAGATCTGCAGCAGCAAAACCAGAGACGTCAGCTTTAGTCAGGCTTTCTTCTGTCCTTTCATGCCCTAGTCAGCTGTGTAGGATGCAGGGATGGAGCTCAGTGATGAAGAACTTTACAGACACCATTTCCAGTGTTTCCTGGCTGTTTGCACCAGTGCCAGCCAAGGACTTGGAGCATTTTGTTCCCTCCATTTTGTCATACTTGCTTGGTGGGACATGCAGCCATGGCATGAGCCCAGACCTGGACACCAAGTGAGAGTGGGCTCGTGTTTCCTCCCTGATGCATGTCATGGCTCTGCCTGCTTGGGTGGGGAGCAGGAGCAGGGCTGGAGGCTGCTGTGCTCTCCCAGGGCTGTGCTCATCAGGTGTGCAGAGTGTGCTGTACCAAGTGCTTGCTGTTACAGAGTTATGGTCTTGACATTTGGATGTCACAGAATATTAAATAACCCATAATTACAGTCTAATTGTTCTGCCAGAGTTTTTATTCCTTCATTATATCGCATGAAGAGCTTTTATCTCCCCTCAGCATTATTGTGGCTATTATCCCCCCAGGATGCCCCTCCAGCATTCATCCATCCACATTACTGTTCTGGGAACTGCCAGTCTCTGTCCTGATTCCAGGCACATCCTCCCCTGCATGCTGTCCTCGGGATGAGCACTGGGATGGGTGATTGAGGTAGGATGTGTCATAGACAGTGCCCCAAAAGCACATCAGAAGAGGTGTCGTTTTTCACAGCATACCTCCAAGCCTTGCTGGTTCTGGCAAAGGCTCAGCTTTGGCTGCCCAAACCACAGTTTTCTCTTACAGACATCAAGACTCCAGAAAGAGTGGCGCTCCCAGTGCTTCCATTTCTTTGTGCTGCCCTGAAAGCCAATGCTTCCACTTGCTTCTCTCTTTTTGCTTATCCAGGCAGATTTCCTGCAGGACTGAGCACACTGGAGCAGGTGGCAGAGTTTATTGGTGACAGCAAGAGTTGTGAACCCTGACCTGATGCTGTGGCTAATGCCCAAGTCCTGCAGGGGCCATGGGGTGTGCAGTGATGCCATCCATGGATGTTGGGCTCAGTGGGAGGGAAAGGGACACTTTGGGCCTGTTCTCCCATGGCACTTCCAGGCTCCCACAGCCAGCCCAGAGCAGCACTGCTGGTGGCACAGGGTGGGGAATCCCCTGGGATGACAATGTGTGTTTTCACAGGCTTTGTAAAATATGCTGTGTCCCATGCACACTTGGCCTCACTCAAACCTGCACAGAGCATCCTTTTCCATTCTGGTATTCTCTGCAGAGCTGGATAAATCCCCAGTGGTTTGGTTCATTGACTTATCAAATCAGTCCAATGCATGTTGCTGCTGAATATTTTATTTTATTTTATTTTATTTTATTTTATTTCATTTCATTTCATTTCATTTCATTTCATTTCATTTCATTTATTTTATTTTTTATTATTTTTTTTTTTACTATTCAGGCTGCTCAGTCTTTCCAGGAGCTACCTGGAGCAGAGTTTGAAGGATGCACTTATTAAAATGCTAGTGGGGACAGTTCACAAATAAACTGTACTCAGAAATCAGAGGCTTGTGAATGGCTGGCCCTCGCCAAGCCCCTCATTTGCAATATCTGTTTTCATCTGTTTGATAATTCTGGGGCTGTGAGAGCCTTTTTCCTTGAGGTCTCAGGCTGTGAACACAGCAAGGAAGCAGGGGAATGGCGAAGGGATAATTTTCCTGTTTGTGACAGTGGCCTCACTTGACTTTCTTTAAAAGCTAAAATTATAGTTATTAGCTGAAGAAGAATCACCAGTTTCTTTGTGTCCTGAAAGCATTTGCAAGACATGGTACATCAAAGATTTAATAGCAACAGATCTTTAAAAGAGATTATTCAAACCAGAGAGCAAGGTACCCAGAAGCCAGGAGGAAACTCTGAGACAGGGAAGAGAGGATCATGAGATGACCCACAGAGCTGCCTGTGCTCCCTGAACGTGAATTAACCAACCCCTGTCCTCATATGGGCATGGGGAAGCATCCTTTCCCGGGGACAGCACTACTCCAGGCTCGATGCTACAATGAGAGGCTGGAGCTCCTTAGGCCTGGCACCACCAGCTCCATCCTGTGGCTGCCCCACAGGAAACGCTGCCTGAAGATAGTCTCATCTTCAAGTCTGGAGTGGTTTCACCCACAGAAATCCACATCACTGCCTTCCTCTTAATTGTTTTCCATTCCTTCAGTTTTCAACGTTTTCCATAACGCTGCTCCCTTCCACATTTCTGGCTCAGATGTGATGCAGCCCAGGTCTGTGAGCTAGACCCTCCAGGGCTGTTCACAGAAATCAGTAGAAAACCATCAGGGTTTTTTTGCCCACATTTTGTGTTCATGAAGCACAAACCCAGATGGATTTTGCATCTGTTTAATTCCTTGACAGCTGCCTTCTTTGCTTGATCTCTGAGGGCAATAACCCAGAAAGCCCCAAAGCAATTTACTTATTGACTGTGACTCCGAAGTATGTGAAGATGATTTTGACAGAACTTCTCTCTCCTTGGTCTTTCTGATCAAACAATAGCTGCTGCTTCTGTCAGACTGACTCATTCCCCATCTCTAGTGGCACTTGTCAGCCCTCAGGCTGCTCAGCAGAGCCACCAGCACCTTCCTGCCTGGTCCCTGCTGAGCTGCAGGAGTGCAGAAGTGGGAATCACTTCCCCACCATCACTCGCAACTCAAAATTTGGCCATTGCCTAGGGCCCCAAACCCTGTAACCAGTGTCTCAGAACCACTTGTGGTTTTTGTAATTACACTTCTCCACATTCACTGGCACCACATGACACTGCCACCTCTGTGCCCCAGCTCTAGCAGCAGAGGTTTTATGGGTTTAATATTTGTAGCAATGAAGCCCAAGGGAATGGAAAGAAGTTTTTCACAGATTTAGGTAGGAGGATCGCTTTCTTTTAGCTTTGTTTATTTAATATATGAAGCCTCAGAGTTCTTTTCTGTTCATAGGACTAAGGGAGCTGCCCAGTGAGGCTGTGTGAGAGGGATGAGCTGCAAGAAGACTTCATGGACATCAGCCAGTGCTGAACTGCCTGAGTACCCAGCCTGTACTAACGGAGCTGCACAGACACCCCTTTCCAAAAACAGCCCTGCCAGCACCCAGGGGCATGGCCATTCCCGTTTGGGGACCTCAGGAAAATGAAGATTTCTCTCTGATGTTTCAGAGAGTGGGTGGTGGCAGGTATTCATAAAGGATGGTGGTGCCAGGCAACACCAGCAGAGAATGAAATGCTGATGTGTGCTAAAAGAACAAAACATGGACTTTTAACTAAAAAAATCAATGTCTTTGGCCATCAAAACATTTATATTTAAGTCAAACTAGAAGAAAATATTTTTGTAAGTGTCAAGCTGGGTAGCCTCTTAAATACACACCTCAGTCACATCCTGAACATCACAGTTACTGAAGGAGTATCTAAAGGGAATATTAACCAGTCATCACAGCAAACCTCACAATTTTGACAACAGAATCCCCCAGTGAGTGCCTTGGGCATGTGAAAAATGTTTTTGTGATTCATGTCAATTGTCCATGGAATCAGCAAATGCTTGTATCTGCTGTGTTGAAAGAGGACACCTTCCCCGGGATAACTACAAAGAACAGTTCTGAAACTTTCTGACCGAATAGCCAAATAAAGCATTGAAAAAGAAAATAGAAGTATAGTAGAGTGAAGAGATGAGGTGGCAAAACAAAATCTCTGATGCTTAGAATAGAGGAAGCTGTGGCAAAGCTAAGGGATATTGCAACAAAGCAAAAGTAAAAAAAAGGCGGAGGAAAAAGAAAAACCTTGGGAACCATTAGACAATTTGCCCCCTCCCTATCAAGGGCAGGAAACTCCCTCCTCCCCTGAGAGGCCCCGGAGCCTGACGGCTCCACCACTATCACCAGCATCTTGTAGGACTCGGAGCAAGAGGAGAGAACAACGCGAGGAAAATAATTCTAGTGGGGAGGAGGAAGATCAAAAGAAGAGACTATTCCCCTTTAGAGAAGTACCTGTGGGGGGAAATGGAAGGGGAATAGGGTTTGTAACAGTCCCACTTAATACTGGGGATGTAAGAGAATTTAAAAAGGAAATGGAGCAGCAGCTTAAGAACCCTTTAGGGGTTTCCAAGAGATTAGACCAATTTTTAGGCCCAAATACCTACACCTGGCATGAGCTTCAAGCTAAATTAGGAATACTATTTACTACTGAGGAAAGGGAAACTACTAGGCAAGCAGGAATGAGAGACTGGGAAAAAAGACACCAGCAGAGTCCATGTGGTGATCAAAAAATGGCCTAATCAGAGACCAGATTGGAATCACCAGAGGACAGACAAAATATGAAGGACCTTAGAGATATCATTGTGCAAGGGATAGGAAATACAGTACCTCGAGGGAAAAATATTTAACAAGGCCTTCAGTGTGCACCATGAAAAAAATGAATCACCTACAGATTGGCTTGAGAGGCTCAGAAAGAGCCTGCAAATATATTCAGGAGTGGACCCAGATTCCCCAGTAGGAGCAGCATTGCTTAAAACTCAATTTGTGGCAATATCATGGGGAGATATACAGAAAAGGCTAAAGAAATTAGAGGATTGGCAGGACCAAGGTCTTCAAAAACTGTTGCGAGAAGCCCAAAAGGTGTATGTGAGGCGAGACGAAGAGAAACAAAAGGCAAAAGACAAGATATCCGTGGCAACTGTGAAGGAACCTCAGAAGGGGGAAAAGAAAGCATTTAGAACAGAAGGACAAAGACCTAGGGGAGATTATAAGAAACCTTCCCAAATTAGAAACCCCGGACATGGTCCTGCTGATTATCATTGCTATGGGAGAAGAGAACATACAAAGTGAAGCTGTAAGCAAAGATGAAAAGATGAAAAAATGTTTGCAGAGGACAAATAGAGGTGTCCCCTAAATTCTTTGTAATGTTTTTCACTAATTCTTCCTTGAATTTATCTTGTACTCCTCCTTTATCTGAGTATCCCCACATTCCACCTTTGGTAAAACAGAGGAATGTTTCTCCCCGGGGACAAAACTGATAGTTTTTAGGGGTCCATCCTCCCATTCCTGAATTTGTTGCCACCCAGTAACTCTTCTCTCGTATTGTGCAGGTTTCAAGTTTTCCTGGCTCATAACATCTTGCATTAATAGGAGTGTGTGCTGCAAATGCTCGGGCCATGGTCCGGCCATGCTTCACATTTTGGTAGCACTTTAAGCAGGGATTGGTTATCCCATTCCATGGAAGACTCAACAGTACCATAAGGCCCCACAGTTTTATTATCCCTCTGCCTCCTTCGCCTACCAGTGCAGAAATGGAAATCCATGTTAACTGACCATTGGTGGAATAATTTGCTTGAAGGAGCCTGGTGGATGAAGTTGGGGTTCATGTTGCCGTGTTCTGTATTAGGCCTATTGTTTATACCATGTATGATTCCATGCTTTATTAGGCAAATACATTCAGTAATTCAGGGAATGCAGATTTCAGCAATGCCCATAAACCCTAAAATAACAACCATGGGAAAAAAAAACCTCACTCCCTTATGATAGTCAAGGCCAAAGCAGAACCAAATATAACTGCAACTCAAAAAGTATGAGCTTGATTTGAAGCAAAGACACAAATGAATAATATAAAGAAAAAGGGGAAGGATTGTGGAAAATGTTTTTGTGATTCATGTCAATTGGCAATGGAATCAGCAAATGCTTGTATCTGCTGTGTCAAAAGTGGATGTGTTCCCTGGGATAACTACAAAGAACAGTTTTGAAACTTTCTGTTTCAAGAAATAACCAAAAAAAGCATTGAGAAAGAAAACAGAAGAAGTATAGTAGAGTCAAAAGATGAGGTGGCAAAAATGACTCATGCTTAGAATAAAATAGGGGAAGCTGTGGTAAAGCTAAGGGATATTGCAACAAAGCAACTAAATGCTTATGTATAATAAAAAGTTTGATGCACTTGTACAAGACTAAAATTATTTAGCAGACACTAGTGAAGGACCTCCCTCCAGATGACCACGAGCAGGACAGGAAGCCAATGACCACCTGGAAAGATAATTAAATTGCTGGTCCCAGCTTATTGATATTTGCTGATTTGGACTAACACAAGCACACTGGAAAATGCTTTGGAGGCTTAAAAACAGTATATATACTCTGGTGAACTTGTAGTGGTGTGTGCCGTGAGTGGAGCAGTGACTCCCTGGCCACCCAGCGCTGCTTGCTTGCTTTCTTTAAAATAAAAGATATAAAAAATAAAATTCGGTTTGGCAATCAAAATTTTATATCAAGCAGACACAACCTCCCCCCCAGCCCAGCCCCAGCCTGGTGATTGACACAGAGCAGCTCAGGGACAGGCAGGAGGAGCTGTTTCAGTGGGGTGCTTTAATGCTGTTGTTATCTGCACTAATAACTGCTGGATTGTCTGTACCACAGAGCAAAGCATCCAGGGAAATTATTATCTGCAATTATCCTGCACAGTGTTCCAGGTCTGAACCAAAACAAAGCTTTTTCCAGTGTCTACAGGAGTCTGTCTTGGTTTCCTGATCCCACAAAGCCAATTCCAGGAATGGGTTTGAGGAAGCAAATGAACCCCAACTCCCTTCTCAGGACATTTGTGCCAGATTTGTCCCTTCTCCTCTCCCACACACAGCTGTATGACACAGTCCACATCCTGAGCACTTGCAGCATCACTGTGAGACAGAGCAGTGGGATGAAGTGCTGGAATTGTATTTGTGTTAGAGTCACTCCAGAGCACTGAAATAGACAACCCCTTGGATTATGTGAGCAAACACACATGCCCACCCTCCCAGTCCTTCCCACAGAAGTGCAGTAAGGGACAGAAGCTGCCATGCCTCTCAAACCCGGGGCTGTAGAGGGCAGGGGTGTGAGGCTGGCTGGGACACAGAGGGCCTGGTGCAGGCTGCCAGTAGGAAACCAAATAGAAAGAGAAGAAGAGAATAATTGTCCTTTAAAACTGACCCACAGGTGAATGAAATATCATGGGAAGTAGTGAAAAACAACATGCATTTTTGTCTGCCAAAGAGTAGCATAAGGTTTCCCAGAGCAAAGGGGAAAATACTATTTGCCACAGCAAGTCAAAGCCTGGGGACAGAGTGCTGCTCTTTGGGCTGAGTCAAAAGGCATTTTATCCACTCAGGTTTGTGCAGCCCAGGTTTAAAAATTTGCCTGTGAAATGCTGGACTTGAATCACTCAGCATGAGAATGATCCTTCACACTTTGGATATCCACCTCAGTGTCTGGGATTCACAGGACACCTCTGCCTTTAATTGAAATCTAATCTAATAAAAAAGAGAGTTCTCCCCTTGTCCTTTCCTCCACTCCACAGGTTAGGGACCCCTTAGCGCAATTGCTCTTTCAATTTGAAAATGCATTTTCCAACAGAGATATCAGGAGCAAGCATGGAGCTGGCAGCAAATTGTGGCTCCTGCTGACCATCAGAGATACACTGGATGTCCCAGCCTGACCACCAGGGAGATACCAGATACTCCAGCCTCATTGCTGGAAAGATCTGGAATCTCCCAGTCCAGGACTGGTTAAGCCTCCTCCCTCAGAAGTGCCACTGTGCTTGTTTGGGACAGGGATGGCTACAGGAAAGACAGCACCAGGCGGTCACTACCCCATGCTCAGGGATGCCATTCCTCTGCCCCAGCGCAAGGCAAACGGGAAAGGCTGTGAATCTCACTGGCATCGCTCTGCTCCCATCCTCCTGAGGATGAGGAATAAAGGACTCCTCACCCTCAGCTCCCCTTGCCTTGGGGGAACAGTGAAGCCTGTGCCTCGGCTGGGGACAAAGGCACCCACAGTCCGGGGTCCCACTCACTGCTGGGGTACGTTCAGCTTCTGCGCTTCCCCACCCTGGGATCTCTCACCTGCACCCCCATCCCCTGCCGGGGCTCCTTTCCTTCTCCTCCTCCTCCTCCTCCTCCTCCTCCTCCTCCTCCCGGTCCTGCTCCGCGGTGCGCTAGGACCCGGCGGGCGCAGGCGGGGGATGCCGGCGGGAGGCGATGCGGGGTCCCGGAGACCGAGGTAGCCCCGGGGGGCTGTGGGCTGTCCTGGGGGAGCCTGGTGCTTCCCGGGGGTCCCGGCGGCTAAGGGGAGTCCTGGAGGGCCCCGGGAGCCTGGGGGGTCCGGACAGTCCCGGCTGGTTCACGGGAGCTCCTGGAGGGTCCCCGGGACTGGGGGGATCCCGGCCGCTCCCTGCCCCTCCAGGCGGAGAGTTTGAAGGGGAGAGGGATGCAAGGAGCAGGGCTGCTGCGAGACCTGGGGTGAATCGTGGAGGAAAAGGGGAGGGAGGAGCCGGGGTGGGCGGGAAGGCGGGGAGGGGGCTCGGGGGCAGCCCCAGCTCCCCGCTGCCGCCGCAGGGTGCGCGGGACTCCGCCGGCGGCTGCAGGCACGATGGAGAACGGCTCGGCCAGCCCGGGAGCCGCGCTGGGCAGCGGCAACCAGAGCCTGGGCAGGATGCCCCGGCAGCCCCTGGAGCTGCAGGTGGTCACCATCCTGCTGGTGCTGCTCATCTGCGGCGTGGGCATCGCGGGCAACGCCATGGTGGTGCTGGTGGTGCTGCGCACCAAGCACATGGTGACCCCCACCAACTGCTACCTGGTGAGCCTGGCCGTGGCCGACCTCATCGTTCTGCTGGCGGCCGGGCTGCCCAACATCTCCGAAGTGGTGGCTTCTTGGGTGTACGGCTACGCCGGCTGCCTCTGCATCACCTACTTGCAGTACCTGGGCATCAACATCTCTGCCTGGTCCATCGCCGCCTTCACGGTGGAGCGGTACATCGCCATCTGCCACGCCATCAAGGCACAGCTCCTGTGCACCGTGTCCCGCGCCAGGCGCATCATCGCCTCGCTGTGGCTCTTCACCTCCCTCTATTGCCTCATGTGGTTCTTCCTGGTGGACACCACCCAGGTCACCTTCTCGGATGGGGCGCAGGTCATCTGTGGCTACCGAGTCTCCAGAAGCCTTTACATGCCCATTTACTTCTTGGATTTTGCTGTCTTCTATGTCATCCCGCTGGGGCTGGCAACTGTCCTCTACGGCTTCATTGCCCGCATCCTCTTCGTGAGCCCCCTGCCCGGCACCCCGCAGCACTCCTTCCTGGGCTCCATGCACCAGGGCAGCTCCCTCAAGCTCTCCTGCCGGGGCAGCAGGGGGGCCCTGAGCTCCCGCAAGCAGGTAGGGGCTCCCTGCTGTCTGGGCGTGCCGGGCTGCAGGCAGCTCTGCAGGGCTCAGGGCTTTGAGGGGCATTCTGGTAGGGGACAAGGTGGCACAGTTCTTTGTTTCCCTTCGTGGAAGGAGTGGGGACTGTTGGTTTGCTGCAAAGGAGCCCCTCGAGCCCAGCTGCGGTCTGGCAGCACAGATGAGCTTCCCTTGTTCTGGTCGGGCTTGGTAGAGCAGGACAGGGCTTCAGCCAGGGAGGCAGAAGTGCAGGCATTTTTGCTGGTTAATTAATTATTGATTACCTCCCTGAGGAGGAGAGGGCTGGGTCATGTTATGCCAGTGGGACTCACCTCTCAGACAGT
This sequence comes from Anomalospiza imberbis, assembly GCF_031753505.1. Classification (NCBI taxonomy): domain Eukaryota; kingdom Metazoa; phylum Chordata; class Aves; order Passeriformes; family Viduidae; genus Anomalospiza; species Anomalospiza imberbis. Next base: position 6,043,132 of record NC_089697.1, on the reverse strand, counting down.
ATCCTGTGCAGCTGAAGTCAGATTTAAAGGAGCAAAGAGAAGGGAGAACTGTCTTCCCTTGGAGCTCAGCCCTGGCTGCAGCCTCCCAGATGGGTGAGTTACCTCGGAGTCACAGTGGTGAGTTTGCGTTTTGGTGATTCCCGTATCTCTCAGCTGCCTGCTGTCTCCCCACGTCCTTCTCCTCCTTCTGTCCTCATTCTGTCCTCATTGCTCTGTTCACATGGACAATCACTGCCTCGTGTCCCATCTCTTTGGACAGGTCAGTATCTAGACATGGGACAGTCCCATTCTGAATAGCCAGAGCCCATGCCGTTTTCCTTTTAAAGGAAAGGGTTGCATCTGGGAGTTTGGCTTTAGTCCTTGAAATCACTGGTTCTGTTGTGATTTCCAGATAGCCCAAAGCAGACTTCAGCCTACCCTAAAGTCCTCCTGTTTCCTGCTCAGTAGCTTGTTGCCTGCCTTGCACAGGAACCTCCATTCCCCAGGAGAGACGAGTCAGGGTCACGGAGGGGAAGCAAACAGCTCAGAGAACGTGTATTTCTTCATGAACTTCTAAATCTTCCCAGTCCAGCTTTTCCTCCCTTTTTCTCTGAAAGGTTTAAAGCAAGTGCTGACTTCTTCAAAAGCATTTGCCTGCTCTCCCATGACCACTGGCAGCTGCAGCAGCCTTGGGCAGGGTATTTGGCAGCAAAGGCTCTCGACTGGTTGATGGATCTCTCCTTCCAGAGCAGCTGCTGGAGGGGCTGGAAGGGCTGTGCTGCTCCCCCTGCAATGCTGTGTCGTGGAGTGGCACAGCTTGCTCCAGCACCATTAGGACAAGTGGCTGCTGGGGCATTCCAACTCCTGGAAACACCTTGTGCTCTCCTTAATGTACACCAGGAGTGTACTGGAGATTATCATTACCTCCCAAAATATCCTAGCACGCAAAGACTTTCCCTGAATGGCCTGACATCACAGTGCTGCCATCATAAGGAATAAAGATGGCACTACGTTTTTGAACTGTAAAGCAATTTTCCAGGGCTTCTAGTTGGTGGGGGTGTGTAGCTCTGGAGGTGCCTCTGAACAGAGGACAGGCACTCACATCAGCATTCCTCCTCTGGCCTCTCTTTATAGGGGAACTGGCTCTTCCAGGCCCCATGCCCAGAGTAACCTGGGAAAGGGGTCTCTCAGAGGTGCCCATTTTCTCCCCTGCCTGAATGGCTGAGGGAGATTTTCTGTGGCTGTGCTCCTACACAGCCCCAGAACTGCACTACTTTTTGGGGTATGAGGATGCTGCTGTTCTCTCACTGGGGCTTCAAAAGCACCTAAATCCTGAGCAGGACAACACAAGGGGTGAGCTTTGCTGTATTTATCGCGTCTATGAACACCTCCAAGTCCGTATTTCTCCTCCCGGAGAGGGACCACTAGAGGGAGTGACGTTCCTAAAAAAAGGATGTACAAGTCAGAATGATGGAGCAGGACCAAGGAGGGAGGATGCTGGCTGGGAAGAATCATCTGTGGCTTCCTAGACAGGGGCAGAGGCTGGACACAGCTTTGTGAGATACCACTTGTACATTCTCTCATATCTTTCCCAAAAGACAGCAAACTGTGGCAGCAAACAACCTTCAGTCTTAGCAACAGCCTCAGCACTCACTGTATCACTTCAAGATCTTATTTTTGGGAGTGTCCTCACATTTCCATTAAACCACACACAGCAAACTCTTCTATTTTGGCCACCGTTTGGTGGCTTTTTCTTCTAGGGAAATTTTGTTGCCACAAGCAATGACTCCCAATTTCTACTCACAGCATTACAGGAAGGCATAGTTTCTTTTGATGAAGTAAAAAAACACTCCAAGAAAAGCTGAGAGACTCTAAATGTGATCCCAGTGCTTATGTCCATACTATGAACTGGATTATTGCACAACTCCCCTTCTGATGTTTGAAACACCACTGCCTAGACATGCATGTGGCATCATGCCGTACTTTAATCATACTTTCCCCTTTGGGGACGTGCGTATTTTGTTTGTATTTGTTTGAGGAGGATTGTCACCAGAAATAGCTGCTGAAATTATTAGGATAACTGGTTTTTAAGTGCAAAACCCCAATTTCCTAAAAAAGCTTATGTTGAGCTGAGGGCATTATTGTTACTTCTAAGTTCTCAGATTCTTTGTGTTCCCAATATCTTTATGTAGTACTCCCCTAGTGTGCTGAAAATTAAAGTAACCCATGGTAAGTAGCTAAGTAAGCCCTATATCAGCACAAGTAATGTAAGATTCCTTACAGTCTCCTCTGCTTCCAGGGTTGCTCTGTACCAGCAGCCTGGAACAATATAGGTGGTGTAGGAAACCAGGAAACCCTAGGGAAGGAGATTAAGTGTATCCCATGACACCCCTAAAACCGAGGTCCCCACCTTTAGGCAAGTATTTTCCCCATTCATTTACTGTTATGTACAATTTTCAAATTGGTTTTTGGTATAGACATTGCCATGGTTATCCCAGCCTATTTCCAGGGTGGTGAATAGTATTTCTAAAGAGATTTAGAGGCTCTTCAGTGGTAGATGAAAACCTATAATTTCTGGTTTTATTTATGCAAGATTATTTCCTGATTAAAATGGTTTCAGCAAGAAATAAGGCCATGGCTTGGATCTTTCTTTTAAATGCTTAGACAGAGAAACCATCTGCACCAGTGCTCCAGGTAGGAAAGTTCTGCTGGAGGTTTAGCACCATCTGGCTGTTTCTCTTTTTGCATCTCCCCCCACCAAGGTGACGAAGATGCTGGCTGTCGTGGTGGCCCTCTTCGCCGTGCTGTGGCTGCCTTACCGCACGTTGGTGGTAGTGAACTCCTTCGTGGACCCTCCGTACCTGAACACCTGGTTCCTCCTCTTCTGCCGCCTGTGCATCTACCTGAACAGTGCCATCAACCCCATCATCTACAACCTCATGTCACAGAAGTTCAGGGCTGCCTTCAGGAAGTTGTACAAGTGCCAGGAGAAGAGTGCTGAGCACCGTGCCCCGTCCACCACCCGGGTGTACTACAGTGCAGTGAAGGACTGCTCTCACGACAGCTCTGACCACAACCTCACCGAGCAGGAGGATCTGAGCAGGCTCCCTGCACCTGCAAAGAAGAATACACAAATCCTGTGAGCATGAAACAATGCAGGCAGTGGGAGCTATGTGGCTGTACACATTGTGCTGGAAGAGTGCCAAGAGGAATTGCTATGGGATTGCAGCGAGCTTCATTCAATACTTCTTCAGGGCATTTAACAAAACATATTGTTATAGGCAATTTAATTTGCTTTTCCTTAGTGCTGATTTATTCTTGTTGGTGAAGTGTTAGGCACATGTCAATATTTAGAATCTCTGAAGCATCTGTTGTTAAATATACCAGTGCCACCCCATTTTGTGTTATGTGCAAGTGCTGAGCTGGGCCAAAGCATTGAAAGGAATCCCAGGAACAGAAGTGCATTCAAGGAAAAAATACACCTCTTTTTTAGAGTGAGTCTCTCCTACCCAGATTGACACCCTGTAACACAGACACCCCATAGCAGCTGCTCCTCGGGAGTCCTTTTGAAGTTAATGGGGGCAATTAGGCACTTTCACGTGGCTCCTCTCATCTGACACTCTCCCGTGAGGAATACACATCCCTACAGAGAAGATGAATCCTTCCAAGATATGAGGCCACTGGCTGTAAATGGACTCTCAAGGGGAGACTCCTGCATTAGGAATAACCAAAGTTGGGTGTCATGAGCTTCGTGTCATGTCTCTGGAAACACTGCAGTGCTGGTAGCACAGAAACCCAAGGTCCAGACCAGATGGATTTGCTACAATGAACAAACTAATAATGAACAAACTAATAATGAACAAACTAATAATGAGTGTTCCCTAATGTAACAGAAGTACTTCCAAAGTTGTGGTCTGAGTTTCTTTTGGATAACTTCACCTTTCCTGTCCAAATTCTTCTGGTTGCTTCAGCTGGAAACTGTACTCTTGTCCTGTAAGCCCCAGTGTGGTATAGTCATTACCACAGAGCAGTGTTGCTCTCTTCCCCAGCTACAGGTGCATTTCAATGGCAGGTGAAGAAATTCTCTTATTTCCTGGGAATAACTTGTGAAGTTCATGAAGTGTTTTGTGATTAGTGACACAAATACTTATTGCTGCTGTTGTCTCGTAAACAAAGTAGATATTCATACCCTGCAGCATCCAGGAGACCAGTCCAAGGACACTTGCCCCAGACTTGCAAGAGACTATCTGGACTATGAGTAAAATCAAAAAGATTACAAATGAGCCAAACCCTAGGGCTCTTGCCAAATAAAACAAGTGTCTGCCACCAGTAAACCTCAAGCGACTGTGAACTATTACTTGAACAGCCTCACTAGTCAACACTGGCTTTCACAAAACTATAGTGTTAAAAGAGCCTAGAATTTTGCATCCAGTCGGGAAAATGTGTATGGTATTTTCAAGGCCACAAGATGTTAATTAACCATTCTGAATCTACAGGAAATCTCTTTGCTGGGTGAGTCAGGGCAAGACCTCAAGTCCCCTCAGTGTGTTGGAACTGTCCAAGACCTATTTTGTGTGTGTAGGGAGGTTTTGCATGTATGATTATTATATTGCATGTTATTAAACCATCTATGTTGCCCCTAAAATAGATACAGGATGAGGGAAGAGAACATTGGCTTTTTGCAATTATTTTAAACATAATGAATTTAGAATTTAAGGATTCATGCTATTTTGCACTGTTTAGTGTATATTGTATAATGTGAATTTAGGAACAGAGTTCCTATTTATTGTTGTTGAGAAAGTTATGCACAGAGATTTGGGATTTACTTCTTGAAGAACATGGAGGAGTTTTTGCTAATGTGAGAATTTTCTTGTAATAATCTTTTTTCCCTCCTTAGAACAGATTTTTCCTTAGCAGCTCAGAAGAAGCCATTGATAAAAGCATGTGCAGACAAACCAGAGCAGTAATGACCAGGGTAAGGTGGAGGAGGGGGAAGGGGATCCCTGGGTGACTGCTGGGGCCTCCCTGGGGCCTTGAGCACAGGCAGCATCTTCTCAGGGGAGGGCTGTCCTGTGTCCTCCAGTCCTACACCCTGAAGATGCAAGTGCAGAGATCTGGATGTGGGAAGAGGATTTACTGCCAGAGCTTGGAAACCCAGCTGCATCCTGACCTAAGGCATTTCTCAGGCATGGGATGTGCAGTTTGACAGAGTGCCTTAATGTCTGCGAACACAAGGAGCACCGTAATTCTGAAGTATCTCCAGCAGGATGTTTTCCACCTCCTCATCACATTTTCTATCTTCACTCACCCCCTTTCTGCATCTCTCCCCAGATGGAGATACCCTAAAAGCATTATTTTCTTAATTCAATTTCAGCCTCAGGCCAATAGCTAATTGATAGTTCTGAAATATTTGTTCAACATACTTGAGATTCAATTAAATCCTGGTTCTCTTCTCCCCTTTCTGCTTTTAGCTGCCAAGTACTGCATGACCCTTTGCTATTTTTTTGAGAAGTAATTGGCAGATAAATTCTCCTGGAACCACGAGATCTCCAACAAATGTACCAGAGCATTAAACTGTGTAGATGAGGAATGAATTCCTGGTCCTTCCCCCTGCATGTATTCTGACACTTTGGGAGGAGCTGAGAGACTTTTAGGTGGAAGTGGAGGCAGAAGGTCACCACTCAGCTTGCTAAGGAGATGCTGCTTGAGAGATGCATGCTGCTGGGAAATAATTCACTAGCAGAGAGGAATTAAAATAAATAACTCATCACTGTAACTTCCTTTGGATATTCAGGGTCTGAATAAAAACCTTAATTCCTTTTAAGAAATTCCTTATAAGAAATCAGAGAGCTCCCTTGAAGCTTCAGCCTGCATTACCTTGTACCTTGCAACATCCCACCCTGCTCGTAAAGTCTCAAGCTGTATTTTACCCTCAGCATTTATTTGTCTCAACAGCATGAGTGTGGGCTGTGAGTTTATAAACATGCCAGGAAATAAAGAATCTATTGGTCCTGAGCAATTTATCACATTGAAGTGCAATTCAACATGATCTAACCTGTTACTCTCCTAATTAAAGCTCATTATTCCTAACCCTTGCCCTTTCAGGGGTTGTTAACCTGGTAAAACACCATCTGGTTTCTTCAATTACAAACAAGCAAGTCCCCTGGCAGGAGAGGAGGGATCTGGCAGTGCTGCAGAGCCCTGGGGTGAGGGGAAGAATTTGGGAGTACTGCTGAGAGGAGGTTGGAGGAGGCAGAGCCTTGGGAAAGAGCTGCTGGCAGAGTGGTGAGTGAGGCTTCTGTGCCTGAAGAACCACAGGGTGGCTGAAGCTCCTGGCATTCATCAGGGAGTTTCAGTTTAGGAGACACCACATCCAGCACATTTACCTGAATTCCGCTGGCCCCAGTGATAGAGGCCACACAGTGACTGCCTGTATGCAGGGCATGGATGGGACCTCAGCAAGGGTTATTTACCCTGGAAAAACACACAAGTTTAAGTAATTTACCAAAATCTGTAGTTCAAGCTCCTATCAGGTTGTCTTCTTACTTTGTCTCTAGATTTGGGTAGTGGGAAATTCGGCAAATAAGGCATCAGTGACAGCCTGTGTCACAGGAGAATGGCCGTGCAGGTGATTTTTTGGGAGAGCCTCTCACCTATGATGCTGGCCAGCATTCTGAAAGCCAGCCTGCTATAGGGCCAAATGACAGAGTAACCAACAAAATACCAGCAGTCCCCTAAAAAAAGGGATGTAAAGACCATGAGGGCATCCAGCACCTCCCTGCAACCAGAATAGGCTTCTCTGTGGTACCCAACCATGTTTGTAAGGTAAAATAGAGGTACCTTTAAATGAATAATATTCAGATCATCAGAGAGGTGATCTGAATGGGCAATTGCTTAAATTTTTAAGAGCCACAAGAAAGGGGGGACTACACATTAGGGAAAGATTTGGATGCAGTCCTTTTTCAATCTGGTCTGGCCTCAGCTGCTTCTTTGAACTAATTGGTTCAAGCAGATCACAATTAAAGAGCTGCTAATAAAACCTGGGGATAGTCCTACAGCAATATTAATGTAATCACTCACAGTTACTTGTTTATTTTGCAATTCCTGTTTCCCAAAGCTTCTGGAGAGCTCTTAGGCCAGCGCTGCCTCCAGGCTTGCACTCATTCAGGGGTTGCTTCTCAGGACTCTTCAAACTAAGGCAGGAGTTGCAGAACCACCCTGGGACACAGCGTGGACCAAAGCTCGCCAGTCCTGTGTGACTGACTTTAATTGACTAAAATTCCCTCAGTTTAGCAGTTAGCCAGCCCTACACATTTCTGTCCTGCCAGGGTCTCAGTGAAGATTTCAATGGGAGGGCATTGCCTGTGCCCAAAATCTGGGGTGCTTTCCCAGATACTGCCTGAGGGAGGGAACATCATGGCAACACCACAGGTCCCTGTGCCATGGGTGATGGGCAGAAGTAACAAGGACAATTTGTGCTTTATAATTGATGAATTCTCTTTAATAACCACCCTGTGAATTGGGCTCTGAGTGTGCTGTTTCTATAGAGACAGGGGATGCTGTGAGTGCACCAGGGGCTGCTCGCTGCTCTGCCAATAGGGAATTAATGCCTGAAAACACAAGCTGTGAAGCCTATAAAAACTTTACCCTCTCAAGGAGAAGGCCCTGGGGTGGTCCTGGTACTAACATGGTTTTGAGGTCCTCAGCAAGGGCCTACTGGGCTCCCAAGTTGGCTGATCCTGTCCTTATAGGCACAGTGGGTGGTTGCTCAGAGGAAGTAAATTTAAAGCAGCTTTTTCCAGTGGTGCATTGGCAGCATTTCTGACAGAAGAGCAGAGGAGAGGGTTCCACAGTAAGGCCCCAGGACCCACAGTAAGGCCCCTTGCTGCCAATCCCAAGCTGGGCATGGGATGCCCTTGCTGGTGGTGCCTGGTGCTGGTTCCCTGATGTATTAATGCTCCTGGGGCTCAAGCTAGCTTCCTCCAGGAAGGGTCCTGAAGCAAAGGCAGTGGTGTGGAGCCAGACCCATTCCTGGCTCCTGGGCCAGAGACGACCTCAGGAACTCTTCTGCACATTTCAGCACCTTCTCAGTGTCAGGGTCACCTTCACCCCAGTTCTGACCCTTCTTCTTGTGCAAACCAAAAGAGAGGGTGGCTCCTGAGAGCCCCCATGCCCCACAAGGATGGTGGGGTACAGCGTGGCTGTCCCCAGGATGCCTGGGCAGGTCACTGTCAGAGGACATTGAGGCTCAGATTGCACCTTCCCTCTCACCAGTGGAGGGTAAGGCTCCTGCCCTTCGACACAGGATCAGGCCAGTGCCTTTAGCCTGGTTCTCACATATCAGACACCTCCCTGCCTGCCCTTGGGGACACTTGGCTGGACACTGTGGGGATGTTATCCCTGAAACCAGCAGCTATTGAGGCAGAGAGCCCAGCACTGTCCCCCCTACCCTGGGGAAGGTGCAGATTTTTGTTCTGCCTTTATTAATACTTTAAAAGCAAAGTGTCATTGCTTTAGCAGCAGACCCACCTCCCTCCCTGCTGCCTCTGTAACACATGAGCCGAGGACCTGTTCCATTCATCAGCCTGAGATTTATGAGGTGCACAAGGCTCCGGTTACCCTGCTGCCCCTCACTGATGAATGAGATGTAGCTCCTTCCATACCAGTAGCAAAGCAAGCCCAGAGGAGAATAAAGCCATCATTTCATCAAACTCAGCTCCTTCAGTCTCTACCAGGGCATGAAATCTTCTGCCATGAGACCCCTCACACCCACAGAAGCCAGGGGCAGCACTCCAGCCCATGAAGGCTGAGCCTGTGTCCCCCCAGCCTCTCTGCACAGTCCGGCTTTGCTCATGTGAGACGCTCCAGAAATAGAAAAAGGATTGAAGGTTTCAGCTACTCTGGATTCCTCAGGCCCCGGGGCCCTGCTGCCCTGGGCTGGTGCTGGGCTCTGCTCATCCATCCTCCCCCATAAATCACCCTGCTGCCATTTCCCTCCACCTCGTGCCTGGCTTTCCTCTCACCCGGGCTCTCTCCAGAGGCTGAGCGAGAGGATGGGGCACAGGCAGTGGAGAATCACTCCTTCCCAAACCCCGGAGGAGCAGCCAGTGACACACAGCTCAGAATGAGCCTGGCAGCAGCCCTGGGGGCGGGAGGCAGCAAAGGGACCTGGCAGCAGCCATCTGCATGGCCTGGGCCAGTGAGCTGCCTTTCCTCCTTGCCCTGTGCAGCCCCTGCCAGAGGCCAGCACAATGGGAGTACATGGATTGTTCTCAGAGAGTTGCAGAGTCATTAAAGGCTGCCTAAAAGCATTTAGTGAAAACAACTCTCTTTGCAAAGTAACCCCATCAATTAAAAAAAAAATGCAGATTTTTGAAACAGATAATTAAGAAAAAGCTAAAAAAACATCCAGGTGCCACCAGTGAAATTCTGTGTTACTCTCTGCTTTAAAACTGGAGTGAATGTGTCACCATGGAAAGAAACTTGGAGATTCCCCTGCAAAAATCCACATGGATAGAGTGAGCAGATAACTGTTTATTATTGCACATAATCCAGCAGAACAACCGACAGAAAACTCTGGACAGTAGTACACAGATTGTAGTAAACAGCTAGCAAAATCTGTGATGAAGGTACTTTTGTGTGAAGAGTGAAAGGTATCTGCATCTTTGTAAGACCTGAAAAGTATAACACAAAATCCTAGTCAGTTTTGAAAGCATGCAGTTTGAGGTAAATCTGGTATTTTGCATCTAAGAAAATGAAATCCCTAAGGGGCTCTCTCTCTATGTATATATATCCATATCTCAGTGCAATATGGATAGTTATACGTCACATAAAAGCAAATCTACCTACTTTTCTCAGAAGGTTACTAGGAGGAAAGCACATTAGTGAGTGCATATCACATGCATAAAAAAAGGGGGGGTGGAAAGGAATTACCTTAGCACTGTTGAAAAAGATCCATTTTTGTGCTTAGTGATAAATAAAAGCCCCTCAGATCTCTCAATGGAAATTGTCTTGGTGGTGAATAAAAGCAGTTGGCATATTAAAACTGCAGAGTTGGCAAGTGAATGCCAGCAAATGGAGACAAAACGTTAAAGGCAGCAGAGCCTGGGGTTTGCAATACATTTGTATTTAAGGAAAGAAAAAAAAAAGAAAAGCAAATTGCTACTAAACTATGCTCTGTGGAAGTGTAGATGATGCTGCACAGCTTTCTCAGGACTGGTACAGCCACATGGCTTTTAGGAAAGGATCACATTCACTTCTCCCACACTTAATACCACATATTTGCTACTGTGGCAATGTTCCTGAGCTCAATAAGGTTAAAAAATAGACTTGGTTCACAAAGAAAAGTACTGAATTATTCTCACTCTCTTATGCCATAACTAGAGTAGATAAATTAGGTAGATTTTGCCCCGTGTCTCCAGTGAGTGTAAACCCCTGTGTGTCTGCCACTCCGTCTCTGAAATCCTTTCAGATTGACCTTTGAAGCAGAATGGGCATCTGTTTTTTTCCTTAACTATCATTTCCCCATTCTTTCCAGTCCAACAAGGTTTTCCCACCCAGTCCTGTGCTGCGGGACTTCCGGACACAGAGAGGTGCACAACCAACTATAAAAAAAAATCTCTGATTATCTTAAAAAGGGATAGAAAATACACATTGCTCTTAAAAGAAGGAAGAAACATGTCCAAGCACTCAGCCTCACACTAAACTGTAACTTCATCTGTGCCGACTTTCTAAGCTTACACTGCTAAGGATCAGAGCAGATCATGGTGGAAAAATCTCCTTCCAAAGGTCACTCCCTGTCACAGCTTTGGGAAAATGGGTGCAAATCGCCCAGGCCCCTCAGCCTCACATACACGAGCAACAGCTACACTGCTCCACTGTACTCTGCCACTGCTGAAAGCCTGGCTGCTGCATATTTCTGAGCCCAACACCCAAATACACTTCAGTCACTCACATCTCTGCACCTTGTTTCTTTCAGGAATAAGGTAACCTCTCCCACGATAGCCACCCTGCATCCTCTGTCTGGAAAGTCTGTTTGTTGGGTGCAATGAGAGGCCAGGACCCCTGCCTGCAGCCCAGCACACCAAGGGGAGGAACCTGCAGGTATACAGAGGTATTTTCAGCAAGATCCTCCTTTTCACTGTAACTCACAACATTTTCATAGAAGAAAAGGGGTAAAGGGAAAAATTCAGCACACCTACTGCCTTTCCTGCTACAGTGGGAAGCCACCCACTGCAAGCTGCTTCTGTGCAGAGATTGTTGGTGGCTTGGATGGTGCCTGGTCCCAAAAGAGGCCCCATCTCCACCCAGAGCACCCCCACAGGCACCAACAGTCTTGGATCCACCAGTCCCTCACACCCCACCCCACGGCCCTGTCTGTGGTGCATCGGCCACCATGGGCAGGACTCGGGTCACACTTCAACAAGCCCAATTTCAACTTGCTCCCCCTCTCAGTCCTCCATACATGGAAAATGATGCCAGGTGACAGGGGAAAGGAAAGACTTTTTGTTCATCCCTTTGGATGACTTCCAAGCACGGGGAGCAGCGCCGTCCACCCTGAGCCACGGCGTGGCTCTCATGAGTCATTCTGGTTGCTGTATTGCTTCATCTCCATGCCATGGATGACAATCTTTGGAAAATCTCTGACACTATGTCAACCAAGGGAGTTACAAAACACATCAGTGTGCACGCATGAGACCTTCTCACTCATATTCCTACAGCTACAGATAAATCCCTCATCCCTGGCATGGCTGGACAGTTGATGGCTTTGGTGAGAATAATTTAAGGCAACTGCTATTTTATACAAAGAAGAGGAGACCACAGTGCAGAAACTCTGGCTTTTCCTTGGTAGATTGCAGAGGCCAGCCACAGCCTGAGAGCAGGAAATGGAACTGATCTTCAGACACTCTCATTTAAGGTTGGTGTTTGCAGTGCAACCTTGGGATCTCAAGTCCTCCTCTTAGGTGTTTCCAGGTGGCTGAGCTTTAATCCCCGCCAAGGTCTGAGGTCTCCACCAGCAGCGACACCTGTCCCGGGCACAGATAAATGGGAAAGTCAAGAGAGAGCAAAACACGTGACCAACACATGACCACAGCTGCCTGTGAGGCTTTCACCTGTGCAGGCTGAGTGAGACTAAAAACAGGACAGAAAGCAGTGCCCAGCAGAGAAGTTTTGTCCCCCAGGAGGTCTGGGAAAAGCAGCCCAATATCCTCACAGGGGCTTAGAGGTGTCTCTTGTGTTACGTTCCCATGAGGCTCAAGGGTCAGGTTCAGCCTTGATGGCAGGTTTTGTTTGAAATATTTGAGCCCACGACAGAAGTCTTGTGTAAGTTCAGGACACTTTCCTGTCTGTAGGAGTACCACAGGCATGAGAAACCTCACAAGATTTTACTGCCAGCAAATCCAAATGAAAACCCTTATCCCAATTCAAGTGGAAGACCTGAGCAAGCTCCAGTCTTACAGACATCTTGATTCATATTTATCTGTAGTAAAACAATTAAGTAACAACCGCTGCAGAACTAGTACTGGTGCAATTAGAGCTGCAGCTTTCACAGTTTCACATTTTTTATGTGTTCTTGCATCTTGCTGGTGTGAATGCCAAGAAATGCTATAATGCACAAGTTACCTGGGAACAGCCATGTTCAAACAGCAAATTGAAAGTGTTTCTTGAAGCATTTGCAGCATTTGCAGTAAACAAATTTCAAATTTAACATCACACACTCTTGTAATGGAATTCTCACTCCATGAAACATGTCCATGGTACTGGGAAGGCAAAACTATATGGTGGGACTGTATCCCACCAACATGGTTTATGTTCTTAATTTTGAGAAAATGTATGAAATTATGACATAATTTCATGCAATAATTTTATTACATTTTTGAAAAGTGAGTCAACCTTGAAACATCCAGTGACATCTACAAATTGAGGATAAAATCTCATTCTGCTTCTTACCTTGTTCAAGAGGCTCATCATGTCAAAAAATGTACAAATAGGATGGCCAGACCAATGTTCAGTAAGATGACCATGCAGATCACAATTGTGTTAGGTCCCTGAAGGAAAAACCCAAAACAGAGTATTACACACCACAGCTCCAGACACACATAGCTTGATTCTGCTGTTCAAAAATACCACAGTCACCCCCTCCCAATGCACAGAAATCTGGCACTTAACAACCAGCCAGAATTTCAAACTAGTGGAATGTTTATCCTGTCCTATTCCTACTTCTTCCCTGCAAATTCATTAGAAGGAGGTTAAATCAGGATTCTTTTGCAGCTAAATTAGATTAAAGGAGACCCTGACCACAGGAACATGAACTCCTGATCCCATGTCAGGCTGCTCCTCCCAACTCCCTTCTGTATCCACATTGCCTGTGTTTGTAAACTTGCCATTTTTAATATCATGGAATCATACAATGCTTTGGTTTGGAAGGGGACCTTGAAGATCATCTATTTCCAAACCCCAACAAATGAGCCCATGTGAGATTGCTGTAATTTCAGACCAAAGTATTTCCAAGCTGTGCTTTTCTAAAGTCACATCGGAATCATTCACATCCAAAGGACTGCAAGATGCGACTCAGAGGGCTAATAAAATGTCTGGGTTTCCAGCTGTATTTGCTAAGAGCAAAATTGAGTTTCAGTGACTATATTTTAAACCTGGGAAATTGGCTGGTGATTCAACACCACAGTTCAGCTTATGAGGTGCCCCTACAGCAAAAAAAGTAATGGGTAAAAGAGAAATACACTTGAGCTTTTCCTGTTTTTTCCCCCCAACTTTCACATCCAAGTTGGTTGGTAATGGGGTGGGAAAAGAAGGTGAGAAAAGTAGATAAAATTAATTGAAAGATGCCTGGTTTTGCACAAATTTTGAAATACCACATGTCTGAAAGCATATCTGCCCAGGTAAAGAGAGGAGGTCAAAACAGGAGGGTTATGAATGTCAGGGCAAGCATCCAGGCAGGGCAGGCTGGGAAGGCGGCAGGAGAGGGGGATACCAACACTCCTCCAGCAGGCTCTAGGATCCCAAAAAGAGCCTCTGGGCACCATTTGGCACCCACTGCAGCCGTGCCCGGGGGGTCTACATCCCTCTGGGTCCTGCCAGACCTCACGGGGAACAGTAAAGGAAAGACAAAGGTGGCTCCCAGGAAGCTTCCAGGGATGCCCCACATCACCTCTTCACACTCCTCCACTTTCTGTGCTGCCACCACTGCCGCCGCCTGGGCCGGGCCGCGCTTGGCCCCTGCCTTAGGCTCCGTCCGGCCTGGTGCCCTGGCCTCAGTCTTCCTGTCGGCCGTGGGCTCAGCCCGGCCCACGGCCCTGCGCTCAGGGCTGGGGCGCTGCTGCGGCTCTTTGGGACGAGGCGGCTCCGGCTTGGCCTCTGCCGCAACCGATGGCTTCTCCTCCCGGCCCTGCGGCAGGCCAGGGGTGCCTCCCCGCCGCTGGGGCTCTCCCCGGGGCTCCGGGGAGGGCGGCTCGTTCTCAGGGAACTGCTCCTCCTCATAGTCCGTGGCGGGGGTGACCGGCGATGTCCGGACGGCGTAGCTGTGGTAGCCCTTGAAGAGCTCGACGTCTGGCTCGCGCGCCATGCGCTGCAGCGGCCCAATCTCCATCTGCTCGGCGGGACGGCCACGGCCCCGCGAGGCCGGGCGGCCCTCGCCTTCGGAGGGTGCCGGGCTCCCGCGGCCCGCCTGCCCGCCCGCCTCGGCCCAGCTGCCTGGACGGAGGGCCCTGTCCTGCCGGGGGGCCGCCTTGGCCCGCTTGGCCTCGGGAGGGGTGGCGGCCGGGCTGGGCGCCGGGCTGGTGTGGGGCCGCGGCTCCTCCTGCTCATGGAGCTGGGGGCTCTCGGGCGGCGTGGGGGGCGGCGGGGCGGCCTCGGGCCGCGGCGCCTCCTCCTCCATGTTGACCGCGTGCTCCGCGTTCTCGATGATCTCCTGCAGCAGCTTCCGCTTTTGGTACTCGGGGCCTGCGGAGAGAAGGGCTGCTGTGAGGAGTCAGTCTGGGACAGGGGACAGCAGGGTACCCCAGTGCCATGGCACCATCGTGGCTTCGGCAGCTGTGCCCCCAGCAGCAGTGGGTTTGGGGACCGTGGTGCAAGGGTCCAGGCTGGAGTCTGGGAGAGGAGGAACTCCCAAATCAGACCCTGCTGCCAGGAGGAATTTCCTTTAGGAACTCCTGAAGGCTCCAATAGGTAAGATTAAAGGAAAAAATGAAAATCTGCAGCCTAGCTTCATATGGTCACACAGATGGGTCATGCTGGAGCTAAGGAGGATACAACTCCCAATGAACTTTGTTTATTTTTTTTTATTTTATGGCTGGGAAACTCTTCCATGTGGTTTCCCTGGTGTCAGATAGCATGGTATCTTCACAGGATACACAGGATGACCAGTGTCATCAGCGAAGGCAGGGTCCCCAAATTATCTATGTGCCATCTATCACGATAAGAAAAATATGTTTCTTATATATGGAACAGGGCTGGAAGTTATACAGCCCTCTTGTCTGCCCTAAGCTCCACAACAGCAGCAAAATTACCTGGCACCATCGTGAAAGGTGACTCAGGGCTTCAGATTTCGTTTTGGTCTCATCTCACACACTGACTTGTGAGTTCCTAGCAACATTGCCTCAATTCAATTTTTCACTTATAATTAAATCTTTACTTCTTATTAACCTTACTGCAAATTGCAACCCAGCCTGGGCCAGGGGAATTCAGACAGAGCCTGACACTGAAGATATCCACCAAAATGCATCACTAAAGAACTGGGAATATCCTGTGGAATAACGACCCTCCACAGTGCTCCACATGCTGAGATGTGCTGGGAGAAGGGTCCCCACACATCATTGTGATGCTCATAGCAAGTGAGAACAAGAAGAGCATCATGCTCCTGCTGTGCAGTGTGAGGTCGCAGAGCAGCAAAGCACCTGCTCTGGCCTCATTCTGCTGAACCCCAGTGATGCTGACAAGGGCTTGCTCTGTGCTCCTGAACAACACTGTAGATCCTGGAGCCACACTGTCTCTGGCTGCCTTAAGGCAGTCCCTCATCTCCTTCATCTCAAGGACTGATGCAGATCTGAGTCTGGTTGGGAAATTTGGCTTGGTGCTCCTTTTGCTCTCATAAGTCAGTGGTATGATTTGCACACTGCTACCTCCTGTCCATTCAGGCAATGCCTCCACTCGGAGGGGCAGTGGGGAAAAGGAGGGCACTGATTTCAGCTGCTCTGCTCTGCCTGCACAGTCCTGTCAATCAGCAGATGACCCATTCACGGCCATTTATTTCTGGCTGCAACTGAGTTATTTGGAAGCCATTTCAACAGTTGTTCAGACTCCTCAAAATAGGCTGCCTGCAGCTCCAGGCTCCTTGCTCTCTCCTGCTGCTTTCTTCTCTTCCTGAATACTTTACAACACAAAAACCCCCAACTCCCTGGAGGGCACGCACTCAGCTCCCCACCTTCATCTTCCAGCAAATTTCAGCAAGTGTTTTGGCTTACATCCTTCTCTAAGTTACCAGGGACGATTCCCTGAAATTCAGGGCAAAACAGTTATTAGGGATATGGGGCTTGCTGAGCAGGATTGCCTGTGCCAGACACAACACGGTCAATCTGCCAGGACAGCAGGGAGAAATACAGCTACCAAACACAGCTGGGCTCTCCTGGCTGTGGGAGAAGCAGCTCTCAGTCCTAGCAAAATCCAAGGCTGGACTACTGTTTGTTCCTGGATGGTGGAACCATGTGAGGAGAGATAAATTCTTGTGCACTTTGGGAATTTAGAGGTTTAAAAGAATCATAGAAGAATAACATGCATCAGGAGCTTAGAAGGCCACTGAGAGAGGCCAGGACCCAAGTGAGGCCCTACATAACAGCAGCAAGAGGATCCAGCACCTGAGGAGCCAGGAGTGGAGGTCAGCCTGCCCCAAGTGTTTCACAGAGACTGTTTCAATTGTCTCATTCAATTGCCATGGGTGGAAAAAATAATCTAGCTAGGTGCCCAAAACCTCCCCATAGGGATTCCAGTTTCCTTTGTTTCTGTTCTATAAATACCCAGTGTGCAAAGGGTGAATGTGGAGCTGTGAGTGGCAGCTGGGGGGCTTATGTGAGGATCAAGTGACATTTAGCCATTGTTAAATCAAGTGCCATGGGCTGGCTCATGCCCATGCCCAGGTGCTCTGGTGTTTCCCCACTCAAAGTCAGCTCCAACAGGCCTTGCTGGGCGCTGGGGAGGAAGAGGCAGCCCTCCAGCATGGTGTTTCCCCAGCTCATAGGTGCAGGACAAGGCAAGAGTACAGGGAATTTAGGAAAATCTGTCAGCATGACTCTCCCCAACCAGGCACCAGCTCTGAGCTGTTCCCATTTCCCACTGTGTGCCCTGTGCTGGGAGTGGTACAGGAGATGCAGAGACACCAAAATCAGAGCAGGGGCAGGTGTCAGGTTTTGCTGAGCACAAGTCAACCTTTGGCTTCTACCCCTAGTTTTATCACTGTGACAGTCCCTTGTGATCTTGCCTCAGTAACCACGGGACACTCACTCCAGGCAATAAATCCAGATAATAAGACAGGATGAAAATGTAGGCAGTTGGAATTTTATTTTCTGCTCTGTTATTACCTTCCCTCTCTGTAAAGGAAAGTTTTCCAGGAAGAACATATCTCTAGCTAACTCAGTCCAGGAAAAAGTAATGGCATTCAAAATGCTGATTCTAATATTACACTTCTCATCTACTAATCCTCAGTGCTTGGTCTCACAGAAGGAACCTCCCAAGTGTTTACCCAGCCAAATAATTAGCAGTGATACTAACACATTAATAGAATCAGGAAAATTGTATTTTGCATTAGCTGCTTTCTTATAGGATATTATAGTCCCTAATTAGCAGAGTCTGATTGTTCTGAGGCCCCACAGGATATGGGGTTGTGAGTCAATGTGCAAGACTGTTCCAAGAAAAAGCCACAAGGGATGTATCTACAGGAGAGCTGCAGATAGCCCTGAGCTTGCTGCCTGTCCTGCCTGGTGTTCTGAGGGCTTCAGTGTGTAGAAAAACATGAGAAGCTGAGAAACTGTGGGGTTTTCCTCCAGGCTATGGTAACACAGTGAGTAAAACAGTGGTGTCAGGAGGACAGCAATCCAGCCAGGACAAGGGGCTAGCTGCAACTGAGCAAAAGAGGATTTAGGATAGACAGGAGAGCATTTTGTGGAATTATTAAGTGGGTGAAGCACTTGAATGGATTCCCCCTGGAAATTGCAAGACCCCTCTTGGAAGATGCCTCTGATCCTACCTGGCTGGTAGAAGTCTGGGGAGAGCTCCCTGGCCATCATTCTGGCTATGCCTGATTCGTTGTTGGCTGCCTGAGCTGCCTGCTCAGACCCTTCAGCCTTGGCTTTGGCATGAGCCGTCCTGCAGAGAGAAGAGGGGAGAACAGTGAGCACCCTCTGAGCCAAGGTCATCCCACTCACACAGCAAACCCTGGCTGCCACCAAAACTGAATCAGTCCATCTGGCATGACAGAACTCAGAGTTTGCCCACATGACCCAAAACCCTACACTCACAGAGAGAAGAGCAGATTTTCAACATGGAAGGGGCCCAGACACTCAAGGGTAAGGTGGAAAGGCTCCATGTAGGGAACAGGGCAGGTGTATTTGCAAATGTGAGCATGTTCACATGATGCAGTGAGGCAGCAGGCACTGCAGAATGGGCTCGTTGCTGTGCTGCTCAGAGGAATAACCGAGCCATCACACAAGCATCGTTTGTGGCTGAACTCCTCTGTGTGCCACCAGCCCTGAGCTGCTGTGCCTTGCCAGAGGCAGTGTGCCCCTGCTCAGCACACAAGATGGGTTTTCCTGGAAATTTCTCTCTTCTAGGTCTCCAACAAACAACATACCTTGTCCAGGGGCTCCTCTACTCGCTGCAGACTGACAGGCTGATCTCACTAGAGCTATTGTCTCTCTCTCAGCTTGGTTCTCTGAGTCCTTTCCACTCCTTCCCAGCACATCTCCTCCTTGCTCCACAGGGCTACAGGCTATGGGAGTTATTTTACTGGCTGGCTGTTATATTCCTCACATGCCTCATGCTTGGGGCCCTGTGATCTTCTTGCTAAAAGCAGGGATGGCTTTACAGCCCAGCTGCTCACAGTCTGGGAAGGAGCTGACTTCAAACAGCAATGTTGCACCTTAAAAATAAGGGCGGGTGAAGAACAGTATATTCAGCTGGTTTGTTGCACTCAGGTCTTACCAAGAGCTGCCTTCCCCGTGCACTCACTGTCAGATTTTCTGAGGCTCTCCATATTCCCCGTTTCATGTACAAATCCACATATTTATGTGTGATAAGCAGTTAGCATTCCTCAAACTCCAATTCACCCTAAATTACAACCTTTAATGTGGTCTTAGGGTATCTGATGAGCCCTTTTCAGATGCAGGTTGGTATCTGGTCATGTTTTAGGACAAAAAAGGAGGAAAGATGCAGTTCTCACTCCTGCAGTGAAAACACTCCAGAGGAATTTCTGGCTGTTAGTCATGAAATGAGGATTGATTCCTTCCCATTAAACTGAGATGCAGTAGGCAGACCAGACAAGCTGAAGTCTGAATACTCAACAGGTGCAATGAAAAGATGATAGAAATGCTGTTCTGAGACCCTTACAAGGGAGAAAATAACATACATATGCCATTCAGAGTAGCTGCAGGGAAAGAACTGAAAGTAGGGCATCAATCCCAACTGATTCAGGCAACAGTGTGACTTGACAAGGGGCCAAAAGCACTGCTCAGGGCCCTGTGATAGAGAAGAGGGTGCAGAGCTGCTGTGGCTCAGCCTGTCCCTCCCTGGGATGACATCCCATTCTGCTGGAGCCATGATTCACCTCCCTGCCCACACTCACACTTTATCTCCCCGCTTTCTCTGCAGGTTGAGCTGCCTGGGATTGCAGTCATTCTTGGTCTTTTTATCCAAAATTATTACATCTCCTGAAAAACCCAGAGACATGATGAGGCAGAAAACAGCATTTTTAGGCTGCTGCTTGCAAGCAGGGGGTCTGAGCCAGTTCTGAACAGAGAAAGCACCTCCTTTTTTGGTAGCATATAATCAGCGTGATTAATTCCACTATAATCTGGCAGGGGCCAAGGGGAATGTGTCTGTGCTCTCCATGCCTGGGGGATCAGAATGGGCTGGGTGTGCTGTGCCTGGGGCACACAGCCTGCCTGGCGCCGGCCCCAGGGAAGAGGCTTTCTAAGGGAGGATCCAGCTCTTGATCCTGGCAGGACGTGCTCCAGGCCCTGCCTTTGTCTTGCTGCTCCTGGAGGATGAGATTCACCATCAAGAGATAAAATTCTCCCTTTCAGTTGCTCTCTGAGCTAGGCAGATGCTATCCTGACCAATTCCCAGTCAGACAATCAGCCAGCTGGCCCCAGCTGGGGGAGCAGCAGGCAGCTCCTGGCAAGTGCTGTCCTCAAAGTAGCTCCCAAAGAAGTAATCTGGAAGTGCACTGGACGTGGGGTCTGCTCTCCCTAGTAAGGACAGAGCTGGATGTGTCACCAAGTGGGTGCAGATGGCTCCTGCATGCTCAGCTCTCTCCTAGCACCTGGGAACAACACAAGAGAACAGGGCTCTCTTGTGAAGGGCGTCGAGCAGCACTCCATCCCTTGGTGCCTGGGGATGTTGGAGGTTGAGGTAGCTCCCAGTTATGCTTTTCTTCTGCAGGAGTTTTGCTTTCGTCCAGAGAAGATGCTGGATGCTATTTGACTGCAATTCCTGCAGAAGGAGAGATGGCAAGACTAAGAAGATCCAGCCCAGGTTGCAGAGGCTGCAGTGAGGATGCTGTGGATGGTGGGGAGCTGAGCCATCGCTGTGAGACACCACAGCCCCAAGGGTAGCAGGGCTCTACAATGAGGGGGTGTGAGGGCAGGGACACTCTGGGGCAGCTCCCAGGCTGCACACACGGAGCGGTGACAAAAAGCTGAGCAACATAACTTTGGCATCCTGCACTGCCCCATGGCAGCTCTCACTCTGTGGGACACAGCTGACCTCTGCTCCTGTCCGCCTGCTTGCAAAGTCATCCAGAAGTGTTTGTTTTGGGGAGACTATTGTCAACACAGCTGCACTTTCAAATCTGGCACCTCCAGCAGACCACATGTCGGCCCTGTAGGCATCCTAGGAGAGCACTGCTCTCCCAGCCAGCCTGGACCCAGCAGGGATGCTGATGCCCTGTGCTGGGTCCCTCCGTTGCTGAGATCATTAATCTGGCAGTAGCCAGGTGATGAACGTTTGGCTTTCAGAGACATGGCATGGTGTCTGAAGTTCATCTTCCCTGGCTGAGCCGCACATCCCCAGGGCACCAAGGGATGCAGTGCTGCTCGCAGCCCTCCATAAAACCCATGCTGAGCGTTTAGTAGCACTGTGACAAAGCCCAGCCTAGAGGAAAGGGTCCAGCCATAACAATAACATCTAACTGGCCTCGAGTATCCCTGAATTTATTATTTATCTGCGTGGCTGGCAGAGCCTGGGAGATCATACAGAGGAACTCTTGGCCCTGGCAGCAAAGCAGGAGACAAACACCAGCCACCCTGGGAGAGCCCAGTGCATGCAGCACAACAGCCTGTCCCATCCCACGGCCTGGGCTCTGCCAGGAGCAGGAGATAAGGAAAGAAAAGGCCCAGGGAGGTTTGAGGGTGCCAGGAAGGTGATTTTCAACCCCCCGAAGTGAAACATGAACAAAGAAAAATTTCTTCCAAGGTTAAGGTCTTCTCAAAAAGTAAAACGAGCTTTCGCAAAAAGGAAATACCAGCCTTGATAAATTTGATGCTATTCAGGCACACTTTAATCAGGGCCACACTTTTTTATTTATTGCTGTTCCACTGTCAGCTCCCAGTAACTCTGCAGTAAACAGCCCCTGCAAAAACCAGCGGAGGACAAAGTCTGGAGATAGAGGAGCTCAGCGGGAACCGAAACACAGACCCAGGGGCTTTAGAGCAGCCAGCAGCAGAATCCAAAAGACCCTTTTCAAGGCAGCAGTGGAAAATGAGCCACGAACAATAAACAAACAATAAACACATCCAGCTGGAGGAAATAAACACAAAGAGGGACCTTTACAAACCCACACCAGTGCTCCCCGTCCCAAAAGGCAGCGCTGCCAGGATGAGCGCTTCCCAACTGCACCCCGAGCCATCTCCTGGGCAGTGCTGTTAAAAATAGCTCCAGTGGATTCTTTGCAAGGAGGAGCAGCAGCTCGGAGCCGAGCTGCGGGGAGGCATGTGGGCAATGTCTGCAGCCGCGGTCCCAGCCCTGCTGCCACTGCCTCCCGGCTGGATCACAGCAGCTGCCGGGCTTCACACCCCAGCAGGACGGGAGGGTTAAACGCATCTGCTGCTTTATTTGCTCCTCTGGCATGGCTCTAATGCTCTAATCGTTTTTGTACTAGTGCAGGACAGAGCACCACTCCTGTCCTTCCTGGCCATCTCCCAGAAACACTGCCTGAATCATTCCTCCAACTGCTGCTAAAATCCCCCATGGACACACGAGCCGCAGCTGAGCACCGCGCTAACAGGTGAGGCCCAACCCAGCCAGCCCGCCCGTCTCTTTGGACAGTTTATGCGGTTTTGCACATCCACATTGGATTAGACTGCAAATGAAGTTGGAATTAGCAGGGAATACTGCAAATACCAGACAGGGCTGGGGTGCCTGAAGATGCAGCAATGACCTTGCAGCTAGAAATAGGGGAAGAGTTCAGCTCTCTGCCCTCACATTTGCTTACTGGGGGAATGTCAGACCTGTCCAGTGCTGTCCTTCTCCAGGGTCCCCCTTCTCCCATTGATTCAGCAAACCCTGAGCAAGGACCAACTGAACACCCCTCCAGCCCAACCCATTCTATGATTCTATGATTCTATGATTCTTGCCATTCTTGATATTAGGAGCTGTCTAGAAGACCATTAAGGAAAAGTAATTCATGAGTCAGTTCTAGGAAGAGAGTCTTCTGCTGAACTCCCCTCGCCTGGAAACTGGCTTTTCCACTCCCAGCCAAATCCCTGTTCCAGCATCCAGCAGGAATCATTTTGTCCTTCTGAAGAAACTTAAAATAATTGTTTAGCAGGAATATTTGCAGCACTCAGAAGGGATCAAGGGAAAGCTGAAGAAGTGCTTTTTTTAATGGCAACACAGTCCCTTCTGTGCTTACCATGAAGAGCAAGGGGACACAGACCTGACCAGCACACACCTGGGTTGGGGCTGGGACTGGATGACATCTAAAGGTCCCTTCCAGAATTCTATGATTCCACATCCTGACTAGGACAGAACTTTTTGGCTTCTCCATTTGACACACCGTCTTCATATTTGTGTCACCTCTCTAGCTGGAGCATCCCTTTCTTTCTGCTTGGTCCCAGTCCATCTCCTTTGTGTCTCTCCATCTGCCTCCACATGCACACACATACCAGCAAAACACTGCTACGCTCATTTGCCTGTAACCAGCCCACAGGACTGAATATCCCTCTTCAGTCAGTCCATCTCTCATGCCACTTTCCCTGCCCTCCGTCAAACCCATCCATCCCATCCCATGGGTGTCCTGACAGACAGCTGTACCATTCATGTTCCTTTTGCTCTTTTTGCTTCATCACTGCATCACATGGAGTGCATGTACCCACTCCACTTCCACTCTGACACCCCTGGGGTGCATGAGCCTTTGCTGCTTTATAATATGGGCTCTGCACCTGCAAGGTGTGGTCTAAACTGTGAAATAAGCATAAATCAACGCAATTTGCATCCTAAAGGAAACACTACCATACTACTGAAGCAGAAAGCCAAAAAGAGAAACCATCCTGACTTTGCAGAGCAGCATATGAGATGCCCCAGGCTTTTCCTTCTCAGTACCAGCACTTGCACACAAGTGGTAGCACTTTGTACATGTCCAGGTTACTTGGCTGGATAAATCAGACCTTTTCTCCTCCTTCCACAGAAAGGGCATGACCAGGCCATTCAGCCCAGAGAAAAGCATCCTTTTCTGTGCACAGGCCTGGCAGAACTCCCTGCCACCTAACGAGCTCAGCCTTTATGATTACTTGGTGAATTTTTAAAATACCGAAATGTTATCCTTAGCTCTAAATAGCTCTGAGCCACTTGCATCTTGCACTGAGGGACACTTCCCTTTGGAACAGTTAAAGTGATATTAATCTTTCAGCAGACAGATCTGCAGCTGTCTTCAATAAGAGGAAAACCTGCCCACCCCAGCCCCATATACAGGAGGATCTGCTCCATCAGTCGCTGCCAGCCCGAGTGCCCCGGGAGCCGAGTGGGACTGAGTGGCCAGCGGTCAGCAGGGCCTGGCTGTGCCAGCCTGCACAGGAGCCCATGGGCTATGAGGAGCCTGTGGGGCTGGCACAGCCCACAGCTGCTCTCTGTTTCCCCCACAGCCCCAGGATGCAGCCAGTAGCTGCCAAGAGCCGACTACAAAGGGAGCAGAGCAAGCCAGAGCCTGCCAGCTCAAAGGGCTGCTGGCACCAGGATGACACCATGACCCAGGGACACTGCACCAAGGGCAGGACAAGCAGCTCCTGGACCTGCTGGAGCCTGTCCTGCACAGCCAGGCTGGGAGCAGCTTGTGAGAGCATCCACAGAGATATTTTTGGGAAAAAGGGGGGTTTGCAGCTGCCAGCTAGAGCCTCTCCTTCTCCCCCTGGTTTTCAGGGCCACTCTGCTGCTCTGGGTGCAGACTGAGTAGAGCCCCGAGGAGCAGGAGCAGGTCCCTCAGAGCAGCACAGCCTTGGGACTATGCCCAAATGCCAGTGATTTATTCCATCTTCCAGGACACCATTACCAAGGTGCTCAGCAAATGCCCTGGGGACCCTCATTTAATTAGGTACTACTGCAAGATGAAAGGAGCTGGGTTATCCCACTGACTAGTGCATCAAAACATCTTTACAGCACATATGCAATCCGGGTCCTTCAGCCTTTCCATCCATAAGAGGAGTGTGCTTTACCAGACTGCTGGATCCACCAGCATTAAAATGGGTGAAAAAGTCTGTGTTTTCACTGTAAGATTGTTGTTTTTATCAACCAAAAGTTTTAGCACCTTCTAAATGAAATGTTTTTCAGATTTCAGTAATCCAAACAAAAAGAGTGAGGAACTGTTGTATCTGTTTTGTGGGTTTTTTTTCCCCAGTCAAAAAAAGAAAGGCAGATTTTTTTTTTTTTTAGGAAATTAGGGCATATTTCTTAAAATATTGCATTTGCCCAAACCCCAAATTACTTATCAAAATTGAAAGTAGGAGCCTTTTTCTCCGAGTCCTGTAGGTCTCTTGAGTTGATGTGCACAGATCTGAGTCCAGGAGAAAGAAGAGATGGAGCTGGGAGCTGTGAGGTCACCCAGTCCACATCCCAGGATTCAGTGCCTGCAGCTCCCATACACCTGTACCCAAGGCTGCTGAGAGCACCCAGGCAAATGAGACACCAGGTCCCTGCCAGCCCTCAGTGAAGAATCATCAGGCTTTGCAGGAGCAAAATGAAAAAACTTGGACTGAGAAAGCCAAAGGGCTCTGGCTCAGCACCAGGATAAACTGAAAAAAATGCCGCTCCTCCAGTAGAAGGGAGGGTTTCTGCATCGCAGGCTTTCTATTTAAATTGGACGTTTTACTTAAATATTATTTCTTTTTCAAGATAAGGCTATTTCACATTCCACTGAAATGAGGATAATCTCTGAGCAAAGCATGGTTAATTCAAAGATTTCAAAGCCCAGTTCCCTGCTGGCTGATTGCAAGCATTTGGATGGGAGTCAGAGCCCTCTTGTTCCACGCAGCAGCAGATCAATTGAATGAGATGCTATCATTTTCCACGGTCATTTTTGCAGATTAAAGTCACACTTCATTTTTCCCTTTCTGTGTTTGTAAGCTGTTGAGATAAGGACTTCCCACAAGGTCAGAATGAACAGTTCATTAATTCCACTTTCCCTGCCTGGCTGGCTATCTGAATTGTACCCATCCCTAGGGCTGACATCCTGCCATCCCCTCTCTGCTGCTCTTGAGGAGATCCCTGCAAGACAGAGCCCCACTTGCCTCCACCCTGATAACCCAGGAAGCCCTGGAGAAAGATGTGTGCTGTCCAGCAGATGCCTTCTCCTTGGAGCTACTGAAAATGCATGTTCCCTCTTACCCTAATAAGGCATGAAAGTGCCTGAGGAAATTCATGTGAGGTGGGTGGAAAGCAGATAAAGCCATGCACCCTGCTCTGGAGTCGGAGCACATCCTGAGCAAGGAGCACGGTGGGCCAAAAATGTGTCAGTGCTGGAGCTGCAGCCAGCCTGGATGAGGCTGTTCTGGGAGAGGGCTGGAAGAAGGGGGAGAAAGCATCACACCATCACTCACCCAGTGACACTGAATCCCTCCAGCCCACAAAGCCTCACACACAGCCTCCCTTTGTGGGGAGACACACTGCAGTCTGATCCTGGCTCTGGACCCCAGCACTGGGGCTTGCTGTCCCCATGGCCACACTGGATCAGGAACAGATAAGAGCTCACCCAAACCCTACAGCCCTCTTCCTGCATGGCTCCAGTGGATGGGTGGAAGGAGGATTGGGCAGAGGTTTGAAAACAGCAATATTTCTGCAGAGCTGGTGACTGCTACGCCACACACAAAGTGGGGGAGTCCCAGCCCTGGGCTTTGGCTGGTGCAGAAATAGATGCCAGCAACTGGGTTTCTATTAAGCAAGGGTGATGAAACAGGATTATTCTCTTTATAAACACACCAAGCTCTGTGAGAAACATCTTTCCTGGGACAGCAGGACTGAGGAGCGTCCCCTCAATGCTGTGTCCTGGCACTCAGCTATAGCAGGGGGCCACGTGGCTGCCCTTGTTTCTCCCTGTCTGTGTGCACACTGACTCTCTGAACCATGTCCATGGAAGTACCAAGCTGCAGATTCCCATTATGGGGGCTGTGAGGCAATCAGAATTCCTGGAGCAGCCAGAATATCCAGTCATCAAGGAGTTGTGCTCAGCTCAGGCCACTCCACTGTCTCCAGGTGTGGTTGTACATTGCTAGAAGTGACCCTTCCACTGCACCCCATGGGGAGGTGAGGGGTAGTCCTTGGTCCCCCTGCACCTCCATGCACTTGTCATTTAAGCCCCATGAGAGCTCAGGCTGTGACATCTGTGATCTTTGGTGTCTGCAGAAATGCTGCTCCCAACTTTTGTGTCCCTCCCTGGCAAACAGCAGTCAGTAACCCACCCGGGGCTGGGAAGAGCTCTGCCCGTCTCCTGCCTGCTGCTGCCTCCTAATTACACACCCATCCCTCACACTCGGAGCTGTGGAGTCCTGAGGCAGAGAGATTGTGAGGCTGGAAGAGCACAGTTGCTCCCTCCTGTCCTGAGCCACGGCTGCTGCTGCTGCTGCCCACTCTCACAGGGTGGCCATGAGCATCCTGCCCTCCTCTGGCTTTAGACCTAAAGGTCTGGGAATGTGCTGAACTCCTGAGGTGTCTAATGCCTGGGCCTCTGGCTAAAAGTACATTTTAAAAAAATCCTTTTGCCTTTTTAAAGCAAACACAAGTCTGATTCAACAGACCTAAAATCCTAGGTCTGAAATCTGGCCTCAGGGGAAGCTGAGCTGTGCTGTCAGCCCCAGGAGCGCCAAGGCCACTGTGGCCACCAGCCCAGCACTGCACTGGACACACACTCCCCCTCACCAAAGAGGTGCCTCAGGAAGATATCCCTTTGGTTGCCCACTTTCCCCACCAGCAGCGTAAAGCCCCAAGAGCAGCGTGGACAAGGGCAGAGCTGTGCCAAATAAAGCACCTTCCGAGTGGGAGCGCACAGCCGAGCCCCAGCGGCGTGGGCTGCCCCAGCCCCAGCTCTCAGCTGTCACACTCAGGCCATGCTGATAAAGCCCTGCTCTGCCTGCCCTTATTTAGTCAGGAGCCTCTGCTGACTCCAGCGATTTTGGGACGTCATTTGCACCACACAGCCGCGTTCCCCAAGGAGACGCTCGCTGCTGCCCGGCCACGCAGCCTGGAAATGCTGAGCACAGGGAGACAGCGGCGGCGCTGCTGGGAATGCAGCCAGGCAGAAGAGCCTTGGAAAGTGATACAGGAGCTGCCAAGTGCTCTTGTTATTTGAAGGGAGAGCTGAGATGTGCCCCAAAGTCATGGGTGCAGATAGAAAACCAACTTGGGCTTCAAAACCAGGCAACAGCTCATACTGAGCAATGCCCGTGTGTTGGTGGCAGGGAAGCCACATCAATGTCATGCCTGACATTGGAGCTCTGTTGTGCTTCCACAGAGCTCAGGCTCACCCTAATGAGCAAACCTCACTGAACTGATGTCCCACACTTCAGAACACAATCTAGCAATTCCTACAGATATCTATTGATCTTACATTAAAACAAAAATAAATCCAAAATGTATTCATTCATAGTTGTACTTTCCAGGTATAAACCACACAGGGGTCGTGTACAGGGTCAGCACACGAGTACACACTGGTGAAGCACAGCAGCCATTATAGCCTCGAATATCTTGCTTTCCTGTTGATCCCATGACATCCAGCAGATATATCTGAGGTGTTCCTGCCAGGACATCACCCTTCAAAGGATCTCAGAGCTTGGCCAGACCCGTGCCGTGCAGGACACATGGCCAAGTCCCTCCATTGATTTTGGTCCAAGTCACTGGGAAGCACAACCATGTGCAGAAGCAGACCATGTCAGACACTGCTGCAATGGGACAGAGGTGGGATTTGAAGTATTTACACTCATGTTGTCCTTAAAAAGCACCAGAGAGAAGGAAAACCTCTGTAAAAGCTGCCCAGCTACTGAGCACACAGGTTTCAAAAAATCAAAGGTTTCCCCTGCAGACAGTACTGCCCTTCCTCTTACTTTAGTTTATTTAATTTTATTTTCATCTATTCTGAAGAGATGAAAGCTGACCATTTCCATGCTTCTTCTCCCTGTATTCTGTGGGACAATCCTCCCCACTTGACAGGCTAACACATGCTGCTCCCCAGGCACAAGGAGCATCAAGTACCCGAGGCACAGAGCACCCTATTCTGTACCAGCCCATGTGCCCAGAAAGCTGCAGGGCAGCTGTTCACACCTCAGCATGGCTTTGAACGAGCTCACTCATGGCCTGGTGGTGGCTGTTCCCTCCTCACAGTCCTCCAGCCAGTTTGTCTACTTCAGCTCCCAGGAGGTGAAGCCCCAGCTGTGATTCCAGGCTCTCCCCGTGCTTCCCATCCACCCCAACTTTTTTTGAAAGGAGTTCCCAGCCAGGATGGAGGGTGGGAGAGGGGAGGTTGGAGAGATGCAGCAGGTGCCTTCACCTGGTTCTGCAGAAAAGCCGTGTCCCAGCTCTGACAGGAGTCCCTTGGGACCACAGCAGGACAAGTCCTGGAGCACCAGCAGTACAGGGCAGGGCTAATGAACACCTCATGGTGTGTGTTAAGTGTGTTAAGCCCCCATCCATCCATGGCTACCCCTGGGCAGAAGTAAAGCCGTGTCTGCCAGCTGCCACAGAGGCTGCATTCCAAGATGACATTTCTCCTGAGTGAGAGCAGCCTGGGTGAGGATTGACACTCCAGCTTCCATCACCTCCATCCCTCTAGATCCCCAGAGCTGCTGAAGGACGTGCCCGGGGTTTTTGCCCAACATCTGAGCAGCACCAATGGGCTTTGCATGGGGTGAAGCTGGCTGACCTGGATGGGCTGTTCAGGAGAGCTTGGCCCCATGCCAAATGATTTCCACTGAAATAATGAAAAACAGAGCTGTTCTCTCAGCTGACAGTGAGATGATGCCCTCAGCTTCTTGCACAACTGGGAAAGCAGCTGGATTGCCAACCCAGGAGGATTCAGAAGGGAGCTGAGGAGGCCAGGGCAGTACTGTGAGGGCAGCAGAGGCAGCAGGACAGGCAGTAGCTGGCACTGCCCACGGCCCTGGCTGGAACACCCAAAGTGAACAGCACTGTTTCACTGGGACAGGAGCTGTGAAGCAGCCTGGTGCCTCAGACACCCTTGGAGCAGAGCATGGGGCAGGGGAGGTTTGGTGACTGCACTGACCATCGTCCCTGGCTGCCACTGCTCTCCTCCCAAAGCTCCCAGACAGGGCACCCCTCAGTGCTGCTGCCAGCCCCCGGCTGTGCACCCCAGGGCTCGGCACGTGCCTGGGATTCCTGCGGTGCAACTGGCCCAGGCAGCTTCCAGCGCTTGGGCTCGCTTTCCTCGGAATTTCTATCCCTAAAGAGCCTTTTATGGTGCAAAAGGGAGAAATCTGGCCTTCTCCTGGCATTTCACCTCCAGACAGCAGGAGGCTGGCTGCTACAGCAGTTTAGTTCTGCAGGGGGCTCCCCTGAATGCCACAAGCAAGAGAAACTCAAATATCCATGTACAACAGCACAGGTGTGCAGAGGTAGCTGGGAATTTGCACAGCCCACCTGCTGTGTCCTGATAATTAGTGACTAGTAATAATCTTACATACAGAAATGTTGTATCTTCCCCCAGGAATGGACAGATGTAGCCTCAAAGGCATTTTTTTGGGTAAGGGACACTGCCAGCTGAGGAGAAACATGAATGCTCCATCTAGAAAACTCTACCTCACAGTTATGAGCTCAGGCAATGCTAATGGTAGTGCAGACCTTCTATAAACTGTAATAATCCATTTTCACAATCTGTCTGCAATTACTCTGCCCTGGGTGTGGAAATTGAGGCAAGGTTCAAGGCCAAAGCAAAAGTTGTGGCAGAGCTGGGGTTTAAGCTAAGGACCTTCTCCAGGAAAAATTATGTAGATTTACTCTCTACCCCAAATCTGAGGTGAAAGGAGGAGAGAGGAGTTGGATTTACAAAAGGCATCAGGTAGAGAGAGCAGCTCTGCCCTGAGCAAGATCCACCAGGAATAAACACTGATGGCAACGCTGAGTTACAGTTTACAGGACAGGCATCCTGAATTCCCCTCTCCCAGCAGGTCCAGCTCAGCTGGAAGCTGAGGAACAGGACTGGGGTTCCACACTGCCAGCAAGCACAACAATCCCTTCCCTGCCCAGCAGCCACACCACTGCAGGGTCTGCTGGCTGAGGGCTCCCTGGAGGAAACCAGCTTCCACATCTTATTTCCTCCAGCTCCAAGGTTTCCTTAATAGGAAATTATTCCCCAGCTGCACTGGGGAGGGATGCAGTCCCCTGCCAGGGCAGCGGGTGCATTCCAGCCCCTGACTGAAAACACTGCAGAGCCGCTTTTGATCCAAAGTGTAAATAGTGTATAATAAAAAGAGGTTTGTGTAAACCAGCCAAGCTCTTGGGGAGCAGTGTTTGCAGCTCCAGCCTCCTTATTCACGCCGTAGCCACACGCTTTTCCCGGGCACGGCAAAGCTGGTGTTGGGCTGAGCCTGCCCTGCCAGAAGGATCCAGGGCCCCACGCCACCCCAGCCTGTTATTTTTATCCTAGCTGGCCCTGCATGGAGCTTCACTTGCAATCCTGCTGGGTTTTCTCCACCAGTCCCTGAGGCAACTGGGTTTTGTTAAAAAAAATCAATCGTGCTCCCAAAAAAAGTTTGGAGAAGAAATGGCCGCCAGGAGAGTAAAGTGGGGGTTTCTCCAAGGAGTAGAATGGGGTTTGGGAATAGGTGTCCTCCTTGCCTATTTCCCTCCTCTGGTTGATAATGAGGTAATTGATAACTAAACAGGAATTAAAAGGCGTGAGACAGGACAGCCATGGAGTCACAGCCACCGCTCAGCAGCTGAGCAAAGCCTGTGCAGGGTGAGGTTTTCTTGGTGAGGTCAGGTGAAACCTCAAGGACTGTTACAGCCACATTTTCCCAAGGAAGAGGAGAGGACCAAAGGCTCCCAGATCTCTGTTCTCTGCCAGTTCAGCTCTGAGACTGGCAGGAATGCTGCAGGAGGAGCATGCTGCCAACACAGCTCGGACACAGGCAGGAATGTGAGCTGGAGGAGGAGAATTTCCCGTGCCCTTTCCAGGCAGACCCTGAAGCCACTCTTATTTCCTCCCTCCTCCATCCCAGCAGGGACAGTGGAGCAATTACACTCAGCTGCTAAAATTGACAACCCTAATGCATCCTACAAACTTCCCCCAGAGCCACACTGGGGGCTTCAGGGCCAAACTATGTTCTGCTGCAGCCTCAGTTTGTCTGGGACACGTATAGCTGCTCATGAGCCTGTTGGATCTATCACCATCAAACCCTCTGTTTCTCAGGCTGTCCCATCAATGCCTAGCATCTCTGACAGCCTGGCACAGCATCAGGATGCTCTCCATCCTGCTTCGTGCCAGGGCTGGTAACAATTCCTGCTGTCCAGCACCTCCCCTCTGGACCAAGGCTGCAGGGGGACAGGAGAGGAGATGAGAAAAAGGACAGCTCCCAGACACATGGGATGGGGAACCATCCCCACGGGAACCTGCATGCCGGAGCTCCAAGCACCCACCTGGATGCCGCAATCTCTGACTTCTGCCGGGCAATGGCCGCGGCCCTCTGAGCCCCCTCCACGCTCCTGTCCACCTTCTGCCGGATCTTGGCGCTCTTGAGGGGTATCACACGCTTCTTCATGCCCTTGACCAGGACATTGTGGCGGTACTTGCCCTCCTCCTTCTTGCCATCGGGCAGCGTGGTGCAGCCGTAGCCGTGCCGCAGGTTGTCCAGCCACTCACCCTCATACTTGAGCCCGCTGGAGCGCTCGCTGACGCCAAAGCCGGCGCGTTTGTCGTTCTTCCACTCGCCCATGTAGGTCTCCGTGGTGGTGGCGTCAATGTCGGACTCGAAGGGGGTGTATTCCTCGCCCTCAGCGCCCTCGCCCAGGCTGACGGTGGAGGTGGCATCGCTGGCAGCCGAGCTGATCCCGCTCTCGCTCTTGAGGAAGCTGACGCGGCTCTTCTGGCTGGCCAAGGATGACTTGGACTCGGACTTCTTCAGCTTGCCCAGCAAGGAGCCCCTGCGGAAGAGCCCCCCTTTCTTGGGCTTGCCGGCCTCCGCGTCCGCGTAGAGGCTGAGGGCGAAGCCGCCGCGGGTGATGGTGGGTGAGAGGGGCAGGCTCTCGGGGTTGGCGGCGGGGGAGTCCTGCTGGGGCAGGGTGCCGTTGCTGTGCTCGCTGCGCAGGGAGGACAGCGACGTGCGCAGCGGGGAGCGCACCACGGAGGCCATGCCATAGGGCACGCTCTGCCGCACGCCGTAGCCGTGCCGCATGCCGTTGGTGAACTGGCCCTGGTACGTGCCTGTGGGAGACAAGACGGGCAGCGTGAAAAAGCAGCTTGGTCCTGGGAGAGCGAAGGGAGTGAGCTGTGGGGTTGCACTGACCCCAACTCCACTGGTGCTCACCCGCATGCCAAAGCATCAGTGCCTAGGGAACAGAGGACACCAGTCCCCAAGAGCCTCTGCTGACAGGTGACAGCTCGTTGCAAAGGGACTGAGGCACCGGGGGACACTTTGCAGACCCAAAGCCACTTACTGTACGGGATCTGGATTTTCATCCAGAGAATGGAGCGGGAAGCAGCCCCCAGGCGTGGAGTTTGGGCTGTGCAGAGGGTGGCAGCAGCCCCAGCTGGCATGTGAGCTGCAGTGGCACATCTGACCATGGCTTGGTGACAGTCCCTTTCAGCCTGTTCCACAGTCTGTCACTTGCAGGCTGCCAGGACCAGCTCTAGGCCCCTGAGTCAGGATCCCATATGTCCATGGATTGCCCTGGTGCCTGAAGCCACATCTCCTTGGTGCTGACTTATGGCTTCTCTGAGCTCCCAAGATCAAGGTTTGTGCCACACTGA
Organism: Anomalospiza imberbis; assembly: GCF_031753505.1. Classification (NCBI taxonomy): domain Eukaryota; kingdom Metazoa; phylum Chordata; class Aves; order Passeriformes; family Viduidae; genus Anomalospiza; species Anomalospiza imberbis. Next base: position 6,009,471 of record NC_089697.1, on the reverse strand, counting down.
ACAAAGCAAGAGATGGGCAAAAAAGGGAGGGGAGAAGCAGCTCTGTGTGGGGTTCCTTCAGCTCTGCCCCAGAAAGCACCACCCCTCCCCTCTCCTCCAGACCCAGCTGCAGGGGGCAGAGGGTGTCATATGATGGAAGACACAGAAAGGATCGTGTTCACCATGGCCAGGGCTGCACCTTGGGTACAGGACCCTGCTAAGAACCAGCAGGACTTTGGCAGTGACACCTTGAAGGACACTTCTCCTTTCCAGATTCCCTGATCCCAAAGGTGAGCACATTTGCAGGCTCTAGCAGAGTGGAGACCCTCAGTTTGGCTTTTCTCACCAGGATGTCAAGAGACTTAAATCAGCTGCATCGGAGGCCCCACAAAAAGAGCTCCTGGGAAGGGCAGGGGGCTGGTGGGGCAGCAAGCAGCCTTCAACCACAGCACCCACCACGCCAGCACAGGGAAGGTCAGAGCATCCCTGAGCCCTCTGGATTGGCCTGGGATGGGATGGGATGGGATGGGATGGGATGGGATGGGATGGGATGGGATGGGATGGGATGAGCCATCTTCCCAGCCTGGCTCTCATCAGTCTCTAGAAGCAGTTGCCTCAGAAACCAGCAAACCACCCATAACAAAGGCAGCATTCCGCTCTGCTCTTGGCATTACAGGACCTGGAATGGGCTACCCGAGACCAGCACCCTGTGGAACAGAGGCTGCCAGCAGCTCCCTCAGCCTGGGGCACAGGCAGAGAGTGATGGGGGAGCACAAATGCCTTTGGAAAGGCCACTCTATTCCTTTACTCTCCCAGGTGCTGCTTCATGTAAGCAAAGGGTCAGCTGTGCTGGGGGCATTTTCACAGACATCTGTCCTAAACCTGGTTTGCAAAAAGCAGTCACCTACCAGAAGACCCATGATTTTGGAAGAGCAGCACTCCCATGGTCCTGGGGAGGCTCAGCTGGGCTGGGCTGAGATGGAAGGGGGTGACCCATCTTCAAAGCATTAATCTCCCCCCTCACACACTATTACTGAGCCCAGGGATGACCCTGCTCCCCAAGGAGCAAATCCAGTTCCTTCTTTGGCGATCGTGGGAGTGCATATTTTACAGTCTCCCAGGCCACTTCTGCAGCATAATCTCTCCTCCCAAGCTTCAGGTTTCGTTGAAATCCTCTTTGGACCTGCCTGTGGAGTGTTAACTTACAGTGCTGAGGGCCAGGAAAGACAAGAAGTGCCCGAGTGAGCAGCAGCTGCTGCCCTGGGTGAGCTGCTGGGTGAGCTGCTCCCAGCCAGCCCCTGCCCACCCTGTGACACAGGGGATTATGGGGTCCCTGTAAACAGTTGGTCTCCCCTACAAAAATGTAGGGGTTCAGGTAGTATGTGGCATCTGCAGACTGCAGCCAGCCATGGGAAGCCATCTGTCAGAGCAAGGGGCCATTTTCCATTTTCTTGGATGAGTTTAAAGCTCTTGTGGGGAAAAAGAAGTAAAAATAAGCATGGGTTTGGGCATAAGTCAGGAGTCAAGGACCATCACTGGAGATCCCAGTTATGTGGGAATGTTCCTCACCATGCTCCCAAATCCCTCTCCATAAAATGATGATGAGTCTTCCTAGTGCAAACTGAAGTTATAGAGACCCCCACAGTGCCCCCATGTCCCTCCCTGGCTCCATCCCATCCGCCCAGCCAGCGAGCAGGGCTGACACATGATCAGGGTGACATTGGAGACCTTCTCCTAGGATGGGAACAACTTCACACGTATCAGGCTGCAGCTGGTAATGCCGCCATGTTAATTCCCTGGAAAAGGAACTGTGGAAAATCTTGCAGGTTAAGGGGGTTCAGTCACTCCTCAGGGGTCAGGTCAGAGCAGCTGCTGCACTCCAGCAAATCCCCCTCTGTCCCTCTCAACTGCACCAGAGCCAGCTGGGTGGGAAAGCCACGTGGCACAATGGGTCTCCAGGGAGCAGGGATGGAGTGCCACCCTCAATGCAGTGTTCAGCTCTGCAGGCTGCTCTCTGCTCCCTGATTTCAGCCCTTACAGCACCAACGTTGTCCCTGTGACCAGAGCTGCCAGCCCTGCCTGGATGAACGCGGGGCACCGACACAGAACTGCCACGGCTGCCCAGCCAAAGCAGGGGTGAGCAGGCACTGCCGTGTCCCTGTCATGCTGCCATTCCCTGCCCAGCTGAGGCTCCCTGCCAGGGCCAGGCCATAAACCAGCCCTGGAGTGGAGCCAGAGGCTGCAGGGAGCGGCTGGAGGCGCCGGCGGCCGTGCGTCAGGGCACGCAAGGTTTGAGCAGCGCCAATCCCTGCCTCACCAACATGGCCCAGTGCAGGCAGTTCACAGAAAATGGGGCTCTGCAAAATCCCTCTGCAGCAGGGCTGCACATCCCCCAGCCACCAGCACACCCCAGGTCCAACACAGCCTGGGCAAGGGGGCACGGGCAGCACGCAGAGCTGTCAGCCAGGCTGCCACGGGCTCATGTGCATCTTGAGGTTCTGTAAAAAACAATTCAAAGGCAATGGATGTGGAACAAATAAATCTCTCTTTAAGATAAGGAGCCTACTTCCCTGCCTCCCTCATCAGTGCTGGTGATTCATCAGGGCAGTGGGACAGAGACACCTCATCTCATCAGGGTGTGATTAGTGGGGGACAGGGCCCCAAGTAATCCTTTATTGGCTGCACTTTTACTTGTCCTAATGACAAAAACTGCTCCTCAGCAACCCCCAGGAATATGATTCATCAGCCAAAAGCAGGTGATGCTGCCTGGGTAACTTCATAGGATGGGAAGGATTAAATTGTGGGATCAATGGAAACTACATCCCTGCAGCCTTCACCTCCAAGCACTCCAAAGGGGTGGCAGCACCCTCTGCTTCACCCCAGCAGCATCCGATGCAAAAGCTTCAGCTCCCAGTGCCCTCCGGCCCAGCAGCAAGATGCCATCACCAGCAGTGACACACTTCCCCTTCCCCACCTGTCTCAAGGCTCCCATATAATTAGTGATGAATGTAAATAATACAAACAACCGTGTAAATAATGCAAACAGCTCAAATCGCTTCCCTGCCCTACAGTCCCCTGCTGTCACCCAGATACTGCGACGACAGGCAGGGTAGAATTCAGTGTGAGTGGCCAGGGACACTTAAATGATGCACAGCACCATGTGCAGGACAGGCCAGCAAGAACAGAGTGCTGCCTTTTGGTGCCAGCAGTACTGTCTGCTGGGTTCTGCTGGAAAAGAAAGGCAAAGAAAACCACATAGAGGGGTAAAAAAATTCACTATATTAATTCATGGGTCACACTCAGCCAGGCAGGAGCTTTGCTACAGAGGCAGCAGCTGAAAGCCAGCACCATCGTGGCTCTCCCAGGCTCCTTTCCTCCTTTCCCAGCCACAATCCCATGGATGCTCCTTCTGTCCTGGTCCAGGCCCCTTTCCACTGCACTTGCCCTGCCACAGGAGAAGGTTGTGCTGCTCCCTGTCATCCTTTTCATCTCCCCAGTAAAGCATTTCTGCATTTCTTTTCCCCTCTTCTGTGGTCTTGTGATGACCGACTGGTCTAATTGTTTCCTCGTGTTTAATTGACATCACTGTTTCCTTAGCACCCTCAAGAACAAATTGCAGAATTGAAAATAAGTTGCTTTTAGGCTGCACTGATTGCAAGTTATGTTTTTTCCCCTCCATACATACAAGCAGTTATTGGTACAGCAAAGCCAGGCTTTGGGCTGGACCATGGGTATGCAGCATGATTCAGTGGGCATTTTTTCTGCAGTAAGACTTGACTCAGGGATTTGACTCACAGTCAAATGCGCAAAAGTATCCAAAAAATGAGGCCTTCCTTACAGCATGGACAAAACTCACCGGGCAAAGCCAAATAACTACATGTTTACTCATAGCTTATGTTGCAGAACAATGAGTTCCTTCATGCTATGCCTTCCACAACCTCACTCACTGTCTGCTTCAGCCAGAGCATTCTGCCCCTCTAAAGGGCTCTGAGCTCTCCCCTGGTGACAGCAGCACACACGAGTATATCCAGTTTGGACACACAAAGAGATGTATCAGAATGTCACTGTATCTGCACAGCCACACCAGGAGCTCTGAACCCCTTGGCTGATTTTAATCTCTTTAAAGCCATCAGTCTCCCATAGCTTTCACAAAAATAGGCTTTTGATAGTGGGGAGAAAAGCAAATAACCCACACAGTGCCTGGGCTAAACTGTACCATGACCCTGGTTCTTATTAGACACTAAAAATCTATATGGGATTTCAAAAAGCTTCACTCCAGATTTAGGCTTTTTTAAAATCTTGGCCAGACACAAGATTCAAACATAGACAACCCTATAAGTATATTTTAAGTGTATTTTGAAATGTAAATTTTTATGTATGTCTATATATATATATATATATATATATATATATATGTATATATGTATATATAAAAAGTTAAAGTCTATTTAAAAACGTCAGAATCAGCTACATTTCCCTGAAATCTGCAAACAGTCCAAACATGACCTAAAGTTTCTGCTACCTGGCAAGGGCTGCACATTCCCAGAGCCCTTTTCTTCATGTGGCTGGTTTCCAAGGGGCTTGGGAATCGAGTCCCCTACTCAAGGGACAGCAGATATCCAAAGCCTTTCCAGATGTTTATCTTGGCAACCTCAAATTCAAACATTAACAGGCCCCATAAGCAGTCTGGCCACATTTGGATCTTGCAGGTGGTTGCTGCGTGCAGGTGAGGAGACAAAACAGGAAAAGGTCTTGCAGGTCACTGAGACCATTTGATCCCTGTCCTTCAGATGTGATGTTGGATGGTGATCCCTGGCTTTGGCTGCAGTTGTATCCATGTTGTTGTGCCATCAGAGAAGCTCATGTGTTGAATGAACAGCTCAGATCAGCCAGGGTGTGATGACCCAGCACACGGAGCAGCCACTGGGCACCCCAGCACAACCCTCGTGAGCCTCGTGGGGCTGAGCTCAGTGTTTTGGCAGGGCACATCTTCACGGATCAGGGCTAAACTGCCAGCCTCCAGCGGCACCAGGGACCAAGCAGCTGGCACGTTCTTGGGTGAGGGACAGCACTCCGGGGAGCGCTGTGCTGACAGAAGCAGGATGTTCCATATCCCTGCAGGAGAGAGCATTGGCTCATCTCTCCCACTCTTCTGTCCCATATCTAATCAAACCCCTATGTCACATCTTACCACTCGGAATTCTCCCCCAGAACATTAACTGCAATTCCAGTAGCCCTTCACCCTTAGAAGGATTTGCATTTTAGGAAGCAGCAAGGAAGCAACCGTGCAAATTCAAAGGAGACCTTGACATCTCCAGAATGAAACTCCCAATGGCAGTTGCTGCTGACAGTAACCTGATTGCTGCTCTACTCATCAGAGCACACCTTCCATGTCACCTACTCCTCTTATGGCCTCGAATGAAGGTTCTGTGCACACAACCTGCACCCACTAAACCATTCCATGGCCACAGGACAGAAGGGGGAAAAAATTTAAGGAGCTGGAGGGATGTGTCAGTTCATGTCTGTACTACAACATCCAAGGGGATAGGGAAAATGGATCAACTTCAAGACTGTATTCTCAATCTTAAAGTTAGCCACAAACCCAGACAACTCATTGAGAAATACTTATGAAAAACATAGCTCTGGAAGCCAGTCTTGAATTAGTCCGTTTTTCTAATGTCTATAAATGTGATGCTTTTCATTCTGAGGATTTATATTAATTTTGCTTTATAAACTAACTCTAATGCCTGTCCTAGACAAATATAGAAGCAATTTTCATCCATATTTTGAAGGGTATTTCTTTCAAATCACCCTCTCTATTTAGCTATCCTAAATGTGGCAGCCCGAACATCACAGTGCTGAAGAGCTACTAAATTACTTGCACAGAAATTCTTGCCATGTTTCTAACCCCAGAATTGCCACTAATGCAAGAACACAATTAGACCAAGCATTTACAGAGCACAACAAAAATCTGACTACGTGGTGCTGTTGTATAGTGGTGGAGGTTGAAGCCTTCCAAATAACCAAAGGGATTTATTTTGGGGAATATGTGTGGTTACGTATTCTAAACAGCTTAGACAGACTCAATCAAAACTCTTTGGCAAAGCAGATGTGCAGGCAGCTCATCAGAGGCATGCAGGCAGTGTCTGATGCATAGGGAAAGCGTGCTGGGATGCTGTGGGTGGTTTATATCCGACAGGAGAACATTCACATCTCCCTGCCTGGTGAGCGAGCACACAGCTCGCTGCTGTGGTGCACCAGCAGGGAACTTCTGGGTTGATTCAGCCAGAAGCTGCAGTAATCAGTCCCTGTGGAACCAGGAGTCAAAGACTATACAAAATCTAGTTGGTTGGCGTTAACTGCCCAAACAGACATTTCAGGGCAGCTTGGGGCAATGCTCCTGCTGCTCCTCCCTGATGTCTGCAGACAGTGAGCCCATTCTGCACCCAAATGGGAAAATCGGGGCAAGCACACACGGGCGAGATGGCTGCAGCCCAAGCTCCCCTTCTTGACTGAAGCACCCCAATGGCTCATTGTAGAACACTGTGCCTGTCTAGTGGGAACAGGACCAGGTCAGCCCTTCGGCAGAGACAACATGCAACCTCTGTTGTCACAGGCTGGGTGTGACACTGTTCATCCCCCTCCCATTCCCTCTGGAGCCACCCTTACCTCCGTCCGCGTAGGTCTCGGTGCCGTAGCCATCCTGCAGGCCATTGTTCCATGTACCCTCGTACTTGGCTCCGCTGCTCATGCTCTGCCTCGCGCCGTACCGTCCCTTAAAGCCATGGGTCCACTCGCCTCTGTAAACCCACCGTCCTTTGGTCTCGATTCCCAGCCCGTGCCTCTTGCCTTGGGACCAGTAGCCTTCGTAGGTGTTGCCACTGGGCCACGTGTATATGCCCACCACCTCGAAGCCGTAGTTCCAGGAGCCCGAGTACTCGCCCTGGCCCTTAGGGCCAGTGCATATGCCGTGCCCGTGGGCTTTGCCCCCCTCCCAGCCCCCGCAATAGGCGCCTCCATCATCGAAATCAAACCTGCCGCCGCTCATGGTGCCCTCCGGTGCCCCTCAGCCGGGCAGCGCTCCCAGGGGCAGCGCTCCGGGGCTCCCGCATCCCCGGAGGGAACGGGCTGGGCGCCGAGAGCGGCCGCTCCTGCCTCGCCTGGCCCGGCCGAGGGGCTGGGGCACGGGAGGAGAGAGAAATTGGACGAAAGGGAGGGGAGAAGGGCGGGCCGAGCTCCAGCCCCCCCGTAGGGGCAGCCGCTCCGCGCCGGTACCTGCCCCGCGGGCAGGGGCATGGGCCGCCCGGGGAGCCGCCCCGCGGCAGACGGAGGGGTGGGGGTCCCGATCCCCGCGGCAGACGGAGGGATGGGGGTCCCGATCCCCGCGGCAGAGGGAGGGGTGGGGGTCCCGATCCCCGCGGCAGAGAAGGGATGGAGGTCCCGATCCCCGCGGCAGAGAAGGGATGGGGGTCCCGATCCCCGCGGCAGAGAAGGGATGGGGGTCCCGAGCCGGCCGCTCTCCCCCGCCCGGCCGCCGCCGCCGCCCGCCCCGTCCCGCTCTCCTCCCCCGCCGGGAGAAAGGTCAGCGCTGCCCTAACAAGGCCATCGGATCCCAGGAGCTGCTCCCAAAAATAACCCCCCTGGAGCCCGGCCCCCGCCTCGGGGCCCTTTTATGAAGGAGGGGAGAGACACATCCCACCCCCCCCTTCCCCCCCCGCGTCGTCCCCCGCCCCGGGCAGGGATCCAGGCGGAGAAGAGGCTGGGAAAGTAAATGTCTGCTTAAAATAGAGCCTGGGAAGGGGCCGCCGCTCCCCCGGGCCGGCAGCCGCTGTCCCGCGCCGCAGGAGCTCCGCGGGATGCGGGGACGGAGCGCCCGGGGCCAGGGCACTCACACCGTGTGTAATCGGGCAGAGGTAGAAGAGGGAGATAGAGCACAGCCAACAGCTCACTCAGCCCCTCTGCTACTTCCGAAAGTGACCTTCCAGAGCGGCTTTAGGGCAATCAAAGAAGTTCAGTTGCAGACACACAGAGTAGTGACAGGACACCTTGTGTGTAATGTCATCAAATACAGATGGCAGAGGACAAGGACTGAAAGACCAGGCTAATCCAAGCCCTCTCTTCTTCCAGCACACCCATCCCACTCCTAAAGACACTGTCCCAGCAAGACCACGGAGAAATGCCCCTCCCTTACTGACCACCACACTGAGAAGCTGCAGGAGCTGTGGGGTGTTATCAGCCCTTCCAGGGGAGAGCCCAAAACCCCACCAAACTCTGGGGCAAAGCCGCCACAGACAGTGGTGGGTTCGGACTCAGTTTTTCAACTTTCAACCTCCACACTGGCATTTCTAGGAAGGAAAGGCACAGAGGAAGCACACAATATGTAACTGCAAGAGAAGCTCTGTGTATGGACAGCACATAAACACTGAACACCTGCAGGCACAGGTGAGAAGGACCAAGTTAGAAAGTTAATTACAAAGGGCTTCACTTTTATTCAGCCACAGGAAGGAATGAGCTCTTTGGTAACGGACTCCAACATGACTCAGAAGTGCCACTTGGCAGAACCAGCCCTCTAAAGCCTTCTTTTAAAAAAAAGTCAGATCTTGAAATTGGCTCAAGTTAAATTTTTTTGTTGTTTTAAACTAAGTTTTTAGACTACTTAGGCAAGTTTTCAAGGTTCTTGCTGCATGATTAAGGGCCATAAATTCACATTTTCTCTGCGAAGACCAAAACATCTGAAAATAGCTTGAGGTAACAGAAGAGAAAGTGTTAAGGCAGAGGTTGCAGCAACTCATGGTTTTCTATTCCACGGTGTTCCAGCACTTACAAGCCCAAAGATGTTGTAACTGTCCCAAGAGGATACCAAGTTCAGGACTATGTAATTATTTACTTAGCAACTTTTCCTAATTACACAACACAGTTGTGAACTGATTGCATACTTTGTTTAAACATTAATAACTTATGCAAATTTTGGCATTTAAAGAGCTTTTGTTGACCACCAACAAACCCACAAGGACTTCAGAAAGCACTGATAGTCGGTATGCACCAAGGCACCACACAGAAATAAGAGGCACCGAAGAAGTAAGAGCTGCTCTTATTTCTTCGTTTGGCAGAAAAATTCCCATTCTCCCCAAAGACTGAGCCTGCTGCAGCAGCCAGCCCCAGCCTGGGGCTGACCTCTAGTGGCACTGCTCACGTCCTTTCTCAGTCAGCACCAGCTTGCATTTTTCTACTATTTTTACATCTCCTGGATTTCAATCCACTTTAACACAGTACTGAGCAGTGGACAATGCAATCCTAAACCCTGCAGTACAGGTCTGTGGTCACTAAAGAATGAAATGGTAAAAGCAGTGCAGTCTTGAAAGGCACATTCAGCCCCATGACAGTGCTGTGGTTGGAATCTGCATTTGAGAACAGTTAAGAATAATTATTTGAGAAATAAAGTCATTTGCACTTTGTAGCCCAGTTTTGTAGACAACAGTTACCAAAAAATTGCCTTGAATTCAGAACACAGGTGGCAGAAATGCAGCTATTGGAGAGCACAGAAAGAGATGTGGGACACAGGTACATTCTGCCTGGTGTAGGTGACACTTCAGAATTGGCAAAACAGGAAAATTTACATGGCCACTTGTTCTGAGACACCAGGTGCTGCCACAGAAATTGAAAAAAAAACCCAAGAGAAACACCAAATGATTTTGCAGGAAAATGTTGGTCTCCATTCCTTCTCCACATCTTACACATCAGAAAGTTGAGGTACCACAAATAGTAAAGACAAACCAAATACAACTTTTCTCACCCTCAACCAATTAAATTATTTGATGGGATGCTCCTTTGCTAGACACTCATAAAAGAGACACTGTGTTGATGCACACTATGTATGGAGAGCTGCCTGCTTCTGAAGCAGTAAATTCCAGGAGAATGCAAAGCTGGACAGGGCAGCTAAAGTGATGGTGGCTTACCAAGACTGGAGTGCAGACAGTGCTCAAGATTTCCCTACAACTGACAACTGTTCGCTCCAGTCTATGGGTTTTAATGCCTGAAGGAAGGGTAATACTTGGTCCTACAGAGTAGGATAAAAAAGAAGCTAAAAAACCCCAAAACTGATAGACAGTGTATGAATTAAGACCACTGAAATGAGCAAGTTCTGGTTTGGTCACCATAACAAATACAGTGAGCAGAGCCCTTGCCTTCACTTTTCCTTTTGGTTAACCATAGCAGCAACTCCCCTGAGGAATGCAGGGTGTTTCTCTTGCACACAAGGCTCTAAGGCCTGTTGGAAATTCAGTGAAAGGTTTGCTTTCCACTTTTCTAGTAATAGTACCTAGGGGAGGATAGGAGATGGTCACACTCCTTTATGAAATAAAATCAGAGGCACAAGCATCCAAAACCACAAGCCTGAGTCTTACAACCTGAGGTCAAAGTGATTTCAAAGGAGCTGAATGACACCAGGTGTCTCACAAGAAGAGCTCTAATCACCAAGCAATCTAGGGACTCCTCTCCAACAAGGCAAAAAGAGGATTTTGGAAACAAAGAATTAAGTGTTGGGTCTCTTAAGTACAGGCAGACAGGCTCTAGGTTCATTTACCACATTATCTATTCCAAGCTTAAATTATAATGCTGAAGCTAAACTGTTTGTCCAGCTTAAATAATCAACATCAGCTGAGATGCAAAGAAAGTGTTTTTATTGCAAGCACAGTGAGCGGGGAGTGGGTTGCATATTCACATGATGTGCCTGAGGGCAGATTTAAACCAGCCACCCTTCTGGTTTTAGTGCTGTTGCTGTCAGGTGTACATCATTTCTGCCATGTGAGACATTTTCTTTGGAATATACAAGTAATACTCCATGTATCCTGAAAGATCTTCAATAGTCACGTCATCCACAAAGGCCCTGGCTTGCTCAGAGCAAGAGCGTGGAGAACTTGAGGGAGTTCTTGATGGCAAAGGCTGGGAGTGATCCTCAGAAACCGTTCTATCAGGTGCCAGTGGGAGGGTGTTCTGCAAGCCAGAGAATTTGTACACTTCCATATCTTGCCACAGTTTGCACTGACAGGTTTTATCTGCACATGCACACGGCTCACTTGTGTTCAGCTTGGACATAGACTGGAAATCAGAAAGCTCTCTAGTCTTTAGGCTTGTTTTGGATACTGGAGAAGCTGCAGCTGGAGAGCTCTCCCGTGTGTTCTCCGATGTCAACTGTGCAACAGAAACTCCCAAAGACTCCTCAGCTCCCTTCTGGCCAACGTCTGGAGCGACACTGCAGTGTTCGTGTGTACAAGCTTCCTTTGGGACTGGCATCCCAAACCCACTGCTGTCCTCCTGGGCATCAGCCTGGCTCTTCTGCACCAGCTGGCTGCATGTGGAATGCGATTTTGTGCTGCAGTGGATAAACTTCGGAGGATGAAGAATTGGAGACTTGGAACGCCTGCGACGCTGGGTTCTCACAACTCCTCTCGAGGGCTTCTTCACAGACCTGCAAGGGAAAGACAAAAAGGGAATGAAGATTCACCAAAATACTTATTGCTGGGTTATAAGTAACACTGGGCAAAATCTCTCCTGCATTTATATTGCATGCACAAGCTTTAGATTTGGAGTATTTGCTTATATTAGTCAGCTGTCTTGGAATTTGACTTAGCTCTAGACAAGCAGTTGTATAAAATATAAAAGGAACACCACAGAAATGCATCCCAGAGAGTGGGCTTTAAAGGTCAGAAAATGAGTAAAGCATGTGAGACATGACAAAATAATCACTACAAGAAGGACAAAGCACAAGAAAAGAGCAGAAAACTAATGAATCAAGGGCAAATGATGGTTTTGTTCCAGATGAGCATGAAGTTTTGCAGAGATACTCTAGAAACCAATTCTTTATTTTAATCTAGTTTTCAAGGCACAATGACAGCTTCTGCAGTGTCCAGCAACAATTGAAAGAGATGCATTCATGACTGTCTGATTCAAAACCAGCAGCTCACATTTGCACTGAGAAATATCTACAATGTTTAGCCACCTATGAGTGACCAGCATCTCCTTTCACTTCACCTACCTTGCAGAACAGCACACATATATGAAGAGAAAAAGCTGCTGTGAGTATTTTATAAAGTTCTTTGCTAAAGACAATTCAGGTCTCTTGTTTAGAGGGGCACCAACTAGAAACTGTCTACCTAATATTCCTTTTCAATGCAGTATCATTGGAAATAGTCTGATAATCCCAAGCTTCTCTTACCCATGCCAGGTTTCCTTAGAAGCACACACATTCTTAGGCTTGGTTTCATCTGCCACTGTTCTAACTATTGCTCTGGGACTTGTCCCATCACCCACAGAGAGAGAAGTGGTACATCTGTGAGAGACAGAAGGAAGAGTTAACAGCCTACACTGGTTAGTGTTATGACTATGAAAATAAACCTTTGTGCATCTTATTTCCCAGAAAATGCTGCCCCAAATCATTTAGAATACGTCTTCAAAAACCTGCCCACAAAGACCCAAATCAGAAGGATGAGTGTTGACACGCTCCTATGCCCAAGGTTTGTGTAACAGACCCTTTGACCAAGAGATGCCGTTCACAGCTCCGCTGCAGAGCCAACCCCACGTGTCGGTGACAAACACACACAATGCCAAATCTCAGCTTCCCAGGAGAGGGGAAGGCAGAAACACCATCACTGAAGAAACACGTCTCCTTTTCCAGAGACAAATAAGCCATTCTTTCCTAAAAATAAATGTTCTTTGGACATAAATAGACTTTGTTTAGCTGAAGAACACTTAAGCCTCTGTCTAACATAGCCTGTCAACATAAGCTAAAACTCTTCATACTCCTGCAAGTTGAATCATTTGAGCCACAGAGTTGTGTCAGACCTTCAGCTTCTATTCAAGGCAGGGGCCTTACTAGATTTACTAAATTTTCTGGGGCTATGAATTCATTCCACATTCCCATTTTGAAGGACTCACAATAACCCAAGAACAATTCTTTCAAGTTGTGACTTCACATATTAGACTGGAAGTCCCAAGAAAATTATTTTCCAAATCCTATGCTAAATCAGTTTGTACACAGGATGAAATCCCTGAAAAGTGAAAATGAGTCCACACACACTGATCTAGGATGGGGTTAAGAAAATCCAAACTATTAATAAAACTAATTTCCATTTAAAGGACAATTAATACAGAACATAAGATCAAAAGGCACCAGTAAAAACTCCAAAGTAATCAACTATGCCCAGCTGGAGGATGGTACTAAAGATACCGAAGAAATGAGAGGTCATTCATTACTAATGAGTTTAATTACTTAAACAAAAGATAACTTTAGAAGCCCATCTACTGACAATCTCAGCTCTGTGCTAATTCCAGTTACCACCTTGATGCTGCCTTACCTACCCTTTCATTTCAGTAACAGTGTAATTGCATCACTGACAACAGCTTATGGGATCCCAGATTCTACAGTTAATATGCAATGGTGCACATTTGTCAGCAGAAAAAAAAATGTATGGAAGCCTTCCTTTATTTAATTTCAGGTAAAAATTATCATTACCAACAGAAAACATGTGGTGCTTGTGTTCTGTCACCTGGGACAATGAAGGTAAGTGCCACGTGTCAGATCTCCACAAACCAAGACAACACAAAAAGCATTCCTTCCCATTTAGTGATTCTGGTTATAAACAGAAATTTTGTGACAGCAATGAAAATAGTTTGTGTGGGAATCATGCACTGAATCCAACGCTCTCCCTTACTGACATGGAAAGAAAGTTTCTCTCCTGGGAAAAGATGTGATTTTATTCTCATGACAGGCCTTCAGAACCATGGTAATAACCTAACTTCAACAGCAGAGTTCTAGTCCTCTGGACTCTAGTACTGGTAACCTCTGGCAGCCAGATTCATGCCAAAATTCATTTCTAGCACATTGTCAGCTGATCATGATTGTGAGGTTTCTTTCAAACCTGCTGCAAGCTGACAACAATCAAACAATTTACAATTCCTTAAGAAGGGTAGTCTGCAGGTAGTGAATTTATTTCAGTCTGTTTAACTAAATGAAAGCTTTCTGTCCCTAACCTTATGCAATTACCTCATTCCCTCAAATTTCACAGCAAGGGTGTTCCCTTTGAGTCCATTTTTAAGATGTTAGGTCTGTGCCTCCCTGTGGTGTTACTCACCCAGCTGTGTCAACTCTCAGCTTTTTGAATGCTGTCTGCAGGCTTTCCTCTTCTCCATCCTTAGCTTCTGATTTCATCATTGGGATGGCCAGGAGGTGATGGAATTACCATGTACTGCTACAATCAGAAAAAAGACACATGAAAATAAGGGCCAAATCCTTGTTAAAAACATTAGTTGCCCAGCAGCACCATAATACATGAAAATAAACTCAAAATAGCACACTGAGCACACAAAGCTGAGGTCATTCTAGTAGAACATTTTTGAAAGCTGACTCAGAACAAGCTTTATGATGCCCAAGAATGAAAGGAACAGTCTCCTGTACAACTGTTGGTGAATTAACAATTCAAAGTCAAATTTAGTGTCAACAGCATCTTGCACATACATTACAGCCCAGCCAGACTCTTCCACTTGTCTTTCAGTGCTACCACAATAATTGTAGAAGAGGTGAAAGTGAGAAGGGACAACACTACTAGAAACAATCATCCTGCTACAACTCTTCTTTCCAAATTTGGGAATCAGTGTTACATATACACTTTAAAAAAACCAAAACCAAGAGATTTTTCTTAAAACAAGATAAAGTTTTAAGCCAAACAAGTTTTTGACCTTATGTCTAGGTCCCAGTAACAGTTACACAGTCCTATCAGAACATGGTATTATGGTTACTAATAGTTGTTAAAATTTACCAGTATCAGCTTGTGAACAAGTCCAAATGCAAACAAATACAAAAAGCAATCAGAAAGCCTTGCTTTAAACTAAAAAAAAAAAATTGGCTGATGTATTTTTTTTTTAATCTACCCTGGCCATCATTTAATTTAGCTACAAAGGACCTCAAATCTTTCTAAATGTGATGCTCTTTGGGTTTTCTGGAGGTCAGGCCCCAGTGGTGTATCCCAGGGACAGGACTGTCCAGTCTTGTTTAACATCTGGATGATGTGGCAGGGTACCCTCACCACGTCTGCTGATGCCACCAAACTGGGATGAATGGCTGAAACCCCAGTGGGACTTCAACAGGAACCTCATGAACTTCAGCAAAAGGAAGTGCAAAGCCCTGCACAAGCTGTTTTAGCAGCAAGGAAATGAACTCTCTCTTCACTGAGACCTTTTTTGTCGGAAGCTCTGCAGCTCAGTTACTCATGCGGAGGGACGGGGATCATCTCTGTTCCCTCGTCCTCTCACTGCAGCCGGAGGTGGCAGCTCTCCCTCTCACTGCTGCTCTGGCTGCTCACTGTGCTGTGATTTCACCTGGCTGCCCTGGATTGCACACAGCTATTATGACACACACTGAAGGATAATGTATCATAACAATTTCAAGGCACATGGTGTCCAATGAGTCAGACAGAGAGTAAACAGGAGAGGAAGCTCAAACACTGACAACATGATGCTCATCTGAGCAAGTCACTATTTCATATGTTCTCTTAGCCAAATATTACTGCTCTGGTGAAACAGACAGTCTCTACTACACTTTTATTCCTTGGCCCCCAAGTCATCTTCAGATGATTCTTTGAAATGAAAAAAAAAATTTAAAATATCAGGCTATGTAAGTAAGTTTGGGGTTTTTTTTAACAGCAAACTCCTGTATTACATAGCCTTACCAGAAAGATGAAAAGTTTTAAAGTCACTGCACATTACTCAAAATAAGAGTACCAGTTTTTAGACTAAATATTTTGTCGTGCCGACCTTCATCACCAACACTGGAAACCCACAAAACAATGCAGACTTTATTTAGATAAAAGTCTCACTGGGTAGACTCAAACAAAGTATAAGCTCAAACATTTTAGATGCACGTGCCAGCAAGCACACACGTAAAAAAAAGTCAGTTACTGTGAAAACCAGCTCAAGTTTACCGTGTTAAAAAACACACTGAAACTTACGGGTTTTACCTGCCGGGAAAACACACACCCCTCCTTTTCCATTTCATTTTCGCCTGTTTCCCAGTACCACCGCACCACAAGCCCAGGCGAGCGCGGTGCGATGGGACAAGGCACCGGCACCTCCATCCCCGCGGGGGAACGACGGGCACGGCAAGGGATGGTCTCAACCCCGGCGTTCCGGGCCGCGGGACACGAACTTGTGGATGTTTATTTTTTATTTGTTACTATTTTAATTCTGCACTTTCGACCGCTCGGAGTTCCCTCCCCAGCCCTTCCCGCCCGCACCCCGGGGAGCCCCGGCAGCCCCCGCCGCTACCCCGCGGCCCAGCTCCGGGGCTCGGCCGTGACTCAGCACCGCCCCGCGCCCCGGCGAGGCGCCCCCAGCGCCCTCCGCCCTCACGAGGGGACCGGCGGCGGGAACCGCGCGGGAAGGTCCCGCCGCGGGGACAGTCCGGCGCTCACCGGCCCCCGGCGGCAGCAAGGAGGACCCGCGCAGGGGACTGGGCTGAGGACGCGGAGGGATAAGGAGGAGGACGGGATAAGGAGGAGGACGGACGCAGGGACGGGAGCGGCACTCACCGCGCTCCGCGGGCCGGGCCCGCCGCCTCCCGGAACCGCCGCCGCTCGCGCACGCGCGCCCGGCGGGGCGGGCGGGGCCGGGGCGCGCCCCCGCGGGCGGTGACGTCACGTCCTGTTGTGCTGCGCGCCCCGGGCAGGCGGCGGTGAGTGAGTGGCGGCCCCGCGGCCGGGCCTGCGCGGCCGGACGGCAGCCCGGGGCAGCGGAGGGCAGCCCGGGGCAGCGGAGAGCAGCCCGGGGCAGCGGAGGGCAGCCCGGGGCAGCGGAGGGCAGCCCGGGGCAGCGGACGGCAGCCCGGGGCAGCGGAGGGCAGCCCGGGGCAGCGGAGGGGCCGCCGCGGGTCTTCCCGGCGGGGCGGCGAGGGGAGGTCCCGGGGCGGGTGGCGGAGCGGGGCCGGCGCTGGGCGGCCGCGGCCGTGGAGCCTCCGGCGGGCGCGGGCAGCGCGGGCCTGGCCCCGGTCCCGGCCCCGCGCCCGTGCCAGCGGGGGTGTCACGCCGGGCAGTGCCCGGCCGCCCCCGCGCTGCTGCCGGTGAGAAAGGGCTCGGGAGGGATCTGAGCACGGTGGGAAATACCTGAAGGGGGGGCTCACAGGGGAGAGTCCGGCTTTGCTCGCTGGTGCCTGGGCACCGGCCCAGAGGCCGTGGGCACACACTGAAACGCTGTCTGAGCGCTTTTCTCTGAGGGTGGCTGAGCACGCGCTGTCCAGCGAGGCTCTGGAGTCTTCCTTCTTGGGGTTATTCAAAGGCTACCTGGACATCGTCCTGGGAAACCCGTGTGGGATGGCCCTGCCTGAGCAAGAGAGCGGCACCTCCAGGGATCCCTGCCAACCTAAACCGTCCTGTGGCTCCTGAAACCCTTCTGAACCTTTGCTGCAGGTGCCATGCTCACAGCTCACAGTTAGGCAGGTTCCCAGGATCTGTATTCACCCATTGATAAAAAGACACTTTGGTATTTTTGACACAGGCTGTGCTTGTTCTGAAGAACTCAGACTTTGGAGTTCACAGTGAAAAGGCCAGGGTGGGTCTGGTCGGAAGGCAGTGACGCTGCCCACAGAAGAATGCGCACCCATCGCACTGTCAGTCGGTTTTGTACAGGGCACCCGTGTTCAGACCTCAGTATCAAATCCCAGTGTCTGTGTTTCAGTTTATTCCTTATGGCACAGTTGGTTACCCACTGAGAGCACATCGATGGACTTGGAAGCTAAAGATGAAGAGGAGGAGAGTCTACAAACAGCATTC
This sequence comes from Anomalospiza imberbis, assembly GCF_031753505.1. Classification (NCBI taxonomy): domain Eukaryota; kingdom Metazoa; phylum Chordata; class Aves; order Passeriformes; family Viduidae; genus Anomalospiza; species Anomalospiza imberbis. The sequence goes on along the minus strand of NC_089697.1, from coordinate 5,991,676 downwards.
AAAAAGCTGAGAGTGGATGCAGCAGGGTAAGTGAGCAACAAAAAAGGCAAAGTAATTTGTCAGGTTCTTATTACATGTTTGTATTTTTTTTTCTATTATTTTACATTTCAAAAAGAAAAAGTAATTTGGTGAAAGGTTCTTTGCTCTCTCTGAACTGCATCGCTTCGGATGAAATACAGTCATTATAACTGTCTAATATGCAAAGCAGTACTTTATTACAGAGTAATTTTGACTAATATCCAACTGATCACCCAGTAACTGCATGGAAGCATGAAAAGACTCACCTAAAGCAGTGAGCCCACTTTTAACTGTCGCAGCTGTAGTCACCTGGTGTGATACAGAATTTTTTTGTCTGTCCCTCTAGACACTGGTGTCTGCAGCCACATTATAAGCCTTTATTTAGTGCACAAAATTTTGCTTGGAAGGCATCTGGACAGCAGCACCAACACCTCAGAGTGTGCTGGGGTGCCCAGTCTCACTGGGAAGAGTAAGGCTAAATATGAGCTCTGAGCATTTCTGATTTCAGGGGATTTTGTGGAGTAAAATGTCTGCAGACATTCTTACAATAAAAACTTACTCAGTAAGATACTGGGTGTGCTGATAATATGTAGTGTAAGAGCTGATAAAATTATGCAGTCTAACACTCTGAGGCAGTTCATTTGAAGTCTTTTGGGAATTTACAAACACAAGAGGAAGTTTTGTTTCGACAGTGTTACATTGTGAATTCATTCCCACCACCATCAACACTGTGAATTCAGGCCTTCCCCTGCATGTGGAAATATATTTTGCTTTGCTACTCCTTCCCTCTACTTCAGGAGGTCTTCGTAGCACTGTGGAAAAAAATAGCTGTTCTCTGTCAAGGAACTCTGGTTATTAATCATAACACTTTTGATGTAGTACCACTGGCAGACTGTGTGGGCTTCTGGTTGATTCCTGATGACATCTTAGGCATGAAAAGATCTTGTTTTTCAGGCATGTGTTGTGAACAGCTCAAATCTTGTGACTAATCCGTTAAGATCAACTTTGGGCAGAGTATTTGGGCTCTTTGCTAGAATTTCAGCCTCATTTCTTATAATTTCCTGTGTTCCAACTTGCACCTGCAGCCACCATAACTAAAAATACAGATTCATGTGCTAAGGCGTTTATGTTTGTCATCTAGACCTCGAGGGTCAGATGCTTTTTTCATTCCATGCTTATCTCAAAAATTTAATAAATCAGCAATCTGTCCTTGCCTGTTGTGCATCCTCCACTTCTCCACTGACTCCCCCTCAGCCTGCTGCTCCAGGTGCCTGACTTTGCATTTCAGAGGAGTAGGAGGCTATCTTTAATGACTATTGTCTGACTAGAACGGTTGGAACCTGAGTTTACATTCCTTTAATGTGTCATTGTAGTACAAACAGGGCATGACATCAACCTCTGGGCATTTTGGCTGCCTTTCATTTCATCTCGCCTATCTTTAGCCACTTGATGAGGCCAGTATAGTAAGAGGGGTTGTATAAATCTCTCTAAGGCCCTGTTTCTACCCACTGACTACAGAGGGAGTCAGTGCAGCAAATTTGATGGACTTAGCTGAGCATCCAAAGCACATAGGCTGAATGTGGGCCTCTGGAGCCGTATGTTCAGGCATTTCTGTGATGTGGCATTTCCTATTTTACCCAGATGTATTGCAGCTCTGTCCGTGGGTGACGGGACGATTCTCAGAACAACGACAAGAGCAGCCATGGATGGAGCCAAGCAGCAGACTTTCAGCTCCAAGGAAGCATGGCATGGGTAAAACATGACACATTGAACAGTTGCAGGCTGCTTTCAGTGTGAATTGTTAATTAGTTGCTTCAAGATACCTGATATCTTTCCTTTCTATCCCAAAATGTTTCCATAACTGATATGTTGTTCTTTGATTTCATCAAAGTCTTTAAAAACAATATTGCATCTTCTCTTAGAGACGGTTCCCAAAACTTTCTTTTCTGTTGATATTATCAGTAGTACTTTTCTGCAAGTCTTAAACCTTTGCAACCCCCTCTCACCTCACTCTTGGGTTCTTCTATTGCTTTTGAAGTACCTGGATATTCAGTGTGACTCTGCCAGCACCTCCAACTGACCCAGGTTCTGCACTACAGTTCAGTTTGGGATGACAGAGTATCATCTGCTTAAGGCAGAAGACTTGGGGGGAAGCACCTTGGATAAGGGTTCCTTGTATGAATTTTTACTTTGGGGAAACCCGAATTTCTTCAGAGTCCTCTGCGGTTTGTGTCAGAGATTGTAAGTGTCCAGTCGTCTGGTATTTCCAAGCAGAAAAATAATCTTGTAAAATGTTTTTAATCACATTTTAGAGCTTACTGAGCTGTTGTGTAGATTCTGGAGTTACCCACTTGCTCACCTGTTGAACCCTGCAGGTGTGTGAGGAAACCTTCCCGAGGATCGGCGAGGGTCCCGCGGCGCCGGCGCTCCAAGTCTCCGGTTCTGCACCCTCCCAAGTTCACCTATTGCAACATGAAAGCCAACAGCCAGCTGAAACACAAACCCCAGGCAGACACTTCGAAGGGTGTCATCAGCTCAGATGTTTTTGTCCCAGCAGAACATGGTACGAAGGACGGGCAGGATTCTCACCTTGAGGCCAGTAACGACAGAACTGAACCGTTGGAAGCTTTCACCGCCGAAGAGCCTTTGCAGAAGCTGGAGGAGAATTGCCCTGCTCTCTGCTCATCCTTTGAGAACAGCTTGTGTTCTAAGCAAACCTCAGATTTCCAGTCCTTATCCATGCTTAGCAATGGCAGGCAGTGCCCTTGTAGGGACAGGAAGTGCCAGTGCAAGCAGTGGCGCACCATGGAGGTGTACTCCTTCTCCGGCCTGCGGAGCGTCCTGTCCGAGTGCGAGAAGGCAGTCCTGGGAGTCCATGCCCACTCCCTCCAGAACAGATCTCCCTCTGGGACAGCCTCAGCAAGCTCTCCCAGGTCTTGTTCTGAGCAAGCTCGAGCCTTTGTGGATGACGTGACTATTGAAGATCTTTCGGGATACATGGAATACTACTTATATATTCCCAAGAAAATGTCTCACATGGCAGAGATGATGTATACTTGACTGTAAGCAGTGGAGAATCCTGAAGCAGAGTTTGATACAATGGTTGGGCTAATTGCCTTGTCAGTGCCATGTTTTCACTGTTGTGTGTTTGATTAAATGTTTCTTTGCCTCATACAGTTTAGTTTTCTAATAAAATGAAAAATTAAATATAGTTTCTGAGCTTAGTTCTAAAAAGAATGCACTAAAGTCTCTGAATACCTTAACAAAAGCACTCTAGATGAAATGAGCTCTGTTTGGTTTTTGGTTTGTGCTGTGGATATTGAAGCTCTGTATGCTGTTTTCACTATGTTTTGGAAAAAAAAAAAAACCAAACAAAACCAAAAAAACCTTTAGTTTTTTTCTGATATTTTGACGTGTTTGGAATGTTCATTCTTAATGTATCTCTGTAATTAGAGAAAAATTTCACAGCTACAGCTCCATCCTCTTTATCCTGCTCTAGAGAGAAGGATGAGAAGGCATTCAGCATTTTGGATAGGATGAATCTCCTTTCCTTGAACACTGGCTGGCTCCTTTTTTAGTTGGATCAAGTTGTGAATGCTTCTTCCTTACAATTTTTTTGGGAGGTCCAGAACGTGTGGGTGTGTACTTGGACCCTTCCTTAATCTAACTCGCTCACTCTTAAGCAGTTCTATTTTTCTGCAGATAAGTGAAGCTCTTAGAAGTAAAAATATATTTTGTTATTTGTGCTTTACAGGTGGAATAATTTAGGGGGAGTGAAGCAGGCTACCAGGTTTTTTGGGCTGTGCGTTCTCAGAAGAGGAGAGGGTGGAACCATCTATACAGGATGTTTCTGAGCACATCTGATACACAAAGTGGTGTGGAAAGGGGGTGAACAAGACGTGTGTATCATCCTGGCTTTGTGCTGTAGAGCTATGACATTCCTGCTGGTTGAAAATACTGCAATAAAAAATTCTTTTGCTGAGACTTGCATTAATAAATGTTTGTCAAAACCCAGCAATTTAAAGTCTGAATAATTTGGCACATATTCATCTTCCCTCAAGACCTTTTCAGTTTTAAAAAACCTAACAAAACTCTGGTTTCAGTGTCAGCTGTACATCCTCAACAACCGTGTCTGAGTAAAGTACTGTAATTTTTACTTACATGCTGAAAAATGAGTGGTCAGCAAGCCAAGGAGTCACAAGCAGTTGTGTAAAAATAGATTAAAAGCAGATGTTGATAGTTGGCCTTGTATTCTGTGCTGGAGAAGGCTCAGACATTCTAGACGATAATCACTGTAGATTTTCTTCTCACCATTCCTAAAATTTACAAGTCCAGGAAGCTGAGATTTAAAACCCAAATAAATCAAAAAACATAAGAATACAACTAAAACTCATTTTGCTCTTAAGTTTCATGTGTATATTTAGCATGCAGTATTTGCTCTTACTCAAACATAACTGATAATCTACATTTTCTCATGCCACCTCCCTCTTCCAGCTCTATCCTGCAATACCCACACACGCTTCAGGTTTTTCCACTTTCCCTTCTTTCTCCCTACAGAAAATCTGGTATCATATGTACTGTGCTTGTAAACATAAATATTTAGTACCAGCTATCTTTGCTGCTGCTATTTTTCAGAGGGTGTTTCTGCTTCAGCAAAGGGTATCTGCTCCTATTTTCATGTTTTGGTTCTGTGCCCTCTTTAACACCATGGGAATTGTTGCTAGACAGAGGGTTGTTTCCCTGCCTCTTGGCGAGCACTGATCCAGGGTCCATGTGTGTGAAGCTGAGGCACAGCTCTTCCGCTTGCACAAAAATGGTTGTTTAAGCCTGGTATTAGTTGTCCCCACTCCTCTCTGCACCTGGAGCCTAATGAAGGGGCACAGCAAGGCCCTTCTGTAGAATTGTGGAGTGGCAGCCTGGTCAAGGTCACCTTGGGGCAGTTTCTGCTGTGCTGCTCTTTAATAGAGTGTGCAGAACCCCGAGAGGTGTCTGGACTGGTATTACATAAACCCGATATGATGGACAGCGTTGGAAAGGCACGTTTTCAGTTGTGGAGCAGGACAATGTGCCACAGACCTGCTGTGTCCAGGGAGACAGAGGAACTGGGGAAATCTTGGAAGTTAAATTGGTCCAAGATATACCCTGAAACTGAGGGATAAGAAGTGAATTTAGGTTGCCAGAACACCAGGTTGGAGGGAAAGCCTGAGAGCAGGTTCTGAGGGCACACCTCCATTGTGTCCTGTGGAGGACTGGAGTAACTGCTAGTGAAGGAGGAAGGAAAAGGGCAAAAAAAACCAGTAACTCAGTCATTTTGTTTCCTTCCCGAACCCCTGTTTTTGCTAGTGTTTAAGCACATCTAGTGCTGCCTGTGGCAGAGCAAGGGCAGATATTTTGGTTCTTGACTGCAATTGTAAGGTTTGCAGCAAATGTACTGGAACATTGCTGGTGACATTTGCACAGCAGAGAGCAACCCCTGGGGGTGAATGATGGGCCCTAAGAGAGGCCCAAACTTATGGTTTCCATCAAAACCTTCTTGATTCAGCTCATCCATATCACTTTGAGAATGCAGTGACTTATTTTTACTCCCTGCCTGAAACCTCAGGATTTATTGGAAAACTGCATTTTCTCTGGGAATGCCTGCACAGCACCTTTAGCCTGATTGATGAGTAGAGATGCCCTGGTACAAACAGTGCTGAATGCAGCCCTATTGCTCCCATCTGCTGCTGTACCTGCCCCAACAAGCCTGGGGGATTTTTTCTCTGTGTGGGTGCTCTAGGATCTGTTCCCAATCTACAGAATATGTCTGAAATATTCTGAGAAAGCACAAGTGGACTTGCAGTGCTCCCAGGACTTTAATCAAATTCCAACTCTCTACTTCCTATCTCAGCAGACCCAGCCTGGGTGTTTTCCAGTGGCACAAGTCCTTGTCCCTCTAGTTTCAGGACGAGTTAAACCAAAGCAGGAAGCAGAAGGGCACCCTGGATCAATTACATTTCTTTCTTGTCTTTCAGAAGCCAAATCAAATCTGAGCTGAGCTTTACATTGGCAGATACTGAATCAGGCCACTGGGGAAAAAAAAAAATCAATGGAGCCGTTTCTAGAGCCTGTTTTCCACCCTCTCCTTCTAAAACAGGGAGGGGTCTTCTGTTCCTGCTAAGTCCCGTGACCAACTCCATCCTCCAGTTCTCTCATCTCTGTAACCTTTGCATCAGCTCTGAGATGAGACCCTCCCCCGGATTCAGTACTCCCAAACTGCCAGCAGCCACAATCCTGCTCCGACGGCCCCTTCTGCCAGGGCTCTGCCAGTGCCGAGCATCCCATGGGGCAGCCCCGCGCCGACCCCCCGGCAGTCAGGGAGGCTGTGCTGAAGAGCTGGGGATGATCTCAAGGTCACACAAGGTCAGGGCACCCCTGAAGGGGGCTGGCACCCCTCGTGCCCTTCAAGCCTTGCTCAGTTTAGCAAGCCAAAACCCAGCTAAATAAGTAGGCTCCTACAGAGGCACCGCGTACCGGCAGGACCCAGAGGGATGCAGCAACCTGTCATGGTTTACTCCCCACGGCGCAGCACTAATTCATCACAAACTGTACCACTAGATGGGGCCTTCTGGACAGCGATCCAGGGAGAACAGCTGCTGCCTGGCCAACCTGCTCCCTGCCTTTTCTACACCCACCGTGTCCCCTTCCAGTGCAAGGAGCCCCCAAAGACGCCTGCAACGAGGGGAGGCTGTGCAGCAGAGGGCAGGATGGTGCTACATGGGGTGCCAGCTCTTCAAAGCTCACTTTTCCCTCTTTTTTGCAGCCCCAAAGCAGAGGCCAAGCAAGAGCCTGTCCCTGTAGGTGATCAGTTCAGGGACTTGGGAAGACCTGGTCTGGGGAGAGAGGTTGTTATTGGGGGCAGTTGCCTATGAGGGGGAGAGAACAGGGAGGAGCCAGGGCAGAGCACAGCACTTCCCAGCTTCACCCCTCTCGTCACCTTCCTGCACACCCTGAGGAGCAGAACATCACAACAACCAAATAATTCCTTTCATCTCCCAGTCCCTAGAAAACTGCTCCTTGCACTACATTTATGCAGCTGGTTACCAGTTTGGCCCTGCTCCCTCCCAGTGCTCCTGGGTGAAGCATGCCTCAGTTTCCCCACTTGAACCAGCTCTTCCAAACCTTCCTGTTTCTATCCTCACCAGCTCACAGTGAGAGCTCTCACACAGCCCTGAGACACAAGCTGGCTCCCTGTGCCCGCAGGGCCTGTCCCCCATCCTCACCAGAACCTGCCCCTACAACACCCCTGACTGGACTGGCTTTATCCCCTGGCACTGGCAGTAGTTCCAAGGGTGGGAAATTATCTCCAGGCTCCCAGATTGCTGGAGATGGAGCATGACAAAGCCAAGTGTCATAAAGCATAAGTCCAGATGTCCAGGTCACTGCATACAGCTGCCTACACGCCTGTGCTGCAAACCTCTGTGATGCTTATAGGGCCTGGGGAGCAGCAGCAGCTCCAGAAGCCCCAATGCTCCCGAGTCTCCCAGCCAGTTTGGAATTGTGACACACCTTGCTAATTCTGGAAGTGATGCCCAGCTGTGCTTTGTCCAGTTTGGGCAGGCACCCCGGGCTCTGGTACACACCAAAGGCTTCTGGGCTCTGCCCCTGTATGGGCTACATAACACCCAATAGGCAGAAATTAATTTGTGCACTCCTAAAATAATGGAATACCTTTAAAGAGCCATTGCTGCTTCTTTCCATGAAGGTTGCAAGGCAGACACTATACCTTCTAGGCATTTTAAAACCAGTGTCCATCACCGTGGCTATTTATTACACATCCACCATACCTAAAGCAGTCAAAAAAAAAAAAAAAAAATCCTAATCTCTGCTGAAAAATGTTCTTAGGAAGCCGCAGGGGTTGGAGCTGCCCCGGATTGCCGAGCTGGCAGGCAGGAGCCTCCGCTGCTGACTCCTCTCTTGAAGCGATGCCTGCACGTTTCCGTGGGAGCCCCGCCACGAGCGGGGACGGGCTGCGAGCCCAGGCGCAGCCCCGGCGCCGCCGCCACCAGCCTGTGCTGTGACCCCGCGCTGCCCACCCCGGCCGGGGAGCTGGAGCTGCCCGGAGCGATGGGCTGGCAGGAGCCCATGTGATGCTGGGCTAGCGCCGCTCGCTCCCCGTCCCTCTCCCGCTCGCTCGCTCGCTGTCATGGCGACTCCCAATAATGTTACTCCCACCAACTGCAGCTGGTGGCCCATCTCGGCGCTGGAGAACAACGCGGGGAAATCCACGGAGGGGGAGGAAAATCACGACCCGACAGACCCGGCTCTCAAATCCCAGGACAGATTGGTTTTGTACCACTGGACCCAGTCTTTCAGCTCACAAAAGGTAAAGAAAATCGCTCGGCCGGGCTCTCGGGCGAGAATCACCTCCAGGTCCCAGCGCATCCCTTTGCCTCGGGAGGATGGATGGATGCACTCGGGGGACAGCGAGGGGCTCAGCCCCGTGTCTGACCGGGGCAGCAACGTGCGGCCAGGCAGATCTTTGTACCTTTGAACAGCATCTGCCCGGGGAGGGGATGGGGATGGCATGAGGACGAGGATGGGGGGTGCTCAGCCAAATCCTGCCTTTGCTTTGGTATCTTTGCTTGCACCGGGAGCCGCCTTGGTGCTTTTGTGCTCGCTGCCAGCCCCACACTGGCGTGGCCGGGAGCGCAGACAAAGGCAGAGCCGGGCCCGGGACCACCCTGCTGCTGCGGGAGGAGAGGCAGCCCCGAGCCAGGCTGGTGCCCAGGAGAGGATCCCGGACCCCAGCACGCAGCGATGATTCACCCCTCACACTGCAGCAGTGCCCTGGAAATTCTATTCCCGGGTTGCCCCAGCAAGAAATCCCGTTTTCCAGACAATAGTAAATGCTCATTTCGCAGCACGGCAGCTGTGTAGCAAAACCAGCCTTCTCCCCCGGCCCCAAACCCCCCATCATTCCTAAGCCATTAACACCGTACGGAGCATGGGCTGTTGGGAGGGGTGGAACACCAAGCTCCCCGGTGCCAGGGCCTCCCCGAGCTCCACAGCCCGGCGGGCAGGCCGGGGCAGAGGTGCCCGTTCCTGCGAGCCGACACAAAGGAGGGAGGATGCCCAATGCAGCAGGGTGGCTGCACATGGTCGGCCCTGCCGCCGTCGGCAGCACGGGACTGACGGGCTCGGGATCCGCACTGGCGGGGGATGCTCGTGCCCGGCTCCCCGCGGAATTCCCCAGGAATGTTTTGTCACCCCAGTCTGGGATCCCCCTTTGGGGTGCTGGCAGGGGGTCCCCGCGCCCTCAGGCACCGGGGTACCCTGGGACCCCGGGCTGCCTCTTGCCCAGCAGCTGCCTCCTGCCAGGCCTCCAGCTCCTGAAAGCAGCACAGGGAGCTTGGGGCTGGATACCCCAGGTGGTACTGGCTGAGGTTTATTTATCAGCTGGGAGGAAAAGGCCAGGAGTGAAATGCAGTTGAGGAACCCAGGCTTTCTCTTGTTTGACTTTAAAGGAAAAAATTAACCTGCCGGTCCTGTGAATAATTAATGACTAATTCCCCGAGAACTCTGAAGTACTCACAGAAACGCTTATATATGTTAAATTGTATTTTTAGCTGCTGCTAGTTGGATGAAAACAAGTACTTTTGCCTCATTCAGTGGTTCTGCAAATCATGGCTTTCTCACATCCCCCGTGGGTTTTTTTTTTTTTTCGTGTTTGACATACTTAGTTCATAATAGTCAGGTTTTATAACCCAGAAGCCTAAAATGCCATCCCTGAGTGCATATTCAACACCGCCTCAGGGACAGAGCAGAGCAGCAGGATCTGCCCTGGGGGCTGGCAATTGGGGTGAGAATGGTGATGGTGTCCCATATCCAGCCTCACTCCTGCCTCCTCCTGCCCCTCTGCAAGGCTGGACTCACCTTTCCCACCCCTGAGATGCGTGGGTGTCATCCCCGCAGTGCTGCTGGCAGGCCCAGGGCTGGAGGAGGGCAGGGGAAGGGGAAGGGGGAGGCAGCAGGTTTGACACAAGAGGTGTGAAGGTGCTGGGTGATGCCCTCAAGCTAATATCAGCATGGAGGAAGAGGAGGAATGCTGTGCAGGGTCACAGGGGCTGCCTGGAACGTCCCACCGAACAGAGCCTTCACCTGGTAAAGGCAGAGTCCAGTCCTGAGGGCGGGACATACCTGAGTCAGCATCCAGGTCTCCTTCAGCCAGACAGCAGCACTCACTGGGTGCACATGTAAGGCATAACATTGCTGCAGCCTTGCTTCCTCCTCTTGCTCATCCTTTTCTTCCTCAGGTATGTGTTGGGACATTCTGGGATCCACAGCAGCATCACTCCCCCAGCTGGACAGCTCCTGCCTCCCTCCACCCACTGCTGAGGGATTGGCTCTCAGCCCTCCGGCTCCTCTGCCTGTCACACAGGCCACCAGGACCAGGGAGGATGGTCCATGATTCTGAGAATACAGGATGGGTTTGGGTATCCCCTCTTTGCCAGGAAAAGAAATTCTTTTGTGGCTGCCTGGATTTTGCAGCTGTCCCATGGCAACAGCTGCTTGGCTTCTTGCAGGGCAAGCACCCTGGCGTGTTACTGTGTTTAAGTTTTAGGGAAGGGTCTGGGGGTGTAATGGGGTGGGGGGGACTGGAGACCAGCTCGGTGCGTGGGGCTGAGCCCTTTCTCCCTGGCTTCTTGCCCCAGGTGCGGCTGGTGATCGCAGAGAAGGGGCTGCCCTGCGAGGAGCGGGACGTCAGCATGCCCCTGATGGAGCACAAGGAGCCCTGGTTCATGCGGCTCAACCTGGGTGAGGAGGTGCCCGTCATCATCCACAGGGACAACATCATCAGCGACTACAACCAGATCATCGACTACATGGAGAAGAACTTCACGGGAGGTAATGCAAGGCTGGGCTGTGCCTCAGAGGAAATTCGTGTCTAGTCCGCATTCTGTTTGCTAAACGAATCCACTTTTTTCCTTTAAAGTTTCATCTTCACCCCAGAAGATCAGCAAGCCACCAGCCCTCCCCAGACTTTTATGTTTTCCCATGAAATTGAAGAATTTCCAGCAGAAACCCACTGCTGGAGGGCTCTGAGGAGTGTGGTAGCTAAGTCCCCCTTTTTCTATCCTGGAAGTCATGCTTCCAAAACAGATAATTTCTCTCGGTCCCCATGGTGCGTGGTGGCATTTCACCAGAGTCCCCTCTGGGGCACAGCCCATGGGAACACTTCTGACTTTAGGCACATCTGTGCTTTGTCCCTGGGTAATTGCATAAAGGGCCTCTGCTGAGAGAACGTGGGTGTAAGCTGTTTGCTGCTGCTCCTCTCCCTGCTTCCTCCAGGATTCCTGGGCCATTCCATGGGCAGGGGACCCTGCTGTCCCTGCTGCTGCTGTGCCTCGGAGAAAACAGCCTCTTTAAAGTCAAAACCAGCCAGCGGTGCTGAGGACCATGGGAGGATGATGTGACACAAACCCAGAGGAAGGGACAGCCAGGAGAGGGAAGCTCATATTCCCTCGGAGCAGGGCTGCAGGCCTGCTGAGCCCAGCACACTGGGATGCTGAGACAGAGCTCAGTCAGCTTTGCTCAGCAGCTGTGGTGAGCAGCCTCTCCCTGGCATCTCACACCCCTTCACCCTCATTCCCCCAGTCCTGGGGGCTGCTGGGCTGGGACACCCACCAGGCAGGCTTCAAAGCTGAGCAGGGATCTCAGGCTTTGCCATCAGGATGTTTGCCCCAGCATCCATCCCCTTGCAACAGAGACATCAAAAACATCTCAAAATAGCTCCCGAAGCAAGGGTGCCTTGCCAGCTCAGCTGCTGTCCTCTCCCGGCCCCGCCACTGTGCTGCTGCTCCGCGGAGGCACGCAGCTCGCTCCCCAGTGGGGCAGCAGGGACGGGTCCATCAGGAGAATCCCGCACCAGCAGCACGTCCTAGGGAATGGCAGCTGCTTTCCTGCCTGGCAGCAGCCCCAGCACCAAGGGACATCAGGGGGTGTCAGACCCTGCACCACTTCTCTTGGTCTTTGAGAAGGGCAGGTGGTCTGACATATGTGACAACAGGCTGTCCCCAGCAGGAGGGGGACACAGAGCTGTCCGAGTGCTGGGAAACTCCTGTCGTTGAGATTTTCCAGCCAGGAGCAGTTTCTTACCTTTTTGCTGGGAAACAGAGAGGGGAAGCTCCAGGAAAGAAGGCCCAGAGCATCCCTCCCTGCTCCATGCTCTGCTCCATCCTATCACTCAGCAGTGCAGCTGCCAAAAACATTACCAGGATGTGGCAGTGCTGATCTGAGGGGGAATCAGCCACCTTGCAGAAATGTGTACAGTTTGGAAAGGCCTTTACAAGGTATTTTTACTGAGCTATGTTTTCCCCTGGGCTAAGGGCATGGCCTTTATCAGCTGCTTACACACACTGTGGGCCAGCTATCAATAAAGGGTAGTGTGTGGAGAAATGTTTTCCTTCCCCCCAAAATAGCAGTGAATAGTGCCAATAAGCCACATTTGAGGATGCTTCTCCCTAGGACACTGCCCAGCAATGCCCAGAAACCACAGATCAGGGCAATATTTCTTCCAGGCAAGAGTGTCCTCCAAGGTCTGCACCCCCTTGCGCAGCCAGAGTGCATCAGCAGCCCCTATGTGCAGGTTGCTGTGGCATGTAAAGGCAAGTCAGGCCTTCCCAGAGAAAAACCTCCCTGGAACGTGCTGAACAACGTGGGCTGGTGGCCAGCACGCCGCTATTTCATTGTGGTTGCTCCATCTTCCTGCGGGATGGAGCAGTCCCTCTGGTTGTGCTGTTCCCAGCCTCAACCCCAGCCCATCAGGTGCTGGCCAGAAGCCCTTTGGAAGGAGCACACAAGCTATAGGCCAGTTATTGTTTCACTCATCTGGCCGCTTTTCTCGGGTGGAAAATCCCCACTTGGAGAGCTGGAGCCCAGGCAGTGCAGGCAGCGAGCAGCCCATGGCAGGGAGGAGCCACCAAAACCTCCTTTGCTCAGGGGACAGTGACACTGATGCCTATCACTGGGAACAACTCTGTGGAGCCTTCCAGCAGGGACAGTCTGGGTCAGAGCCATGAGGAGATTTCCAGGACAGGAGGTACCAAAATTTGCATGGTTCTCATCCAGCCATGGGCACCAGCAGGCACGATAATGGCAAGGCCAGATCCCTGCCAGGCTGCTTTGCCTGCAGCCCAGCTCCTGCCACCAGCAGCAGGGCTGGGCAGAGCACAGCTGTCACTTCAGGCTCTGAAACAAGGGGCTGCCCTGCTCACATCTGCCAAAGTCCTTCTGCCAGCGTGACCCAGCTCAGGTGGGGGCACCAGCACACGGAGAGCCCGGTGCTGCAGACAGGATGTGGGCAACAGAGTCCCGGTGGTGGATTTACTCACTGCCTGTGAACTGCTTTCTGCAGACACTATAAACATTAATGATCCCTTAAAAAACTGGGAGAGTTAAAAATCTTGGGGGAGACAAGAGCAAGGTTTTGCTTCTTCTGGTGTCACCTGCCATGTATTTTGAGCTGACAGTTAATAAAAGGCACGATGCAAACCACCATCCATGGAAAGTGAATAAACCCAACAAGGCAGGGAGGAGCAGAGCCAGCCAGGGCAAGGGATGTTCCTGCACCTGAGACACCAGCTGAGCATGAAGGGAAGATACACTGGGCTTCTTTGGTCATCTACTCCGATTGCCCATTTTTGGGATTTTCAAGGAAGCCCAAGAGCATGAGGTACCTCACTGCCACTGGGGTAAAGAATATGTAACTCATCCTAAACTCAGATCCCCAACTTTTAGCTCTTTTCTGCAGACCAGGAAGATTTTTCTCCCATTTTAAGAGATGTGAAATTAGAGTGTGGAGACTCAGGGCTAGCTGCACTGACCCCAGGGAACGTGAGGGCTGTGGGGCTGGGTAATGACATCCTTACACTCCCCTGTGATCCCGTGGGTTTGCCCATCTCGGGGCATGGGCTGGCTGCACTCCTGGCCGGGATGGGCAGCAGGGAGGGCGGGGGGCAGAGCGTGACAGGTTTGAGTGGAAGCTCTGCCTCAGCCAGCCCCGCTGTCTCAGCAGGATTGCACCCTGCTGTCCGGAGCAGGCTAAGGAGCCGCTAAGGAGCGCTTGAGCCCTCCCAGGTGCCGCTAACACCTGTGCCTTGGCCCTGCAGAGAACGTGCCGCAGCTGATCCCCGAGCCGGGCAGCCTGCTGCACTCGCGGGTGCTGCAGTACCGGGAGCTGCTGGACTCGCTGCCCATGGACGCCTACACGCACGGCTGCATCCTGCACCCCGAGCTCACCACCGACTCCATGATCCCAAAGTACGCCACCACTGAGATCCGCAGTAAGTCGCCTTTCCAGCGGGGCTGCCCGGGGCTCCCCAGCTCCTTTAGGCTCCACAGCCCAGCCAGCCACCGTGCCCCTGTTCATCTCCCCTTTCTGCCAAAGGACGGGGCAGAGCTGGGAAATGGCAAAGCACAGCTGATCTGGGAATTGCAGGCATCCTAGAGAGACTTCCTAACTCAGGGGGTGTCCAGGCTCCCATGGGCCGTGCACACTTCTCCTCAGCTCTTTCTGGGGCACAGGAATTTGCCCCTTTCCCTCCAGTAACTCTAAGGGCAAAGGCAGGAGAGAGCAGCCAGACTGAGTTGCAGGCTGTGGATGAATCGGCATAAGTCTGTGTACCTGACCTTCAAGTGCTCATGAAACATTGACGATGCTTAATATAACTCAATGGCAGGGATTGCTCCTGGAGAGAATTCCTCGCCAGAAAAGTGACCTTCTCAGGAGGGTATTGGCATGTCCCAGGTCTCTCCCTTCTTTTAGGCTCTGGCCCCAAGCTGAGCCCATAGAAAACAGTGTTCCCACCCCCATCCGTTTGGTGTCCTGGGTCCCAGATGGCCCTGCTGAAGTGGGATGCACTTGTGCACAGAGAGAAATAGGCAGTTCCTGAGGTGTAGCTTGTGGTCTGCCCTGCCTCTGCTGACACCCATCACAGGTAGCTTTCCCCATGTCACCAAGTGTCACCTCCACCCCCGGACCTTGGGCTGACGTAGGCCAGAGCCCAGCCCTTCCCCAAAGGGTGCTGCTGTGATGGCTTCAGCCCCCATCTGTCTCACATCACCTCCCCAGCACTCTGCCGAGGGCTCTGAACACACCTCCTTGTCCAAACCTCAGCACTGGTGGCATTTTTCCCAAGCCACCTCCCAAGGGAGGGGTACGAGCAGGTCCATGGGCTGATGGTGTCCTTCCTCCCCAGCTCATCTTCTGCACTCAGGCAATGGCTCAGCTGCCCTGTTGCAGTGCGTGTTGAGGGGAATCGATGTCGTTGTGTCCCACGGAGAGGGTGAACCGAGGTTCCAGGCTCTCCCAAGGGGAAGGAAATCAGGATGATATCCAGATCTCCATCTGAGTTGCAGCCCCAGGAGAGCTGGTTGGCAGCCTTAACAAGCACAAGCTCACGGCAGAAAACAGGGAATTTCAGCATTTTATAGCAGTGCACAGCCTGCTGCTGGCTTCCACCCCAGCCAGCCCTGGCACCTCTTGCATCAGCACACTGGCAGAGCCAAGGCCTCCCTTGTTGGAGGGAACAAGGAGGGAGAGACAGATGGTCCCTGGCAGGAAGACATTAGCCCAACTTTGGGTAATTTATGCTGTCCTTTAGGTGTTACTCTGCCTCTAGGATTCCTTTCTTCCTCTCACTGCTCCTTTCCCTCCTTTAGCTCCTTTGCACAAAGCCCTTCCCATCCTCCCTATGCCCAGAGAGGCAGAAGGGTGAGCATCTCTCCATGCTCATGATGGGCCCCACATCATGGAACTGCAGCCTCAAACACCAAGCCAGGGAGGGACAGCTTCAGCCAGGAGGGAGCACTCCCCCTGTGCCCCTCCCTGCCCCACTGCTCCGAGTGTACACCCGAGTGTGGGCAGCCAGCTTGGACCTCCCAAAGGTTCAGCCTGCTGGGGATGGAGCTGCAGGAGCCCAGGGCTGTCCTTGAAACAGCAAGCAACAGACAGAACTTCCAGCAGCTCTAGTATGAATCCAGCCGGGGAAATGAAGAGCTGAAACTCCCAGGCTGGGACTCACCACAAGGAGGGGGATTGGCCATACCTGAGATCCAGCACTGCCCTGTGAGATCCCTGTGTGCAGGGACAGCTGATGGAGCCACACGGCCTCAGACGTGGAAGCATATCAGCAGCAAGCCATGAATTTGGCCCATTTTAGCTCTCTGGGATGTTTTTTCTTGGTGCTACAGCAATATTTTAGCTGCAGGATGAGGTGATTTGCTGTCAGACACTGGTCATCCCAGCCTCTCTGTCTGTCCCCCCTAGGACATTTAGCTAACGCCACCACAGATCTGATGAAGCTGGACCATGAAGAGGAGCCACAGCTATCTGAGCCTTACCTCTCCAAGCAGAAGAAGCTCATGGTGAGTGGGTCAAAGCCACACACATCCCTGGTGCTGGGGGAACATGACCCACAGACCTGCCATGGGCACCTGATGCTTTGTGTCCCTGCATCCATTTATTCCACATTCTAACTCTGCTCTTCACCCAGGCCAAGATCCTGGAGCACGATAATGTGAACTACTTGAAGAAGATCCTTGGAGAACTTGGGATGGTGCTCGACCAGATTGAGGCTGAGCTGGAGAAAAGGAAATTGGAGTACCAAGGTAGGCACTGGGCTGTGTTTATGGGGCTTTTCCACGTGAGGCTGAGGTGCAACACCAGAAACAGCCCAAAGCTTTGCACCTGATGAACATCTCCCATGGAGCAACCACTGGTGGGTCTGGGGCTGCCTCTGAGCTCTCCTGGTTTTTGGTACACTGATGTTGTTGCAGCCATGGTCTTACCAACCTCTGGCAAACCACCCCTGCACCCCTGGACAGGGAATAGCAGGACCCCTGTCCTCATGGGTGCTCTTTGGGAGCCCCAAAGTCATCACAGGGTGATGGCAGGTGCCCTCTACCCCAGCAAGGGACTGACAGTGACTGTTGCTCTGTCTGGTTTAGGAAGGAACAGGCCAGCCCCAGGCACTTGCACCACGAGGAGCACTGGCTGCTGAAAGTGCAGAGATGGGGACACGTGCCACAGCCAAGCCCTCACATCACCAGGCTGTGGCACATCCCAGAGGAGCACGGGCAGGGAAACCCAGGAATCTGAGGGGCCCTGGAGGGGAGAGCCTTTATAAAACTTGCGTCACATGCCAGCAGGTGGGAGAGAGGGACACCAGCCATCCCTGACAGCAAACACACGGCGCTGGGAGCCTGCCGAGAGCAGCCCTGGCAGTCAGGGGTGCCTGGGCACATCTGGGCAGCGCTTGTCCTGCCATCACCCCTGGATGACGCCGTCCTTCCTCTTCTCTTCCTCACTGCTGGCAGGGCTCAGAACCCCGGCCCCGGGAGGGCTGCCAGCACCACGGTGCCAGGTGCAGAGCAGAGCCCAGACACAGTTAATGGGATGGTCCCAAAGCTGCCCCTGCCCTCGGGGGCAGCCTCGGCCCTGGGGAGCCGTGCGTCACTCTCAGGGCCACGCTGGAGGGCCCTCGGAGGTGCCAAGGGCAGACCCTGCAGGGCATCGGGCTGGGGATTTACCAGGAGCCCTGGTGTGCTCACAGTGGCATCCTGCCTTGCCCCAGTTTCCTCAAACACCCTCATTAACCAGTGTGAGGGCTAGGACAGCAGAATTCAGCTTAATGAGGTGCCTGGAGGACATCACAGGTGCCTGGAGCAGAGGGATTGCTGCTGCTGTTGCCAGCACCCAGGTGCTCCAATGCCTTCAGTCCTTTTGTGCCGCTCCTGCCCTCTGCTCGAGAACCCCAAACTCCCACATGGTGCCCATGGCCTGGTGAGGATCTCAGCAGTGGGCATGATCACCACTTTGGCAACTTCCCAGGAGCTGCAGTGCAGCAGCTCCACTCCCACGCAGCCCAGGCTGCTGGCGGTGCAGGCGGGAGGAGGGTGGGAGGTGCTGCAGGAGCACCAGGAGACCCCTGCCACAGGCCCCCCGTTCAGCTGGGACAGGCTGATCCCAGCTGGGGCTGCTGTGGATGCAAAGGGAAGAGTTGCCTTTGCCTGTGCTTCTACCCCACTCGGTGCTGGGCAAGGGTGCAAGGGGCTGCAGCAGCCACATCGGGCTCCAGACCTCAGCAGAGGTGCAAGCCCAGAGCCAGGAGAGACAGCTGGATCACAGCTCTCTCCCGAAGTCACCATCCTCACATGTGCTTTCTCCTTCACCTGCAGCAGTGTCTGGAGTGAGGCAGCTGCCCCAGCCCTGCTCCCCTCACCGCTGAGCAGAAGCACCCACAAGGTCCCCACCACACCCAAGGAGCTCTGGCTGCAGCACCCCCACAAGTTATTAGTCACTGAAAATATTTATTGATTAATTAGGCACAGACAATCTGTCCACTTGGGCAGTGCCTCCAGCAGGATTAGGCAGGCTGCCAAGCAGCTCCAAATGAGGGTTGCTAATTACCCATAATTGCCCCAGCCTGGTCCTGCAGGCAGCCCTGCGGCAGCAGTGCCTGCCCTGGGGTGCTACACTGGAGCCTCTCTTCTCTTTCCTGTTATAATAGCCACAGGACAATGAAGAGCTCCAGAATCAGGAAACTGGAGCAAAGCTGACTGAGGGTGGATTTTTGTGTGCCTTCTGATGTTCTTTACCTGCACCTTCTTTCATCTCCCTCAGCTCCATCCCAGCTCCTCGGTATTGAAAGGGCACTGAGGGAGTGCTTAACAATATCCTGGCCTGAAACTCTTTTTCCAGCCTAACAGCAGCTGGGTTTAATTTTGGATGTCTCTCTAGTGGGGTTATTTCTGGGATCACCCATTATCAGGGGCTCTTAACCCTTCAGTGTCTTTCTTCATGTCCTGCATTCACACTGAGCTCTGTCTCCCCAAAAACCTGTCTCTGGCCACAGAGGTGCTGCCAGTTTTGGTGTCCTGGAGCAGGGTCCCTGGTACAGGAGAGAGAACAAAGGCAGAACCTCCCCAGCAGCACACAAGGGAGAGCAGCCAGGCCTTCCAGCAAATGGTTTTGATTCCTGAGGATTTCTCACATCCCTAAAATAGGCCAAGTTGACGTGACACTCCTGAAACAGCTCCTGGTGCAGCCAAGGGCAGACACTGCTGCTCTCTCTGCACTGGCACAGCAGAAGGGGTCACTGCACGGCATCTTCCTTTAACGGGGGCAAAGGGCTCTTTTCCAGGGACCTCCTGGGTACAGGAGGATGCCATTTCCTGCTGCTCTTGACTTGAGGGAGAGGCAGCAGATCTGCTTTGCAGCCAGAAATTTGTATATTCACACAGGCTATAAATCATCATCTCATATTCCCAGCTTTTGGCAGCCCCATACTCTCCATCATGTAACCTGGAAGATGGGCTCTGAGCTCCTGGCCCATCAAAGAGCTGGGAAAAAACACCCCAGATCTACAAATGCTCCTGCCTATGTGGACCTTTTGAGCAAGATTTTAGGTGCTCACCAAAGGCATTCTTACCTTTGCTCTGTCTCTTCTCTCTCCAGGGCAGAAGTGTGAACTTTGGCTCTGCGGATGCGTCTTTACTTTGGCCGATGTCTTGTTAGGAGCCACCCTGCACCGCCTCAAGTTTCTGGGACTCTCTAAGAAATACTGGGAAGATGGCAGCAGACCTAACCTACAGTCCTTCTTTGACAGGATACAGAAACGCTTCGCCTTCAGGAAAGTTTTGGGAGACATCCACACCACGCTCCTCTCTGCAGTGGTACCCAATGCCTTCAGGCTGGTCAAGCGGAAACCTCCCTCCTTCCTTGGAGCCTCCTTCCTGATGGGATCTCTGGGGGGAATGGGATATTTTGCTTATTGGTACTTAAAGAAAAAATACATCTAGTGCTGACTGCTTGGTGTTTAGTTTGGTGTCTCTGTGCTGTGTGAAATTATGATGAAGCCTCAGTAACTGTAATGAAATTTGAAGCAAGGTAATGAATAATTATATTGTTTAATGTAACATTCCATAGTCTAGAAGTAGAAACCTATACTGCAAGGAAATAAGACAACAACAACAACAACAACAAAAGTGTCAACTTGTAAATGCCTTTTTTAGGTTTAGGTATTCAACTCCAGCGAGAGGCTCAAGGGTTCATGGCCTCAGCCGTGCCCACCGGGAAGTGGCACTGCCTCCAGCACCAGCCAGCTCCAGTGGGACAGACAGAATCCCAGGAGGCTTCCCGACACCCAAGTTGACTACTGGGACTTGGATACTTGGTCCTGTGCGTTTGTGTTTCCAAGTTGTTCACTGGCCACATTTCACACATGCAGGTAGTGGGGATTTTCTTCTTCTAGAAGGCGTTGTGTTGTCGTGCTCAGAAGCTTTCCTGAGAGCAGGGTGCAGTAGCTGGACACAGTCAAGGTGGATTTCTGTTCTTCAAGTATCCATTTTAAAAATTATTTTCATTAAAAGGAATATTTTTTATTGAGCTGCTCTTAGAATGTATCCACTTTCTACGTCTGGTTTTGGTGGGCTTTTTTTTAAAGAATTTAATGTCTGTCTTTAACTGCCGCACTTTTTTCTTGAGATAAATCATTTTGACTTTCATCCTGAATTCTGGCACATGAAGGAGATTATTGTTTTAAGCCTTTTGGCTCTGTCTCCTGAGTTTTCTTTCACGGATTTGCAAAGCATCTTTCACCAACTGAGCATATTTGGACTCAAAAAGTACAACCATTTTCAGAACTTTTCAGCACTTTCCTGAAGGCGCATTGGCTTTCTTCCATTGGGGGCTCTTTTCTGTCATTTCCTCGCTGTGTGTTTTCTTAGGGACACTTTGCACAGAATCACATTGATGACTTTCTTGTGCCTTTTGCATGCTGGAAAGAATAACAGGCCTCACTGCTACTCATGCTTTGGAAACTGAGATCCTCAATAAACCATATGGGAGGAGTAATGGCTTGGCATCTCTAAATGTGTTCCCCATCCTTCTGGTCCCAGTGCAAGGCATGCCCGAGGGCAGTGGGATGTGCAGGTGGATTGTGCTTTGCCTCATGTACTGCACTGGTATAAAATTTCCATGGAAATCATATGTATTTCTCTTCCAATCACTAATTTCTGTCAGCGCTCAGCCTGCTGGCTTTCCAGGCACTCCAGTGATCCCTGGGAGCTGTGCTGCATCTCGGGGCTTGGGAACGAATGCCAAGTGTGGCTGAAATAGCAGGAATTGCATTTGCCTCTGATTCAAAGGTTATCTTTATGCATTTGAAAGCAGCAAGCTTTCCCAGGACCTTTTGATACAACCTGGCAGCCACAGAATTGGGAATATTAGCAGGAATTAAAGGGGGTGAGCACATTGAGAGTGCACAATGCACACATTTATATGGTGCTTGTCATAAGGCTGGTCTGACAGGCTTCTGGAATACAACAGGCTGCATAGCTGCCGGGGCTCTGTGTTATCCCTGTTACCCCCCCGTGGATGGGGCCACACTTAAAATTGGTGTGTGAGAACCCAAACCCCCCTGGCTCCTGCAGCTAAGGCTGCCGAGTGAAACCTTGCAGACACACATTCTGCCAAAGACATTCAGTATTTGCTTTGTGGAGTCAGTGACTTCAGAAGAAATAGTTGTATTTTCCTTATTTTGAACAGGGAGGCAGGAGGGTGCCCTGAGCTCCTCCCTTTTGCTGAATCTGAAAGGTGTAAGAAGATGAACTAGGGGTCATCCTCTCTTCAATCAATCTAGTCAAACCAGTCAATATGGTGATAACCCCCCCAGAAAGATTTATAAAGGTACACCAACATAAAACCCTTGCCAGGATTTCATCCTTTTCCCTTTGTTTGTGGTCCTACATGCACATTCCCTGGTGATCTCCAAAAGCTGATGAAATGCACACACCAGGTGTAGAAAGGAATATTAATGGGTTACAAGGCCAGGAAACCCGGAGGTATGGAGAACAAATACTTCCCCCATTCTTAGGATTTCAGTCCAAGAAAGATGCAAAGGAAGCTGCTTCACAAGACTGCTGCTGGTTACTTTGTTCCTTAATTTTATTTATTCTTGTATTTTAAACCACAGAATAAATTTAAAGTCATAGAGAAAATCGTATCTCTAAACACTGGAGAAAATAGGTGTGTATTTTGTTTGGAGCACACTGTTAAAATGCAGCTGTTACGAGGAAGCCAGGCAGATCCAGCAGCTGGAACAAGACATGGACAGGAGCTGTCACCAGTGTTGCAGTGTGGGCTGCTGAGAAGCCACCGATGCTGTAGAGATGGATTTTTAGAGGTTTTCAGCTAGAAATAGTCAATAATATGCCTTTGTTCTGGACCAAAATAAAAAAAATTAAAAAAAAAAAAAAAAAATGGCACCACTCCCTGTCACTAAGCCTTGTTTTCCTGTCCTGGTAATGAAAAAGTACCAGGACTTTGCTCCAGGGAAAAGCAATTGGCGAGAGTGATAAAAGACAATGACTGTGGCAGGCAGAAGCTGGATTGATGTGTGAGATCCCTGGAACCAATGTCAGATCAATCCGGGTTAGCCCCGGATACAAGCAGCCCTGGGGTGATTACAGGCTGTCATCATAAAAAGTTGCTCTTGCTCTGACTGATCTCATCCTGATCAGACTTTTCCTGCTCCAGTTCCACTGCAAAGGGGACCCCACTGCACGACTTGGCCATGAGCCAGGCACCAGCCTGTTTGCTGCCCAGGGCATGTTCTGTACACAGAAACATGAAAATGATGGCAAAAATCTGTTTTCTCACTCCAGGAGTCTATACTTTGCTCTCAGCAAGGTGTGGGGTAACAGCAGCACCCAAGGGGAAAGGCTGGAAGGTGAGGCACCTCAGAGGTGGTATTTTATATTTTAGACAGGAGGGAATGGCTCCTGCTGCATCCTGCACCCATCACTCCTGTGTGCCTGACCCAACCCCAGCCAGGGTCCTCCTTTACTCTAGATGTACTTATTTACCCAAGCAAATTTTTATCCTTCAAAATCCTTGTGTTTTAGAGGCAAACGTGCTTTGACACACCTCAGTGCTTTAAAGTCTGTGTCTGTGATGAGGTGTGGAACTTCTAATTATCAGAGGGATGAAAATCAGGGGCTTTATGTCAAGTCCAAGCACCCCTGAGATGCAGCTTCATGACTCAGAGTCTCTTCCTCCTGCCTCCTAAGCCTCTTGTTTAACAGGCTCCCAGTGGTCACATTTGCAGAGCTACAGCTTCTGAAATCTTTTTACTCTTACAGGATTTGCTCAAAAGACTCGATTATGAAAATTGAAAACATACATGTCAGCCTTACTGCTGCCTGGCAGCGTTCTCCTTTGCTTGGCAAGGGATGGAGAAGACCTCTCCATGCAGAATAAAGGATTTCAACACCAAGCTGGCCAGAGGACAGGGAACACACCACGGAGCCTCTCACAGCTTGCCAAAGAAATCCAGATCAAGAGCTGCCTAAGTATGTCTAGTGACCATTTGGTAGCCTCTGTCAAAAATTATTTGCCAAGTGTTCCTCTGTTTTTGAATGAAAAAAAACCATCCTTACCACCAAACTGCAATTTCAGAATCCAGACTAGAGAGTGAAGAGGATGACACAAGAGCTGCCCCTTCCTTCCTTTCTTCCGTGAAAATAAATGAAGGATTTCCCCACATAATACCAAAACATTAAAGCTTGTGAAAACATTTAACATCAAGTTTTGTTTGGTGGCATTCACTGCCATCATTAGGATCAAAGCCAAAACCACCCAGACTGGATCCACAATGCAGGCAATGACAGCAACTAAATCCCACAGGCTGCTGAAAGGTATATGGGATTGAAATAACATGGGATAATATGAATATAGTATCGTGAGATGGCTAGGGATAATATAAAATATGATAATATGAGATTAAAAACTAAAACCCCAAAGAAACAGGAAATAATGTACAACCTAAGAGCTTGTAACCCCAAATTTGCAATTACCTGTGGCATAGCTGAGGATAAAAGGGCAATTTCTATTCACAGCAAAGCTGCTCTTGCTACTCTGTAGAAATGCTCCTTCTGCCATGGTGGTATAAAGTCCCCAGGTCAGCAGCAGTGCCCAGGGAAAAGTTCAACCCCACAGGTGTGAATGAGAGTGAAAACATCTCTGTATGTAGTGAACAGGAACAGGTTTTGTACGCCTGAAAGATTTCCCAAAGCATGGCCTCAGTGGCCAAACTGCAGATGTTTCAGACCCAGCCATTTCTACTGCATCTAAAGTTACAAGCAGTAATAAAAACACACAGGAACTTGGATTCTCTGATAAAGCACATTTATGACAAATACATTTCCTGGTTTTCCCTGGTGCTGATCCCCAAATGTGCCCAAAGGACATTTCACTGTCGTTGTCTTTCATTCTTCTTTTATTTTCCTCTGGAGGATTAAACAGAGAAAACAGCCCACACTGAACAGCTCTCAGTGGAAGAAGGAATAGCAGCTCTGCCATAAATAATGAGGATGAAGAATTGCTCTGTCAGAACACAGTACCTGTGTGCTGCTGGCCAGGCTCTACCTGCAGAAAGGAGATCATTGCCATTTCCGTTTCCATGTCACTTTGGTGCTGAAAAGCTTCAATAAGCAAAATGTCAACCTCCACCCACTTCTCAGGAGCTCACAGTATTTTTTCTTCCTTTTTGTTCCCTCTGCACAATGATCTACTTTCAGCCCCTTTTTTTCTTTACCCCTCCCTGCTGTCCTACCCCTTTGCTCTCTCCTGGGCTCCCTGGTGTCACTCTCCTGTCAAGGACAGCAGGCCATGCGTGACCATGCCCCAGAGACATTCCTGTTGTCAGGAGTCCCTGGGTTGTCAGGCGCTGCATCACCTCCCGTTCCCCCTGTCTGAGGAAGAGCTGCTGAGAAAGGAAGGAGATGGAATCTTGCTAAAAATCTCTTAACGAACAGCACAGATCAATGCCTTCTAAAACATTCCTTTAAAAATAACACCATCCATCCCCCTACTTGCATTGCCTCCCTTCTCAGCCCTTTCCTACCAGCGCCTCATCTCTCTTGCAACCTAAATCCTTTTTAGCTCCAGGAGAGTTATCCAAATAAAGCTACTTTGCAATCAGAACAGTGTAACCAGGTTTGAGGGTGCTGTGTAATGCTGCAGGCAGTTCTTGACACAGAACCAAGTATCCTGCATAGTTAAGTGCAGTTTCGCACACGCTCTTTACATCACAAGGTCATGTCACTCCACCACCAGCCTCCTGAACACTCTTCTATTTTTGCTTACCAGAAGCAATTTCTTTCCATTCTGTGCCCTTGGATCCAAGCACTACACAACAGCAATAGGTTTTTCTTCCCTAGGTCACAAGAAAAAAACCCAAACAAAATAACTGAAAACAACAAAGAAAAATCCCCAGTAAACAAAATAAACCAAAATCCTTTTTTTTTCCTCCTAACTTCCAAACTATAACAATCAAGACAAAAAATACATATATTCTTAAAAACCTCAAACCTCTATCACTCCCATTCCTCTGAAAACTGAATCAGGTCAGGCTATGACAAAGCTGAAACACCAGAGCTGTTGTCTAGAGTGACTCTGTACCAAGCCCACACCAGGTCCGTGCTCTCTGCCATCACCTGTAAAAACTGCAGAGGGCAGGCCCAGGGTGCCATTCCCAACAGCACAAACCTGCTAGGTTTGGGAACAACAATTCACACATTTGGATAAGGCCAACAGGCTCTGTGGGCTGAGCACCATCCTTATTTTCCACCCCTTTTGCATGGCTTTCTCCATCGCAGTCGGCTGCTGTGAGGCACAGCTATTTAGCAGAGCTCTCCTTGGCGATGGGTCACCATGCTAAGGCTGTCACGGACACGGTCACACCTCGTGTGACCTCTCAGCACAGAACCCATGAGATGGGAAGGGCAGGATCCAGGGAAGGCATTTCAGAAGAGCTGACATTTACACTGAGGATGTGCCCAGTTCCTGCTCTGACATCAACCGTGACTGAGGGAATGCACAGCTCAGACCTGCAAAATTAACCCGGACTGCACTTGGGAAAAGGCTTTGGAAATGTGAGGGAAAAAAAGTAATTGTTTGCATTATTCTTGTTGCACATTTTCCTTTCTTCAGCCTTCACCACCAGGGAGATCCTCAATTCTGCCACAGATCTCCTGCCACAGCACACGTTGTTAGGAAGAGCACAGCAGGGAAATGGCATTTTCCAAGGGCTGCTTTCCCGTGATATCCAACCCTTCTGAAAGGCTGGTAAAGCTCTTCCCCTACTGTTAATTTTCTGTGCTTTTAGTCCCAAAGTTTTACAGAGGAGTTATTTGGCTTGTTACAAGCACGTGACATTGTCTTTTGTTTTGTGATGGACAGGGGTAGTTTGAAAATAAATAACCTTTCAGACTAACTAATACAATTATGTAATTGCCTGAGATTTCATGGACTGCACTCAATCTTGATAGCCATTTCCAAGTCTGCTTTTTCAGCCTTTAAACTTTATGCTCTCATTTAATCCTTCATTTAAGCATTAAGGGACTCTTCCCATATCCAAATGGATTATTTCCTGCTAAGCACCTGGATGGAAGTACCCTCTACTGCAGTGAGCACTTGGTCCCCAAGAGAAGGACAAAGGTAACTTTCACAATGCATCGAGCTCTGCTGTCACATCACCTTTTTCCTTCCCTGAGCTCAAGCACATCAGGTGCAGTTCTGCTTAAATGAATAAACCATGTGCTTTTCTCCAGGTTTTCCACCAGTACAGTGACAGAGCAGCTCTGTTTAACAAGAGTTAAACATCAGTTCAGAGTCAAAACAGCCTTTTTGTGTCTACTAATTACATTCATCTTAAGCTTTGCAAAATACCTCAAAGAAGGGAAGGCAAAATACTGATAGAGCACACATTCAGCAGAGGTGGAGAGCATTTATTACTAATCTGTGCTCCAGGAGGAGACATGAAGCTATGAAAAGAAATAATCCCAGGAAACAGGTTTCTGAGCAAAAGGAGATAACACAAGGTGATCAAAGAGCTGGGGAAGGCCAGTTGCAGAGAAACTGCAGGGAGCTACTTTAAGTGTCCTAATGTTTGAGGAACATTAAGTTACAGTGGAAAAATCAGTTACTATTTCATGAAGTGACCACAGACTTGTGTTCACAATTAAAGACTGATTTCCCAAAATATTTAACATATCACAGCAGTCCTTCCATTAAAGTGCACTCCAGGGCATAACTGGGTGTTTCTCACTTTGTCACCAATTGCCACACACCAAAACAGAAAACAGGATTCTTTTTTTTTTTGCAGCCACCCACAACCCAAGTTTCAGCACACACAAATAAATTGGGAAACCAGGAATATAATTTAGCACCAGTGAAGCATTCATGGAAGACATTTGCTTTGAACAAACTTGGAGGAAGAATCAAACCCTGAGTTCAGACATGCTTGAAGTTTGAACTGCTCACATGGCTCTTATGAAAGACCTCAACTTTCCTGTTTGCCTGATCTCGCCCGCAGTGACACCAACATTTGAAAGAGTCCCAGGTAAGTGAAGAGTGAAATGAATCCTAAGGCAGTTTCTCTTCCCACTGTGCTGTACCTGTTCCCAGCAGAGGAAAATGTTTAAGGCACCAGGACCTGCCTTGGCCACACCATCAGGCCAAATGCTGCTCCTGTGAAAGAACTGTGAAACAGGGCCCACAAAACAACTCAAACACAGGAAATGAAAGATTAGCAGACACATGTTGAAATATGTTACTAAGATGTTGGAGACAAAAATTCCCTAGGTAATTCTACAGAGAGAAAGACAGCTCTGTGAGAACAATAGGAATACTTCAATGCAGAAAAAGGAAAGAAAAGAAAAAAAAAACAAAAAACAAACCCACCCGAACACTTGAAACAAACCAGTAATACCTGTTGACAGCTGATTTGTTCCTTTGGCACAGGATACCAAATGCAGCTGCTCCCAACACTGTTTCTCTTTGGCTGCAAATCTATTGTGGAAAGGCTGCAATTTTTATTTTAATGATAAAATTTGGGAGAGAAAGGGAAGTCAAGAGAAATGTGATGGCAAGTATGTGAACAAGAAATTTGCAATCTTAAGTTTCCAGATGAAGCACAAGGAAGCAGACTCCTACTCAGGAGTAGTCAAAAAGCACAAATAAGGTCTGGAGCACAAAGGAACCTTCTGAGGCAAGAGCTGGCCCGTGGAATCTGGGCAATGAGAAAGACCCCAAGATTTCCAAACTCACAAGGAGTATTACAGCCCATGGGAGTTTTCCCATAAATTTCAATGGATTTGGCTTTCCCTCTGCTACAATAAACCAATGTCCATGCCTACAAAATGAACTGCTTAGTGTAACAGGCACACATTGGGAAACTTGCTTTAGTCAGCCATGGGTTTTGTTTGGTTTTGTTTCTTTTTAAAACCCCGCACTCCCAAGAACCCATCCTCTGTTAACTCTTTCAAACAGTGCAGGACTTTCAGTGCCAGTGTGATCAGACATCCCAGTAGTCACACAAACTCTGTGGGGCTGGGTCATCCAGGGATGTGGAGAATAACAACAGCATCTTTACAGATAGCAGGAACAGATTCTCAAAGACACAAACACTGATAAAGTTTTCAAATGTTTTTCTTTCATTGTTTAAATAGGAGAATAACCATATCCTACATTATTTCCATTAAAAAAATAATCTGCATGACACTGGTTAAAGTGGACAGAAATATCCACAGTGATTGCACAGAACATTTGTGAAAATGAACATAATTTCAGCAAGTCAGTTGGTTTAAGTAAACAGCATTTCCTGTTCCAAGGGCTTGTCTATACAGCAAAGTTACATAAAGATAACCTAAAATAGGAACTTAATGAAATTAATCATAAAACCTTCTGGGTATATAATCCTTTTTCATGGTGAAAGTGGCTTGTGGTCTAGCTTAGCTCTATTGGGAGTAGGCTTAAATTACATCAAAAGAGTCTCTGCAAATACATTTGCATTGTTTAAACAAATTTAGTTAAACCCAATATGAGTTAATCAGTGCAATTTTCAAAGAGTCAGCTTAAAAGACAATTTAATACAAAACCAAGAGTTTGACAGAAAATACATAACCCCGTGGACAGCTTCTTTCTGAGAGGTGAATTGCTCTTTCTAAAGACACACAGCTCCCACCTGCCACCAAATTCAGTGGGAATTCCAGTGAATTTAGCTCTCCTCAGAGGCAGGGCACAGCATGAAACTAACACTGCTGGAGGAACTGCAAATGCTTCCACTCTTGCTGGAAGAGAGACATTGAGCTGGCAAAACGTGCCAAGATTACCTGATGGGGCATCACACCCTGTATCCAGAAAAAGTCACTCTGCAGTCTGAGTGACCCCACTGTGGGGTCAGTGGAGGTGACCCACAGCCTTGCCCACAGACCTTCCTGGCTGTCCTGTCATCACTGTCAAACACACTTCATGCAACTGCATCATGAATGAGCCTCTATGAAATAATTAAAAGCTTCTGGAGATAAAAACCATGCTAAACATCTGACTGATACCATGAGCAAACCCATCTCACCCCTAGTCATTATCTAATAGCAGTGTTTTGTTCAGGAGTGGGTTCACAGCCACATCAAAAGTGGCCACAGCTTTATGTGCAATCAAAATTAAATAGCTTATTGGTATTGCAAGAATAAATATTGCTTCAAGCACACTCTGCTTTGCAGCTCCCAGGATAAACAATGCATTTCACTCATTACCAAGCAGACTATTTGGGAAATAGCAGGATAAGCTAGCTTGTTCACAACACCAGAATTCCACTGTTGTTCTAGAAGAAAGAACAAACCCAAGGAATTTGTCGTTGCAAAGGGTGCAGTGGATTAGATTTTTTTAAAAATTAAAACCCCAATCCTCATACTAGACTTTTTAGCAAAACAGAAAGGAGTCTGGGTTTTTAGTGTCAAGAATAAAACGACAAAATATTATTACATCTACCTCACCTAAGGAGAAAGTTAAGGCTTGTTTTTTCAAGAGTTTCCTTTTCGGACATGGCATGAATTGATAGTCACAGTCTGCTTCAGACACTGCACCTCAGATTTACTCTCTGTTGCAGAAGCAGCTATGAGGCATTTCTGGCAAGTTAGTTTTTAACACTTGAGAACAAGAGATGTTCCAGTTTCACAACAGAACTGCTTTCCACAAGAATTGATATTTTTGCAATGCTTAGCAGCACTGTGATTATTAGAGCTTTCCCATAAGGCAATACAAATAGGAACATTAAAAAAAGCCTGAGGTTTGGATCATCCACAATATCTTGACATAATTCAAAAAGGAAGAGGGAGAATTAACTGAGATAAATCACACTACTAAAGATCAAAGGCCTCTTTTAGCCTTGGGTCTGCTTCTCCATTTATTAGTAAGAGAAACAGATTCAGCTTCTGATTTCTTTGCTGACAATCCCAGTTGGTATCTCCTAAACAAGAGCAGACCTCTTCCAATCCTGATTTTTTTTCTTCTCCCAGGGAAGAAGCTCATTACCACCTGCCAGCCAATGGCTAATACAGGTTTGGTTTCCTCCAACCCATCACCTTGTTCCTTACAGTGGAAATACAGTAACCATTCCTACGTTCAACTACTCCAGTTCTGAAAGCAAAATCCAACACATTTCAAACCTTATTTTATCTGCTATAGCTGTATTTCTTTGAACTCAAAGGTATATTTGGAAGAGGTAGTCCAGGAGAAAAAGGCTTTAAATACCAAAACCTGTATGTCCCATACCAAGCTGACAGACCTATCAGCACACCGAGAAGCTTTTGGCTGAAGTCATGGAAATACAGGGCAGTACAGAGGAACATGAACACCCAGATCACGGTGAGGAAACACAGGGAAACAAGCAGGACGTTGATCACCACACGCAGCTTGGAGCTGTGGTCTACGGACAGGGCTTCCAGCACGGCCAGCTCCTCCAGGATCATCATGGCACAGTAGGAGAGCAGGAAGCAGTGCCCCGAGATGTCGAAGCCGTTCCAGACGCCGCTGTCCTGGTGGCACTCGCGCTTGGAGGCGTAGAGCCGGGGGGGCTGGCGGGGTTTGCCCTGCAGGGAGCACTGCCCAGTGAGGTTCTCCACGTAGATGAAGAGCTCCGTGCACAGGTACCACACGGCCGTGCCCACCAGCAGCGCGCCCAGGCGCCGCAGCACCAGCAGCGCGCTCTTGGCGCGGCCGTACAGGAACTTGCTCCGGGCCAGCTCGTAGGTGGTGAGGGTGATGAAGGGCAGCAGCAGCCACAGCGTCCAAGCCCAGGCCACCTTCACGAAGTATCTGCCAGAGGAAAGGCAAAGGAGACACCAGCATGGGTGAAACGCCACAGCAGCAGGGCAAGTGGTGGAGTAAGTGCTCAAGGTCAGTGTTCAGAACCATCTAAATTAGGGATTTGTGCCCTCCCCTCAAAATACAACTTAGCTACAATCTTAACCCTCTCCCCAGTACTTCCCTCAAGCCCAAAACCTGAATACTTCCTCAGCCAGGTACTTGTTCCCAAGGCAGCATTGCCCTGGACCTGAGCCCTCATTCACTGCAACAGACTTACAGTTCAGTTTTGCAATCACTTTTACCCTACAAACCAGCTCAACTCTGCCCTCCTCAAAATGCAGCTGCAAAGAATGTATTTTTAGCTGGCCACCCTGACCACAGTAACCCCTTCTCTGACTCTTCCACCATCTCAATTATCCCTGCCTACAAAGCCTTTCACAACCTCAGCCTCTGAAGACAGCCAGGAGGGCTGGCTCTTTCCCCTCATCAGCCTGAGAAGCTTTTCCTCTCTCATGTCCTTCTAAATAAATGAAGCAGCTCAATGTTGTTCATTTGTTGTCCTTTCAATTGATGAGAGCCTTCTTTAAGCATACACAAATCCTCCCATCCCTAAACTCACTCTCTGCCCTGAAAACTTTTGCTGTGATGCCCATAAAATCTTGAAACCCAGCTGACAATGTGTTGATATCTTGTGTAACAGAAGACAGCACTGTGTTAACTCATTCTCTTTTCAAATCTTAAACTGGAGCACATGTAAGTGAATTTATTAATGAGTTAAGGAGGCCACAGTCCAGGATTTTGCTTCTCTCATCAGCACCTTCCAATGGAGCTTCTTCCTATCAGCTGGTGGGAGAGGGGAACTGTGTAGCCCCTTTGTTACCCAGAGCCCAGTCTGAAAACAGAGACAGCTGAACTCTGCTCTGTGGCTCAGCTATGGACAGACACACACAGTCATCATTTAATCCTCACCTGAGCATCAAAGGCAAAGCCAAACCAGTCTGGAGTTCAGCATCTTCCTTATGACCCTAACAAACCTGTCAGGGCCTTGCCCAGCATTTTGAGGAGTACCTCCTTGACTCTTTTAATTTTACAGAAGTGATGCCTACGTGGTAACTACAGCTGCTACCATGAATCAGTAATTGAAAAGAAACACCCCATTTTATTTAAATGCAAGAAAGGCTACCAAGGTTACTGCTGACAAGTCAGGAGGCAAGTAATTTGGAGGGAAAAAATACTTGCTTCAGGAACTGTCAGTATAGATCACCTTCCTCTATTTAAAAGGGAGAACTGAACTGAAATATGCTTTTACTGTAAGATCAATTTCTCTCTAAGTGCTTCCTGTCAATGCTCTTTCAATCACACTAAAAACCACTCCTCTCCCATGTCACCAAATGACAAATTTGAATCAGTAAAGTCCAAAGCTCCCTAAGTCACAGAGGAAAACAGCAATTTTAGTTTTACTTTCAGACCTGTAGCAGGACAGCACATGTGCTCCAGCCCAGCTCTTTGCTTCCTTCAAAATGCTCAAACTAGTTTGACAGAATGACTAAGCCAGTTAGCTCATCACCCAAGTGCTAGAAAAGGATGGCAGCCGCTCTGCTTTTAGGAAAGATGCTAAAAGACCTATTTCCTTCAGCTGGGTTTTAGATCAGCTCAATAACTATCACAGACTCATAGAATATGCTGAGCTGGAAGGGACCCACAAGGGTCATGGAGTCCAGCTCCTGGACCTACACAGGACAGCGTGAGAGTCACAGCATGTGCCTGAGAGCACTGTCAAAATGCTGTCAAAATGTCAAAATGCTGAGCTCTGTCAGCCTTGGTGCTGTTACCACTGCCCTGGGGAGCCTGCTCCAGTGCTCAGCCACGCTCCAGGTGAAGAACCTTTTCCTAATACCCAGCCTAACCCTCCCGAGACAGAGCTCCAGGCCCTGCCCTCGGGTCTGTCAGCGCCTGCCAGAGAAAGTGAAATCAGTTCCCTCAAATACGAGGAATTATCTGCGACGTTAAGAAGGAAAAAAACCCTCCTTTCCCCCCCCCCCCCCCCCTTCCAATAAAGACCGAGTCAGAAACTCCCGGCATTCTGAAACCTTTGAGTCAGGAACAGGAAACCTCACCACCTGAAGCACCAAGCCCCGGCGCGGCACACGCGGCCCGCGCCGACCCCGGCGCCCTGCGGGCACCCCGCCCGTCCGGCCCGTGCCTCCCGCCCGTCCGGCCCGTGCCTCCCGCCCGTCCGACCCCGTGCCTCCCGCCCGCGACCCCCGGGCCCCTCCTCACACGTTGAGCGGGTTGCGCTTGTTCTGCAGCGGCGTGTCGGGCACCAGGTCGCTGTCCTTGAGCGCGGAGCCGAGCACGGCGATGGCGAGCAGCAGCGCGGGGAGCCGGCGGCGCACCCGCCCGCGGGCCAGCGCGGCCCGCAGCCAGCGCCCGCTCCGCTCCAGCCGCTCCATGGCCGCCGCCTCAGCGCCCGCCCGGCCCGGCCCGGCCCGGCCCGGCCCCCAGAGCGCCCCCGCGCGGACGCCGCCGGCACCGCCCCGGAGCGCGGCCCCCACAGCGCCCCCTGCTGGCAGCGCGCGGGAGCGCGCCCGGAGCGCCGCGGGGCGAGCGCGGATCCGAGCACAGGGATCCGAGCACAGGGATCCGAGTACAGGGATCTGTTCACGGGGATCCGAGCACAGGGATCCGAGCACAGGGATCCGAGCACAGGGAGCCGAGCACAGGGATCCGTGCACAGGGATCTGTTCACGGGGAGCCGAGCACAGGGATCCGGGCACAGGGATCCGAGCACAGGGATCCGGGCACAGGGATCTGTGCACAGGGATCCGAGCACAGGGATCCGAGCACAGGGATCTGTTCACGGGGATCCGAGCACAGGGATCTGCTCACAGGGATCCGAGCACAGGGATCCGAGCACAGGGAGACGAGTACAGGGATCTGTGCACAGGGATCCGAGCACAGGGATCCGAGCACAGGGATCTGTGCACAGGGATCCGGGCACAGGGATCCGAGCACAGGGATCTGTGCACAGGGATCTGTGCACAGGGATCCGAGCACAGGGATTTATTCACAGGGATCTGTCCCCAGGGATCTATTCACAGGGATCCGAGCACAGGGATCTGTGCACAGGGATCCATCCCCAGGGATCTGAGCACAGGGATCTGTTCACAGGGATCCGAGCACAGGGATCTGTCCACAGGGAGCCGAGCACAGGGATCCGAGCACAGGGAGCCAAGCACAGGGATCCGGGCACAGGGATCCGGGCACAGGGATCTGTCCCCAGGGATCTGTGCACAGGGATCCGAGCACAGGGAGCCGAGCACAGGGATCTGTCCCCAGGGATCTGTGCACAGGGAGCCGAGCACAGGGATCTGTGCACAGGGATCCGGGCACAGGGATCTGTCCCCAGGGATCTGTGCACAGGGATCTGTCCCCAGGGAGCCGAGCACAGGGATCTGTCCCCAGGGATCTGTGCACAGGGAGCCGAGCACAGGGATCTGTGCACAGGGATCCGGGCACAGGGATCTGTCCCCAGGGATCTGTGCACAGGGATCTGTCCCCAGGGAGCCGAGCACAGGGATCTGTTCACAGTGATCCATTCACAAGGTTCTGTGCACAGGGAGCCATCCATCGGGACCCACAAGGATCCATCATCCACCTGGATACGTATGGATCCATCTGCATGGAGCCATCCACAAGGATCCTTAGATCCACCTGGACCCATCCACACAGATCCACATGGATCCATCCACACAGAGCCATTAACAAGGATCCATCTACACGGTTTCACATGGAACCACACGGATCCACCTACAAGGATCCATGCCCACAGATCCATCCCCACGGATTCATTCCCATAGGTCCATCCTTACAGATCTATCCACATGGATCCACACACACAAACCCATCCACGTGGATCCATCCATGCAGCCCCATCCACGTGGATCCACACAGACCCTTCCCCACACACCCATCCACAAAACCATGTCCCCAAGTGTCACACCTGCACATCTTTTAAATTCCTTCAGGGATTGTGACTCCTCCACTTTCTTGGGCACCCTCTGCTAGTGCTTGTAACACTTTAGGTGAAATAATTTTCCCTAATCTCCAATCTAAACCTCCCCTGGTACAACTTGAGGCTGTTTTCTCTTGCCCTATAAAAGAGCAAGCACTACTTTTAACTAGGTTACCAGTACGCCTGAAAAGAGGGTCTTACCGTGATATTCATGAGAAAATATGAGAATTTTCTCAATCAGTAGAATGATTTTAATTTTTCCTAGGGCTTAGGAGGGAGGGAGAAAGTATTTCTGGAGCTGTTAAGGCTCTCATGCCTTTCACTCTCCATGTCTATGGCTGAAAGTGGTGTCCAAACACTGGCCATCACTGTGGTATTTGAGACCTATTTCATCTATTGAACAGCTGCCGCTGTCATTTCAGCTTAGTTTTTTAAATATAAAAAAATCATCAGCAAGAAAAGGAGCGGCTCAATGAACAAAGAGCCTTTATTCATCCCAATGGCCTCTGTAAGAAAAATGTGAGAGTGGTGGTGGGGGGGAGAAGCAGATCCTATCTGAGACAGGATGGGAAAGTATTTCTTGCCAGAGTATTTCAAAGCTATTTCACCGTCATCGTCAGCAAATCTATGACAACATCTGGGCTGAGAGAGCAGAACAGCACATCAAAGCAGCCCCAGCAGATATGGAGGGTTTAGGCTAAGGAGGTTATCCAGGGTAAATGGCATTTGGCAATTTATTGGCTGTTGTTTTTAATAAGACTGCCACGGCCATGTCTAGCACTCCCAGCCCCAGCACTGCGCCCCGAATTAGAACCGACAGGCAGCTGCGCTCACTCAAACGAGTGAGGACAAGCAGGGCTGGGAGCAGGTTTCACAGAGTCCCTCATTGTCTGCCTAAATCCCCTCTGCCTTTGAAACCTTGCCTCCTCTGCTTCCCAGGTTTGGGGCTGGGATCTGCAGACTGTTTGCAGTGCGGCGCTGGAGGTGGGAGCTGCTCGGCTGGCTGCTAATGAAGCGTGCTGTGGTGTCTGCCACACGCAGGGGGATTTCGTAAGCCTGGCACCTGTTCCAGATGAATGCAGTTGATGGCATGGGCTGGAAATGTTGTCTATCCTCAGCCCAGCTTGAAATGTCTGAGGATTATCTCTGTAAATCACGGATTCTCACAAGTGCAGTGAGCAAAGCTCACTGGGTCCAGGTGTTCTGCAGATTTAGAGAAAATCTCTACTTTCAGGCCATGTATTTGCTGCCATGAGCACCATGCCAAGGCCAATTGGCCTTCTCAGGAGCCGACTGCCATACCTCTGTAAAGAATCAGAGAAGCGGAATTTAGGTCTTTCAAAAGAGCAGATAAAGCTTTCATTCATAAACAAGGACTAACGATTGTTCTAAGGGAATTGCAGAAGGCTCCTCTAAAGCTCTCATGGATACTTGGTCAAGGTGTGACAGGTATAAACCACACTAAACTGAGTAAATTTGTCAGGTACAGCAGATCTGGCTTTTTTAACTTCTTCCTTAACCTCACCAAATCCCTGCCTGGTTGAAGCTGAAATTTTCAGACTATTTGATTTTAAAAGCTGGTTTGGGAGTAATTTCTTTTTCTGGTTTACTTTGAACCAAAGCCTCCGACAAATTGCTTCTCTTGGAGAATTCCCATTTGGCCTCTAAAATCCGCAGGGATTCATCAGGAGCTGTAGAACAACTTCCAGAGCTGAAGAATGGTTGGTAAGCCTTGTCCCTTCATGCCCAGTCACCCAAAACTTAGGACACTTCTTTGGACAGGTAATGGGGAGATCCCAGCTCCCTGAGCAGAGATTTGAAATAGGATCCAACAGAGCTGGAAAAAGCATCCTCACTCCTGACCTGCAGCAGGCTGGGGGGAAATCTTTCCTGTTCATAGAATTCACGTAGTATCAACTATTAATTAGAGAAAGAACAATGACACTAGGAGTTGTTAATTATTTTAAATAATTAAGTTGCTTAGGAATTTTATTAGTCTTGTTTTGGTGATTGTGCTAATTATCTGCTAGTCATTTTTAGTGCAAAGAAGTCTGTCTTGTTGCTGTGAGGCTATGGTATGGATACCTTCTGCAGAACTGAGGCTCCTCATATTGAAGCAGACACCCCAGTTTCAACATAGTCAGTGGAAAGACAACCTTAGCAGCCCTTTCCAGGAGCCCAGGGCAACTGTTCACCTAATTTGCATGCTTAAATTTATCAGACAGATAAAGGTCTGTCAGACCTTGCAAGACAGTGGCATTTTGCTCAGGTGCTGCATTTGTGATCTGCTGTCCCCTCAGTGCTGAGAAAATGATGCTGCAGTGGGGTCACAGCCTCACTCCTCAATGTCACGAGACCCCTGCTCACAAGTTCTTCCTGCTGATCATTTAAAAATATTACAGGCCAGAAAGTGGCAAGATTGTTACTGAAAAGCTGATTATGCCTTAAAGCCATCCCAGGATGTGTTACTGGAGTTTAATTCTTCAGTTCTGCAGGATGTTCAGCCGTCTTGAGTGTCCTGACACTTAAAAATAAATTGGCAAAGGTTGGGAGGTTTGCTGTGGAACAGGACCAAGACATTTGAACTGAAATCTCAGCTCAAACAGTCAAACTAAACCTCTTGACTATGCTAAATAGGAATAATTTTATTTTATGAGATTTCTGGGTTCACTGCTCTGTGTTGTGGCCAAGGAGGGATGCTGTGAGGAGAAGGAGAGAAAATGACACGGGTGTTTTTTTTTTTTTAACAAACTCAAGCAATGGTTCTTCTCTGACCCACGTTTGGGCCAAGGTGGGTTCTCACAGCCCGGTCAGCCCCAGAGGGAAGGTGTGCTCCAGGGGCACCAGGAGCAGATGGTGGGTGTCCATCCAAGCATCCAGCCTGTTGGGGCTGGCAGAGCCATCAGCCTTGTGTCCACACCCTCGGTGGGGATGAGTTACCCCAGTGGCAACAACCCCTTTGGATCTGGGAGATCTCCTGTCCTCCCAGCTCATCCTCCCTCCCAGCAATTCCCACAGCCTGCCAGCACCTGCTTACCCACCCCTGCCTGCCCGGGGCCCTCGCAGCCCCCAGCCCTTCCCTGCAGGAGCCAGGTGCTCATTCCTGCTGAGCTCCCCTGCTCTCTGTTTTCCTTGGTGAGCACTGCTCACATCTCCATGATTGATTGTGTTTGAGTTTGATCCTGGAGTGTCCTGGGATGTTTGCATGAGAGGTGCTACATAAGCATAATTTGGGCCGTATTTTCTTTGCCTAATGGGAGCTTAAGCTTGAAGTTAAGATAGTTTTGGCCCTTTGCTGAGACACTGTCCATCAGCCTCAGTGCTTTGAGCTCTGCAGCCTTCTCTATTCACTGCTGGCTTAGGAAAAGAGATTAAAAAATTGTATTGTGCTTTGTTCCCTTGTGCCAGTGATGCCTTTGAAATGCAGCCCAGGGTGGAGGCTCTCTTCCTCTAAGTGAGAGAAAGGCAGCCTTTCTCTCACGCTGGCCTGGATCTTTGCTGCCCATCTCTGATGCTCTTCCTACCAACCCCAGCCTTGCCATCACTCCAGGCAGAGCCAAGGCTGGCCTGAGAGGGGATGTGTTGTTTACAGTGGAGATGCTGAGCTGGGAAACAGAAGGGAGATGTTGGTAACTCACCTGTGTGGGTGCCCAAATAAATGGGAAAGGTCTTTCCCTGTCCTGAAACCACAGGAATTTTAGAAAAAGGTGTGGAAATTACCCCAGGGAATTTAGACAGATTGAACCCGGCTGGACCCAGCCTGTAAACCTCTGCAGGTCACACATTTTCCCCCCAACTCTCCTCAAGTGAATAGGAAGGGTATGATCTGAGCTGCAGGGAATTTGCAGCATGTTTGGTGGTTACATCCAAAGATCAAAATATTTTGGTATATGGGGCAAAGCATAAGAAAGAACCAATTCAGTTTTCAGTGGTGCAAACTTTATTAATGCTAAAAATTAATACCTCTTGCTACAAAATATTTACATTTCTTGTTTGGCACGGCTAGATCACAGCAGAGCTGGCTAATGACAGGGTTTGATTTACAGGAGAGAATGGTCTTGTGACAAGCATGAGGAGCTGAGTTTAAGTTGTGGCTCTGACAAACTCCCTCCCCAGCCACAGACCCTTAGGCTCTGTATCCCCACAAAGTACGGGAGAAATTCTGTTCTTCTCCCTCCTAAATGTCTTTCAGAGAAAACGGTGAGGTTGCAGAGGGCTGCAATAATGATCTGAAGAGCTTAAAAATAAGCAGAGTTCACAAAGATGTAAAATAGCTACTCTGCATAGAATAGAGATTAAGGAGCCCATTAGCAGATGAAGTGGGGATGAGATTACATGTGAAAAATTATATAATTCATGTGATTAAGGGTACATGTACTTGGGCATAAAATGATCTTAATTACTCATGTTTATCTCTAATTGTCTGACTTCCTTGAACAGCTGTGGTGGCTGCACTTGCAGCTCCTTGATGAAATACTCCCCTTTTTTTCCACAACACATAATTCACACCTTCCATGTTTGCCAAAGAACCTCCTCATCCCCACACCTGTGCATTTGAATTAATTTGATTCTCGATGTGTTTTCTTTCAGGAGTAGCTGCTGAGAAGTTTTTCCCTGTAGGCTGAGTGGGCAGTGCTCTCCCAGCAGCAGTTACGGGGAATTAACTCCTGCCCACACCAATTAACCTTCCTGTTAGCCATGCACTAAAAGCGTTATTTATTGTTCCCATTTATTCCCTTTCTATAAGGATTATCAAGCATGGATTAAAGATCACACAAAACTCAATGACAACTTCCATGAAACCATTAGCTGCGTGGCCCCTGAGCTACTGTACCAAAGCATTGATTTTTTTTTTTTTTTTTTTTTTTATTTTTAGATTAAGAAAATATTGTTTATTGCAACTGATCAAACATGGGAAGGAAACAGTCTGTGCTTATTAATTCAAATTCAGAAATATGGACATTTCAAACTTCACTGGTGCATTTTTAGCTCATATATTTGCAGGAAAGAATCAGAATGTAAAATTTGGAAGCGACTTTGTGTTGATTAGCTGCAGGACCACAGTTCACAGTCCTGGTTTCTTGACTGGATAGCAGGTACAGCCAGCCACAAAATATGAGCTATTTCAGTCCAATATATAATTATAAATATTTAAGTATAAATCTAAAATATATACATACATAATATTTAATCTGTGCTTTACTGGCTTGGATAATGATAAAATTGTTGGCTGGAAATGTGATTTGGATTTTTCCTGACCACAATGACCATTGAAATGCTCTGCAGACAAAAAAATAATAATTACAAATATGTTCAAAGGGTGTGCTGAAGAGCCAGTGCATTCAGTTCTGTCACAGGCTTAATTTGGATGCCCAATATTATAAATTATTATTTTTAAAAGTTATTTGTTCGGTTTTTTTTACCTATGCATTCCCTGTGTTCAGTGAGCTCAACATCTCTGCTAACCTTGCCATGCTTTCACCACAGGTCTGCTCCATATTTCAACCTTTGGCAGAAGAAACCAGGATGCCCCAGGCCATGGGATTTATTGTTGTGGTCATCAGCGATGGGTGGCACCTGAAAGACAAGAGGGGCAGGAAGGCACCGGGGGGAGAGGATGTGTCAGTGTGAGGTGCTGAGCAGTGCCCAGCTCAGCCATCCCCAGGGTGAGGGCAGGGAAGGAATGAATTTGCCTCAAGAAGAAGCTCAGAGCTGTTCTGGTGCCTGGGCTCCAGTTTTTCACACTTTTTCCCATCCAGGACTCTTCCCTTTATTATCTGCAGGAGTTTTGGAACCTCATGAACAGAAGAACTGCCAGTAGGTTTAAAAGCTCCCAAACATCAGATTGAGCCTGAAGAGTCTGTTCTCAAGCCTTCTCTGAACCTTCTCCAAGGCATCTCCTGGTGTTTCACTGTCAGGCTCGAGGGGCTGGCAGGACCATTACTGGTTCATTACAGTCTGGCCAAGTTTTCAGTGTGAGGTGCCCCAGCCTGGCTGCTCTTGGCTTTCACCAAGGAAGCACATCCCAGTCTGCCAGGCACACAGCATCTCCCAAAATACAGCAACTCAGCCTGCACCTTACCAAGTGGAAGGAAGGTGTGGAGGGTGGTGAGCAGTGCAGTGACCAGCCCCTGTCACCAACATCCCGAGGAGGAGGAGGTAGGTGATGAGTGTTGTGCTCCTCCTGCCTAGACTCTACCTGTTCTGAGAATAAACAATTTTTTTTTCTCCTCCTCTAGCTTTAATTCTGGTGAAAAATAAAATTAAAGCCAAATCCCAGTGCTTTAACTAAATCAGAGCATTTACCAACTTCACTTAAAGAAACAGGATTCTTTTCACAAGTGTTTATTTGTACAGTTCAAACAAGATTTTTTTTTTTAAATATAAGCCCACCACAGATGTGCGACTCAGCCCAATCTCTGTTGACACCACTCGGAGGTTAGGAACAAAAATACACGTGTAACATGTTCTGCTCTTCGCTGGAACAAGGCCTTTCTTTGGGTTGATTATTTAATGTAGGCCCTAAACAAGTGGCAAGGCAGATCTTGCTCTGGGTGGCAAGATGAGCAGGACCCTGTGAGATGATGGAAAATGCCAGGACTGCACCTGGTCCCCGAGGAGGAGGATGGGGGGATGCATTTCCCTCCTTTTAGAGGAGAGTTTCTGCATGCTGGGGAGAGCTCCATCTTCCCAAGACGTCAGCGTTGCTGGGGCTTTGAACTGCACTTCAAAGCTGGGACTGGAGTGAGGTTTCTGCAAACCCAGAGAAACAGGTAAATATTTGTCAGAGTCAATTAACCCCCCTCATCACCTCAACGGGCATCGGAGCGAGACGGCTGGAGGGGTTTCAGCAGGCACAGAGGGGAGCCTTGTTGATTTACTGAACCACTTCAGGAGGTGGGCAGACACAAAACACTGCGGCCAGGAGACCTGGAGGCCTCCCCTCAGCACGGTCCATGAACTCCTGCACACACCTCATCCTTTCCATCACTGGAGCAGGCAGAAGAAAATCCTTTTCTTGTCTGGGGAGAAGACCAGTCCTGCTCCCAGCACTGCTGCTGTAGCTTTACAACAACTTCATTGATGCCAGTTACTCCAGATGGACATCAGCTGCTCAGAGAGCACGAGAGCACATTGTATGTCCCACCTGCTGCTGCAGGTTCAACCATGAGCACTGTGAGTCACCTGTTCCAGAAGACACACCATCACGTAACACTCCCATGAATTTATCGAGGTCTGGCTTCTGACGTCCCACCGACCCATTGCAGGGGGACTCAGGGTGTTTGTTTTGGAAAGAGGGCTTTGCTGGACCACTCTGCCCACGATGTCTGTACTGCAGCAGCTGGTGGAGGGGGAAACTCAGACACCCAGCCACCACACCAACCACCAACGCCCCCCAGGCTTCCTCTTCCTTATCAACACAGCATGAAAATGCAGCTTCAATAAGAAGAAGGGAAGGGAAAAAGTAGAAACAGCTGAACACCAAGTGAGATGAATGCAGATGGATGGGGCTGGGCTAATTCCTCACCCCCGTGCTCAAACCTGACCCTGCACCTTCATGGGCCCTGGGGAAATGCCACCCTCCCTTTCTCTCGGCCAGAAACCCTCAGCTGGATGTTAAAAACACAAAGGGAAGTGCAGGGGCTGTAACGGGGTCTAGCTGGGTATATGCAAACCCCTGAGGGTGTCTTTGAGGGACACGGGCTGGGAAATGCTGGGGGAGGCTCTGGGGGTGCCCCCACCCTGTGCCTGGGGCACTGTACCCTCACCTCCCCTGGTTTCAGGGCAGGGGAGGCACAGGAGGAGCATCAAGACAGCATGAACCTTATCAGCCCTGGTCCTCACGGGCCACCACCGGCCCAGGTGCCTGTGGGATGCGTGCTCCTGGCACTGGGGTGTGCCCAGCTCTGCTGCTCTTTCCTCCCCATTGCTCGTGGCTCACAGGCAAGGTCAGACCAACGTGGGTGTGTCAGCACCAGCCACTGTCAGGCCTCTGTGTCACGGTGTGGACACAGCCTGAGGGATGGACAGAGATGCCAGTGAGTTGCAGGAATCCCCCATTCTGCTCCTTCTGTCCTTCTACGGCTGGATGCAGGGACAGTGGAGCTGCCAGCACTCACACCAGCCTCAGAGCACTTATCTTCAGAGGAGGTGTCCCACTTCCAGGATTTTCTGGGACTCACATGTCAGCATGTCCTCTGGTCAGGGAGGAAACACCCTGAGAAGAGTGTCTCCTTTCTGAGAGATGTAGAGATTAATCGCTCCCATTTCGCAGAGGATCCCAAGAGTCTCAGTTTCTGCTTTCCCAGATTTTTTCCAGCTTTGAGCAAAGTGGTTCTTGCAAACTTCTCAGCCTCCATGGTTGAACCTGAAAAGCTTCATGTCTAGGCAGAGAGAAATCTGGTGGCTTGGATCCAGCCAT
Source organism: Anomalospiza imberbis (assembly GCF_031753505.1). Taxonomy (NCBI): domain Eukaryota; kingdom Metazoa; phylum Chordata; class Aves; order Passeriformes; family Viduidae; genus Anomalospiza; species Anomalospiza imberbis. The sequence goes on along the minus strand of NC_089697.1, from coordinate 5,948,032 downwards.
CTGGATGTGGGAAGGCTTGGAAGTTCGACGGGAAAAAGGAGATTTCTTGGCAAAGATTCACAATACATCTTTATGGGAGAGTGGAGGAGAAATACAAAATGTCCATCAAACTTCTCACTTTCTGTAGACAGAAGTCAGGAAGCCCCAGGATGTGCAAGTACAGCAAGAGATTCTAAAAGCGAGGAAAAATATCATAGGCTCCTTTCAGCTTCCATGGCAGGAGCTGGCAGATGTTGCAGAAATCCTGCATAGTCCTGCCCTGCTCACCTGGAAGGGCAGGACTGGCTCTGATGCAGGACAGGTCACAGGAACCCCTCAGAGCCCTCTGGTGGGTGTGAGAAATCAAGATGGGAGAGTATGGGCAGAGAAATATGTATGGAAAGAGATTTGCTCAGTGTCACTCAGGAGATGGAAAACTTCCAGTTTTCATCCTCGTGTCACCTGTCAGGTGCTCGCTCTGCTTCAGCACTGCTGGGGAGAGCTGAACTGCTGCTGTTTCCCAGCCTTGTGCCCCCTCTGGGGGCACGTCCTTCCTGCCCAAAGCCCTGAATCACCGCTGGATGTCCCTGAGAGTTCCTGTGCTCCGTCTTTCCTTCTGCACCACCTTCCTGCTCTCACCAGAGCCTGCTTTTAAATTCCCCCAGGTGTTGAATGATCATCATCCACCTAAGCTGCATCTCCACCTTCCTGCCCCAGGCAGACCCCGGGGAGAACTTACATCCATCCCAACATCCCACGGCACGAAAAATCACTGCAAACATCGCCCTCTTCCTTCAGAGGCAGGGAGGAAAAGCAGTATCTCTTTGAGCTCCAGTCATTTAATCTGAGCCAAACAAACAAACACTGCCAGCGTTTTTCTACAGCGAAAACCTTTTTCAGCTGGAGACAAGGACCTTTGCAGTGGTGGGATGGTCAGAGGGTGTTTAATGGTGCCCCAGTGGAGTTATGGGCATGTGAGTAGTGGGGCCACCCCAAGAAGAGGAGCAATGGGAACAAGACCTCCCTGTACAGCCATGAAAAACCTGCCTGTGAACCAGTGCCAGGTGCTCAGTTTCTATCTTAATTTTGGTCTTGGAAAAAGAGGGAATGGAGTGAATACACAGGGGCTGCAGTCAAACTGTGGCACACCCCCGTCCAAGCAAGAAAATTACATGGTGAGGCTGCCAGGGTGTCCTGACTTCACTTCCCTGGGTCTGGGCTTTCGGGGCTGGGATCCACTAGCCCCCATCCAGCAGCTGATCCAGCCCTTTGCTGGACCACTCCCAACCACTACACAGTGGTTGTGTCAGATGATGAGGAAAGACATGATCTCAGCTCACCCCAGATGATGAATTTTGTGCAGGCTGGTGAGATGGGAAATTCCCACCAGGACTCCTGGGTGTGAGTGATGGGTTTCCCACCACTGAGCCTGGAAAACAATCACGCAGAAATCTGGCAGCAGCAGAGTAAAAACCCCACCAGCACCGTGTTTCCAGGGCTGTTGGTTCTGGCACGTGTCCGTGGGCACAGCTGTGGGTGTGCAGTGGGGATGGGGGGTGGGCACAGCAATTCTGTGGGGCAGGGGGTCTCAGGCCCCAGCCTGGTTGCAGCTGGTGAGGAGCTCACAGCTGATGTTCAGCTCCAAGGTTTGGGTCTGTCTTGGTCTCAGCTGACTCAAGGTGTGATGGGTCCCTCTTCCCACTGAGCTGAGAGTTTCTTCTCACCTTGGCAGTGTGCAGTGAGACCATCACACACCCACAGCACCCGGCTAAACAACCATTTGTTAGCAAGCAGCAAATTAATATCATCCAAATTGTGCTGAGAGGAGCTTCCGTGTTATTTAAGTGAATTTCTAAACTTAGCCCAGTTACTGTAAAAAATACCTTTGCGAGCAACTACTGTCCACAGAGCTTGACTTCAGAGATGTTTATTTCTAGAGCTAGTGGAAAAATTTCTCACCTTTCAAAGGTTCCAAATATATCATGGTGCTGGCTGGAGCCATTGGCCATCAGAGTTTCCTCACAGGCAGTCACAGGCTGATGGTGGGGCCACGGCTGTGACAGTGCCACAGATGTTGTGGGGAGAGGTGGGGGGCTGACACCCACCTCTTCACCAAGGAGCTCATGGAGGATCATGTCAGCCTGGAGGGACACCTTAGTTAATACCCCAAAACAAGTGGTTTTTACTTCAGGACTCAAAAGCATTAGTCCTGGCCAGCTGCACCACTAAAAGGAGCTAATTGCAGTGCCCAGGTCACTTTTGGAGAGGGGTCAGGAGCCAGACTGAGGGCAAGGCTGCTCTGTGCTACCCTACTGAGCCCAGCCTGGGTGGTCAGACCCACACGTGCAGGCTCCTGCCCACACTCTTGACTGCTGGCTCCCTACACCATCACTACATATAAAATAGGAAAGGGTTTTTTCACCTTAGCAAATAGACAAGCAGGAACTGTGGGTTATAAGAGGACATTGCATCTGAAGCAGAGGGATATGCTGGGCATTGTATGAAAGGCTCCAGGAGAACTCCTGTCCCTGTTGATGGTCACCTCTTCAGTGTGAGGTCTGACAGTAGCTCTTCCTCCAAGGTTCAGCTTAGCTCAGTATGGGATTCAGCATTTACAAGGAACTGCTCCTAAATAGGAAGAAGGATGACTTTGGAGTCTTCAGACTTCAGGACTGATCTCAGTTGTGTTACACCTCAATGGGTGTTTCACTCCTGGAAGATCACAAAATAACATAGAGGAGCTCAGCCTGGGTTTACTCAGGTCACAAGATGTGGAGATCAAATCTGCCAACCTCCAAATCAGAAAGATCTCCCTTCATGATGTGTTAGGAGGAACCAAGCTCTGGACATGCTGGACATCTACAGGGGTCCAGAAATACAAACATCCACCAAAAGCAGCACTTTCCTTCCCTTCTAAGGTGGGCACCAAGGCAGCTCGTTCTCTTGTTGATGTTTTGGGGTGGGACTGGGGGAAAGGAACATCTTTCAGCAAAGATGGAAAATGAGCCTTTCTGTCAGTTGATAGGAGGGGAATATTTAACTCGAGCAACAGAGTTTGTGCATTGCCTGGGGAAAGTTTTGTTCAGACAGGACCCTGCTTTCATTGTATTTTACCCCAATAAAGAGAAGGCTCCTGCTATGGAAATCCACATCAACCTGCTCCAGGCATCAGAACGCTCAGGGAGCACAGCAGATCCTGACGTCAGCAAAGGGCAAAGCCCTGCTCAGTCCTGGATGGGCTCGTGTCACCGTCTGCCACCTTGGAATGTGGGTGATGGGAGATGCCCAAAGCCAACAGATGGGAGAAATAAACATGACAGAGAAATCCTGCAAGTCCCATTATGTCTTATTCTGGAGCAAGCTGCTGTCTGTTGGTCACAAAAGCATCAGAGGCTGTCTCTGCCAAGAGAGCGCTTGAACGCAGTGATTTATCTTTTTTGTTCCCCCTGCTGCTCATTAAAATGGGAATTTGCCAGCTGTGGCTGTATCCAGCTGAATGCATGTGCTTCTTGGCTCCCAGCAAGGTCCTCGCTGCAGATACCGTGTGCTTTGGCAGCCGGGCCAGTCTGGGCTGCAGGATATTACGCCTGGCAGGGACACAAACCCCTTCCAGTTCCTGGAATTTGGATTGTCTTGTGGAGTGCTGATTAAGCAGTGCTTTCAATCTGCACCCAAGACAAAACCCTCGCCTTGCCTCTGCACAGAGGCTCAGCTGCTGCGTGGCAGAGGGAGCTGTGGTGGGTTCAATCTCCCCGAGCTCCCAGGGAGATAAAAACTCCAAAAAAATTCCCAAATTAAAAGCTTTGCAGTTCACAGTGTTGGATGAATATTTGCTGTTCAGGGCTCTGTCTTCTGTGAAATAATAGACCATTAAAAACCACCCTCTCCACAGCCCCAGTGTCCTTACCTCAGTGTGCACTTGGCAGCAGCTGCACCTCCTAGTCTGCCCAGTTAAGATCACTGCTGCATGTCCCCATCTGCCTTTTTAATCTGCTGGGAATGAAACTGCCTTTACCAGCATCACTAATGAGAGATCTGATACGTGGGTTTGAGCAGAGGGAGGCAGCACCAGTGCCTGCCCCCCTGGTGCAGCACAATGTGCTGTCCTGCCACTGGTCCCTGGGGCTGACATACCTGTCTCCATAGATGAACATGAAACAGGGGTGTCTGCAGGGCTGGCAAACTGGGGATGGCACTTTGCCCAGCACCTGCGGAGAGGTGGCTGGTGTTTTGGGGTGATCTGGTGCTGGAAGGTGAGGCTGTGCTGGTTAGACCCCTACAACAGGCAGCTTGGAAAATCAGAGGGCTATGGGAGCCACCCTGACACCCTGGCATTCCCAGTCCCATCCACAGCACAGCCCCCCACAGGATACCCAGCCCTGCTGGTTCACGGGGTGCTGCTGCTCTCTGCACTGAGGGATCCCTTCCTGCAGTGCTGCAGTGGGGCCAGAGATGCCCCAGCTGCATTTTCCCTGTCTCCTTGCTGGCACAACCATCATCCCACCTGCTGGGTGGGGAGTGGATGGAAATACCCCTCTGGCACACCTCTCAGCAGCTCCCCAGGGCCCACAGCATCTTGAGTAGCTTTATGAGAGAGACAATGCCAGGAAAAATGTACAAAGGGGTCTCTTTTGTTGGAGGCTCACAGTAGGGTGAGGCTGTATTGACACAGCACATCAGCTCAGCACCTGGGTGTTATTCCTGCTCCATGCTCAGGTCTGTGCCTCCCTGAGCTCCTGGTCAGCTTCTGCTGCACAGCAGGTCTCTGGGCCAGCTGGGTGCAGCCAGCCAGGCTCTGGGACATGATTTCAGTCCCTGCACAGGCAGGAGTTGTGGGTCTGGGATCCTCAGTTCTTGTCAGTCAGAGCTGTGGGCATGAGAAGCAGTGACCTGCTGCTGCTGTGGACTGCCTTCTCCTCCCTGTACAACATCTTTGTGCCCCTTGCCAGCTCAGGAGTGGGAGTTTGGCCTTGGTGCTCCTCTTCATGCAACTAAAGAGCCAGATCCTGGTTCCAAAGCTGTCTGTGGTGAACCCAAACCTGGTGAGGCACAGGGGGACCAGCACCTTGCTTACCTGGGCCACTGTAGCATGGGGGGATGACAGCAGCGAGCCCTGCTGCAGGTCACACATGGCCACCCGTCCTGGCTCTGAGCATGGTGGGAGGAAGATGTGTCAGGCATTGCAAGCAGCCCCTCCAGCTGGCCAGGTGTCTCTGTGACCTGCAATAACTCAGTTGTCCCCTGGCATCGTGACTATGTGGGATGTTGTAAGGAAACACACTTGATGCTGCAGGATATGGCTTTCAGATGCTACAGCCATTTCCCCTCCCTGGGGACAGACACATGGGCACAGCGGAGGGAGCACAGCCCACTGCTTTCCCCTAAGATGACCCTGGTTGGGCGCTGCCAGCTCAGGTCAGTGCTGGGGCCATGGGCAGAGTCCCTGTGGGCTGTGACAAGCCTGTCCTTGGGTTACACACAGGTGGCAACGCCCAGCCCAGCAAGTGGCTTCATCTATAACGGGGAGAGCTGCTGACCCAGGTACGTGTGTGGCCACCAGGTCCCCTCCCAGCCACCCCATAAGGGGCATCTCTGCCACCTGCTAAGCTTGCACCAAAGTGGGGTGACCCTGGGGCTCCTGGCGAGTCCCAGCCCTGCTGCTCCCTTACCGCGGCAAAACCCCTTCTGCATCCCTCACCACCTGGATCCGCTTCTCTGCCCACTGCTTCCAGCAAGATCCCGGCTAGGGAACGAACAGGAAGGAGATGACTGGGAATCTCTGCCTGTAGGTAGCCTGAACAAAACCCCAGCCAGCAGCGAGGAGCAGCCCCTCCGCCCGCCGCGGCACCGAGCCGTGCTCTGCTCGCTCCCCCCGGCCCCGCGCGGGCTCCGTGTGCCTGCGTGAGCCTGTGTGCGCGGAGGCATTCACCAGCCTATAAATCTCCTGGCAGGGCTCTTTCCAAACTTCAGGACGCTCCCCGGGGGAAGAGTTAAGATGCAGCTTGTGCGTCAGCGGCCGCAGCGGGCTGCCCGCCGGGGCTAAGCCGAGCCTCCCGCATCTGCCCCAGCAGGTTGTTCCCGCAGGTCAATCCCGCCGCCGCCGCCGCCGCCGCCGCCGGGCTCCGCCGCTCCCAGCTCAGCGCTCACGGTACGTGGTCGCGGGGACATCCTCCCGCTGCTCCGGGAAAGCCTGGCAGGGATGCTAGGAGGTGCATCGGCTGACGGATGAGGGGATATTCCAGCGTTTCCCCTTTTTCAAAAAAATAAAATACTCGGCTTTTGCAGTGCCAGTTTTTCTTTTCCACCTAAATCCTAACGAGTCATTAGGATTTCTCGACCATGCTTTTAAGTCTTGCCGTGAGTTTCTTTATCTGTGTGAGGTTTCTGTTTGTGCTGGGGATTTATTCAACAAGCCAAACTCCTAGGAAGTTACAGGGCAGGCGGCTGCATTGACTCTCAGCATACTCCTAACTATCCCCTGTGCCACAGGTATGTGCCATAAGTGAAAAAATGGGGGAGACTTTCTACTGATTTTATCTTTTTTTAAAACAAACAAGAAAATCAATTCCCCAGGCATATCCCTGACAGTCCTGGGGAATTTGTTCTGATAAATAAGGTTATTAAAGAGATTAATTTTATAACATTACTATTTTTAATAGGGGAAAACTACTATTATTAATAGGAAAAAAAAAAAGAAAATTTGTTTCCCCCTTATTTTGGGAAATGGTGCTTGCATGGTGTTTGCAATCCTGAGTGGTGCCTGTGTTGTTTTTTCTCTCCTAGACCTGCACACCAGCAGCAGGGACCAGCAATCCCCCTTGTCCTTGCTTAACTCCGTGCAGCAGCAGACATCTGCCGGCTGATCCCACCGGGCGGGCTGGCATGGCTGTGCTCCACTTGCACCTGTACCTCACAGCCTTGGGCTGCTGGGTGACACAGCTGTCCAGCTCCTTCCTGCTGCCCAACGCCACCGAGCTGCTGTCCCCGCCCGAGGGCACGGCCGCGGGGCTGCTGTGGGGCGAGGGGCTCCCGCGGGGCCGGCGGAAGCGATACCTCTCCCCCCATGACATGAGTGTGATTCTGGATTATCACAACCAAGTGCGGGCACAGGTGTCCCCTCCTGCTGCCAATATGGAATACATGGTGAGTTGGGCTGTGGTAGGGGAGTTTTGGGTCCACAGCTCTGGTGGGCTCAAGGGGCTCACTTCTGATGTGGGAAGCCCCAGCCGAGGAGGGATGTCAGGGTGCTGGCCAGATTCCTGGCTGAACACGTGTCCTGGGGGATTTTTTGTGTCCCAGGGGCTAAGCAGACCCATGCAGCCTCTGTGCAGAAGGGATGGAGTCCCAGCACAGAGACAGTTCCCCATGAGGGCAGATTTAGGATCTGTGGGCCTGTGTCTGGGACATCTGGGAGGTGGCTACAAGCATGAAAAGCTCAGGTCCCAACCCAAAGTCCAGGTAGGAGCCTCTCCCATGATTGCATCTTTGAGGGATGATCCCATCACAATCTCCAGGGTCCCTTTTGAGTGTTCCAAGTGACGCCAGCTCCCAGAAGAAGAAACATGCAGGAGTGAGTCAAGGAGGGGATGCGCAGCCTTGACAGGCTGGGCAACTCCAGATGAGGATCACCCTGGGCAGAGCTGTCCCCACGTTCTGTCCACCCTGCTTGGAGCTCCAAACCCAGCCCTATAGGTCCTCCAAGAGAAGCTATTTCCAGCCTTCACAGGGCAGGACCCTCAGGGCAGGAGGTGCCACATGCTGCTCTGTTCCCAGGAAAGGGACCAGCTCTGAGGGAGCATCTGGGTGGTCCCTGGATGTGGTTTGGAGAAGAACAGAGCAGCCCAGCTTGCTGGGTACCAGAGCAGGTCAGACATGCCCGGGAGCATCCTGCACTGCTTCTTGCTTGGCCTAAATTCCTGCCTTCCAAAGTAACTCACACAGGCATCTCCCCAAAGGCGTTCAGGATGGGTGAGGAAGCTTTAAATAATGCATGAAGGAACCAGCTGTGCTCACCGGTCAGGCTGTGGCCAGGGCTGCACTGAGGGCTGGGACAGCTGTGAGCTGCAGCAGCAGCACAGGGCTGCAGGGTTTCACCCCTGTGCTCAGCTCCACCTTGTGCAGAAGCTCATTCCTGCAGGGAATCACACACACACAGGGCTTGCAGCGCTGCAGGGCATCCCTGCTCTGCTACACCGTGTGTCCAGAGCTGTGGCAGCAGCTGGGGAGGTCCATTCCTCCTGGACATGCTGCTGTGTTTCCTTCCCCTGGGGGCATTTTCTAGCTTCATGCATGAGTCAGTAGTTTTTGGACACTCAGGGGTGCTCAGAAAGCCCACATAGCACAAGGGAGCAGGTTTCTCCTCTTCCCTCCTCTGGGAAGCCAAAACTCCTGCCTGCCCTTTTCCTCTCCCGTGGCCAGGTGTGGGATGAGCGGCTGGCCAGGGCAGCGGAGGCGTGGGCTGCGCGCTGCCTGTGGGACCACGGCCCCCCCGAGCTGATGAAGTATGTGGGACAGAACCTCTCCATCCAATCGGGCAGGTGAGTGCCCTGCAGGCAGAGTGAGCTCCTGAGAAACCCCCACACCCCACAGTGCTGCAGGAGGAGCAGCAGCAGCCCCTCAGCCAAGGAGCACAGGGGCTCTGAGCTGGCATTGTATGGGAGTGAGCTAGAGCTGAGAGGCACATCAAGGAACCCAGGGTGGAGGAGGAGGGCCCAGCTCTTGCAGATGGGTAAATACAGGAAAGCAGAGGTACCTGCGGCTCATTTGGGAAGCTTGCCATTATTCCCCTCTCTGCCAGGCACCTGGATCAGGGGGATATGGGTCCTGGATCTCCTCCACGTGGCTGAGCGCTCTGGTGTCTCTGGTCTTCTGGCCTTGAGCACAAGTGGGCTTGGCACAAGGATGTCCTTACCCCCTTTTCCCCAGGAATGCTTGTTCCCAATGGGACCTGGCTCCAAACCATTTCTCTCCTCCACTTCCTCAGTGTGGAGCTTTCCTTTCCTTACTTTCACCCATGACCTCTGATGTGGAGGAGATCCACCTTACCTGTAGCATTGTTGCAGGTACCGCTCTGTCATGGACATGGTGAAATCCTGGCACCAGGAGAAGCAGCACTACTCCTTCCCCCACCCTCGCGAGTGCAACCCTCGCTGCCCCTCCAAATGCAGCGGCTCCGTCTGCAGCCACTACACGCAGGTGAGAGCTGCAGCCCCCTGGGATCCAGATGCAAAGGGGGGCTTTGTGCAGCTCACAGCTCTTCTCCCAGCAGCAGATGGGACCCAGGGTCAAACCCTGGCGGCTGCCAGCTTCAGATCAGGCAGCAGTCCTGACAGCTGGCAGTGTGTCTGCTGGAGGGATGCCTGCAATGCCCTCCCACCCTGGGCTTTTCCAGCATTTGGGCTGTTGCAGGAAGGTCCCAGAGGTTCACAACCCACTAGAGGAGCAGCTGGGACCTTCTGGCTAGTTAACAAGGAGGTTTCCATTTTTAAAAAAGCTTTTTTCCCCTCCTTTGTCCTTTCTCTCCTCACTGCATCTCTGAAAACTTAAAGGTGGTGAAGAGGAAAAAAAAAAAAAAAAAGCTGCTTTGTACTTTTGCCAATCATGAATCCTCTCCTCTGTGATGGAACAGCTTCATAGCACCCAGCTGTTTCTGGCTCCCTGGGAATGCAGCCCCTTCATCCCCTGGCACATGCCCATACAGACTGGCCAGCACAAGGTGGAAAACTCTGTTTCTCTGCCTGGCAGCAGAGCTGTGCCAACCCCCAGTTACCTCTTCTTCACGGCTCCAACCTTTACCTGAGCATCTGCATTCCCATGTGGCTCATACATGAGGATACTCAGGGATGCTCTCGGTTGCAAAAGGGCAATACACACTTTTTATGGAAGAGATTTAACCCGGACAGGCTTTAGGAGGAGCTTTTGTCTTTGCTCGACCTCCCTGTGTGCAGGGTAAGCTGCTGGCCATGATTCAGTGTGAGGTTTAGGAGCTAATTTGGGTAAACCGGAGCAGTGACCCAGACTCTGCTGCTTATGGATGTGAGCTTGGCAAGGCAATCCTGTGCAGGGCAGTGCAGGTTGCAGGTAGGAGAGGGAGAGCAAAAAGTCACCCTCTGGTAACAAAGCACTGCCTGTGATGGGACAGTATCCAGCCAAAGAGATTGGGGCAGCTGGGATGAAATTCCCTGGGGGCACAGAGCCTGTACTGGCATCCTGGAGCTATCATTTGTGGGATGTCTGGGTGGATGGACAACAACAGTGTCTGTTCTCTGTCCTGGGACAGATGGTGTGGGCAACCTCGAGCCGGCTGGGCTGTGCCCTGGGCAGCTGTGCCAACGTGCGGGTGTGGGGCAGCACGTGGCGTCACGCCATCCTCCTTGTCTGCAACTACGCCATCAAGTAAGTGACTGGGGGAGAGCCCCTGTGCCATCCTCCCTCCCCACAGCAGTGTCAGCAGCGGGCCGATGATGCTCAGAGGTGACGCCCTCCTCTCTTTTTTAGGGGCAACTGGCTGGGAGAAGCCCCCTACAAGGTGGGGCGGCCGTGCTCAGCCTGCCCCCCCTCCTACGGCGGGGGCTGCTCCAACAACATGTGCTTCAGCGGAGTCAAATCCAACCAAGTCAGCTGGTTCTAGGGCTGCAGCCCCAGGAGGAGCCCTGGGAATGGAGATGGGGTGAACAAGAATTATTTATAACACTGACCCCCTGGCAGCCTGGCTGTCCAATCTGCTTCATCCTAATGCCACGTAGGAAAATGCTTTTCTAACACACGTCTCCAGCAGTGTTGTCTGGCTGCTTCCCACTTTGGGGGAACTACGGACAGTCCAGGTCCCTATTTTCTGAAATGGGGATGGTTTAGGGGTGCAAGGAAGGAATGGGGCCGGCTGGCATGGTCGCTGCTCTGCAGATTTGGGGGGCTTTCCCCACTGTCCCCCCTGGTGCTAAGGCAGAGGCAGGTGTAAGTGAATACCAAGATGTTCCCCTCGTGGTGAGCAGCTGGATAAGTGGAGAGCCTCGAGCATGCTCTTGCTTCACAGCAGCCCCTCTGACTGTGGGGCCCCCAGCTCTGAGCCCCCCAATAAAGCAGCCTGGAGACCCCCATGGTTGTGTTGGTTCTCCCTCACTTGCAGCCTGAAGCCTCGGGGTAACACCGAGCCAGTGCCTTTGCTCTGGTTTTGGGTGTAAGCAGCAAAAGCGGGTGCAGAAGCCCTCAGTGGGGCCACGGGCTAAGGGCACAGGAGATGCCTGGGTGCTTTGCTCCATCGTGTGGGAGAAGCCAGCACTGCTGGGACACGGGGTGATGATGACGCTGAAGGGCCACAAACTCACCGTCCCGCCCATGCTGTCCCACACCATCCCACCGCTCTACCTCGCCCCGAGTGCCACTGAGCACCCCATTATCCACGTGCCCTCCCTCTCTAGAACCTCTCAGCACTCAGCAAACTCAGGGATTCCTGAATTACAAGTCCTTGGATTTGAGCATCAAGCTGTGGATTCCTGTGCTGCAGCCCTCTGCATCCAGCAGCACTCTCCCCAGTGCATGTTCCCTTGGGATGTGCTTTTCCATTCCAGAGGAGCAGATATCCTTAATTTGGCACCCTCAGGGCTGCAGGGTTCCGATAGCTGAGATGTTGGGAGGATCCTGAGACTGGCAAGGACCTCTCTGTGCCTCCTCCAGCCTGGCCTCTTCCTGAGATGTACGGAGATATGGAAGGCTCTGTGCTGATGGATAATAATTTTTTCAGCTTCAGCTCTGGATTCCCCACGTACTTTGTGTCCTCTCTCCAAAACTTCTTGCACATGGCCCTGCTGGCCTCAGCACAGCCCCTGGCAGCCCAGACTGCTCCTGTCATGGAGCCCCCAGCGGCACAGGGGCTGCCACAGCCTCATGGGGAGCCCACCTGCACATCTGCTGCCGTGAGGTCCTGGATGCAACAGTCCCAGAGGGAGCACAGATGACCATAAGTGGCTGTGGCACCTCATGAGTACCCCCGATTTGGGGAAAAGAGAGAGACAAGGAGGAGCTGCAAGCCCCCTGTGCCCAGTCCTGGGCTCAGGGTATCACCCTGCATCCCACCACAGCATCCCCAAGCAACCTCTCTGGTTTGGCACCAGGCGGACAAGCCCCGACTTGTGGCCTGGGCATTTTGCCCCTTGTGCCTCAGCCAGGCTCTGCTCTGCCCTTGCCAGTCCCTACATTATCCCATAGCCCCTGGCCCCCCATGCTGTGCTTGCCCTTCGTAGTACACAGGCTCAGACCTGGTTTTCCCATCTTGGGTGGGCGATGGCAATAACCTCAGCAGCACCTGGGGCACTGCAGAGCTGGATCCGGCTGCCCCGACTCCCCGTGGCCAGGGGTGAACCCCAGCCCGGCGGCTGCCCCAGCCTTGACACCATCTGGAAGCGGGAGCCCCAAAAGAGTCCAGTAAAAGCCGTGTTTGAGTTTCTAGCTTGGCAGCAGTTACTATAGCTACAGCAACGGCACCTTGCAGATTGGTTTCCATAAGAGCTTGGTTACTATTTAACATCTCCACCCACATTAGCCCTGATTAAGCGAATCAATAAGATAACAGGAGAGGCAGGTTTCCTTGCCCTGCCTCTCCGCGCTCCCTCCTGCCTTCACCTAGTTCCTTAGTGAGAGACATTTTTATTTATTTATTTAGATTTCTTTTTTATTCCTCTACTTCCTCTGGTTTTCGCCCCAAGTCCCCATAGCAGTAGCCGGCGAGACATGGTCAATGTAAGCACCCAGCTAAGCGCTAAGATGGAGGCTCCATATGGTGAGTACAGCGTTCCCACCGCCCGCGCTGCCGGCCTGGCGTCGCTTGCGGGAAGCGGGGCTGGCAGCGGCCAGCAGCCCCCAGCCCCACGGCCCAGCCCCGCCGCGCTCCCCCCGCCTCAGGCATCTGCAACGGCTGGAGGTGGAGGCAGGAGAAGGGTTCTGGTTGATTTTGATATGATGCAAATCCTGTATGTGTGTTTTCTCTCTTTCACTCTGCTTGACCCAAAGAGGAAGGCACGTGCCTGAGGGAGCAGAGCGGCCCCACGTGCTGGCAGAGGGGCTGCTGCTGCTGCCAGGCTCGCAGCAGAAGTGGCAGCAGTTTAGAGGAGGTGAAGTGCTGCCCTAGGACACACAGCCAGCCCCAATGCACAGGCTGCAGGTGGCCCGTGGCATGCCCGGGCTGTGTGAGTGGGCACAGCGGGCGCCTGCCAGCGCCACACTCCTGCCGAGGGCTGGTGTTACGGCTGGGCAGGTTTCCCAGTATGGAGTGTAGTGCCTGGACAAGCAGCAGCCTCCAGCCTCTGCGGGGCACAGCATCAGGTGGCACAATGCCGCCTGGTCACCTGGCCACGGTGAGATGCCTGCCAGGCCTGTGTCCGTGCTCCCGGCGTGGCACAGTGGGCACCAGCCTGGAGCAGCCCTGTGTTGTGCTCCTTGGCTGTGACAGATGCCAGCTGCCAAGAAATGCACGTGGACACCAGGGGACAGATGCCCTTGCCCAGGCTGACATCGGCCCATGGTTATCCTCAGGATGGGACAGCTGTGACTGTGTTGCAGCATCCCCACACAGCTGGTTGGGTCCTGTGTGTTTTGGGAGCCCTGGTTCCCTGGGCTTGGCCGCGTTGTTGAGTGAGATCCCAGCAGCTGAGGTCTCACAGTTACGAGGTCCTCCTTCACATCCTTGTGGCTCTCCAGCACTTCCTTGTGGCTCTCCATCAGATCCTCATGGCACTCCATCATTCTCAAGGGCTCTCCATTGCTTCTCATCACACCCCATGGGGCTTCCCATCATACTACCTTGCTTTCCTCCCTCTATTTTTCATGTCCTGCTCCTCTTCTCTTTTATAAGCATGCAGCCCCTGCCCAGCCCACCTTCCAGGTACTATGTGTGCAAACCCAGGCCCCAGGAGGGCTTGTGGGACTCCCAGAGCACCCTCTTGCACTTTGCTCATGGCCTCTCTTTAGATGGTTGCTTCCCTTGATCCAGGCCTGCAGCCTCACACGGGTATCACCTCCAGCCCTAACCCACTTCTGTTGTGGCATTCATGCTGCCTTGTGTCTCTTTGCCCCAGCCCCCAGCACTGGAGTACCCTGCAGATCATTTTATTTCAGGTCACATCACCCCATGGTGAGCCATGGCCAGACAAAGGGCATGTCAGCATTTCAGTGGGTCCATGGCCTTATGGCAATGGAAACGTGTAGGAATTCTATAGGATCTTCTGTAGTCTCGCTGGAGCAGGCAGTTGTGATCACGCAGTTACAGAATGCCAAGTTTTAGCCTGCTTTTATCAGATTGTGCATCCCCAGCCCGCAGGAGCCAGGTATCTGGAGGAGCTCCGTTCACCCCTGCCTCTGAGCTGCAGGAGCCAGCAGCAGGAAAATGCCCAGAAAACTGTCCAGGTTTTGGTCTGTTTAGTACAGGTTGTGTCTTTGTGCCCAGCTGGTGCTGCTTGGACAAAGTGCAAGGAGCCACATGGTGAAGCACACATGCGAGCTGGTGAAACAAAGGATTGATACCTCTGAGATGTGCAGAGGGTTGGATCCTGGAGCAGGAACTGGCCCAGGAGGAGCCAGTGCTGGGCATCCTCCAGGCTGAAGCCCCTGCTGCTGGTGGGAGACAGCTCCTGACCCACCCAGCTCACAGGGACTGACTTGCACCTCATTTGCAGAAGGGGAGGTACAAGGGACGTTCCCATCAGCCTGGGAGACCTGGTGGTGCAGGGTGGCCAGGTCTGGCTGTCCCCACATCCAGGATGCCTGCATCCAGCTTTGCCCCAGGATGCAAAGCCAATCTCATTTCTGCAGTAAGCAACCAGCTTTGCCTGACACATGTAGCACGAAGAGCTGAACAAGCTCTTTAGTCTCTTGGGATGAAGTTATTCTGCCCATTTGCAGCTGGCTCTAATGTGAGCAGCCACTTGCCAGCCCTGGCACATCAGTGACCTTAAACACAGGCAGGTAAATATTTCTGACAGTAATTTTCTCCTGAATTTTTTTTTTTAATTATTTTTATTAATTACGATTTTAAAGTTGTTTTTGTTTTAATTTTTCACTCTGAGCATCAGTAACTGAGCTACATGCTGAGCTTGGGCAAGTGCAGGCAGAGCCAGGTGCTGTCGGGTGGATGGGGAGGAATCACTGCCCATCCCACCTGCGGCCGCTCTCCCCATCTGCTCCCGTGGCTGAACAAAAGCAGGCTCTGGCCAGCACCCGCCGCAAGCCTGGGGCCAGGCAAGGGGGAGAGAGAAATAATAAGAATAAAAAAGAGAGATGGGCCTCCCAGACTGAAGTGAGAGGAAACTCAGAGTGTTGGCAGAAGGAGGGGAGTCCTCATAAGTAAAATGGGTGAAAAAGTTATCCAAATAGAGGTGAGGAAGGTTTGGTGGGATGGGGACTGGGCAGTGCCTGGCTTCCCCAGCAGCTCTGTAGGGTTAGTTTGGGGTTGGGCAGCAGAGTGGGCAGAGCAGCCGGGATGCAGCATCCTGCAGACGGCAAAGTGGTGGCCAAACCCTTCCCAGGGTTATTGGGAAGTTTATTCCCTTGCAAAGCAGTGGGGGAGCTCACACAGCAGTGGTGGTGCTGAGCCACAGCCCTGCCCATAGTGATGCCCTTGCAGCCAGCAGCTGCCAGCCCTCAGCAGGACAGGCCATGGAGCTGGCATGCCTGATGGAGGCACACCTGGGTCCTCCAGAGGAGCCTTCAGCCTTGGAGTGGGTCACAGAGTTATTTTCAGTTTCTTTTGATAGATGGAAGGATTTTTCTGATTTTCCCTTCTCCCCATCCATCTTAGGAGCTTCAGGATTTCAGCATCCATCTGAAGCCAGGGATACATTCAAATGGGGAAGCTTGGCACTGGCATTCAGCCTTGGGACAGCCAGCAGGTCTGGCCCTCTCTTGGCAGTGGTGGCATAAGTAAGACCATCCCCCACTGCAGTTACTGCAACCCTCCCCCATCCATCCCTGCTCCAGACTGTCACCAGCATTTTCCCTAAACGACACCTTGGGGGCACTTATTTCCCTCCCATCAGACCTGTGCCTTGTGTAAAGGACTTGGAGGACGCCCTGCCAGGCAGTGACAAATCCGGCCTGTCCCCAGCACCCTGGGTGGGTACCTGGGGGAGAAGGGAGTGATGCTGCAGCTCTGGAGAGACGTGGAGGCACATTTGAAATCCTCACCAGCACCTGCTGAGGACAGGCTGTGAGCTGGGAAGGGCTCCACTGGTGCTAAATCCCTGCAGGAAGCTGCAAATAGGTGTGTGAGAAGGTGGAGGACAGAGAAGGGACAAGGGGAACATCTCCTCCTGGGCAGCGAGGAAGGGATGAGCCCCTTGATCCACCTTTATCCTCCCACTGAGACTTGGGCACAATCTGGGCAATTGGTCTCAATCCCAGTGCAGGCAGCACCACCCCTTCATATTTTGGATCTTCTCAGAGCCAGGGATCCCCAGGGCTGGTGGTTACAACAGGGACCAGTGCTTGATCAGGGCTGGCCCTGATCAGTAAAGCAGCTTTGGAAAACAGCTGAAAAATGCCAGACGTCATTGCTGCTCAGGAGCTCTGGTCAGATGTGGGGAATAGTTTCAACTGAGAAACATAAGAGGCGGCCAATTTTCTGAGTATTTTTAATTTTCACTGCCAAATGTATTGAATTTTTAATAGGTTTCCTCTAGATATGACCTGAACTGTGCTTTCCCTCCTCGACTGCTCCTGTCAGCTGCTCTTTAATACCTCTATTTACTCCTTGGTCCCTGTGTCCAAGGCCTGGCAGCCATCAGGGACCAATGGGTCTTAGGACACCTGGCACAGCCCCCTTCCTTGTCCCCACTCAGGCCATCCCTGCTGGATGTTGGGGTGGCTGTAACACTGGTGCTGGCAAGAGCAGCACTTTCCAGTGCCTGAGCAGGGTATTGGTGCAGCCAGGAATAAGCACAGGTATTTGCTGGGATGCAAAAGGGACAATCACTGAGTTAGCACCTTGGCCTGCTCCCAAGAGCTGTTTGCTGGTGCTTGGTGAAGGTTTCCCTGGGGAAGAGCTGGGGATGCTGCTCAGTGTCACAGGGTGTCTGCACTTACCCACAGGGCTGGGACTTCTCCCACCTCATTCCAGCCATTTATGGGGCCAGCAGCACACCCTCAACTTCGGCTTTGCTTGAAACACAGCGGTATTTTTATAGGGGGAGTGAGCCCAGAGGGCTGCTGTTAGCAGGAAATGAGCTCCAGCTCTGGAAGGTGAGCAGCAAGAGACTCAGGAAGTGCCTGAGAAGTGCCTATGAAATGTTCTGAGCTCAGCAGGGCTGGTGTAGGTCTGCCAGTCATACTCTGTTAGTCACCTGCTGACATTTCTTAAATGGCATTAAAAAATGTTTACTTAGCATGAGTGCAAAGGGGTGGTGAGTGATGGTGGTCCCACAGACAGCAAAGGCTGGGTGAGTTTCTTTTACATACAGCAGTATTTGCAGCACGACCAGGGCCAGCACTGGGGGCCAGCACACAGGGCAGAGCCAAAGGGAACATCAGGGGATGCCTGCAAGTATCTCTGCTGGCAGGCTTGGGGTTAGAACAGGGCAAAGACTGCAAAAAAACATCCGTGACTGTTTGTGTTCAGGCTCCTTCTTTGTTTGCTTTCCTCAAATATTCAAGCAAACAAGGTTCCTGGCAGAAATGTATGTGGAAATGGCAAATGTTGCAGAATTTTCACGGAAGGCGAATTTCAAGGTAGCGGTTGTACAGTGAACCCAGGGCTCAGGGCTCTGCTCTCCTGTCCTGGGCAGAGGCACTGGGGCTGCTGAGCAAAGCTGGGTCCCAGAAGCAATTACTCCCAGGAACAGCTCCTGTCCAAGCTTCAGCCTGAGCATCAACAGAGATTACTCAGCAAATCCCTTCAGGAAATACAAGTCTCAAAAAATAAAGGGAGGCTCAGGATGCTGCACCAAAGGGGTGGGAGGAGCAGCTCGGGCAGAGCAAGTGGCTGTGAAAATGCACCAGCAGTCAAGGAGCAAATAGACTCTGGCTCTGCAAGGCTGGACCAGACTTTCTATCCCAAAATCCTGTAGTCACCAGAGGGATTCCAGCTGCATCCCCAGGGTAATGGAGCTCAGGTGCTGAGAGACAGATGGGGACCATCACTGTGAGCTCGAGCCCTCTAAGCCTCCAACACCAAGGTGTCCCTGAGGGACAACTGCTGCTGGCAGCTCCTGCTGGGAAGAGGATTGGAGGTAGGGAATGGGTGATAGTGTGTGCCTCCTTCATAGGTGACCAGGCATAGCCCATGTCCTCTGTGACAGTGCTCTGGGAGCATCTTCTCCTTCTCTGCACCTCCAAGTTGGTTTGACAGTCTGATTTTCATCACAGCCCTACAGACCTCAGACCTTGCTTACTCCACTCAAGAATTCCCAGGGCAGCACCTTCCCTGCAGCTTTGCTCATCCATCTGTCAAGGTGGGTGGCTCATCTCCTGTCACTGAGCACAGGGAAGCCAAACCCCCCAACCAGTGGTGGGGACCAGCAGACACCTTTCACCTGCCTCTGCACCAGAAACCTGTCCCAGCCATGGGTGTGTGTGAGATTTTATAGGTGATAACTCCTGGGAAAGTGGGAAACACAAGGAGAGACACACACTCAGCTTCCTGGCATGGCCCAACGCTCTGCTTAGGAGAGCCAATGTCAACAGATAGACCTGAAGGAAGGAGCAAAACCAAATACATGGGCACTTCTCAGAACAAGAGCTGTAAAACCTGCACAAACCTGAACAAGTGCCACAACACTGGTTTATATGGTCAGAATCAACAGTCGAGCTCACTCAACATGTTTGCCAACACACAAACCTCAGCCACCGGGCCAGGTTTATGGCCCAGTGCCCTTCATGGAGGCAGAGCCCAGCTCCTCCTGCCCCACTCAGCCACTTCTCTCCCCCTCTGTTCCCAAGGGATGCTGATCATTTTGCCACACAGTCCCCAAAACCTTCATACCCCATGGTAAGAGGCTGCTGCTTGAGCAGGTCCTGTGCCAGGGACAGGCATGCTGAGGTGGAGGTGGCCCAGCAGGGAAGAAAGAACAAAGCACTGATGGATGCCTGAGGGAACCAGCTCATGCAGAGTTTCGTTGTTGGCAGGCCAAAGGCTGCAACAGGAAATGAAGAGTGGAATAAGGAGGCAGGAGGGACAAGGGGACAAGCAGCCAGACTTCAGATCCACAGCCCTGCTACTCCCCTGCCTAGAGTCTGCTGCCACCAAGGTGGTGGGACCGAGGTGGTGGAAGCAGAGCCGAGTGCTGCCTGTGGCTCATCCATGGGTGTGTGCCTGGAGACTGCCATTGTCTGGGAGAAATGTCTGTTGACTTGGGTGTGTTTCCCTGTTACAGCCACTAAAACCTGTGTGGCAACACAAGGGTGCAGGGAGGTGTCACGGGGTTACACACAGTTCAGTCCCTGCCCTGCCCTTGATGCTGCTCCCTGCTCCACATGGGAATGTTGGGCACCAGCCCCTGTTGCCAGCACACCCCTCCCTGGCCACAGAGCTGAGGGACAGAGTTGCTGCTCACTCCCCATTCCTGACCCACCAGGAGCATTCTGGAAGCTGCTGACTGTGGGCACTCCAAATTAACCCAAATATACCTCAGGCAGGCCTGAGTGGAAGCAGAAGAAGTGGCGACAGGACAGGAATGGTTTAGGAATGCTTTTGCTCCATTAGACTAGTGCCTTCGAGGTGCTGCTTGGGGCCCGATGTTTGGAGGACAGGAATGAGCTCTCTTTTCCTTGGCACAGCAAAAGCAGAGGTGGGCTTGGCAGGAGGAGTCATCCGAGGAGGAAGGAAAATGCAGGAAAATGGGTATTTCAGGTGGGTTTGTCCCTGAGTTGCTTCTTCTTGACACAGAGGCTGATGAGACCTGGCCCTAGCCGGGTCACAGCCATGCAGCCCAAGGCTGAATTCAGAGGTGCCCTGGTCTCCCTTTCAGCAATCCAGTCACTCAGTGCCTGTGAAACCCTAGTGAAGTGCCACTCTATTCTCTCACACGATTTTCCTCCTCCATTATAAACAGGCCACACTTGCCAGAACACACTTCCTGCAGAGAAGAAAACTCTGGGTGCTCAGCAGCCTCCCTGCTCCCCTCTGGACTGAGTCATCCTGTGCTGTGATGTTAGCTGGGAGGGGAGACCGAGGTTGTTGCTCAAGGATGTGGTGTTCTGGTTATTTATATAGAAACACTTTAAAGCAAAAGCAGTCAGCTTCTCCCTGAGGAGCCAGACCCACTCCTGCTGTTAGACACACCCAGGCACATTTTCTGGATGAACCTCCAGGGCTGCACCTATTGTCAGGCACCCCTGCCCTAAAGAAACCCAGTGGCAGGCCAGAGGGCAGGCTGAGGGACCTCAGAAAGGTGGCCCAGAAAGCAGCGGGCATTGCTGCGGGCACTGGCAGCGGGGCGCAGACCCAGAGCCACCTTATAATTTTCCTCCGGGTAGTGGCCAGAACCCTTTAAAACCTGCAACTCTGCAGCACAAACTCCTGCTCCCCATCAAATCTCATTGTGACCAGCATTAAGGGATTAGCCTGTCCCTGCCTCTGAGCCACAAGCAGCTCCTGGGCATGGCTCGTGCCCCGCTGCCCGCGGGGGACTCGCCGGCTGCACAGCCCCATCCAGGGGCGAGACTTCCCTAGCTCTGCCCACGGAGCTGAGTGCCCCTGGAAGATGAATGGCAGCAGATACCACCTGTTCCAGGAAACACCAGGTACCCCCCCTGCTCCCCCAGCACTTGCAGCAGGGAGAGAAGCAGCTGCAGAGTTTATGTGAACGAAGGGATTGACAGGGTCTCCAGTGTGGATTTGGAGCTGCTGAAATAGGCTCATTCCCACTGGTATTGCTGGTCCCCAGAGGATGGGACCCCCATGTCTCTGGTTACTGTTTTGCTTCGTGCAGGGTGTACATACCAGCTTTGTGGGTGGTGATGGCTCATGTCCCCAAGCTGGGGACATGAGAGAGAGATATCCCAACATGGGCAGCATGGTGGGTGCTGTTATTCCCGCGGGAAGAGGTGGTAGCGTCAGGCTGGCACCCCATGGATACCCCAGTGATTGCCTGTGCTGCCTGGGAAATGATTCAGTCATTGTCAGGCCACTTCCCAGTGCCTGGCATTACTGCCCTGGGCTGGCCTGGGGACAGATCCTGCCACTCGCAGCACCGCGTCTTCTCCTGAGCCAGATCTGCAGCAGGACTTCCCAGCCCTCAGAATCAACTAAGAGAAAAACACTCCCAGTGCAAACTTTACTGGTTGCACAGAGTCCTTACCAGTAAGGTTTTTAGGGTTCCCCTCTGTGGTCCCCTCCAGCCAGCTCTGTGCTCAGCCCCTCTGCCCCAACACCCATGGGGACCTTGGTGTGGAGGCCAGGAGGCTGGGTGGGCTTAGAATGCACCAAACATGTCCAAGTTCTTGCAAATTACTGCCAGCACTGTGAGGAGCTTGGACAATGTTTGGTGCCTCCTGAGCCCTGAACCCCTGTGCCTCACACAACCTCATCCCCAAAACACCTCAAAAGCCTCCATTCCACTCCGGGACTCAGCAAAAATTGAGCTGCTCTTCTTGCTTGAGCAATTCCTCCCAAGCAGGGTTTGTGCTGGTGGTGGGGTTTTGTACTATCTGGGGTAGCCTGCGCCCCCAGTCACCATCCCACAGGACAAGCTCCCCATGCCAGTGGGGAGTCACATGCTGGGGGCTGCTCCCAGTAGTACCTGAGCTCTTTATCAGTTCAAAATCAATTTAGGAGAGTTCATGGCTTCAGCGTCCCATGATACGTTTACTAGAAGTGGTTCATTTCCTCAAATGATGTCGTTTATGGTCATAATATATTTTAATTTCTTTATGATACAAGAGGCCAATGGCACCGGGACTTGCAGGAATGTAAAAGGACAAACAATAGTGTTATCCAGTCAAATGTTACCTAGGCTGGATACTCACAGGCTGATCAGCAGTTCCCATGTTTGTTAGCTGGGAGCCAGGCAGTTGTCCCTGCAGTGTCCTGGCTGTGGGTTTCTGGAACTGTAGGGACATGTGATCCCCTGCCCTTCCTGTGTTCCCATACCTTGCTTTCTGCTGTGTTTTTGTTTCTCTGGCAGTGGACAGGAGGGTTGTGTCACACAGGAGGGTGTGTGGGGGGCGTGCAGCTGCTGTGGACATGGAGCTCCTGAGTGTTGTCTGGTTCTCACTCACCCCTTGCTGTGCTGATTGAGGACACTGGGGACATGACAGGTTACTCAGGCACTCTGCAGGCTTCTGCAGAGAAAAAGCATTTTGCACTAACTTGTTTCCTTCTGTCTTCAGAAACTAGAATCTCCCAAATTTTAACTCACCACCCCTTGTGTGTTTTTTTTTTTCCCATGCCCAGCCTACCTTTCTTGATTCAGACCTGCCAGTGCTCCCACCTGCAGCAGCCTCCCTCCTTCCTCGTGCTTCCTCCCATCAGGCACACATGGTCCTGTCCTCAGATGTTCCCCCAGGTCCAGCTCCCCAGCTGGGGCTGACTTTGCCACCAGCCCGGGGCAGGAGGGCAGCTGGAGCTTTTGAGTCCAAGAAGATGCTTTTTGCCCCTGAGGTGGTCTTGACTTGCCCTCCTCCAGGGCCATGGGCTCAGACTGTCCCCTGACACCCTTGTCCTGCTGCAGCTCTTCCTCCACCCCTGAGCAGCATTGCAGTCTTTTGCCTTATTTTGAGGGAGGGTTGATCCCAAGAGCCCCAGAAGCCACTTCCAGGTGTGGCTTGCTGATGAACCTAGCTTTGCAAAAAGATATTAAAAAAAAAAAAAAAGGCAAAACTTGATGTGTAACCACTGTTGATTTTGGCTGTTCTCCTCCACCTATTGCTCCACAGCTGAAACGATTCAGGGGCTGTTACATGTGTGTACAGTGAATGTATAAAGTCAATGAAACATAAAAGGCCTGCAAACAGCTGGCAGGGCTGAAGGGAGAGACTCACTTGCCTGCCAGACTGTGAGCTCAGTAGGGATCCTTTTCCTTGGAAGCTTCAGGATTACTTCAGGCCCAAAGGAATCATATCCACCTGCTAAACAAGTTCTCCCCAGGTCCAGAGCAGGCTGCTGAGATCCCTGCCACACTAAAATGTGTGAGCTGGCAAGGCACAGACAGCAATAGGTGCCTGTTGCTGGCAGCAAATTCTCTCTCCAGTGCTGCTGCTTCCCTGAGGCTCCTGCTCCCCCATTTCAGTGGGGCTTAAACCACTGGATTTCAGCCAAGCTTTTGCCAGTGTAGTCAGTGAACCTGGAACAGCACATGGCAAAGTCAGAGCTTTTCTGAACCTCTTCCCAAATTGGCAGGAGAGTGTTTAGCAGGAAAGTGTCCGGGTCTCTGCTGGGTTGGGGTTTGGATGGAGTGCAGTGCCTGTGGTGTAGGGTTTGAAGGGGGCAAAAGGGATCAGTGGTGGGAGCTGTAGCTTGGGCCAAGTTGCAGCCTGTGGTGTAATGGAAGAAGATGAATCTATTCCCCTTTCTCCCTTGGGCTCAGGCTCATTGCATGATTTTATATAAAAACAGAGCAGACAGATTTCCAGAGTCACAACTGCAAAACTGCAGGCCCTAGAGCGAGATGCTGCTTTCAGGGACTGCAGGGCAGGCAGAGTGATAGCAAATACACATCAGCAAATGCCCTGGCATTTTCAAGTACAGCCACCCTTCTGGGAACAGCTCAAATTTACTGTTCTTGCATAATAACAGCTCCCAGGAGAAATAATAATTACTTCCTCAAGAGTTCAGAGCCCTTGTTAGGCAGGATAATAAACTCCTCTCCAGTCCTGGGATGAAAGGCAAGCACAGTGTTATCACCAGAGCAGTATATGCTGAAATGGTCTGTCTGTCCCCATGTTTGCAGTTCTTTCCCTACCACTTTTGCAGAGCAGCTACTTATTTTAGTTCCAATAATTGCCTCCAGGCCCAACATCATCCCAGCTTCGGCTGAAATGCACATGTTGCTTTTGGAGAGGAGTACAGGCAGAGTCTTATACCTTCTTTAAAGTAACTCTTCTTCATGCCCAAAAGCTGCCTCGATTCTCCATGTGGGGATTTTGTGGTCTGGGGACCAGGACAGTATTGGTTGGTTTGGCTACTTTTTGATAACTGTTCAGAAACAGCCTAAGGTTGCAATGAAGCTGCCTCTGTCACCCTGAGCTGTGCTGGGGAGCCTGGGGTGCCAGCACATGTCACATGCTGATCAGTGACAGCGTGTCTGGGGTCTGCCCAGGCTTTGTCTGTCCTGGCCATTGCTCCCAGCTCCAAACAGCAAATCTGCCCCAGCCCCAGTGACAGGCGCTTCAGCCCTTGGGAAAGTAAATCACCAAGAGTGATTGCTGTGGAACAGGATGATAAAATTGATTGCATCTTCCCCAGGCAAGGTCTGGCACATGGCTGTGGTCTCCTTCTGCCTCTCATTGCTGGATCTTTCTGATCCACCTCCCTGGATGGAGCTGGTGGCTCATTTTCACCTCTACAAAGTGTTTTGCTCAGGCAGGAACGTGCACTGTGCAGCTGGCAAGGGGCAAACAGACCCTAAACAACCTCTGCTGAATCATCTATTTTCCTGGAGGCTTCTCACAGCTTCTGGGGATGTTCTGGAGAGGGACATGGGAGCAGACCCCCATCTGTGTGTCTGTCATATGATTGCCCCAATCAGAGGCAGCAGAGGCAAAGATCTACCCCATCAGCTGGGGGCTTGTGCAGCTGCACTGACCTGCAGCCTTCCAGCCCCAAAAAATTCCTTGGAGCTGCTTATTAACACACTGACAACTCTGCTCTGGAGTCACAGCACGCCGAGGTAGAAGGCAGGAGGGTTCGACAGTATGGCCTAAATACCCCTGTTTACAAAAAGTCTGACAAAACACAAGCCCTTGGCTTTATCTTTCCCATTTGGAAATAGTCACCGAGCAAATATACTCAAGGCATGAAAAGAGGGGGGTTTATATTGACTTTAGAAAAAGCTGTTCTTTAAAAACAGGAAAAAAAGCTCATCCTCGAGCTGTGCAGACTGGCTGCAAGACCCAAAAGAATCAGGGTAGGGGCTTAAAGCATGCCTGCTAATCTGTAGCAGTTCTGTGTGAGCAAGTCATGCAGTAAACTGCTCTCTGTTAATTTTTTAATGCAGAATAAACAGGTCAAGAAATGATTAGCATGAGAATAAGTTGAGCTTAATTGAGAGAATCAGAAAAGATGAGAGGGAAGAGGCAAGTTGGAGTTATCAGTTAACTATACAGAGTAGCTCTGCCTTCACAAGCTCATGTTCCTCTAGTTTATCATCCCCTCTGAAGCTGCTTTTTTTTCCCCCTTCCCTTACTTAAATGATGAGCTAAAATTGCTGGTACAAGCACAATGGAAGCCCTTGTTTCTCCTTCTCCTTTTCTCCCTGCAATGGTTGGCCAAATGAATTGTAGGTGATAAGGCTCCTACCTGGTTATTCCCGAGGTTCTTCCCAGAAAGGAAGCTGCTGACATTAAGTGCAAAATCCACTTTGTGCAAGTACCAGTGCTGTGCTCCAGTGCAAAATTTTCGGCATGATCCTGGGAGATCCAAGGGCTGAGCAGACACGTCCGTGGGCAGGGGGAAGAGCAGTCCTTGGGACTGCTTGAAGTGGAGTTTGGTCAGTGGTCGGAGATCTATATTCTCAGATAGGCAGGACTTTGTCCACAAACTGGAATTTGAAATTTCAAAGGGGAAAAAAAAAAAAGGCAGAAGGGACCTTTGCATGTGCGGAGATGACTACGCTGGTGACGTTCCCCTGGGACTTTTGTTCTTTGTCTTGTACCTGGGCTTCCTGCTTCCCCACAGCTCGTTCATGAAATGGCGACAGGCCGAGCAGGGCCCTGACCGTGCTCAGTGCTTGGCTGCTTTGCAGAGGTGTCACGCCTGAGCCCATCTCTGCTTCGTGTGCATGTGGGGAAAAAAAAGGCCATGTGAAATATTCCAGCTCTGCAGTGGCCTTGGAGTTGCGAGTGGCAGGGAGCAGAGCTCTGGAGTCAGCGCTGCCAGGCCAGCGATGGCATTGCCGATGACAGCTGAGGGGGTCCTGCTGGCCCTGGGCACTGGCTTTTCTGCCGGGCGCTTCTTAAGAGTGCAGAGCTGTGAGAAAGAAAAGCAAAGGGCAGGAGGGCCCCTGGTCATGGTCCATGCTCAGGAAGTCTGCAGGCAACCCCAGACTGGGGTGCCTGGTCGATCCACTGGCAGGCAGGGCTGTGTCCTGCAGCAGCGGGGAGAGATGCGCCAGCAGGAACTGCAGGAGCATAGCACACACAGGGGCATCAAAAAGATGGGCCCAGGCTCCTCCCAGGCTGCATGGCTGGAGATCAAGGGGCATAAAAACTGGAGAGAGGTTCAGCCAGTGTCTAACCATGAGGACAGTCAAGCACCAGCTGGCAGCTGAGGCTGCTCTCCATCCTTGGAGGTGTTCAAGACCCAACTAGATAAAGCTGCAGGGAGCCCATGCTGCTCTCACAGTTGGCCCTGCTCCCAGCAGGAGCCTGGGGCAGAGACTCTGAGGTCCCTTCCAACATCAACTATCCTCTGATCCTACAACACCCTGCTCAAGAAGCACCCTTGAGAGGAGCCTGCTCACCTGCTGGACATGCAGAGTTGGCAAGCACAGTAGGTGACGGCATCCTTTCCAAAAATGCCCTATTAAATACTCTGTTCCCAATCCTCACCTATTGAGAAGCACAGATCTAATTTTCAGGGAATCCCCTTTAGGTTTGCATAAATTTGCCAGATGGGGATATATAGATAAGGCAGAATTAGTGCCATGATGTGCCAGTGTGGGAAAGGATTTACTGCTCAACAGATAAAAATTAAATAATCACTTGGCACAGAACAGGTCAAACCCCAGAGCTGTCATGGTCTCCTCTGCAACCACATCCTGACACAGAAAACAGTGGGTGGAGCATACAGACAATGAGGACAGGAGAGAGGAGCAGATCTTGGAGCTGAACCTTCACCTATCAGTGGGGGTCTTCCAGCTATGAGATGTCTCTCTGTGTGGAATAAAAATGGCAAAACGTCTTCTGTAGCCAGAAGTGCTTGAAGCAGCCCCACAAGCAGCTGCTGACTCGAACATCTCCCAGCTAAAACAGCCACAGAGCTGTGGGGTCCTGTTGGCCAGTACAAGACTGTACAAGTTAGCTGTCCCAAAACTCACCACATGAGGATGCCAGGGGGAAACATGGACTTCCCAGGCAGAAGACACCAGGGGAGACATCATCTCCAGCAACAGTGCCCAGGGAGCAGCCAATGCTTCCACCAGAGCCCATCTCCAGGGCAAAGGAAGTGCGTGGTGTCCTTGGCTGGTCTGGTCGTCGACCTCCACACCAACATGAGGGATTTGGGAGGGGCAACTGGTGACCCACAGAGGACACTGACAGTGAGAAAACAACAGTCAACACAGTCCTGGGTGGAAAACACCACGTCCCATTGACAGCTCCAGCCTCGTGAGCCACCTAATGCTCTCCAAACTTCCCCACTCCTTATCTGCCGCTCTCCTGCACACGCTGCCCCTCTGATTTCTATTCCTGGCCCTTCTAATCCTTCCTGCCTGGGAAGTAAATGGCTTTTGCAGCCCCCTTGCTCAGCAGGCTATTGAAGCAAAAGGTTTGTTTTGCTGAGCAGAGCAGAACGGGCCCTGTTTTTACGATATTTTACTAGACGCTGCGGCAAATCCTGCACATATTTGACCTGGTGTCTGTACCATTTATCTAATCAAAGGGATCACCCTGGCCTGGCCAGGATTGAGACTGAGGTCCCTGGGATGAGGCTATGGAGGGGGCTATGCTCTACTCTTGCATCTCCATCCCAGTCTGCACATCATAAAACCATTTTTTGGCAAGGACTGTATCTGCCTAAAGGAAGAGCCACCAGCACATGAGCTCTGGCCTGTCCCTCTGGAGCACTGACAGAATGACTGTTTCCCCTGCAGCAAAGGACCATTTGTCACCATTGCCAAGTGAGAAAGCAGGGGCTCTCCCCTGTGCTCAGATTCACTCCGGTAGAACTGCAGCCTCAGGGTAGAAGAGCTGTTTAGAAGTGCTATGTAGGTCATGGTTTTGGGGGGCAAAGGGCTGCTTGAACAATTCCGTGTGCTCCTAAAATGTGAACAGAAAATCATCACTAGCACAACTGCCCAAAGGCATGTACTGGTGTGGAGCCAGAGTCCTTGGATTCATGCTGTGGCAGTGATGGCACTGTAGCCAGGGCAGCTTGTGGTGCCAGTGGGGTTGGGGCTGCATTGGGGTGCCTGGGAAGAACAAACACAAGGCACTGGGAGCCCAGATCAGCAGCATGTGGACTCAGTCGCTGCTGGTTGCGAAACCATGGGGCTGTTTTCAATGCAGAACAAACTGATACCAAATCATTAATTGCTGATTCTCTTGCACCATGAGCCAGTGCCATTCAGAGATCGATTAAATTCCCACTCAATGATCTCGCAATTGCACTGAAAAGTCTCAGTTCTGGCTGAAGTGAGGAGTGATGTCCCACGGGGCAGCCGGGGAGGGAGGAGAGCACAGGCAGCTCTGGCCCCACTGCCCAGCACCAGTGGGGTCAGACCCCAGGTCTGGGCGAGGCACAGAACCTCTGCTGGTGCTGACAGCAGACAGTGCACCCTCAGAAGGAAAGCTCCTGCTGCTCTGTTGTAACCTGTCTCATGAAACTTTTACAGCAGATCAGCCAGTACCCGGGGCTGGGGGTGTCCAGCACCGAGTGGTGTCAGCTGTGGGACAGGAGCCACCCTGCCCATTCCCAGGGTGTCTGTGCCACCCCTTGGCCCCGCTCGCTGTTTGGGCATGGCTGCAGAATGGGATCTGTTTATAGGGCATCCAGACCCCTGTAAAACTTGGTTTATAGGGAAGTAAAAGGAGTCATACATTTCACTTTACATAGCAACGTGTAAATTTCCAGGCAGGAGCTGACCTTCTCTGACCATGAGGGAGAGAAAAGGAGAAGGAGTGGAAGGGATGGAGGGAGCAAGAGAAGGGAAAAACAGGGGTGTAGGCAATCAGTGCTGAGGAGAGAAAGACAATGACAGAAGTGGCGAAGAACCTTGTACTCTTGGTAGGGTTTTTCCCAAGTTTTCCACCGCAGGTATAATTAAGAGCAACACCAGCAGCTCAGCATCAAGGTCAATAGCCCTTGGCGAGTGCCTGCTCCTGTGGTGCTGCTTGCACCCAGGAGGCAGGATCAGAAACGCCTTGAGATTCAATAATAAACAGTCAACAAGAATCACTGCTGCTCCACAAAAAAAAAAAAAAAAAAAAAAAAAAGCTTAGCAGTATTCGGCAATGGGTGAGATGATTAAAGATTAACCCCCTGCCTCCTGCCTCCACCCCTCTGGGAGTATAGGCCTTGGGGCTCAGCAAATCCTTTCAGAGAAATATCTGAATTAAAAGACAACAGGTAGGGGACGCAGTGAAGGCAGAGGGAGGCAGGAGGGCCAATAGCCTGGGACAAGGGAATCGGTACAATCTGGCCCGTGTTTGCCGAGGATAATGCGCCTTTCCAAAGCCCTCATAGACATGGAGATGGCAGATTACAGCGCAGCGCTAGACCCGGCATACACCACCCTGGAGTTTGAGAACATGCAGGTGCTGGCTATGGGCAATGGTGAGTCTCCTCCACCTTCTCCCCTCTGCTGGGTGGGATGAGCTGGGGGCTGCAGGAGGAGAAGTCCTTGGGGTGGCCACAAAAATGTTCCCAGGGAGGGAAGGGGTGTCAGATGGGGAGCTCCCTGGGGGGGGGGGGTTCTGTTTCCCCAGAGGAAAACAGAGGGGAGAGAGCAGAGCTGTGTTTGGTACAGGCGGGATGGTGTCCTGCAGCCCAGAGCCCCTGGCAGCAGGCACACACCAGCAGCTGGCTGGAATGAGAGGTCCCCTCCAGACATTCTGCCCAGGCAATGGGGCTGGAGCTGAACTGGTGAGGGTCTCCCAGACCCCAGCCAAAAGTTTCTTCGTGAAGTGCTGTTGATGGTTCAGACAGACAGGTGACCCCGTGTCTCCAGAGCTGAGAGCCAGTCCCTAGAGCAGAAAGGCATTTAGCACCTGGTAAGGGTGAAAATCACCATCAGAAGTGATTTAGGCACTGCCGCTGCAGCTGCTGTGAGCTACAGCCCTTCCCCAGTGCAGCTCTGGGGTGTGGGGTGGCATGTCCTTTCCTGCCTCAGCCCCCAGTAAGAGGGACAAGGGGACCTTGAGAGGATAGACAAATGTTCCCATCCCTTCAGGAGGGTAGCATCACACCTAACCCTCCAGAATTCACAATGCTGGCCTACCCATTTGAGGACCAAAGAGTTTTGGTGATTAAATGCTCAGAGATAACAAGAGATTCCTCTCCAAGTCCCCCCTAAAGTCTCTCTAAATATGAGGTTAATGACTAAACAAAGCCACAGAAATTGGCCCTCCGAGCCCTTTCCTTCCAGCCCAGGACTGCTGGGCACCTCTGTCCCAGAAGGACTGTGCTGGCTGTATGGACTCTTCCATCACAGCCTGTGTGTGTCTTCCCTGGGTTATGGCTCTGCTCTGTCAGGGATGGAACACCGCAGTGCCAAAGTGGCTCTGGTGTGCAATAACCCCCCACCGCTCTGGGTCCCAGCCCCTCCTCCACTCCTGGGGGCTGGTCCTACCCCTGCATGTGCCTTAGGGCCAAAAGTCACCCCCTTTGGCTCTGCTGATATCCACCTGGACGCTCTGGGACAAGCTCAGGCCCTGCTCCCTCCCTGTGCCCCTCTCCCATCCAGCAAGCATCTGCACAAGGGGCTGTGATTTGTTCGCCCCAGTCCCAGGGCTCCATGGAGCAGAGGGACAGGATAATTTCCTGTGACAAGATCCAGTGTGCTGTGACACTCCCGAGGTGGATGAGTCAGCTGGGGCAGGCAGCACCAACTCCTCTCCTCCTGGGCCCAGCTCCAGGCCAGGGACAGCCCTTGCTTCCAGGGCTGTTTTGGCACTGCAGCAGCTGCCCTGGAGGACACACCTCCCGCAGGACCTCCACCTGCAGAACCTGTGCCTCTTTTTCTGGCAAAGGACTGCCCAGAGCCCAGCCACTGCCTGCCACAGCTCTGCAGCTCAGCCCCAGGGCTGCTGATCAGCAGGAACCAAGTTTGCTTCTCACAAGCAAAACGCATCCTCTGCTCAGACAGGCTCAGGGACCTCTTGAGCAGCTCCTGTCCTAACACAAGGCTCAGCTGCGAGGTCTCAAAGTCAGATTTTTTCTTTCTTCCATTTACCTTAACTCCAACCACTTGATTGTAGCAGTCAGAGCCCACATTTTTGGCACATATTTGGCAGAATAAACTTAATTGGAAAGTTATCCATTAGGCAATAATTTCATTGTTGCTGACTATTAGACTGAGATGTTGCAATTTCTTTGATAAGAGTGCCAGTTTTTCCTGCTCTATGTTCATCTGATTACAACCTGATAGATTGCTAAGAAGGGATTTATCTGGGCTGCCACAGATATACAAGTAATGGGATTACAGGCAGATCAGCTCTTCCTCTCACATCTAAGTCCTATGTTTAGCTGGAACTGAGAATTTGACTTTCCTTCTGGAGTGAGCTGCATTTAGCTGAGCCCTCAGGATATACATGGAGGAAGGTTCTTTTCAAGCTGCTCACAGGAACAAGAGACAGCCAGGATAGCCTTGGGAAAGCTCAGAGCTCTGGGAGTGGAGACAGGAGCTTTGCACTGGTGCTGCTGGAGCTGCGTGACAGGGTGTGCCAGGCAGGGACACAGAGAAGCAGCAAAGTGACTCACAAAGAAATACAGGGAGGACACAAGGAATTGGAAAGACAGAAAGCAGGCAGGGAAATGGAAGGTGCTGCCAGAAGTAGGGAATGCTCAAGAATCCCTGTGCTGGCTCACTGCTGGTTCTGTGCCAGTTACTCCTTCTGAGGGGTGGCATGAGCAGGATGTGCAGCACCTGCTGAAATTCCCCTTTCTCTGCAAAATAGAAGCTAAAAATGCAGTCCTGCCCCAGCCAGACTTGCCTTGCCCCCCCCCACCCAGCACCACAGCTGGGCTACCATGGGGAACCCAGCTGGGACCAGCCCTTCTGCTGGGTGCCAGGTGGGAACAGCTGTGGTCCTTCCAGGGTAAGCCTTAACTGAGTCCCTAGAAAAACCCAGAAATCAGGGGCCAATAGGCTCAAGCATTAAAAATCCCAGCAGGTTTCTATGGCTTTGTAGATCCTGGGTATGATTTGTGACTGGCATTTCCACTGAGGGAGGGGGATGTGCCTGTGCTGACACAGAAAGACATACAGGGGAGGGGACAATTAGATCAACTGAATCAAGGGCTGATCCCTTCAGCCTTGAGGTTTGTTTGGCTTGCTGGAGGGGTTTAGTGTAGCCCTTGTATGGTTTTTATCCTTTCAGATGTCCTTTCCTCCAGAGGCTGCTGCAATTCCCTATCCTCCAAAAAAGCCCTGCAAGCCCCAGTCCCCCTTGGTCTGCAAGGACCGCAAGACAAATCAATTTCCACTGTGATCCTACAGGACTCTGGAAGATGGCCAGCCTACAGCCTTCTCCATGCCAGAGTGCCACCTTTTTTCTTTAATCAGTCCTTCCTTGCAGGGGTAGCCTTTGCCCACATGAGTTTTCCAGCTGAAGTCATTTGAGTTTGCTATTTACCTAAAATCTTGTTTTCCTAAAGAAGGGCTGTGCAGGCTGGAGCTCCATGCCTGGACAAGGGAACTGTTCACCTCATCTGCTCAGGGCTGTCTTGGGCTCTTTCAGTGCTATAACACAAACACCTCCCTAACAAATCAGCTGCTTACCCTGAGCTGTAATACCTCAGCTTTAACTCTGCATCAGCTTTTTCTCTAGCCATACCACTGCAGCCCAAAGTGTCTGCAAGTCCCCAAGGAATTTTGGCTCTGCCCTGTGACTCCTGCAAATGGGCTTCCACTTTATCTGAAGGCATTGCTGCAGCCAGGCCTTTGGGAAGAGAGGTCTCACCGTGGAATACAGGGAGTTTTAGTGCACCCAAAATGCAATCACTTAATCACTGAGAGCTTACACACTCTCTCTTTACACACCTCTCTGACTGGCCCCTGCCACACAGCCAGCCTGCAGCTGCCTGGTTTCTCCAAGAGAATCTGACTGGTAGCTGAGTTAGCAAATGTTGGCTGGCTGTCTCACTGTCTTCTTCTTGCTGTGTCCTTCCCCAAGCAGACACGTCTCCGTCAGAAGCAGCCAACCTCAGCAGCTCCAGCAGCATTGGGGTGAGCACGCTGTGTGCCATCTGTGGGGACCGCGCCACCGGGAAGCACTACGGGGCCTCCAGCTGCGATGGCTGCAAAGGCTTCTTCAGGAGAAGCGTCAGGAAGAACCACATGTACTCCTGCAGGTGAGGACAGAGAGCACAGAGACCCATGGCTCAGACAGGACAGCCCCTCACAGCTCAATGGCAAAGCCCTCAAAGTGCAGCAGCACGGCCCTTCATCCTCTTCATCCTCCCTGCATCCTCCTCCACTTTCCCTGAGCTAAGCCCTCAGCTGGGAGGGGTCAGTGAGTGCCCTGACTTTGGGACTGCCCTCCACTGATCCCTGGGGAAAGACCCTGGGAGGTCTTGCCCCATCCTTTAGGGGCCAAGCACGTGTCCTTGCAAATGCTGGATGTGGCCAGCAAGCAGCAAGATGCCAGGGGAGAAGGCTCATTTCAGGGACTTAGCAGCTCACTACTCAGTGCAGCACAAACCCTGCTCTCCCTGGGGGCAATCCTTCTCCATCACCAGATGGATGTGTGCCTGCCATCGAGCTACAATGCTGTCACTGCTTGTTACATGACACAAGAATACCCAGGGAGCACCATGAGGGGCAGCATAACATGCACTTTTCTGAGGATGAGGCACTTGTGTTGCTCCTGAAATTCATGCACTGCACCTCGTGCCATTGGGGGTAGCCCATGGCCCTCCTGTGCCATCAGCAGCTGTGACCTGCCTGCTGCTGGCTTTGAGCAACTCACATGTAGAAAGTCACAAAGGAAACTGAAGAATCCTCAGTTCACAGTGTCTAAATCCCTTGGGCTTTTTGAGTCAGTTACTCCTGATGGCCTGACAGCCACTTGGAGAGCATGAAGAGCGACATGACTCTAAAATCTGAGTGACAGAAGGAAGCCCCAGGTTTATGAGTGCCTGTGAAGCACACCATCATTTGCACCCCAGGGTTATTTAAGGTGGCTGCCCAGGGAGCTCCCTCCCCACAACTCTATCAGAAAAGCCAAGGTGCCCAGTTCTTTGGAAGCTGAGGCTTTTATATGCACTACAGGAATATTTTAAGAGCTGCTTTCAGGCATCCATTTGGGCAAATCATAGCTTGGAGGCTTAAAATAGCACAGTAGAAGGAAGCCTTTTCAAAAACTACAGAATTCAGCATGGCTGGGAGCCCTTCTCCAGCTTTGTACTCCTTTGTCTTTACTCTGCAAACTGCATCAATCTGCTGTAAATTAAAGCAAATTTACAAGTGAAATTCATGCTGCAAGTGGCCACCAGGCTCATAAGTCACACACGTGGGAGATCAGTTTTCCCCACCATGTGCAGGGGATTTGGTGACACAAGCCTGGAGGGAAGGAGCTGGTTCCTTCCCAAGTCTTCTCTGAAGTGCAAGTGGCAGCAGAGCAGTTTGCAGAGCAGCAATGCTGTCCAGAGGTCAGAAAAAAACTCTGAGAATCCCAGACACAGCCCTGGAGAGATGCAGGGACTTAAACCAACTTCTTAACCTCAAAAATGGGCTACTACAACCTTCCACCTCCTTTTAAAATTCACAATAAAGGCATTCTTTCTTCCATTCTACTGGGATATAACTTACAACACCAAGTTCCAAGTTGGCTCTGACCCTCCTAGATCACACTTTTAACTTCCCTGGGGTTTGTCAGTCCACTATAGACAACCTGTCCCTAATGGTTAACAAGCAGGACCAGCAGCCTGAGCTCCTGCATGTGACTCAGTTCTAGTCTGTCCTTATTGACCATCCAGAGGCAGAGGGGAGAGCTGAGATTTCGGTGCAAAAATGAAACCACAGGCTAAAGCAAGAGTGGAAAAATCACAGACTGGGGCTCCTTTCTCAGGGTGAGCCCCTGGAAACCTTCTCTGAGCACATCTTGGAGCTTAGGGCTCTGTCTTGTCCTGCCTTCAGGCTCAGTCTTGGTGGTCTCACATCTTTCTTTCTTCCTTCCTTCCCAGGTTTAACAGGCAGTGTGTGGTAGACAAAGACAAAAGAAACCAGTGCCGGTACTGCAGGCTTAAGAAGTGCTTCCGAGCAGGAATGAAGAAGGAAGGTGGGTGACTCTGCCTTCCCCCAGCAGCAGTCCCTCACGCTGCCTGTGTATGTTTGAGGAAGCCCTTGCAGCCAAGGCTGGTCCCTGCCAGGTGCACACTTGCCCAGCCACCCAAGCCCTGTGTTCCCTGCACTGTTCTCTCCTGGGCACAGATTCTGACCCCCAGCACAGGGGATTCAGGGAGGGTCCATGCCTGTGTCTCAGAACTGCCTGTGCTTGTGCACACAAATCACACCCAGGGCTCTTCAGCTCACTCTTGCTCACACTGACACACACAGCACCTGGGCTCCTGCACTGCCAGTCCATTGGAGGGGTTTGGGAATGCTCCTCCACATCACTGAGGAGCAGAAACTTCAAAGAAGGCCTGGGAATTTGGAAATACTTTGGTAAAACTGTTCCTAGTGCTGTTATCCCAGAATGGCCACAAAACCCACAACTGGCTAGGTGAGTCCAGCAAAAGTCACACTGACATTTTGCACCTTTTCTTCCTGATAGATATATAGGTTCTTGCTGACCCTCTGCACAGAGGCAGTGAGTTTAGTTTATTCTCAGCCACAGCAGAAAGGATCCAGAGTAAAGTGGAGCATTTTTGCTATTTAACTGTACGAAAAGTGTAGAGATATCCCTGCATGGCCCATGCTCACCCCCTCAGCTCCCCTACCTCCCTGTCTCTGCAGCCCTTACAGATCCCCATGGCAGGATTCTCCTTGTTTTCCTTGTTTAGCCTCGTTTTGAGAAGGGGTAGGAGAACCTGGTGGCCTTGATAGTGCTCCTGTTAGTGGAGGGACAAACTGCCAGGAGCAGAGGCATCCCACAGAGCTCACCCCGCTCATGTCTGCAAAGGGACAACTGGGAGGCATTTGGCCCTGTTATTCCATGCAGGGAAATTAAACCCCATGCTCCTCCCCGTTCACACCACCTCAAGGAGAAACTTTGGAGTAAAAGGGTCCTTGAAGACAACAGGGAAGTACCAGTGGTACATTGGTGGCTGCAGGAAGACCTCTGAGCAGGAACATTTATCCCCTGTAAAAGGAGATGAGGTATCACAAGCAACTTTTCTTGACTTTTCCTGAAGAATATAGGAATCCTCCTCTCCATGCAGCTCATCCCCTGCCCGGAGCTGTGCTGTTGTCTGTTAATATTCAATAGAAGTTACATTAGGTGCATGACCAGCTAATACTGAGCAAACATTTGGAAAACATCATGGCATGACTGAACTCAGGGGCCTGCTACTGATAACAAGCAGCATAACCTTGAGAGCTCCTATTTACAGCCGCTGACTGCAGGGCTTTTCTCCTGGCCCAGCCTCATTATTGCTTTTTATCAGGTGGATTTATGCATCGAGAACGTATCAATCCAGAGAGCCACCAGCCCAAGGCAGGGACTGTGCTGTTTCCCCTGCCATGGATCAATAGCTTATTTGAGCAGATGGCTTTGAGTGGCGTGGCCAGGGTGAGTTACGGCCAGCCCAGGCCTCGTGACAGACAGAGCAGGCAAATCCTCCCCCCGTCAAAGCCCTCAAGACTAGACCAAACAGGGAGGCACACTGGGGTCAAACCTGTCCTGGGATGCTTTTACAATAAGGTATGAGAGAGCTCTTTTGCTCTGGATGGATAAGCAGGAGCAGTTCTGCACTTCCTTATTGTAGTTGAGAAAGAAGTTTTCCAACTACACCTACCCAGTGCAACAGCTTTTCTGAATGGAGCTCACAGGAGTCATGTGGGCAAGGAAACCTTGCAGATACTCCTCCATTTCACACATCAGCTTTGGGCTGCATACATGAGCATGGCCACCATTTCAAACCCCATATCATGAAATCAAAAAACTCAGATCCTTTGCCAGGAAATTTTCCCCACTGAACTCTACAGGTGTTTGGGTTCTGAATAAACCCCATCCCTAGAAAGTCTAATAAAGCAAATAAGAAGTCAGATCCACCAAATGCAGTCAGCTCTTGGTGGCATCCTTCCCAAGCCGGACACAGCTGCACCTCCGCCCTGCCTGGCAGGGAAGCTGGGAAACTGCAGCTAAGGAAGGGGAACGCCAAAAGTCTGTGCTAGTTTTCAGTGTGCATTGCCATGAACGACCTGCAGCTCAGCCAAAATCCTCTCTTGCAGCTGTACAAAATGAACGGGACCGAATCAGCACCCGCAGATCAAGTTACGAGGACAGCAGCCTGCCCTCCATCAATGCCCTCCTGCACGCAGAAGCCCTGGCACAGCAGGTACCTCTTCTTCCTTCTTTATCAAATACAAAAGCATCAGGCACTTCCTGTCATGTAGAGCCAGTTGAGTATTTAATAGCCAAGTCTTCAAATTATTACCTCTTTTCTAAGTGGCTTATCTGCCAATTCAACACTGATTTTTCAAAAAGCATTTGTTACCTGAAACCATCCCTTTAAATCTCCTTAGTCCAGAAGTCAGTTGCAACAATATGCAATGATTTGTTCTGCTTTAATGGGACACAGTAAGGCTGGAGAGCCTGATGGAAGAAAGTAGGGTAGAATCATTGCAATCCAAAGAGCTGTGGCTGCCTAAGCCCACGGGGGGCTGGCCTTGCATGAGCAGCCTCCCTTCCCCATGAGCTGTTAGGAACTTTGGATTCCTGCACAGTTTCACGAGGAATCGGTTTCCTGCTTGTTTCATGCAGATACCTTTTCCAGTGCTTGCTTGAAATTCCCTGTTTCCACTCACATACTGCCAAGATTCGTTTCCTAGAGTGTTCACATTAAAAAGATGACTGATTTAAGAGGCTGGATACTGCAAATGGTGTACACAGCTCAGCCCTCTCTGGGAGGACACAGGACGGGATGGGCACACACAGCCTGCAGGGAGGGTTTGTCTGTGAGAACCAGTGATGAGGATGGAGCTGTGCTGGAGGCAGGAGCTGCCACTCTTCATGGGAGCTGAGGAGAACAGAACTCTGTGTCCTGGGGAAGATGAACAGGGGGCTGAGTTGGCAGTCCACGCTGCTTCAAGGGTCACACTGCCCTGAAGGCTGCCCTGGGAGATGCTCCAGGACAGGATGTGCTGTGCTCTGGGCTCCACATTAGGCTCAGGCTGTAAGGTCCACTTCCTCAAGGAGGGGATATGCCAGAATGGCCAAGGGCCAACCTTGTACATGAAAAGCACATCCAACCTCATCCCACATCTCACCTTGTCCTATGCAGGCCCCAATATATTTATATACCCTATAAAAATAAGACTGATGCTGCTCCCTGAAATGTGAGATAATGGGGTCTTGAGTCACCAAATCTTCAAGGGAAGGGCATTTCTGGGGCTCAGAGTCCTGCAGTGCCATCACATGAAAGCAGGGTCTGCTGATAAAAACTACAACTATCGACAAATCCAGGGGAGCTCCTGCTCTCCCACAGAGCACAGAGAGATTCATTAAACAAGGCAGGCTCCAGCACGGTAATTGGTAACTTTTATGTGCCTTGCTAATTAGAACAAGATACTGCTGAGGAGCTGCTTTCTCCAAGATCTAGGGTCACTCACCCAGAGGTCTTTATTTATTTGCTAAGCCTTCCGGGCCCTCTGATTAGGGTAATACATGGTGAGATTTTTACAATCTTATTTATTCAATAATAGGTGGTGAGCTGGAAAGCCTCCAGGTAATGCAACCTGAAAAAAAAATGCAGGTGGCATTTGAATTCCATTTCCTTGGGGAGGCCAGCAGGGTCTGAGCTGAAAATGCTGGCAGGAATAGGACAGGAAGAGTTGATGTTGTACAAGAGCACAGAGAGGGCAGGCAGAGGGCAGTGATGGGGTTGAGTTAATTGCTTACAGAAGCATGAGGATAAAGTAGTGACTAAGGGCAAATTTTTAGATGACCTGGGTGAGCAGCTATGCATAAGAACCAGGCAGGAGGCTGGGTGCCTGGTTTGGGGGAGATGTTCTGTCCAGCTCTGTGTGACAGTACTTGCAGAGTTGTCGGGGTTGTCCTTTTTAAATGAAGTGGCAATCACAAATGATTTGCCATGTAACAAATGCCACATGTGTTGTGGGCATGTTTGAACTTGCCCAGTTTTGCCAAAAGGACCTAAAACCCAATGGGAGGTGGGAGACTGTTATCTTAGTCTGTCCTTAGCTATTCAGAGTGGATGATGTCAAATGTTAATGACCTGGTGCTTACAGAAAGCAATGTCAGACCTAGAAAGCTGTGGCCTGGTGAGCTCATGATGACTCAGGAGAGGAGCAGAGCCTGCTTGCCCCCTGTGGAAAGCAGACACGGCAGCTCTGGCCAAGCACTGCCTCTGGAGCAGGCTGGAAGGGGGAGCAGCTCTCTGCACTTTGGTGGGACCAAGTAGCTTGTGCAGCAGCACTGGGTGGACGTGTCTTTTCTACTGGTGAGGCTGACTGCCACACAAGACCCTCTGTTCCCTCCTGGATCTTGACTGAGCACACTTGTTCAGTGGGAGGAAGATCCTGGCTTTAGGAATGTTTCTTCTATGCTTTCCAGTCTATTCAAGGCATTACAGTTTACCAAGATGATCCCCAGCTTCTGCTCTGCAGCGTTTCAAGCTCACAGACCCCAAGCTGATCTGAGTTTAAATGAGTCTTGCTGGGTCACCTGTTCTGGGAGCTGGGTGTGTGCAACAGAAAAATGTAATTGTAATTTCTGGAGTCTGCATCAACACAACCCATGGGCTGGGGATTTTCCTCTCTGTGGTTCCTCTGTGGCACTGAAAGCTGAAGGATGTCTTCTCTCCTTCCAGATATCATCCCCGGTTCCTGTGCTCAACGGAGACATCCGAGGGAAGAAGATTGCCAATATTTCTGACGTGTGTGAGTCCATGAAGCAGCAGCTGCTGGTGCTGGTGGAGTGGGCCAAGTACATCCCCCCCTTCTGTGAGCTGCCCCTGGATGACCAGGCAAGTCCCCCCATCCACCCCACCTCGCTCTGCCCTGGAAAAGGCAGCTAGGAGCCAAAGCCAGCTGAGACCTTCAGAGAAAATGCTCATTGTGCACTCTCTTATCCTGACTGCTGCAGCTGATTGGGAGCAGCATCCATACAATGCCAGCCCGGGTCAGGCATCCATACAATGGCAGCACGGGCCACTTGCATGTGCTGCTAATCAGCCCATGAGCACAGCCAGATAACACTGAGCTTGAATTAGGTCGTTATCAGATGAGCATTTTGGGGTCAGCGAGTCATTTATTAATTATGGTTTGTGTAGCACTTTGAAAACCTGAAGTGATATACAAATGCTTGGGATAATCAGAATTAGCAGGAGAGATTTCTGGCCTAAGGTCTGCCCAAACCCTAAAATCAGCCTGTCTCTTGCTGCTTCCTGCCTAGGGGTATGTTTGTATCCATGCTCCCAGAGTGGAGTTTTGAAGCTATACACTAGTTTGCTCCCAAGGCAGTAGAAAATCTTTTTCCAAGATTAAAAAGCAAGGATATATTTGCATTTAACAGAAATTACTAAAATGGCATTTGTGGGTTCCCTAATGAAGATAAGCACAGTGGGTTTGGTGTCCTCTGTAGCACTGCAGGACCTCAGGCAGCCTCAAAGAGGTACAAGGAGAGGCCTCCTGTGGATGTCTAAATTTCAGAGGTCTGAAACAGGTGTTGAAGGACATGGTGTGTACCCAGCCTTGAGCAGCACATGTGGCTGGGACAGCACTTCTGGCAGGGCCAGCACAGGCCCTGTCACAGGTAGGAAAGTATTTCCAGTCTGTCCAGTGTACAGTCACAAAACCAGCATGTGTTCTCTTCAGCTAGGACCAGTCTCCAGCCCTATTGACCTAGAGGTAATTTTTATATAATGAAGAAAAAGGATATCCACTTAAGAGTATCCAGATGATCAAAACCCCCTAAATCCTAAATCTGAGCTCTTTTATTAGCCCCCCCAGCAGCACCCAGAGTTCTGGGGAATTCAGTGCTCTTAAAATGGGAGCATGTTTCCTTCTTTTCTATTGTGTGCAAGTGCTAAATTGTTTAAAATTATAAGAAATCTGTTAAATTGCTAAGGAAAATACAATTCATAATTTATGGAAACCACAATGGACTCCATTAGCAAATGCCATTTACACAGCAAACAGGCTGCAGCCCAGCACAGACCTGGGGCAGCTCTGCACAGCCCATCACATCCTCGTGCCATTTGGAACAGAGGGCCTAAACCTGGCCAATAACTCTGCAAACTACAGCAACTTCCATATGAGCTCATTTTACAGCTGGGGGGCTGCAAAATTCCTCAAAGGAGAAAACAAAGCCTAAAGATGGCACAGTTTGAACCCTGCCTTCCCACAAGGGAGAGGCTTCTCCATGACTTAGGTCTCCTTTTGTAGAAAAGATCATACCCAACCCCTCATTCTCCTTCTGCACCAAAATGTCAAAACTGCCATGTTTGGTGAGGCAAAGATGTTTCAACTCAAAGTGCAAGTTCTGCTTTTTTGTGTTACAACTGTATATTTATCCTAGTTCACAATGGGATGATGAATCTCAGGTTCATCACTGCAAGAACAAATATCAAATGAGATGGTTTGGCTGTCTTGAAGTAATTCACTTTAATCCTGCTCAAACAAGGAAAGTCTATGGACACAAAAAAGGTGGTCACAAACTGAACCTTCTTGAATTTGCAATAGGCAGGAAATTTTTTAGGTGAAAGCTTCACTCTCCCCTGGGACTGTTTTTTCCTTGTCAACGTTTTGTCAGGTAGGAAAGCTCAGTTTTGTGCAGCTCTGGTAATTCCAACAGCTCAGCTAACATATCCACCCATGTTTGGACTGCGATAGAGAGGCTAGATTTTGGCATCTAGATAAAGATTCCCCAGTATCATGTGTGATATCACAGTATCACCGTCTTTTTGCAAGGATCTCTATTTATTTTGCATAACCTATTTTACCATCTGGGGTATTACAAAAAAAAAAAAAAAAAAAAAAAAAAACAAAACCAAAAAAAAAAACCCCACAAAAAAAAAACCCCAAAAAAAACCAAACCTCTCCTAGACATCAGCAGCTTTCCTAACTAGAGCTCTCTTCTATGGATGATACAATCTCCTTGCATTCCTGGTAGGGTAAGACTTCTCTTGGCTTTGACAGATGCAGGGAATAACACACTGGAAAAGGGGACCATTCCCATCAGGACATACTTTTCAGCATTTCTCTATTAATATTTAATGATTGTTTTCTCCAGCAGAAGGTCCTGGCTGGACATTAAGAAGTCTCTGTGTCAGGATGTCCAATTGTTAACTTCTCTTTCTGCCTAAATCTCTGAAATTTTTAACTGAAGGAGGGCAAAAGATTCAGAACATTCTCAGGAGCCACTGGAGGGTGTAAAGTGAAACACTTCAATCATTAACATCAGGGGAGAAAAACATCCCTTTGGCTCCCCTGTCCCCGGTTCCTGTGGCTGTGGAGGGGATGAATGGCCAGGGGCTGACCCCACCGGCCAGCCAGACATGGGTCCCCATGGGTGTGACTGCAGTGGGAGGTAGGCACAGCCCAGAGGGACAGCAGCTGTCCAACAGCAGGGGATTGTACTTCTCCCCTCTTCCCAGGATGGAGTGTGGTCCCTGGTTCTGCACTTGGTAGGAGTTGTCTGCAAACAGCCCACACTGGTGGGAGGTCCTGGGACAGTCTAGCATGGTCCTGCTCATGACATGTGTCCTGAATATGGGATATTTCAGGTGCTGTCTACTACCTGCTGGTTCTGCTGGATTTATAACTGGTTTAGCACAGACCATTACTTAATCTCTCTCTCTACCTGTGACTGAAGAGGGGCCCTCACTCCCATCCTTGAGTGCAGTACAGGAATGCTGAGCTTTCCCTCTTGCTTACATAAAATCACAGCTTTTTCCCAGTCTCTGCATCACCCAAATAACTTTTCCTTGCCCTTGCAGGTAGCACTGCTACGTGCACACGCAGGGGAGCATCTGTTACTGGGAGCAGCCAAGAGGTCCATGGTGTTCAAGGATGTCTTGCTTCTAGGTAAAAATTGCACTTCTCCCAGCCCGTTTGCTTCTGTGAGGCTTCCCTGCTGGGGTGAAGGAGAGGGTGGTTCAGTGTTTGTGGACATCCTTTTTGCAGGGTGGTGGCTTGAGCTGTTCTGTATTTTAGCAAGTCCAGCACAACCTTTGGGTGCAGCTAGGCTTGGCTGACATTGACATCAAGGCCATGAGGTGTGGCAAAGTTGGGGACTGTGGGAGCATTCATGGTGCACCCCCAGGTTTGTGTAAGCAGGCTGTGGTGGAATTGAGAAAAAAGCTCTCACTCCTTGGTCAGCTTTTCCTCACTTGAGTGGCTCCTGTGTAATGAGAAGCTGCTCTGGCAACACAGATCAAAATTTCTGGTGTTCTGAGACAGGGTAGGGGCTGAAGGAGGAACTTCTTAATTCCTCCATTCCCAAAATTATCTCAGCATTAGTTACCTCAATTTTTAACTCCTTGTCACCCCAGCTAAGTCTTGAGCAATGACAAAGTGATGGTCTCTGTGCTGCTTGTCTGAAGGGAATGATCACATCATCCCACGGAACTGCCCCGAGCTGGTGGAGGTGAACCGTGTGGCCATTCGCATCCTGGACGAGCTGGTCCTGCCCTTCCAGGAGCTGCAGATAGATGACAACGAATATGCCTGCTTGAAAGCCATCATCTTCTTTGACCCAGGTATGCCC
Source organism: Anomalospiza imberbis (assembly GCF_031753505.1). Classification (NCBI taxonomy): domain Eukaryota; kingdom Metazoa; phylum Chordata; class Aves; order Passeriformes; family Viduidae; genus Anomalospiza; species Anomalospiza imberbis. Next base: position 5,904,142 of record NC_089697.1, on the reverse strand, counting down.
CAGCTTGGTGAGGGTTACTACCTTCAGAGGGGCCTTGTCTGGATTATGCTGACTAACACTGGTTCTGAGTGGTGGAAAAGCTGCCTGGTCTCCTGTCTGGGCCAAACAGTTCTTAGAGAGGGAGGAGAGAAATCAGTCTAAGAAAAGAGAAATTGTCCATTGCAGCAGACGACAGGGAATCAGAGGCAGCTCACCTCAGGCCGTGCCCAGACTTCATGCCGTCACTGACAGGCAGCTCCCAGGGCAGCAGCTGGGAGGGTTTGCTGTGTGGGTCGTTGCAGATGCCAAGGGGCTGAGTGACCCGTCCAAGATCAAGCGGATGCGGTACCAGGTGCAGGTGAGCCTGGAGGATTACATCAACGACCGGCAGTACGACTCGCGGGGCCGCTTCGGGGAGCTCCTGCTGCTGCTGCCCGTGCTGCAGAGCATCACCTGGCAGATGATAGAGCAGATCCAGTTTGTCAAGCTCTTCGGCATGGCTAAGATTGACAACCTGCTGCAGGAGATGCTGCTGGGAGGTGAGTACTTGAGGGTCTGACAAGAGGCCTCTCGGCGTTCCCTGACTGGTGTCCCCTTGAGACCCTCCTTAGTCACTGCTCCCTATCTTGAAAAGTTAGAGACAGCCAGTCTGCAGGTCAGCCCTTGACTCACACAAAATCATCTCCCTGTCCTTGACAGGGATAACCAAGGGTCCTCAACTTCTCATCTAAAGAGATGCATAATCTGTGCCTCTGTTTACAGAGAGGCATCCCCAGCCCTCTGCACACAGACAAGCTTTGCTGTGCACCTCCCGGACTCCTACCTGGCAGCCATTTCACCAATCCTCCTCTCTCAGAAGGGACTCATCAAAACAAAAAGGTCTGAAAGCTCAGGTTGAAAGAACATCCTAGATTTTCTAGTGGAAACATCCAATGGGACAAAACAAAATGAGAAGTTCCTACTGTGCTATTCTGCACGTGGAGGTGTGACTAAAGAATATAACCCTGTATGAGAGGACATGCAGGCAGCAGGCAGGGGTTAGTTCAAGGCATGCGTGGAGGAAAAAGGGAAGGGTGTGTTCCAGTCACCTGTGCACAAGCGGATGGTGCACACAGCCTTGGACATTTGGGTGCAGTGGGTCTGCCCATCTGAACTGTCTCTTTCTGCCATTGTGACAATTGATGTCTTGTGCATGTTCTTAGGCTCTTCAAGTGAAACGCCGCACACCCACCACCACCTGCACCCCCATCTGATCCAGGAGAACCTGGGAACAAACGTCATTGTGGCCAACACAATGCCTCCTCAGATGCACAACGGGCAGATGTGTGAGTATATCCAGAGAGACAGAGAGCTCCTGGGAGAAACCAGGAGCTTTCCAGTGTGCCTGTGGAGGTAGTTTCTACCTTGCATGGAAATCTGCAAGCAAGACAGAGTCTCGGGTAATAAGCGTGTGAGAAATTCCTATGCAGAAAGGAGGGAAAGACAAACAGAGAGGTGGGTTAGATTAGATTAGGCCAGACTAACTGATTCAACAAGATACTCCTTGGCAGACTGCAACTTTTACATGGCCCTTAAGGGATGAATGATCCTATCCAGAGCTTAGTGAAATCAGTGGAAAGGCTCCCCTTCCCTTGAGTGGCTCAGACACACTTCAGTTTGCCCTCTTTAAAAACACAGGAGGATCTAGCCCACCCATGGGGCCATCACTGGGGACCTTGTGCTGAGATGACCTTGGCTGACCAAAAATGTGGTCAGTACAGGTCAAAACGGCAGCAGCTCCCCGTATTTGATGTTGGTTATTGTGGTTCTCCTGGGGCATCAAGCCATGCCTGCGTGTCTGGGCAGCCCTACAGCAAACACACAAGCCCTTAAGAGACTCTGCTGTGCTGACATCTGAACCCTGCATGACTGAGGACAGATCCCAGTGCTGTCAGGTTTGTGAGGCCCTCTTTTAATTCGGTTTCTCTCTCTTCAGCTACTCCAGAAACTCCACAGCCTTCTCCACCCGCGGGCTCAGGATCAGAGCAGTACAAGCTGCTCCCTGGGGCCATTGCAACCGTGGCAAAGCAGCCCACGTCCATCCCACAGCCTGCCATCACAAAACAGGAGGTCATCTAGCAAGCCCACACCAGCCAGCCTCCTTCGCAACACCGTGTGGGAGAAAAGCCCAAACTGACTCTGCCACTGTGAGAAGAGAAGCCATCCAGAGGTCCCTGGGTACAGACACACGGACTTGCTTATTGGACTGACCACCACCAGAAGGTGTCTTCCTGCAGCTACGGACAGCATATGCCACGGGCAGCCCCAGAGTCCCAGAACTAAGGCTGAAGCCTTGCCGAAACCCTCAGTCCTTGTAAGGAGGGCCAGATTCCTGCCTCCCTCAGTGGGGAGGTGGCAGTGACTGGCTGGGGACAAGCTGTTGGCCCACTGCCACCTCAGCATTGGTTCAGCACACAGCAGACCCTGTGAACGAGCAATTCCCTGTGCTGTGGGAATGGAGGGCTTCCCTCTCACAGCCGTGACAGCCCCCCTGACAGTCCCCAGTCCAGCCAGACTTGGTGGAGATGGAAGCTCCCCCAGGAGCATGACAGCAGGTGAAGCACATGGGGTTTGCCCAGGCAGCACTGCCAGAACTGCTCCTCAGCCTTGGCTAGTCCCAGGTCTTTGCGTGGTGTCACCCACCATCACACTAAGCCCCCCAGCCAGACCTAACAAATCTTTTCAGCTGATGCTGGGGCAAAGTCTGGCCCACCAAGATACTCCACTATTTGGATCCCTCTGCATTTTGAGGGGTTTTGATATTTCCGTTCCATGCCTGCCCTCTCACCACAATGCTCGGAGAGGCAATCACTGCCAAGCCCTTCCCTTGCACCACTCACTGCCTCCTGGCAATCAGAGGAATCTTGGGATTCCAGAGATTTCAGCTAATGGGATGGGGTCACCCCTTTACAGGCTGGCAACACTGCCCAAATATCACTGGCCCAACTACTGCTTGTCAGCAGTCAGAAGACCACTGGATGTCTGTTTGGAAGGAAGTGGGGGAAATATGTAGGAAGGGGAAAGACCTGTGGGGTGAGAGGAGCTTGAGCCTCACAGACTGGACCAAGGTCTTGGGCTTTCTAAGTGCTGGGAGCGTTGGGACCCAGGATCTCAGTTCAGACCCAACTTTAATGCTAAGATATACCACACAATCTACTTCTCTAGTGCAGTGCCACTCCTTCAGCTTAGAGAGTGGCTGATCACAGATTTATGGGTCTTCATAACATGATAAGAATTCGTTATGATTCCTTCAGGCCCCACAGTGTTTGAGAGCACCAGCCTCAAAAATACAATTCCTTGGGTCCTGCAGACAAAAGCAACAGAGGTCAAGCAATAACCCTGTCTCACCCAAGCCCCTTGGGTCTGCCCCAGCCTTGGGTCTGCCCACCCTGCTGCGCTCCCTCCTGCCCCTGTCCCTGTTCCTCTGTGCCTGCCTGTGCCAAAACCCTGTGGATCTGACCTTTGGTTTACAGCTGAAAGCAGGAAGGGAACCCTCCTGCACCCAGCGCCTGCTCCAGGTGCCAGCAGGGCTGGAGCTCCCAGAGCCCTGCACCACGGCAGGCCTGAGCCACTGCTGGCCTCTCAGGAGGATGAGGATGGTGGCCCCACGGCTGCCAAGAGGTCTCTGGTGGGGACAAATCTGAGCCAGCTCAGCCAGAGGAGCTTCAGGTCTGTCCCTGATTTCCAATGCAAAAATGAAACACCTCGTGCTGGCGGTGTCAGAGGTATTGTATGGTCTCAATGCTGGTGGCATCGTACCAAGTAATTTATTGCAATGATGAATCCAATCATTTTCTGTAAATTATTTTGTAAATCACATTGATTATTTATAATTGGGAGATTAAATGCAAACCCCCCAACCCTGTAATAACCAAGCTGTCTTTTCCAACTGCAGCAACCTTTTTCCTCTATGTAGACATACTTTGTGGGGAATCCTTTTTGGTCCACTTGCACCAAGTATTCCTCGGTATTGTACATTAATTTTTGCTGGTTTCTGCCTTCCAATGGAAACAGAAGAATATTTCTTCACAAGAGTTTGTATTCATTCAAAAAAGAAAAAAAAAAAAAGAAAAATAAATGTAAAAAGATTTTCTAACTTTTCCCAGACAGATAGATTTCTTTCTTCTGGGAGGATTTATTTTAAATCAAGGGGCTAACCTCCCTGTTGGTCTGAGCACAAAGCATATGTGTATGGAGAAAAAAGCCCAAACAAGTGTTTGATGCTGTTGCCAGCTGTCACTATTTCCTGGCAAGCCCAATGTGTCTGTCCTGAAGCCACGTGTGCTGGAATCATAAGATTGAATGACAATCCAAATTTTCATTAAAAGAAAAACAAACATGAAGAATAAATATTTGCTTTCATGATTCCAGGGAGCTTAAAGGCTTGAAGTAACCACATTCTGAAAGCCAAGCAAAGGAAGCTAAAATATATTATTCACATTTCAAACATGTTCATTTTATGTCCCTCTTGTACTTCAAAGGTAATTTCTGATCACTTCGGGGTGGGTGATTGTCATTTGTTTCAAGCACAGCCACCCTACTGCTGGCAGCAGGTGGGAACCAGACTGAGCCTATGGGGCACAGCAAGATGATCAAGTGAAAATCAATTTATCACTGGCTGTAAAGGTGAAGAAATACACTGGCAATTAGAGAAGGCTCTTAATGACCTGCTTTTCTGACCACGGGAGCCTGTGCTCAGCTGTAGCATGTCCAGGAAGAGAACAGGAAGAGAGGAGAGAGGTGTAGATGGCTGTAAAGATTAGGTCTCTGGGAAGGAACAACATCAGCATTTTCAGCTCTGGTCTGCAGGAGCTGGCCCTCATGTTCCCCCATCTCCTGCCTCTGATGAGAATCGAGGTGGGCAGTCTCATCCTAGGTTCAAGGGATGAGAAGCAGCCTGATTTTCCATCCCATTAGCACATCCAGTGGCATCCCAGTGACAGTCATGCTGGTGAAAACTGTCAGCAGGGATGAGATGCAGAGATGAGATCCAAACTGTGTTTGAGGACTATGTGGAGACAGCATTTAGAGCCTGTCTCCACTGTGAGTCAAGGACCTGGGAGAACAGGACAAATCTCAAATAACCTGCCCTTACTACCTGTGCACCTGTGATGATCCAGAGCCCCAGCACCACTGCTGAACAAGGGAACCAAAGGCAGTCACAGGACATGTTATCCCAGCACACACAGGACTGAGTGGTTAGTCCAGTCAAGAGAAGGAAAAGGACTTCATTCATTCTTTTTAATGTGGAATAAAAAAAAAAAAAAAAAAAAAAAAAAAAAAAAAAAACCACAAAACAAAAAAAAAACACAAAACAAAAAAAACCCTGGGACTCCTCTGCTGTGATTCATGGTTGGTTTTACCTGGGTATATGCCCTAAAAACTCCATATATGTAGTATCAAATCTTTGAAGCAATAAATTCTCCTGGACTCCTTCCCATGAACTGCTTTATCAAGGTTGCCCTTCACCTGGTTAATCTTAAATCAGTGCAGTTCCTACAGGCTACAGGAGATTTCTTATTGCTGGATTCAGCTCACTTGGAAAAAAAAAAATGCATGAACTGTCCCAGAAGCAACCTTGTCCTTAGCTGGTGTCCTCGATCCCAACTCTCACCTCTTTTGTCACTCCAGTCTGGAATCACCCTATAACATTAGTCTTGCCACTTGTGGGCTGTGTTTTATCCTGCTGGGTTGCCTGGAGCCTACAGGCCATGTCCCATGTCACAGGAGATGGCTCTGAGGATTGGCCTTTGACACACAACTTCCCTTACATTGCTTTTGAACACAAGAGCTTCCTGTGCCTGCAGCTCAGCCCAGGGATGATTTCCTGGAGAGCACCATCTCCGGCTGCGGAATCTTTTCATCACGTCCAAGCAAAGATCTGTAAAAGTGGTATTTTTAGGTCCTTTGGCCACTATGAAATGCATTCTTTTCATATTCCTTATATAACTTCCATCTGAAAAAGCCAGCAGGCTTTGGAGCCTTTTCCACAGCTTTCATATCTTAGTGGGAGGGGGGAAAAAAAGGCAAACAAGTTTTATAGCCTGCATATCATCTCTGTCAAAAGCAACTATTGCTGCTATTAAACTTACAAGTGCACACACAGGCACAGATAGTCATGAACACCAAGAGGCAGCAGGGACAGCTCAGCAACGTGGCACTGCTGAGCCAGGCAATTCCATGTGCCAGGCTGGCCAGTTCCCTCTGGGCTTAATGCAGATATCACCAACCAGCTGGGGAACTCAGGCCACACACTGCACAAGTCCTTTCCACTCAGAGAGGCTGGAGGAGGAATGGTAAGGCGTGGGTATGTCTAAAATCCCTCTCCCCATTCCCAACTGAGGTGTGACCCTGGCAATCATAAACACACCTAGCACCTGAAAAATTGCCAGCCAGGCCAATAAAAATGGCAATATATTGTCAGCTTCATTATGTGAGAGCGAGCAGGAGAGCTTGGCACAAACAACCCTGCAGTCACGACCTGTAGTTCAGTGTCCTGTGAGAGAGAAGAGGCTGCTGGGACCAACAGACTGCACCCCGTTCAAACCCAGGGGAAGCAGAGCTCTGAGTCTCACCCAGGTCTGGGAAAGAAGGTGTTTTGGGTACTGTATTTCCTAGGCTTACTCTGGCTTTGGATCTGGAGTGATGCCAGGCTTGCTTGATCGTGACCAAAGTCTTCCAGAGGCCTGAGGGCACCCCTAACCTGGAGTTTAGTCATGGGTTACACAAAGCCCTGGGCTCTGCTGCCAGGCTCCACTCCAGCCCCTCCCATCTGGTGGCTCTGCCTGGCTGGAACCTGCAGTCCCTTGGGACCCCATGGACTCACAAAGACCAGGGACCCCTTGTGAGCCTGGAGGATCCCACACCACATGAGGGGTCTGGCGGAGCTGTTGTGATTCCCCAGCTCCTCCTAGAAACTGCTCTGGGTGCAAGAAACAGCACAAGAGCTGCCTGAGGGAACGCCTGGATAGACACCCACCACAGAAAGCATCCCAAGTCAGACAGGAATTCCTCTCGGCTGCTGCCAAGCCAGGTGTCAGCACTGGCTGGAACAGGACATGTTCCCCTCACTGACCGGGAAAGTCATTACAATAAAGTAACTCATAATACTCTGCTCCTTTCCAGGACTCTCCAAAACACCACTGTGCCTTAAAAACAATTTCTAATTATTCCTGCTGATGGGTTACTTACCATTAACCACTGGCATGGAGCACAAGCATATCCTGAAATCCACTCAGAGCTGATTTTCAGGGACAAGCCACTGAGAAAAAATCTTGAGGCAGAAGCAACAAAGAGAAACCTTAGTGCCAAACCCAGAATGCCTGACTCAGACCTACAGCACTTCCAGCACAGATAAAGCAAAACCATTGGGATCCTCGCTTCTGAGTGGGTTTTAGCCCTCTCTTAAACATATTCTAAGGTGTGGGATTAGAGTGCCACTTTCTTACCTGGGAGAGCACATGGAAAACCTGCTGTGCTGCATACCCATTGAGGAGGCAGTGGAGACAGCTCCAGCATCCCAGGCTCTTAATTTTCTTTTGAAATCCTGCTATTTCTTGCATGCAGCTCCTCCCCTCACAGTCCACCATGCAGCTGGACTCCTTCACCCCAAGGATGTGCAAAGATATCACTCAGGGGTTACTCTAAAACCCAGCCCTGCTTCACTCCTTCCCACTGATATATGGGCTTCTGATATCCCCAGAATGAAAGCCACAAGAGCTGGAGCACCCAGTCCAACCCAGCAATGCTTCCCTCATTCTGCCCCTGGAAAGTATCCTCCACCATTTACCAACTGGTTTCTTGCAGGAGCAAACCTGAGCATTTCTGACAGCTGCAGCCTGTGCCATGGAGGGGCTGCAAGGAGCAGCTGCCAAGGTCCCAGGGCAGTCCCATCACAGCCCCTTTCCAGGGTTAATCCTGCCAGGGACCCATCCTGCCTCAGAGACAGCTGCTCTCCTTCCAGAGAGCATCGTGAAACGCAGTGGACGGAAATGCTCAGTTCAGAGCAAACTGGGTGTTGGACTAGATGATCTTCAAAGGCTCCTTCCAACATAAGCTATTCTGTGATTCTATAAAATTAAACTGCAGAAATCCTGTAATATTTAAAACATTCAGAGGTCCTGCCAAGCACATTCCTCACCAAGCTTTTGCAAAAACACTGCTCATCTTGAAGCTGGTAAAGCCAAAGAGAGGGGAAGTCTTCCCTCAAAGCCTGGGCTGGGTAAGGCTGTGTGTCTGTGTCCCACCACACACTGGGCTTTCTGGGGGTCTATCAGCACCTTAGCACAGCTTTATGTACCTGGGTGGTGGTGCCTGCCTGTGTACAGCTGCTCTGGCAGCAGATGTTACAGATTGTGTGCATTTGCACATTAGTGCCTGTTTCCATAGCTGTGTGGGTGGGTCTGGCGTGCCATCTGTGCGTGGGGAGGGCATGAGCAGAGCAGGGATGGTCCCCTGCAGCCAGGGTGTGCTCTCCCAGCTGAGGCTCCCATCTGTGAGATCCCCTCCTCACACCACCACACGCAAGATGACAACAGGCACAGAAGCTTGTCCTGGAGGATGCACACTTCCAGGCTTTGAGTGGAATATTTATGGTCATTTAGGGCACATTTTCTTAGTCTCTTCATCCTCTGAGCACAGAGCAGAGCTGTTGGATTGTATCACAGCCAGGCACCATGTCTGGAGCCTGGTATGGCCCTGCCTGGGTGATTAGTAGGAGAAGCAGCTCAGGTCTGAGATGGAAGCCCTCACACTCAAGCAGACCTTGTCCAGCACTGCAGCATGAGTGGCTCTCTGCTCTGACGCTGAGTTGCCCAAAAGGGTTCTTTAGTTTGTGGGGCCCAGAGGTTCCACCTGCAACCCAAGGGCCAGAGCCCCTCCTGGACTGAACTGCTCACAGATTATCTTTATTACAGGACTGTTACGTTTGCACAGTTTAGTGATTTAATATCAGTTTAAAGCCTTCTCTGTGAGCAGTGCTGTTTGAAGTCATGCTCTCGCTTTTCAGCCTCAGCTTGCCAAGACTGTAAAACGTTTATTGCTAATGGTGGAAAAGCTTAAAGAAGCCAAGATAACTTTCCCAGGCTGGATATTAAGACTGGGATCGGATAAGTAAATAAGTGCAGAGTATTACATGGACTTCATTAAATATCAACCAACACCAACAGCCACTCATTTATAACACAACGGCAGAGCATGGGAGCACCCAGGAGTGGAGCTGAGAAAGGTATGAATCACATGTGATAGGAGAGACCAACATGAGAAGGGCTGGATTCCCCACGGGGCTCCGGGTGTGGTTCCCAAGGTCACAACACAACTCCTGACAACTCCTGCAAAGACTGTAGGTTTGGACCTGATGGAGTGGCAGAGTTGGTGGGGTTCATCTCCTCTCAGCTAGGGAGGGTTGTGGGCATGTGGTGCAGCATGTCCTTCTCCCTTCTGATGCAGTGGACAAAGACAAAGCTCTCCTTCCTAGGAAGGAGAATTTCATTTCAGGCTACAGCTATCACGTCTCCTGGGATTGACAGTTCCTGGATGTTTGTTTTCAGCTTTTAGCTTTTACTTCCTTATAGACATGTTCTGCCTTTACTGGTTTCTAGTCACAGGATGCCAACACCAGGAAGAGTAAATTGCAGAAGCTCTTGCTACAGTTCCTGTGATTTCCTGTGCCAGTATTTTCAAACTCCCCCAACAACTTGGCTTGATGCTTGAACCCCCTCACTTCCATTCACCACCCACTGCTCTCCATGAGTTCAACATTCTCCACATTAAAAAAAAAGCTGAGGTAATGCAGTCACTTCATTGGGGGCCATCCCCAGGTTATGTTCCACTCCCAGCTCTTCCTCACTGTGCAGTACCCTCACTTTACTTTCCTTCATCAGTCTCTCTCACCTGCCTAAGGCTCTTGTTCTTATTCTAATTTCATTGTCCATCTCTCTCAATTGTTACTGATTCTCCCTTATTTCCTGCCCTTCTTGTTCCCAAAGCAAAGCCTCATTCACATGCCACTCCTTTCAAACATCCCTGCTCACTCCCTGTTACAGCAACCATTAACCAGTTAGGACTGGAACTGTCACCTCCCTGCTAAATTTTCCTCCCTTGTTTGAGAGGTGAAAATTCCAAGCAGATTTTGCAACCTTTAGCATAAATTCCTGTTTGCAGCTCCAGTACTTCCCAGCTGTTTGGTATTTTGAAGCCTTTTCTCAAATCAGCAATTAGGTGGATCAGGTGATCCAGGAAATTCTGTCATCCCTTCAGCTGGGAAGCCACAGATCCATGTCCACAGCACACACCTGGGACTCCAGGTCCCACCTGGCTGCTTCTGCCACACTTGTCTCTCTGCAGGAGGAGCAGATCTCTGTGCCCAGGAGCTGTATGAATGGAAATGGGAGCAATGTAAAATCTCTTGTCCTCCTGAGGTCCCTTCCAACCTCATTTATCCCACAAATGCACTGGAAAGGGCACGAGCAGCATCACAAACAGGCCCAGTTTACTCAGATCCAAACTGGACCCAGCTTCAGGCACCAGCTTGCCAGGTTGCACCCAGGTCTGGGCTTGACCATGAGCACAGGCTGGAATGAATGTATTCCCCTTCCCTGGAACAGCTCTCTGCAGGTGGACAGCTGTGACACACTCCATCTGTTTCCATGCTGGCATCTCTCTTACCAGGTACAGCGCCACTGAAACATCCTCTGCTTTGGAAGGGTGAACCCTTGGCAGAGCAGCAAATCAGAGCTGAACCTTGTGTGCTGCAGAAGGGCCCCGATTCCCACTGTAGGCTCCTGGGATTCCCACTCTTTGTCCAACTATCCTCGACTCCCTCTCCTGGCCGAGAACACGGCTTACAGCGAGAGATGAGAGAAACCACCGCGCCCTAGGGACAGCCCTGCAGGATGCTGAGGCGTTCGCAATCAACCTCTGCGTCCCTTCACCTGCGGGGTTACATGTGGCACGTCCCCCTCCCCGGCGAACCCTTTTCTAATGCAGCAAACCTGGGAGAGACCATCTTTTTCATTACAAATTCCGTGCAGACAGCCCAGGCATCACCACCTGACCTCCTGTGGGATAATACGGTTTTGTGTCTGTCAAAAACCAGACCGAAGCCAAACCACCCCAAAATTCTCCTTTTATTAACATTTATATATGTAATATATATATGTTATATATATATGTTTTATATATATATATATATATGTATGTTTGCCTGGAGCCTGCTTTGAGGCTGCCCTAGCTGTGGTCAGTGGTCCCACACCAGCTCAGGCTGGCAGGGAGAGCTGTAGATATTTGTATGTAAAATATATAGGATATACAGGGTATATTTGGTTTTATATATGTGTGTGTGTGTATATGTAAAAATAAAATATATTTTTATATATGCGATTATATATTATATATAATTAGTATGTATTCTATAGATTATATATGTAAATATACTTTCTGTATGTTATATAATTACATCTATTACATAGCAATATTATGTATTATATACACACATACCATACATATATCCATATGTACACATAAGTGTACACATAAGTATATTTAAAAGCATATGTATACATATGCATATACACACACATATGTGTATATACATACACATTTATATGCATAATAAAAATATATTTTATACATAATACATTCTATACATATAAAATGTATTTCTGCAAGAGTAATGTATTTTTAAAATATTTTTTTATAAAATATACGTATTATTACATATATGTGAGTGCAGGTATGTGTATATATGTACATGTGTGTGTATATATATAAAATTCTGCCTTCGTGGCCTGCCGTTGTCACAGAGGATGGGGTGGAACTGAAGGACAGGTGTCTCTTCGGGGAGCGTTCCCGGGCCTCCCTCTCGCTGCACGGAGCAGATGCCAGGCACAGCCGCGGGCCCGGCCCGAGCCGCCGGGGCGCTGATCCCGCCGCACGCTCGGGGACCCTCCCGAGGCCGCGAGCCCGGCCCGGCCCATGGCGCAGGCGCGGCGGGCGCGTCACTTCCGAGCGGCCGGGGCCGTTCCGGGGCGGCGGGGCCGGGACGCGGCTGCTCCGCGGGAGCTCCGGTACGGGCGGGCTGCGGGCCCGGGAGCTCCGGTACGGGCGGGCTGCGGGCCCGGGGGCTCCGGTACGGGCGGGCTGCGGGCCCGGGAGCTCCGGTGCGGGCGGGCTGCGGGGCCGGGAGCTCCGGTACGGGCGGGCTGCGGGCCCGGGGGCTGCGGGCCCGGGAGCTCCGGTGCGGGCGGGCTGCGGGCCCGGGAGCTCCGGTGCGGGCGGGCTGCGGGCCCGGGAGCCTCGGTACGGGCGGGCTGCGGGCCCGGGGGCTGTGGGCCCGGGAGCTCCGGTGCGGGCGGGCTGTGGGCCCGGGAGCTCCGGTGCGGGCGGGCTGCGGGGCCGGGGGCTGTGGGCCCGGGAGCTCCGGTGCGGGCGGGCTGCGGGGCCGGGGGCTGTGGGCCCGGGAGCTCCGGTACGGGCGGGCTGCGGGCCCGGGAGCTCCGGTACGGGCGGGCTGCGGGCCCGGGAGCTCCGGTGCGGGCGGGCTGCGGGGCCGGGGGCTGTGGGCCCGGGAGCTCCGGTACGGGCGGGCTGTGGGCCCGGGAGCTCCGGTGCGGGCGGGCTGCGGGGCCGGGGGCTGTGGGCCCGGGAGCTCCGGTACGGGCGGGCTGCGGGCCCGGGAGCTCCGGTACGGGCGGGCTGCGGGGCCGGGGGCTGTGGGCCCGGGAGCTCCGGTACGGGCGGGCTGCGGGCCCGGGAGCTGCTCGGGGCCGGGCGGTCCCCGGCAGCGTCCTCGCCCCTGTGCCTGGGCGGGCGCTCCGCGCTCGGCTCTGGGTGCTGCCCAGCCCAGGCTGTGCCCCGGTGAAACGCGTCCCGGGGGCCGTCCCGAGCAGCTGGGGAGGGTGAGGTGGGCGCGGGGCATTGAGGGCTCCGCCACCGCAGGAGGAAGGGGCTGTGCGTGACAAGTGTCCCTGTGGCAGGCGGTTCCGTGTGATAGCCAGGAGCGGTGGGATGTGCTGTGAGTGAGTGCGAACAGCTCAGCAAAATAAAGCCACGTTTCCCTGCCAACCCCAGGTCCAGCTAGAGGAATTATTTTCTAATTTTTACTCATCTTTGGTCACCTGTGATTGGATTTGGAATTTCAGCTCCCATGTCAGATATATTGACATCACACTGAAAAGTTTAATCTAGATTAAGCTAGCCTCAATATCCACACAGTGCTGGCATAAGAGTCTGCAATTTTCTTACCTGCTCATCCGGTCTGTGCACTGCAGCCATTTCTTATATTCCTGAGTGCTGTTCCTCCTGAATTGCTCAAAACATTCCCCTGGGCAGAGGTGTTGGTAAGTGCATGTGTTTGCCAGAGAAGTTAAGGAAAACGCCTGGCTGTCTGGGTTTAGATGGGGTAGCTTCTCAGAAGGGGGTGTAATTCGACCAAATGTGAGAATCATGACAAACTGGGATGTTTGCTTTGCTTTAGTTTTCAACTGGAAATAGAAAATAAACGTTAAAGCAAATTAAATTCTATGTTTTGCAATGAAGCTCTGTAATTCTGTATTTGAACTTTAATTGGTTAGGTTTCATCCAAGGTAGCATTCTACCTGCTAGGTAGGATAAAGAGATTAGAGTAACTTGCACTTTCTAATCCTGGTAGGAGAATTAAAGTGAACAGTGTGCCTTGACTGTAGCATTGGTTCTTGGAAAGGCAGTGTCTACAGTTAGGAAACAGAGGGACACAGAAGATAATAAATATGTAAACAGTCACTGTGGTTGTAAGTCTGTGGGTTTGTTTGTCACATGCAGCACTTGTTTTTTGGCAGATTCCTGCTGCATTATGTCAGGAGAGAGCGACTGCACCAGGACAAGTCCGTCAGCAGGGTCTCCATCAGACAATGAGCTCCTGCCAGACAGGCCAAAGTATGTTTGTACCCTGTCTCCTGATCTCGTTACCAAAGCCCGGGAGGAGCTCCAGGAGAAGCCTGAATGGAGGCTCCGTGACGTGCAGGCACTCCGGGATATGGTGTGCAAGGACTATCCCTCCCTGGGGACGTGCCTGGACGATGCTTTTTTGCTGAGGTTCCTCCGAGCCAGGAAGTTCGATTACGATCGAGCTCTTCAGCTCCTGGTGAACTACCACACCTGCAGGAGGACCTGGCCGGAGGTGTTCAGTAACCTGAAGCCATCTGCAATAAAGCCTGTCCTGGAGTCAGGCTTTGTCACTGTGCTGCCTCACCGGGACCCGCAGGGCCGTCACGTCGTCTGCATCCGCCCAGGTACTCAGTCCTGAGTGTCTCTGTTCCCCGTCCTCGAGGCGTGTCTGGGCCAAAAGCCTGTTCCCTGCTCTGCTGTGAACAGTGGTGACTTGCACAGAGTATGTGGGCTCTCTCAAATTTGAAAAGCTGACTGGGGAAGGGACATGCTGGTCCTTAGCCAGCATTATTCCAGTTCCTTTTCCTCTGTCAGCAATAAGTGTGGTCATGCCAAAATGAAAATGCAGTGAGGTGGGTCGATGAAATATTAGGCAATTCAAGGAAAATTATTATGCAGTCACTCAGATTGAAACAGGGCTGCTGGCCTACCCTTACTTAGAAGCTCATAATTTGTTTTTACAATAAGCAGAGAGAGAAGCCTATAGCTCTGACTCCTGTGTAAATAATCAGACCCTTTCTTGTGCTTTTGGTGCTGCCAGGCTTGCTGTAAATTTCTCTTCATTCATTCTCCTCTCTTCCATTTACCTGCCTTCTTTCTGAGCTGAAATTGCTATTAATGAGCTGTGCTGGGTGGAGAACGGGGTTCTTAAAACCATTGCCTTTGCTCCCTGAAGTAAACATGAGTTGCCATTTACCTCTTGCTTAAGAAAGGCTGCTCTGAACTAGAACTGTGTCTATACAGACTAACTTTTGAGCCCAGGAAAACAGAAAAGCAGTTTTTTGGAATGTGTATTGTTAGCTTATCTTCACTTTCCGACTTACCATCCCTGTCTTGTAACCTCAGACAGATGGACACCCAGTAATTATCCGATTACTGAGAACATTCGTGCCATATACTTAACCTTAGAAAAACTCATTCAGTCCGAAGAGACCCAGGTGAATGGAATTGTAATCCTGGCAGACTACAAAGGAGTCAGCTTATCTAAGGCGTCTCATTTTGGTCCTTTTGTAGCCAAAAAAGTGATTGGAATTCTTCAGGTAAGACCTGAACTGGTGGGAAAATAAGCTTGTGCATTGTAAATGACTGCTTCTGTGTGTAGAGTTCTTAACTGTGTCACCACAAATGTCATAATTTTGGCTTTCACTAGCAGAGTTAAACAAGTCTCTGCCCAGCCAGTTTCTCACAACCTTGCAGCCAACTTACCCCACTTGTCCCTTTTTTTGACTTTTGCATACCTAAAACTAAATTTGCATTAGAAATGCAGACTTTGACTTGGAACAGACAAAAGCAGTTTTGCTAGGTAGTGGTAAGGAAGGAAGGGAGCAGAGAATTACAGTTAGGGATGAGACAGTGAGGAAATGGCCTGATATTTAAATGGTTCCTGTCAGCCAAGATGGAGCCAATCATGGGGCAAGTGAAGCAAAAAGTGCTGCAAACATTTTTCTACAAATAAAGCCATGGGCGTCCTGCTGTTCCTACTGGAAGATATCCACAAAACAATAGCTGGACTTGGGGAAGGACATTAAGGTATGGTGGAATATAAATGTGTTGCATCAACCTTGCTGAGCTGCAGCTCCTGTAAAGATGAGGTAATTCACTGACGTTCCTATGGAGAAAAATACTCCAGCAGTGCTTCCTATCTGCTTTTCACTCCAAGCACTGACTTATTTGTATATGTAGGGCTCATTATAGGGGAAAGAAACCTCACTGAGTCCTTAAGTGCTGATCATGAGCTTCTGCCTATGAAAAATATTTCTGCAAGTAAGTTTCTGCAGCAAAAATCCCATAATAAGCTGTTGTTTTCAACTGGCCTGTATGGGAAACAGTGTTTCCTTGTGATATTAGATTACTTCTTCACATAAAAACACATTTTAGAGTGTCTTGGGCACCAGATCTTGTTGGACGCACTGTTAGAAGCAGCCTGCTCTGGCGCTGAGTGTGGTGCACTCCTCAGGAGCTGCAGACATCACTTTGTGACTGCATCCTTATCAAGGCTGGCAATACCCAAAGGACAGGGGTTTTTTAAGTGTTTTTGTCAAGGGAGATAAACATCAACATTAGAAATGAGGATTTACTGACAGCAGTGTATTTTTTGATGGTTTTCTTGTCCCTTGATTTTGTTTTTATGCTCACAGATATCATCCTAGGACTGCCCTCTGTAACAAGTTGAATTTCTGTTGGATTGGTTTATGTTGGTACCTCCGATTAAAGTTGGGGAGCCAGTGGGTTGTGCTGGCAGTCTCAGAAAACTTTAAAAAGAGAAAGATGGCAAATGTTTTTTAAACTGCATCATAAAAATCTTCTTTACCCTTCAGGATGGATTCCCCATTCGAATAAAGGCTGTTAACATAATAAATGAGCCTCGTATATTCAAAGGCATTTTTGCAATCATCAAGCCTTTTCTGAAGGAAAAGATTGCAAACAGGGTAAGGATCTATGTGATTTTAACATTAATATTAATGGTTGTAAGTTCCTTGCTTGGCTACACTTAAGTAAAATAAAAATAAAAAGAAAAATTATAATACTTGACAGTTAGAAAAATGTTGGTGCCATTTTACTTACTGCTTTAATTTTTAAAAATATGCCTGTTGCGAAAATTCTCTGTGAGACAGAAACTTCAAGGAAGTCAATACTGGCAAAATATTAATATGGAACTTTAGTACATATGCTCTGTATCCAGGACATTATCCCTGTGGTTGGATTATTTGGGCCAGTAGCACTTAGTTCAAGAAGTGGTCACAGGAAAACTGTGTTGCCCCTTCCTTGTTCTTTTCCCTTTTGCAAAGGTCTTATGTAGCACAAGTGTCCTCTCCACAGGACTGTGGTTGCTAAGGATGATTTTTTTTGTCCACAAGGATATGTACTTTAAATCCCATGAGCAAACTTGGGGATGAACTGAATCTGGAACCTCAGCCCAGGCACTTGTCAAGTCTCTCTTGCTGGGATTTAGTATGCACAAGGTGTGGATTTTGTCTCAAGACTTCTCTCACTGGTGTGTCTGACTGCACCTGCTCACTGTTCTGTGCTGCCACTTGCCCATGAATACATCACTTCTTAAAGTTGTTCTTTAGCTCAAAATAAGCTCGTTAGCTGACTGTTCCAGCAGTTTGCTGCAAAGTGTTTGATGTGCACTTTTAAAGCTCTTTTTGCTTTCTCCTTCAGTTTTTTCTTCATGGCTGTGATCTGAATTCCCTTCACCAAAACATTCCTCCAGTGATCCTTCCTGAAGAGTACGGTGGTACTGCAGGCAAGCTGGACATCTCTGCCTGGAACGAGCTGCTGCTGGCCTCTGAAGAGGATTTCCTGCATGATTTCTCAGAGCTGGTGCTCCCCTGTGACAGCTCTCCCCACGACCTGCTAGTGAGTGGGGATGCTGATGAAAAGCAGTGTGATGATTCCCTGCGAGGGATGAAACCTCAGCTCTATTACTGTTACTAACAAAGCACTGCAGGGAACTTTTCCAGCACAGTTAAGATCTGCTCTGCTAGGTGATGTTGTGAACTCTGCCTTACTCCTAAACCTGCAGTTTAGGGACAGACTGCTGAGGCACTTTACACTGTAGAACCAAAGGAAGCTGGAGAGGGCACAACAGGGGCAGGGCAGAGTTCGGGGAGGGTAAAAGCAAGGAGCAAAGTTAGGTAGAAGACTTGAGGCTCATCAACCTCTGTGTGAATAGTGCAAACTGGCCTATTCATTCTAATAAAGGAATAAAGGAAATTCTAATAAAAGGAATAAAGGAAAAAAATATTGCAGATAGGTAAGCTTGACAATTTCTTGTCCCCACCCCACACAGGTGAAGAGTGAGGATGATTTACAAGCTTTGTGATTATCTGGTCCCTTCCCCTTTTGCAAACACCAGTAATGAAAGACTGGTGAAAGAAAGAAAATGGCTTTTGAACCCTGCAAAATATAATTCTGTAGTGAAGATTGCTTAAAACCGTAGAAGTCTAATTTGGCCTGTCCTCTGTCATGTGGTTCAGATTGTGAGTTGGTGTTTCTGAAATATTTCTTTCAAATTAATACAGAAAAAAATTTACTCATTAATACTTGTATGGAGATCATCTCTTAAACTTCCTCACAGTTGGAGGAACTGTGACTGATGGATTAACTACCGTAACATCTAAACCAAGGATTATACAGCAGATGCAATCTTCATTTTCAGAAAAAAAAATCAAGTTTTTCTGATAATTTACTGAGGCTTTTGATTGGACAGCAGCCTCAAATAATGAAGTTCAGGACCAAATAAAAGAAAGCTGTGTCAGCCACTCTCCCACATTGACAGTTCTTTTCTGGTTGAGATAAAGACTTGGGTAAGTATCTCATACCCAGGATGTGTGAGGAGGTTTTGTAGCAGTTGGCATGTGATGTATAGAAGGCAATACTTCATGTAAGACAGAAAGGTGCTGCTTTAGCTTGTTACTTTGGGCTGAATTTGAGTTTTAAGTCTGTGAAACCAAATGCAGACAAGCTTTTTAAAAGCACATTCTTAAATTTCCTGATATTGTAGCATTTTGTTCACTGTGCTTGTCAGCTCTTCTGTGAAATGTTACAACTTGATTTTTAACTTTGTTGACCTCTTTTGTCTTTGGTTTTCATGTTCCTGTATGAAGTTAGACTTGAATCATCTCTGTGATATTTACCCATAATTTGTATGCCTGTGCTTCTAGGTCTTTGTCTAGAGACAGAACTAACATTGATGTCAAACCAGGGTAAGATACCTGTGTCTTGAATAAGCTGTTCCCACTCCCCAAGTTCATTTTATTTAATGGTCTTGACTTAATTTCAGCACACTCTTTGCACACGTTTTTCTGCACTATAATGGTGTGGAGATGGGAAACCTCATGAGGATGAGGAAAGCACAGTCTGTTACTTCAAGATGAAATAATTCACTGTTTGGTGGAAAAGAACATCCCTTCTAATTGGGAACTTATCACTAGAGCACTTTCTCTGGATGAAATCTTGATTTAGTGCCAAATGTGATTATAGGCACCAGTTACATTTCTGTAAATATAAAACTAAATTATCTTGAGGATCTCAGACATTCAGTTTCCAAAGTGCCAAACTCTGTTTTGAATGTCTTTCTTCCTCTTAGCCCCCTTGCAGCATGACTGCACTGCCAAAAGGAGACTCCTCTAGGACTAATGACTTCCTGACCTGGCAGCAGACCTCATCCTGGAGCTAAGGGGTGTCATCCTGAGATAAAAAGAGACTGGGTTCTGAAGAGGGGTAAAACCATGAAGATTTTTTTTCTTTTCTGTGTGGCATTTCAGAATCTGTAGGAGCAGAAAACTCATCACATGAACAGTTTTAGGTTAAAGGTGGGAAGAGATTAACTTTCCTCAGTGAAAGCATTTTGTTTTCCTTACCTTTAGAAGTTAATTGTAACTCCTCTTTGATAACTATTACCTTTAGTGCAGGGAAAAAACCAACTATGCTTTTCATCTACTTAAAGTAAGGTAAAAGAGTACTGCTAGGCAGCTCCTCCTTTGTGACCAGAATATGCTGTTTTGCAGAAATCAATTCAGTTTTTTGCCACCTGGAAGCCAGTAGCACACAGCACCAGGACTTGGAGAGATCAGTGGCTGCCCACACTGTTGAACTGCTAGAACAGAGTGGTGCCTCTGTTGTTTCAGTGCCTCTTAATTCCAGTCACAATGTACAACTGAAAAAACCAGAACAGACCATTTTACCTAGAGATGAAGGCCTCACTGATAGTCTTTCCTTAACTGTGTTGCAGGGTTAGAAGTGGGGGTATAGTGACTGTAGGAACAGCTCCTTTCATCTCCTTATGTAACTACTAGAGAGGGAAGTTGGATATTCAAAATTCAGTTTAGTGTCCTTCAAAAAGAAATAAATCTAGTGGAGTTCAGCAGAAGGCTGAGGAACCTCTACAAAACTCACACTTTCAGGCTTTTATACTTTCTTGCACGCCTGAAATAGTAGGCAGACTAGATCCACCCCACCCTCTTCTTTCCTCTGCTCACTAAGAATAAAGAATATGATTTAAACGTAATAAATGAGGTTATAGGGTTGTGCTGGGTTTGGCTGGCGTAGAATTTTCTTCACAGGAGTTGGTGCTGGCTGGGGTTAAACCACCACAGCTGCCAATGTTGAAAAGTCCCAGTCTTGTGCCTCCAGAACTTCTTTTTCTTAAAGCTGGCTTCTGGGCAGTGGATGTCAGGATGCTGAATTAATCCAGGCTTTATCAGGCATCTTTTATTTCTAATTTGCTGTTCCTTGGCTTTAGAACTGAGGCAGGAATTGCAGCTTCACTGAGCTGTTGTCTCTAGCCCTGAAGTCTCTCTGACCATTGCTTGGCCTGTCTTATAGAAAGCACAGCTCTGGCTTATGTGTGGCTGGCTACAGAGCTGAGAATGTTCTTTAAGCTTTAGCACTCAGTAGCAAAGACATCAGTTTGTTCCCAGGATTTTTGGGAAATTTGGAAAATAAAAATGTGTGTCATACATAGCATCTGCAAGTAAAGAGAATAGCTAGGCAAAGCTTACAGGAGGGGGTGGTTTTTTTGCTTGGGGGTTGGTTTGTTTGGTTTTTTTTAGTTTTTACAGCACAACCACTTTTTTCCTTCTTTCCACTTGAAATAACTTTGTTTTCCATGGTTATATATGCCTTTTCCAGTGCATAAGCCATCCCTGCCAAATCCAACACATAATAAGGAAGGATACTTGAACTGCATTGGCATTAGGTGGCACAAAAGGTAGCTGCAAACTGTACATAAAAGTACTTGAATTTATACTCTTGTAAATGGGTGTTACATGCCCTGAGGTATTTTCAGGAACTAGCTGAAGTATCATTTTTGTTAAATCTCATTTTTGCATGAGTTAATCATAGTGTTATTCAAATATTAATTTTGCTTTCTGTTATATGTGAGCCTAGAGGTGTTGGGTGGTTAAGTGTACATCTTATTTTGATACAATTTATTTTTATATTGCATTTTATAAAACAAAGTTGTCAAAAATGTGTAAGTTTATGATGCATGACTGGGTGATTAAACACATTGTAACAGCTGCTCATTTGATATTTTCAATACATTTGTCTTGTGTCATGTTGGGATCTTTTACTGTACATGTCAATAACACACAAATTCCACATTTACACACAGCTGCTACTACACAATCACCACAGCATTGCATTAGCAAAAGATGTTGCTTTCTGCTGGAAACAAAAGTTTACTTGAACTAAGCAACTTCAAGGAACAGGATCTGCTACTCACAGACTCACATGGAAGATATTGTTTGTTTCAAAAGAAATATGTCACTTAGCATTTACTGCACAGAGAAAACCCCCAGTCACATCCACCTGGACACTGCAGCAGCTGAGCACTGCATGTGGTATTTTCCACTGGAGAAGGAACTGCTGCTTCTTAACACTTCAACAGAGCTGGGCCACTTTCAGTAGTTAGTTTGCTTTATTCAAATGAGTTTACAGTGCAAATGCCTTAGAGCCAATAATAATAATAATTCCATTTTTGTTACTTTTATTAAGCATATTGGACAACTGAAATCAATCAATAAGCTCTATTTTCCAACATAATCATAAAGTCATCATAATCATCATACACTTAACCACTCTATTTGGCAAACATCCTAAAAAAGAAGTTACCATAGAAATTGCCTCTTAAAAAGGGCAAGTTTGTCTTAAAAAGAATTAAGAGTTAACCAGTTTTTCAACTTCAGAGTTGTTCTTTTGGTGAGGAAAAAGGGTGCTTTTTGCCACAACACAAAGTTAAGTAATTTAAATAAACTTTTCCTGTAAATAAACTTTAGCAGTGGAATGTAGAAATCAAGCAGCATGGCTTACACTTCCAGAAACTGAAGCATGAGCATAGTAGTGCATTATGCTGAGTATAATTGTCCTTTAAAATATATTATTTCATATTTAACTAAATGTTAACTTCTATTCAGTAGAAGGTTGTGGCTTTTGGACAGAATAGATAATTTCTTTTGTGCTTTGACAACATATCTGTAGTGAATTTTAAAAATGCAGTAATAAGGTAACCCTGGTAAAGGTTAAAATAGAAAGATAACTGATAATTTTAATGCTGCATCAAGCATTATGCAATATATAAATGTCTATCCAACTGCATTTTAATACCAACATAAGAAACAGTAACTAAAGCAATAAATGAACATTTTGGCTGTCAGCAAAGAGTTCCCCACTTTTGTAAGCTCAGACAGGTGCAGGAACTTAACTGAAGTCTCTATTAGTAAGGACAAGAGGAGCCACTAAGGTCCAAAGATAGAGAAGCAGGCAAACCCAGCTGGAGGTTATCTTCACCCACACGGCTGGCCACTTACTCGTCATGGTTTTGAAATCTGCATCAGGGCTAAAAAGTAAAGAAGTCCATTAGTAGACACAGAAAGCACCTCCCCCTGTTCCTTGGTACCTCTCATATGAATCTGAAGTGAGGGCAATCCTTTGGGGCACTCCAATGCAAGACCCTTTGTGAGAACACAGTGAGAACTAAGCCAGCAGTTTCCTGGGGCTCCATCACAGGCTGTTCTTGGAATCCAGTTTTCAAGCCTGCTTGACCATGCTGATATGCTGCTATTCAAGGAAGTATTTGCTAATTCATACAATGTCCTGGGAGCAGTGGTTCTGAGCTGCAGCAGCAGAGGCTATGTCCAAGTGTTTCCAACAGATATAGGAAATCACATCTCTGATAAGCAGCACATATAGCTGTCCCTGCACATCTTTGCCAGGATGAAGAGCAGGCTGGCTTCTAACAAACTTTGCAGGAGGCCACCTGAAACCAATTCCATGTCTATCCTTCTTGCTACTCCTCCAGCTGAAGAACTGCAGCCACACTTTCTGCCCTTGCAGCTCCGAAGTAGTGCCCTGGAACCACAGCTGCTGATTGTGCTGTGCTGCCTTCTCACATCTTAATTCAGTAACCCTAAATTGAGAAGGCACAGCTCTAGTGCAACTGGCACAGGGACAGCACCTTCACCAGCTTGGCAGGAGTAGGAGTCTCCTATCCCCATGGAAACACTGGCACACAGAACCATCACCTCCCCTCTGGCTCTTACCTGTACCAGTTGGTGAGTGTCATCATGATGTAAAGAGAGGCAAGGAAGAGCATGAAGTGGAAGAAGGTGTAGCTGTACTGAACCCCGTCCTTCTCATTGTCCGTGACACGGCGCACCTCTCCCTCCTCGGCTGCCCCGCTGCCTGTCCCCACGGTCTCCTCCAGGATGGCAGTGTCACTGCCAGACAGGGTCAGCTTGTTCACCTGGCTGTTACTTGAAGAGCGGATGCTGCAGTGTAACCCAAAGAGAGACCTGGTTAACAACTTCTTTCATAGTCAGCTGTGTTTGCTAATCAAGGAAGCAATGGACCACAATGAATGTCTGGGACTAGCAAATAGTATTTTTTGAAATCCATTTGGAAGCATAAGGATATTCCTCCTTTTTCATCCAAGCTTTTGTAACTTAATTAAACAGCAATCCTAGTCCCAGATCACAGAAAGGTGTGGTTTGGAAGGAACCCTAAAGATTATCTCATTCCAATCTAACTGCTGTGGGCAGGGACACATTACACCTAGACCAAGTTGCTCAGAGCTCCATCCAGCCTGGCCTTGAACACTTCCAGGGATGGAGCATCCATAACTTCTCTGGACACCCATTCCAGTGCCTTATCACCCTCACAGTGAAGATTTTTTTCCTAATATCTAATCTAAACTTACTCTTCCAGTTTTAATCCATGTCCTTGTAAAAGTCTCTCTCTATGTTCCTTGTAGGCTCCCTTCAGACACTGGAAAGCCAATTAGGTCACCCCAAAGCTTTCCTTTCTCCAGGCTGAACAAACCCAGTTCTCCCAGCCTTTCCTCACAGGAGAGGTACTCCATCCCTCCAATCATCTTGTAACACATGTCCTTCTGTTATCTGGATTGGGTTTACAAGGCTTACCCTCATGCACAAAGCAAAGCACAGGTTTATGAGCCACATTGGCCTTGGGCCTGAGACTGCAGCTGGATGTGAATAAATGCAGGTACATTTTGTACTAGACCCAGATTCAAGCAAAGGAGGCAAACCCCAATTCTTTATCACTGGCTAGCAGTGCAGATCCTACCTGGAATACAAGAGGCAAAGGACAAAGATAATCAGTCCAACAACACTCTGGGCATCCCACCACTGCAGGGACTTGGGTGGAGCAGGAGTGGCAGGTGGGACAGTGGCATTGGCTGGAACAGCTGTGGGTGCAGCTAACTGGGTGATGATGTTCAGCAGACTTGGGTTACAGTTTCTTTCTGAAAGGAATTTCAAGGCAGATTAGAGGAATGAGCTTTGCCAGCATTTACCTAAGAAAAGATGACAGGTAAGCTTGCAATTTTTCATTCTCTTTAACTGCTGATCTCTTCGATTCTCCAGAGACAGAAATTGTCTGCAATATTTTTCCTGCCTGTGAGCTAGACAAGGGTATAATAAATAAATAACATCAGAATTCCCTGACACTGTTTCTTTTTTCCCCCCTTACAACTCCCCAGTTTAGTTCTGCAAAGAGGCTATTTGATGGTTTCAGTCAAGTCAGGTTTTCAGCCTCACTGGATTTGATCTGAACAGATCAGCAATTCCCACAGAGTGATCTGTAATAACCATCAACTTCTGCTTTCACACCAAAATATGACTCAAGACAGCCAGTTGCTTACCAGGCTCATTGGACATGGCTGCCCAAGTGAGGTACATGGTGTAGAGTGTGATGACAGAGGACTGGAGGAGGCCAGAGCGAGGCTGATGTTCCTATTCCAAAGCAGAAGAGCATGCCAAGGTCAAAAGGACAAGTTTTACCTAGAGTTGGACAGTTTTACCCCACTGCCACAGATGAAACTATTGCTGCTGTAGAAATGCACAGGGCTTTGTTCTATGTTCAAAAGACTGGAAGAAACTCCTTAGAGTTATATAATTTATGCAAAAAGCAACTCAAATAGAGAAGGAATAAACAAACCAAATCCTTTTTTTTTGTGACCAAGACTCAGTTACTGAGTTAATCTCAGGGCTATTAACTCAGTAGAGCCCTGTACTGAGTTCATCTCAACCTTTTCAAGCAATTTTGTAGATGTGACTCTAGCATGTGATTTGAGCAATACCAGTTCAGAACAGAGTAACATAAACTTTCCTCTAAAACAAGTTTACTCCTAATTTCAAAGCCACAGTATTAAGGAAATAAATCTCCAGCTATTTTGCTACTCCCCAACAGATTTCTCTGTTCTGCCAGAGCCTTCACCACTAAAACCATGCCAGCAGTCCCCCACACGGAAACAAAGTCCAAAACCATGTTCAAAAAGCCTCTCTTCAGAAAATGTGTCACTATGTAGTACCATGGTTTCAAAACAAGATTTTTTTTTAAGTTCCTAACTAGCATAGCTATGTTAGCCAAGTTTAAAGTTCTTATGTCTGACTGAACTGCTATTACATCCTTCTCAATTCCCTGCTCTGTGTGTCAGGAGAGAAAATACCTGAACTTTTGGAAGGATAGAAACAATGGAGACAGCAATGCACAGGATCATGTTAAAGCTTATGAAGAATTTGTTCTCAGTGCAGTCATCAGGCTTCGTGTAGAAAACGTAGAAGAGAACAACAAAAACCAGGGACAAGGCATAGAACAAGCTTGTACAGGACAGCAGAACTGGAGGAAAAAAAATTTAGATTACACATATAGTTTTAATAGTACATCAAAAATGGCTTAATGTCCAGCTAACACTGCAATAGGACAGTCTTTCTTTCTCACCTGGCAGTCTGGGTCACAAAACCAGACATTTTTGCAAGGTATGGCTAAATTTCTGCTTGGGCTCACTAAGCAGCATAGCTCAGAGAAAGGCCAGTGCTGCCATCAGGGAAACAGGACTTGCCTTTCAGCAGCAGTTTAATTAGTTTAACTGCTATCAGGCCACAGTGGCATAATGAGAGAGTGCTTTTTGCACACTTCTCATGGACATTTACCTGCCCTGGATTCCTGTGCTTGAGATCACCCATTTTTGTTTCCACTCTGTTCTTTGTAAGAAGCTACCAAATGCTGTTGCAGCATTCTTAGCTATGAGCTAAGAACCACACAATTAGCACTTTGTAATTAGTGGCCAGCTGGGGAGCAGGCACCAAGGCACACTCAGTGTGGTACTGCAGCCACTGTCACAGACACAACTCAGCTCCTGGGGACACAGCAGGGGAGGGGCAGAGCAAAGCTCAGGTTTGAAGAGAACCAGGCTCTGAGCTCTGCACATGCCCTGCAAACCAGGCAAGGGTGATTTTTTAGGACTGTCAGATGTGCTACTCACAAGCCTAAAATATTTTGCATTTTATTGAACAAGAAAAAGGAAACACTGCTGCTATTAATTTCAGGTATTTACAGCAGTGACTCAGGAACACTGTGCAGTTTAACTCTAGGTATGTCTGCAGATCACTAAATTATATTCTGCAGGGTACTGCCCAGTACAAACAAATCCCTTACAGGTTAAGATTCTTACCTGCATACCAGCATTTGGAATTCCCCTCTTCCATTTTCTCAACCCAGCTCTCATTCCAAGAGTGAGCAAAATCCACAAGTAGAACCAACTGGATAAGAATGAAGCAGAAGGCTCCAGAAACACCAATCCAAAACCAAGCTAGAAAAGGGTGAAAGAAAAAAAAAAGGTTAGCTTTTATCATGTGCATGCTACCTCTGCTTAAAAACAAAAAAGGCCCTGATTATACTGCAGACAAATAATGAAAAAAACTGAAACTGTAATCAGAAATGTAGATGCTGTTAATCACTTTGGCCTCAATCTGGCAGGAGCGTGGAAGGAGTCCCAGCTATTCAGGGATGAAGCCAAAGCTGGTCAAGCTGAGCATGGGACTGTTTAGCCCAACACATTTTCAGAATGAAGGCAACATCTAACATCTGGTATCTTTGTGTACCTGAGTGCCATCACGCCACACTTCTTTGAGGGTCAACAACCCTTTCAAGTTCCTCTGATGTGACCAGACAGTAGAGGTTTCCCACACATATTTTTCAGAGACTTTAGGAAGTATTTAACACTTGTCAGTGTCCCAAGTTACCCCAGTCTAGTGTCAGAAGACTCAGCTCAATATGACTGTCCCATGAAGTAGAAAATTATTAGTAACCAAAACCTATTAGGTTGAAAAGGGATTTCTTATGGCCATAACTTCACCAAAATACTGGATGGACCAAGGTACTCCAACAAAGATGGGCAGAAACTGCATCTTCTACAAAGAACTCTCAGTACTGCCTGTTAATCTGTGAAAAGTTTTGAGCTTACACAAGACAGAATTCCATGATGAACATGAACTGTACCTCTTGTGAAAGGCCCTTCAGGGATATAAAACGCTCCAACCATGATAGCCACAATGGCAGCTATCTTGAAGAACCAGAACCTGTAAAAGAAGAGAGAAGTCATAAATATTGGTCTTTCTTCACACACAGCAGTCACGTGCTACGTGATCTGTAAGCAGCTTGGTCCTGCTCCAGCCAGGGCTTTGGATCATATGATCCTGTTGACCAGGGAGGTTGAGGACTTCCCATCCCTGGAAGTGTTCAAGGCCAGGCCTGGATGGGGCTCTGAGCAACCTGGTCTAGTGGAAGGTGTCCCTGCCCACGGCAGGGGGTTGGAGGTGGATGGTCTTAAGGTCTCTTCCAGTTCAAACCATTCTGTAATTCTCTGATCCTATGCTCTCCAAAGGTCCCTTTCCAATTAAATGACTCGATGATTCAGTCATCTAGCCCAAAACTAACTCAGTTAAATCAGGGAACTGGAAATCAGAAGCCAGTTTCTGCTGGCTGAGTCAGACTGGCCTTGAGAATGACCCAATGAGTGCCAGTGGCAGCACAAGGTCGGAAATATAAACTAGCTGCAATCTGACATCTCTATGAAGACACAGAGCACTGCCCTTTTGGTTACCCCACCTCAGAGTGGCACCCTCAACCAGGACACTGAACATCTCACATAAATAGGAAGCTTTTAAGGAGACCAAAGCACAACCCTGTACTGGGTCCAAAAGAAACCTGAAGCTGTCTGTGTATGCATAAAGGAATTTCCACTGTGTTCAGCAGAGAAGCTGGAAGGAGGAAACCAGCTGGAAGGGCAGCCAGCTGGCTCACACATACCCATTGTGTATGGAAGCTCTCGGGTCGTTACTTGTTTTCACTTCTATCATGAGCAGAGAGAGCAGGAAGAAGAACACAGCCATGGCAAAGCTGACACGATAGACAGCTCTGTACCCCACAAACACATCACAGCTGACAAACCCATCCAAGTGGGGGATGTGAGTGTGAAGCCCTTCGTCACAAAATCCAGGTATCTGCGTAAAGACATTTCATTGTGAGTTTATGTCTGCATTTGCAATTACATTTTCTAAGTCCTGAAACAGCCAAAGCTTTCAGTCAACAAACTTCTGAAAGATCAGAGAAAAAAAGACCTTATTATCATTTCTCTCTCCCCATGTCAACACTTTTCACCCAGGAAGATTAAGATACCACAGCAGCAGGCCTCTGATAACAACTGACCGCCTCCAGGTCTGGTGAGATTTCAGAGACCAGGCATGCACTAAAAAAGGAACGTTCACTGAATCTGCTGTTTCAGCCAGAAGCCATTCAGTACACGCAGCCTCTTACCTCAGGAACAAGGGCACTTGGGTGTTTGTGTGTCACACATAATCCATTCCAAGTAAAGAAAACCAATAGTCACTGGCACGAGTAATGGCATTTAAAACAGTCAGAAAAGAGGGCTTTCCTCCTCCATACCTTTTTCAGCTGCTCTTCCATGCCTGGTGCCAGCATAATGCAGGCGAGTGCAGTGCTGAGGAGGAGGAGGAAGGCATAGATAAGACGTGTCACTGTGGAATTCTTGCCGTTGGGACAACATCGGCACAGCAAACACGAGGCACCGCTGCACAGACAGGGAATCTGAAGGGCAGAGACAGGAATAGTAAGGGCATTCCCCTCGTGGCTGACACCGAGGGGAAAACCCGAACCCGTTTAGCGACACTCCACTCCCGGACCGCACAGATGAACCGCTAATCGGCGTTTCTGACAGCGTGTTTGCGAATACCCCGGAGATAACCGGGTTTATCGGCCTGGGCTGCCCCTGGGGCCTCGCCAGGGCGGGCCCCATCCGCCAGCCACCCGCTCCCGCCAGGCGGGCCCCCGACAAGGTCAGGGGTGGCTCCAGCCGGACACCGCTCTGCTCCCAGGGGCTGGAGCCGCCCCGGCTCCGGGACTGCGCCCGCGGGGACTCAGCGCGGTCCCCACCCCT
Organism: Anomalospiza imberbis; assembly: GCF_031753505.1. Classification (NCBI taxonomy): domain Eukaryota; kingdom Metazoa; phylum Chordata; class Aves; order Passeriformes; family Viduidae; genus Anomalospiza; species Anomalospiza imberbis. The sequence continues at coordinate 5,874,717 of NC_089697.1, read as the reverse complement.
GGCCCGACCCGGGCCGCCAGCGAAGGCACCGCTCCGGGCCGGCCGCGCTCCCCGGGATGGAAGGGGAGGTCCGGGGTGTGAAGGGGCAGGTTTGGGGTGGGAGCGGAGCCCCGCACTCACCCAGCTGGCCAGCGAGCAGACCCCCAGCACGGCCCCCATGGCGCCGCCGCCCTCCGCCCGCTTCCGGCTCCCGCCCACAGCCCGCGGCCTCGGCGCCAGCCGCGCTCCGCCCCGAGCCGCCGCCGCCGCTCATTGGCTGTTTCCCAGCGCGGAGGAGGCCGCCCGCCAATGAGAAGGCGCGATGCAGCCGCGCGCCAGTGGGAGGAGCGGGAAGGTCGGCGAGAGCAGGGGCGGGGCGATGTTGTTTATCAACACTTCTTCCGCCTCCGCCGAGGGGAAGGGAGGACGCTGATTGGTCAAAACGTCAGTGAGTGGGCGGTTCCTACAGCGTGGTAGCCAATGAGTGAGGCCGCTGGGCGGCCCGGCGGCCGTTCCATAGCTGCCCGCGGCCGCTGGGGGCGCTCGGCGGTGCCGGGGCGCGCAGCCGTTGCCATGGCAGCAGCGCGGGTGGCGGGCACGGGCGGGCACCGGGCCGGCACCGGGCCGCCACCGGGCCGGCACCGGCACCGCCCCGCCCGGCACTGTGACACAGCACACCGCCTTCCCCTTCCCCTGGGCACCAGCAACCCGCAGGGCGCCTTGGCGCGGCTCGTGCCCCGGGTAACTCTGAGCCCTCGGGCCCCACGGGGCGCACCCGGCGCGGTGACAGGCGTCACGGCCGTGTGAGCGACACCCGCGTCACCGTGACCTCACCGGCGCCACCGCCACAACCGGGATGCCGGAAGAAGCGACGGGGAAGCCGTCTGGCGCTTCGTGTCGAGCCTGTATGGATCGTGGTGCGAGCCATGGCCGTGGCCCAGGGGCTGGCGACACTGCTGTCACCTGCCCTGCCGGAGGGCCGCGGCCCTGCTCAGCCTCTTGGAGCTGTTTGGCCGTGGCAGAATCTGTAACTCATTCGCACTCTGGAGCCATCGTGATAACAGACAAGCGCCTGTGCCCCAGGCTCACATCACACAGAAGGCTCCAGGCTGGGACGGATCAGTCAGGATCGTGGAGTCCAGCTCACAGCCGTGCCTGGACAGGCCCGGGAATCCCACCGTGTGCCCGAGAGTGTTGTCCGAACACTCCTTGAGCTCTGGCAGGCTTGGGGCCGTGACCCTGCCCTTGGGGACCCTGTCCCAGCCTGTCCTTTTGGATGAAGAACCTTTTCCTAATACCACTTTGCTGCCCCTCTTTTCCTTTATGACTTGCTGAGCATTGAAGGGTGTCCATGAATTTTGGCCTGTAGTGTTAAACAGAGCTCTGGGTGGAAGTGGGAAAGCTCAGGAGCTTTTCAGAGGTGGAGTTTCTCAAGGAGACACTTCTGCTGCAGTTCACACCAGGCTCAGTTCATACTTGGAAGGTGCACAGCTGCAAAAGCTACAAGTGGGCTCCTTTAACATGGAAGAAGAGGAAGGTGGAGGAGCTGTGACAGCTGTTTTGCAGCTGCCCAGAGCACAGGGGCCTCCCTGGGTCTGGATTCCCAGCACACTGCACAGGCTGCAGCCTGGAGGTGTTGGAGAGGGACAGCTGGGTGATTTCACTCCTCCTCACAAAAGTCTGGGAGCAAATGAAATGGATGAGAGTTGGCAGTGATGATGTAACAGCACAAGGATTTGACAAAAGTTTGGACAGAGGTTTAGGAAAGCAGTTTGCATTGGTTTTAATTGGCATAGTGTTGCACAATATCAGAGGGCAGGGGCAGAACTGACCAGCTGGGTTTACAGCATATTTTCTGGCTCTAGCAGTTCCAGCTATTGCACATCACTTTGCACTCCGTCAGACCCTTCACACAGTCCCTGTCCAAAAAACCTGCTTCCATCAGAGAAAGGCATTAATAATCAGAATGACAGCTTTACTGCCATCTAAAATTGCCAAGAAATGACAAAGAGCATCCAGTAAACCTGCCACTTATTTTCCACAGCAGTTTTAACACTCAGAATATACGAACGCTATGTTAACAGTATCATCTCTTGCAATCAGCCTTATTCATGAGGACATCCAGGCTTCTTTCAGAAAAAGGTCACTCCATAAATCATTGGAACTGTGCTTCTTTCAGATAATAGATGAGCCTTTATTTATTGCTAATGTATTTTTATTACCCTTCTGGTTGCACCAGCTGGATCTGTAAGAAAGCGTTTGCCATATCCCTGCTCCTTCACTGTTTGTTCCAGTGAATATATGCAGAATAAAGGCACAATCACAAATCCTGTGTTCCCAGTAATCCTGGGCAAATAATTCAAATACATTGGAATATTGTGTATTAGTAATGCAGTGATGAAACTCATGTAAATCTTGAACCTGCAAGTGTTTTCTTCTCAGGAAATTTACGAGACAGTTTTGTTAAGTGCTGGTGATCCTCCACTGGGTTATGCTGGGCAGAGACAAGGGATGCAGATAAAAAGCTTTTTCCTTCCACTGTCCACGTAACAAGAGATTTCCAAGTGCTCATTTTACTTCCCAGCACAAATCCCCTCTGATTCTGCATTACATCACCTAAACCCCTACATGTTTAACAGGAGATAAGGATGAAGTCAGCCTAAGGACTGTCAGCTCTGGGAACAAGACAGGATATGGCAGGAGGTTATCCTGGTTTGTGCAAAAATACCCTGCTCTGGTTTGTAAATCAGCTCTGACAGCAGAAAGAAATGGTGCATCCCTTCTGTATCTATACATTATATCCCATACATATGTGAGTTGAAATGCCTAGAATAAACCCCTTGGAATTAGGTAATATTTAAAGGAAATGTGTCAGATTTAGTCATTTGAAAGCAGTTCTCCGCAGTTCCTTTGTGTAACTGAATTCATAAAAAATTGTCACTCAAGCTTGTGCGTTAGTGCTATTCTTGTTACTCTCAAGGGTCTCCTTTCTGTGATAACAAAAACGCAGAATTTTTCCTGATGTTCCCCTGAGTACATGAGGGTTCCTGCTTTGCACGGGCTGGTTTTTTACAGGTAATAGATCACACAGACACGTTATAATTGAATAATCCTTTGACCATCCAGAATCTTTCAGTCAGGTAATGGGAACTGCAAATTGGAATGGCTGTGCCAAACTGTAAAGTTTACAGTTTACAGGCTGTAAAAGCTAAAAAATTATAATCAGACATTGTCTGTGTTTTTACAGTAGCATTGGCTTGACTCATATTCACGTCTAAACATCTTACTGTGCTCTGGCCTGCATAAACTTCCAAATTTAGATGTATTGGCATCACCTTTCTAATATAATCCTCCTAATTATTTGACTTCTGTTTAGCTTTAAGCTACATTTACATCTGTGCTTTGATTTGAGCTCCAGAGCATAAAGAATTGCAGTTTTCTTGGAACAACTGATTTTCCAGCTGTTTAGTCCAGAATTTGAGTTGAGCTCTGCCCAACCATTCAGATTTTAACCAGTGCTTTGAGAACAGCTGTGAAAGCCCTCATCCATGAGGAGGTAAGTCATGAGATAATGGGCAAAATACTGCTATGGCTGGCACCACCAGCAGCTTTAATTAGTCTTTAAACAATCCGAGTTAACAGCTTCTACAAAATCACGATGTACCAGCAGGGCAGGAAGTCCTGCCAAGTATAAATATTGTTAAGTTTGTGGGTGACTTTCAGTGGTGTGTGATCTCACCGTGTGCTGTGCACACAGGGGCTCGCTCAGCGCTGCCATGCAGAGACCAAGGCCAGCTCTGCTGCCATTCCCTGGGGACACCCTGGGGACACCCTGGGCAGGTGAGTGGTGCCAGGGGCCTGGCTCATCTCTGCACACAGCCCGGCTTCACGCTCACGACCTCCTGAGGTGACACCAGGAAAAATCAACCTAATCCATGCCCTCGAGTCTCCAAATACACAAGCTGATTTCTCTGCAGTCCTTTGCTCATGATTTTATAAATCTCTTCTTCCCTTGACTGCGTGCTCTGTGACTGTATTAGCACCTGCCTCTGCACTTCTTAGGCTCTCTATTTTCCTATCATGTCATGGATACGTGAGTCATCTTATTTGTGATCTGAGCTGAGTGAGACTCATAGTAGAGTTGTGTGCTTCAAGGCCATTAGTAATGCAGCTAAAACTTGCATAATATATTCTTCTGTGTCTAAATCCCTGAGAGATTGAGTAACTGTTTTCTTTTTCACCCCAAGTGACTATGCAACTGGATGAGTCACTGCTGTTATGATAGAGGAATTGTAATCTCTGTGTCTTTCCAGTTCTGTTTGGCCAGAAATCTATTTTATAGGACACCTTTGTTCAGTCTCCTCTAAGTCTTTATATGTCACCAGGGACCTTTTCACTGTCTTCAGTTCACTTAAGATCATGTGCTCTGGTCTGGAAACTGCATTAGTTCAGGTTATTGGTGAAACAGATGGAGAAAAATGTTCACCTTAATCTAATACACTGGAATGATATTACTGAGCTCTTTCATCTCATTATTCATGGAAGCATTTGTGAAACTTAAATGTATCGAAAAGTATTTAAATAAAATTAAATAAAAGCTTTTATATAAAAAAAACCCATAACAATAAAATATAAACTGAGATCTGCAGTGACATCTGTGAATGAACATGGAAGGCACTAGCAACAGATGGCTGGTAAACAGGAGGAGGAAGTGAACAGTTTCATGATAGGTGAATGTGGTACCCTGCAAACAGCACAGGGTGCTGAGACAGGGCCCCCAGGGGTGCAGGATCTGACCCAGAAGGGGCTGGCATCGTTGCATCAGCCCCAGCCCTGTGCTGATGTGAGCTGCTTGTACCTGTCCCAGGAGGAGCCTTGGAGCCAGAGGCATTGCTGGAGCTGGCACCTTCCTCCATCCCAGCACAGCAGAGCCAGCATCAACCCCTGTTCCCCTGGCAGAGCTGAGCTGGGCTCACCTTTGGTGCTGGAGCACCTCAGGCTGTGCAGGGCATTGAGGACCATGCTTTTAAGTACCCATTTCAAGAGTGGGTAGCCACAAAGCAAGCCAATCTTCCATCTGAGCATTGCCAAAGCACACTTATAAATCTTGCAGAGTTTATAGTTTCAAATGGTTTCATGCCTTTTCCTTGCTTGATATATTATCTTTTTATTAAGGCAGGATTTATTTCCCCTGTCTCTGTGCCCCCATCTCTCCCCTGAGAGCCTGCACTGAAATCCAGCTGGCCAGCCTTTGTGTATCAGCAAAACAGCTTCAAGTGAAACAAGAGTGGGAGGAAAAGTCAGGAATTTCTTGATTTCATCCTGCCTTGAGCAGCAATGAGTTGTGTGGCTTTAGGTGAGCAACAGGACTATGTGAGTCAAAATGCAATATGAGAAAATGGGCATATCTCAGAGTCATGGCAGAGTCCGTTCATTCATCTTTAAATGCAGCTTAAGATCCTATGAGTGCCTGACCCATTTTTTTTCTTGCACTAAAAAGAGCAATACAGCACGATACTGGCCATGATAATTTCTCTTAGCTGGAGATTTTTTTCCCCTTCTTTTCCATTGCTCCCCCCCACTGCTGCTTTCCAAGATGCTCTGAAGCCAGTGAAATAGTTCTTTCTCATAAATCTTTTAAATCATGTATATCCTCCCAGCTGACATTTCAGATGTTGCATTTTTGCATTTGTGCCAGGAAGCTTTGAGCATGTTACAGTTGCTTATGTTGTTATATTTTTTTAAAGAAGGCAAAACAGTTCCTTCCTCTTGTGTCTCCAGCAGAGACTGTTTCTCCTTGAGAAAGGAGTTCACATGATCATATAGATGCGTCAGATAAATCCCTTCCCACGTTTGATATTTGCTAAGTTGAATGATTGTTATTCCAAAGCCATAGCTGGGATGGTTGTGTGATTTAACATCTCCAGAGCACTTTTTTTCTCCTATTCACAAGCTTTAAAGAAATAGTCTAAAAACTATAACTTAGAAAGACTCAGTAACCAAACACCCTCAGCCATGTTATCTTCACAAATATTTCTCCCTGTTTGTTTGTTTAAAGTTGGCCAAGAGTTCCAGAAATACTTTTAAGATAACCAAAATGGGCATCCAGCTCAGAAAGGAACTCTGTATTTAGAAACTCTGAAATACTACCGGGGGGTGGCTGTGCTGTTAACTCTTTTCTGGTTGTTCTGAACCTCTGTGGCATTGGGGAATGAGTCATGACATTCTCCTTTATCTAACTGTTTTTCCCATCCTGGATGATTTAGAAGTAAAAGTGCACTGGGGAAGTCTAATAATACAATGCCATGCTAGTCACATCTCTGGGTTCAATAGAGTTGTTGCCCACGAGGGTGTAAATCAAGTGCTTTGCAGAAGGCAGCGCAAGGCAAGAGCTGGCAAGGCTCAGCATTCACAGCATCCACGTGCACTGGGGGCAGAAACAGCCACAATCTTAATCCTGGAAGGGAAGGAAGGGGAAGAACTGAGGGCTGAGTGTTGGTTTATCAGGAGATCTTACAACCAGCTTCCTGCTGCAGAACACACTTGAGAAAACAGAGCTGCAAATGCACGCAGTCGTTTCAAAGCACACGTTAAGTGTGTCGTGTTCCTGCGAACCTGAGCGTGTCCATAGGAAACCAAAGCAGGTCACAGTGCTCAGCATGACGTACACAGGTGTTTCAGTGGCAGAAGCAGAGTCATTTTCCCCTGTTACAAATAATAGCTCAGTTCTGAATTTGTTGTTTTTTTGAGATAATGGCAGAAATTTCTTCAGACTCTACAGGACGACTTAAAATTTTTAATTAAAAGATGTGCTGGTATAACTATATTTCCTACCTTGTATTTCAGGGCTTGTGCAGAACCCAATGCCTGGACAGGCCCACAGTACAATTCCAGTGGATATTTTCTTTTCAAAGCTGTTTTTTTCAAACATGTACTTTGTATCATTACAGTCTTCAAACGATTTGATGCAAGATGCATCACAGCAATGCCCCTGTGTGTTTCAGTGTATGTCACCCTAACAGTGAGTTCTGGCTGAGAAATAGTCCCTGCAAGAACTGAGCTCTCCCTCCAGCCAGTGAAAGTGGACAGACAGGATGAATTTCTCCCTGATACCTGATCTACCACCATTCCCTTAGTCCTGGCCTCTCTTTACTGTCACGGGAACTTTGATGTCTTATTTTTAGATGAGCTTTTGTGGTTTTAAAGTCTGAATGTAGCTAGGTATTAATTTCAGTGAAAAAAATAACGTGGAAAACCTGACACATACTGGTCAGCAAGAAACATGCTGGGCACTGGGAATCTCAACTCAATTACCTGTCTGTAGGTTTTCAGATTTGCTTAGTGTTTTATGGTTAGGCACCAGCTGATGTGAAGATGTTGCTTAACTGAAGAGTCATTATTTACCATTAATAAAACTGATACCATGACAAATTCCTTACAGCATAGATGTGCTATCATATCTTGGCAACGGTAGCAGAAGAAATTATTCTGCCTGGCTTGCAGCCTTGTCTTCATTGTAAAAAGAAAAATAATGAGGCTGTAATTACCCGGCTTGGAACTAAACGAACCCAAGAGAAAGTGCTGAATGATTAAAGATGACTCCAAACTGCTTCCCAAATGTGGCTTGTGTGGATACCATCACTGACAGTGCCAGCTCCTGGGTGTTGCTGGGCTGGATCCATGGCCAGCAGGCACAGCTCAGTTGTTTGGACTGTGGTGGTGTCCCTGTTGGAAGCACCGTGGAACAAATAGTGGTAAATATTCCACAAGCCTTGCCAAAAATGACCTGCTTACACGAGGAAGTCAGCATGCAGCAAATTGGGATGAAATTCACAGAAGAGCACACAAACCCCTCCATATTGTTTCTTAGGGTAAAGAACCCTATCATGTAGTGGCTTACTCTAAAATAGTAATTGTCATGCACATGGGATCACACACTTCTCCCTCCAACATCCAACATTTCAATATCAAATTGATCAGGTTTCTCTAATTCTGCATCTTAATTTTATCTAATAAACCAGTAGATTAAAGAGTCTGTTTTTCTCTCTTGTGCAAATAAGGATGGGAAAAGCAGGTCAGTTATTCTATTAATTCTAGTTCTCAGTTTCATACAATTTCTTGCTAACCAGTAACACAACATCTAGCAGACTTGCTTCCCAAATTAGTTTAGATACTGAAAAGCTGGTGACTTTTTGTCTTCAACAAAGAAGTGGTGTGTTTGGTGGAGCTCTTGGAGAGATAGGGATGAACTTCCCCTGCAATGAAGAGGCATAAAAGAATGCTTCCAGGTGCCTAGCTGGCTACATTCTTGTTCAACTCATCCTTGAAGACAGATGAGGTTTGATTATATTATTAATGATAAATTACAGTGCCTGGAGACTTGGATAAATCATAACTCATAGCCCAAATAAAGTGGCTTTTCCCTCCTGGTCACTCAGTTTGAGCCCTCGCTCCTGCAGGAAAGCAGGTAATGCTACAGTGGAGCACACACCTCTTGTCTGACCTGCAAGATCTCCTGCTGGTTGCCATAGAGATGGAGAGCTGAGGCCCTTTTGTGTAACAATTCTGCACTGCAAACGCCTCTTTGGTACCACGTCCCCCTTGTCAGCAGCTCAGCGCTGGCACGGGACACGTGCGGGTGTCCAGTGTGTTGTAGAGGCTTCTCCCTGGCACACGCCTCAGCAGGATGGGCAGCACATCAAAGTGGGTTCAGACAGAGAAATGTGTCTGTCCATACAGAAATAACAGCACAACTGTCACACTGGTGGCTTGCTGCATACCTGACAGGTCACATCACTGCCACCACTGCTGTGTGAGTGAGGAGCCTTTGGGCACCACAGCACTTTGGGCAAAGGGTACTTTGGGTGGTGACTGGCATTTACTTCTCACTCAGAGGGCAAGGAACCAGCCCCAAACACAGACTTTTAGATCAAATATGAATGAAAGTTTCTGGCCCAAGAGAGCCTGGATAGTGGCTTTTATTAAAGGGTCTTCTGCAAGACCTTCCTGTGAGACATCTAATTTGGGACGTAGCTTGTAGCTCCAGAAAGCTGATGTCTATTTAAATGCTATTGCTAGATTATTCTTGCAATGGATAATCTGAATAAAGACCCTTGATACTTTATCAGGCCAAGTTTTACAAAGCTGAGAACAATTGCTTGAGAGATTTTGTACAAATAAATTATTTAATCCACAAAAGTGAGTGGCAACAGGGGTCTGTATGAAAACTTTTAACTCTGTCTCCAAAAAGCCATAATCCTGCATAAAAGTGAAAATTTAACACCTATCCAGGAAAACCCAGCACAGCTTTGGAAAAAAGTAAGAATCTGAAACAAATATGGTGAACTAAGAGAGTAAGAAGAACCCTTTGAAAACTGGAAATCCTGGAATAACTATAAGAGAATAGTCATGACATAAACAGCAGTACACAAAATACTTCTCAAAGCAGCAGGGAGTGAGATTGGCCATGATTAGGTGAGGAAGGTCTGTCTGCTGGCACAAATGCACGAGAGCATCAGGCCATCCATCTGTGATGGCCATGGAGGATCTCCAGTAACAGAGCAGACATGGTTGATGTTCTGGGCTGAGTGAAAATCGGTCCTGTAGTGGTCATTTAGCCTTCTGTCCTTCCACCAGCACCTGCCAAAAAGAGATGATCATGCAGGTACCTCTTTTGCTTTAATTTTGCCTGTCTTGGCTATTTAAAGAAATAAGATTTCTGAGGCTGGGACTATGCCTTAGGATCTACTACTTCAGTAAGGAAGGAGCAGGGATCTCAGATTGAGACACTGCTGTAACTCACTGAGAACTGATGGCTCTGCCTCCTGACAAATCCCATGTCCCACAGCATCCTGCATTCCTCCCAGGAGCCAGCACTCTACTCTGCCCACAGCTGGTAAGGAAGAACAGGGCTCAGCCAGTGGGGTGGCAGAACCCTTCTCTGGGACACCCAATATGCAGGGCAGCCCTGTCACCACATCTTACACCTCCCTGTGTCATCCCCTGCACACCTGGGCAACACCTGAAACCCAGGGCATGTTGCCAGTACGGTGCTGGGAGCAGAGGGCTGTGTGCAGGGCCCGACTGAAATGCTCCCAGGTCACCAGCCAAACCCTGTTTTTGTTTGATGTACACTGTTGGCACAAACAGAATATTTTGTTCTCTGACCAGAACACGGAGCTCTTCTCATGGAGCACTGCGAATTCCTGCTGCACTCAAGACAAAGTCACAGTGATGCTGCACCTCCCTGACCTCAGGGTCTGTGGCCTCGGGAAGAGCTAGAATAGATAAATGGCACCATGTCTGAGGGCATGGGAGAGCACAGGACACAGGAGCAGCCTTGCTGGGCTCATCCTGCCTGTTGCAGGGGTCAGCTGCTTCACAAGAAGGCATCTGGTTACATGTGCTCCCCAACATGGAAAGCAAGGAAACTTGACAAGAGGTTAGGCTGAATTTTTTCCCAGCCATAGGTAGAGTGTGAGTGTATATGGGGAACTCTGAAGGTTGCAGTCCTTCAATTCACACAGAGTGACACAAGTTGGATCCCTCACTATTCCAGAGCAGGAGTCCTCTTCGCAGACTTTGTGGAATAAAGTCATATAAAAGCCCATTTAATTGAGAGCACAAGTTGGAATCAAAATATTTACTTGTCTGCTGCACATGGGCAACAGGAATCCTTGTCTGGTTGCCAACCACCGGTGAACAGTCAGCTGTTGGCAGGGTGGCTCTGGCATGTGTTTAAACACTGACAGAGATGACTATTTGCTTCTCATTTATCAGCAAACCCCTTTGCTCTTCAAAAGGGAGAAGCACAGCTGCCAACTCAGCCTGCTCCTTGATTTCTTCAGCTACATTCTCTGTCAGAATCAGAGGGACAAAGGGAAGAAGTACCTGTTTGTGGACCTCAGGACATCTCCTGCTTACCTGTCAGTAACACCTGACGAGTCAGTCACGATCAGCTTAAGCAATACCTCTCCTACTGCACCTTCTCATCCTGACAATCATTTTTAGCTTTTTCTGTATATCTGACCCTTCCTAGCAAGCAGGATGAACCTATTTAATTAATACTTGCATGTTCTTCCCCCCTCTGAACACACACGGAGCCGACAGAGACATTATTCACGCTGTGTCCCAGACAAGAAAGCTTTTACCACAAGGGATGATTTTTTGATGAAGCATGTGCTTGATGTGTGACCTTTGTGGGTTTACACTGGAGAAGCTTCTGGAGTCCTTTAGACAAACAAAGCCCTGACCAAGCAGGATTTATGCATGTTTTGTAGCCTTTGTGCCCTGAACCAGCCACCGTGCTTGCTCCTGTCAGCAGCAGGTAAAGTGCTTCTTATAGAGAGTGTCAGAGGGACTTTGGAATGAGCTGTGGGACCCCTTGGGAAAAACGTGGTGTAGGCAGTCTCTCACTGCCTGGGGACTCTGGCTTGCAATGAGATCTGAGCTGGAGATCTGCTTGTATTTGTTGCAGCTGCAAAGAGGTAATTGTCAAGTGACTTCTTTCTTTTGCTGTCAAGTGACTTCTTTTGCAAGAGCCTTTGGACAGAAGGGATTTTGCAGAAATGAAAGATGAGAAGGTGCATGTCCATGATGCCTTCCACCAAAGCCTTGGAACACAAAATTCATTTATTTTCTAAACTGAAGCGGTTCCCTAGGGAAAAATGAAAAAAAAAAAAAAGTTGTGGGCTGAGACTCCCACATATCTAGCTGGGACAAAATTTTGGAGGTGTTTGGCACAGAGGCAGAGGAGATAAGGTCAGTGGAAAGAAGTGGCCGGGAAGGGGGAAGGGATGAGCTCGTGGAGTGAAATTGCCCAGAAGCAAAGCACAGCCACTCACTTCGCAATGAAAAGCTTTATCATCTCTGCACAGATTAGTGCAGCTAAAAATAGCTTCAGCTCAAAGTAAACAGTTTTCTGAGTGTGCTCTGCCCTGCTGGAATGCCAGCCCCGCACAGAGCCACCATGCCAGCAGCCACAACCGTGTCCCCACGGTCCCAGTGCCCAGAGGGGCTCCCCACAGCCCTGCTCAACTCCTCAACACTGCCCGTTAATATGGGGGGCCCTGGAGGGCGGTCACTAATGAGTTTAGCCTCATTATAAGCTTTTATGTGTTTCACTTGTTGAACCTTTCTGGATGAGCAACTTCTATAAAAACAAAATGGGTCTGAACACTGGGTAATTCATTCAGACATCCCAACATCTACCCTCTCTTCCCTAATCAACAGCAAACTCTGTCCCTCCCTTGACAGCAAAAAGAGTGGCTTGTCACTAAAGCTGCTTTTACTTGTTGTTTTCTCTTCTCATGAATCTCCAAGTGAATCTGTTATTTGATGGCTTAAGATATCCACTCTTGCCTCGAGGAGCCCAGCACATCAGTGAAATATGTTCTGTGGGGTTTTTTTTAATCAAAAATAGTTTATTTAGCGTATTTATTTTATGGGAGGAAGTCTGGAAAAAAAACAGGTTGTCCCATTTTTTCCATGCGTATCTTGTGCCATTCCACATTTCCTTGCAATCTTGATGACATCAAGTGACACAAAGACCTCAATGCCTGGGAAATGCAGCGGGAAGCTGCTCTTACGTGAGGAGGCTGCGTGCTACACTAGCGTCTGCCACCGCGCTGCTCTAACCCTGGCAGCACGGGCTTCTCGGGGAAGCGAGGCTTAGGCTGCAAAAACATTCGGGTCAGAGGCAGGTCAGATCCTTCTGAAGTGACAGCCTGTCTCCTTGGGCTCCAGAGCTTCCCGGAGTGTCCTTTGTGCTGGTGGTTTTCCTTGCCGGGGCAGGCAGCGTGCAGTCCAGCACAGCAGTGCTGCTTCGGGCTGGGCTTCTTTACTTTGCACCCTTGGGGGTACTCTCACCTCATTTTGACATTTGTCCTCTAAGATTGCTTCGGTTTTGTCCCTCTTCCAGCTAAAGGTTGGCAGTCAACCTGCAGGGCAGCCTCTTGCTCTTCCCTGAGCCATGCTCTCCCATCCCATGTGGCACCAGAGTAGCAAAGGTGGCACCCACAGCATGGGCTGCCAGCCAGCAGAAGACCATCTTTTCCCTGGGGCATTGCTCTCTACATCCCACTCTGTGGCACACAACTAAAAAATTCACGGTTCACTGCAGACCAATTGCAAGGTCAAAAGCAGCAGAACCAAATCTCCAGTTGTCCAGAATGGTAATGGCATCACCATCGATCCTGGGCTACGCAGGACAGCACAGTATGAGGCAGATGGATACAACAGCCTCACCAAAACAAACATGTGAGTAAAGCAAGGGCCACTAAATTGTGGCTGCAGCTGAGTCAGTCAGCTCAAGGCTGTGACACCACCCATCACACAGGGCGAGCCACGCCAGGCAGCTCTAACATCTGCCCATCACCCCGGGCTGAATGTCTTATGGTGGACAAAGCAACAGGACAAGAGATGGTGAGCACGAGCATCAGCTAGAAGTTAGGGTGCATTGTTGTAAAATGTCAGCTTTTGCTTAAGAACAGGAAGTCTGAATACACTGAAAGCCATGCATTTTTATTCTAAGAGGTTAGGATTTCAGGCAAACTTTTTGGCATCATGGGACTTCCACCCCTTCTCCCACTTGTGGGAAAAAAAAATACAGTCTGTAGAAGAACTGAAACTGCATTTTTTTACTTAAAAATGTTTTGATGGAAAATGTTTGACTAGTCCCTGCAGGGGATGGTGTTAGATAAGAAAGTCCCTGTAAGGACACACAAGTGTGTACAGAAAAGGATGGACTTTGTGGTAGATGCTTTGAGGGGCTTGTTTCCAGGACCACACATAGGATTGGGAGCTTTTAGCAAGACAAGACATGTCTTAATTTAGAAGTATATGCACTGAGCTCCTGGCTTTCCAAAGGACTTGGCTGTAGCCATTGTTCTTTGTTGTCTGTTCTGTAATGGTACTGACCACATTCTGCCAAGGAAATGCCTGGGTAACTGGTGTAGCACTTGCATTCTTACCAGACTTGGCCTCCAAACCCTGTGGTCCAAGTGTTAGTGTGAAGCTCTAACCTTCTGGATCCTTTTCAAATGTAAGCTGGAGTAAAGGGAAAACTGCAGCCTCGGCCAGACCAGCAGAGCAGTCTCCTGAGGCTGTGCTGGCCCTTGGCACAGCAGAGCACTCCTCCCTCCCGGGCATCTCATGAAGACAGGCAGGGCATTGTGGTGAATCCCTTACTGCTACTTTTGGGTGAGTAGCAGCCATGTGTGACTCAAAACGGCTGGAGAGAGATGAGTTCTGCCAAGCAATGCACCTCAGGAAATCAAGTGGGCTTCCTGGGGCTGCTTTTGACCTAAAACTGAGTTGAGTCAGGAGGCTGCACAAGGTCGATTTAGGGATGCACAGAGCATGGGTGTGTTTTGCTCTGTTGAGGTCCGCTCCCCTTCATCTGTGCCGCAGTATTGCCATCAGGGTGTTTCCTGTGCTGCTTGCTGCTGTTGGTGGTTTTATCTCTTCCTCTGATCCTGTGGGTATCTTTCACAGCAACCACCACGTTTTTGACCACACACAGATTCTGGCTGGAGGTGGTGATGGCAGCAGAGGTGGAAAAGGTCCAACTGCACAGGGTGGTGCCGAGGTGGGAGGAGAGGCTGATGCTTTTCACCTGGCACTGAGTGGCTCTGGGTCCCATCTGTCATGGGAGAGCTGCAGGAATGCAGAGATGCAGCTTCTGTGCCTGTCTGGTGCTCAGTGAGACAGTGAGTTGGGAAAGTGCTCCTGGCTCACACCACTCATTTTTCATGCAACCTGAAACAAAAACTCGCCTAGCTTGAGTGGGACTGGATCCATTCCTTGGCAAACACCCTTTGTGCTCCCCAGTTGAGTTGCAAGGACCTGAGTGTTCTTACAGCAGGGATGGAGCAAATCTTCCACTCTCTCAGCAAAGCTGTTAGCAGTAACGAGCCCTGTTCCAGCCAACGTTCAGGCAGGAGCAGGCAGCACTGTGCACATTCCTGTGTGCTCACACACCTTCCCTCCACACTGCTGGGGCCAGGCAGGAGCTCGGGCCCAGAGGATGACTGCAACCATCTTGATTGTTTGGTTTCAGGCACCTGGTGAGGTCTGCAAGGCTGATTTGACACCAGGAGGTGATGACAGCTAGAGGGACATTCCTCAGTCTATGTGGTACCAGGAGCGTCCAAAATTTCCTCTTCTTCTGTAGTGACCTCGAGCTCCCTGAGAGCTCCCAGGGCGTGCTTCACACAGCAGGGTGGCTACAAAGGCGTGTGTTTTAAATGGGGTACTGCCTTTGCACCTTCCCCCTTAAATCCAGGTGCTGTCACCAGCCAGCTCTGCACTTCAGCCCCGAAAACAGCTGGCACTCAGGGGCAGATGAGCTGAAGTACTCCTGGGTTTTACTCCATGGGAGGCAGTGGAGCAAGAAGCACTCCAAAAGAACACAAAGCTGGGTTTATCTTGGGAGGCACTTTCACCGTGCTACACCTGGTGGGATAGCTCAGGCTGCACGGGGTGTGATGGTGTCTCTGGCCAGGCCCTGGTGGAGAGGATAAAGGGTGGGATGCAGGTGGGAAACCTGGGGGAGAAGCAGGCAGGAGGGAGCGCCCGGCAGCAGAAGCCCCAGCGCTGAGCATCGAAGGGAGGATGCTCGGGCACATGCAGCTGCCGGGGGATGGGGTTACAAGCCGAAGCTAAACAAAGATCGCTGTGAAAAGGAAACGGATCCCTCCTGCCGACTGTAAGGTAGGAGCCGAGCGGGAGCTGCTTGACATCATCGGGCAGAGCATTGGATTACAGCAGGCAGGGACTGACTCGAGGGGAGGAGAACACGCCCCTTGGCCCCACAAGTGCAACTTCATTTAGCAGCTCCCAGCAGAAGGAAACTGCAAGTCTGGAACTGGCTGCGAGGCTCCTGGCCGGCTCGGCTGGTCGCCACAGCGGGCAGGGACGGCAGGAGGGTGGAATCCAGCCGCGATCCCTTCCTCGGCGACGGGACCGCGGGGCTCGGCAGCTGGAAGCGGCGGGAGCCGGGGCTGTGAGTAGGGCTGTGCTCGCTGCGCTGGGGGCGAGGGGCTGGGGCGGTGGGTGACGAGGACACCTGCCCGGGAGTGCAGCCAGGAGCTCTTCTCCTGCCCACGGCCGCGCCACGAGCGGGGTTTGTTCGGAGATACGGTGAACTTTTACCCGCCCGACTGCGAACAGCGAGGGGTTTGCTGCCGGCAAACCGTGGGCTCAAAAAGCAGAGCTGCATCCCGGCTTTTCTGCTGTTGGGAGGGAGAAGCCTCTCGCAGGCTGATGGCAGGGAGGTGGCTGCTGTTTCGCTCGGGAAATAACGCGGTTCAGCGCTCGCCGCGAAGGGCTAGCAGGGAGAACAGACTCAGAGGATAGAAATCACAGAGCACCGTGGATCAGTGACCCCCGTGGGGAATTCTGGCCTCATTTCCAACACGTGTCTGTTTATTCTGAGCGGTTTGCCGGAGGGAATCCCTTCCAGCCCGGGGGCTGCTCTGTGCTCGCACGGGAATGGGACAGGCACCCGGCGGGCCGGCAGCGCGGAGCCGTGCTGGGAATCCATCCCTCGGGATGTCAGGAGCCGTGGGGCTGCCCGGGACTCCCCTCGCAACTGCGGGCACGAGCAGAGCTTTCGGAGCGTGGCAGCAGGAGCAGGCTCGGAGACTTGCTGGCATCCGGCTTTCCAAGCAAATGTTTGAAAAGGCAAAGACTTGGGATAAAAAAAGAACTGCTGTGTGGTGGTATTCTCAGGAGGCTTTGCAAATTCCTCCACCTCGAAGCTGTGTGTCTTTCCTCTCTCTGGATTCCCCTAAGCAGCTGGTAGCGAGCCGTGGTGGGGAGCTTTCACATGCATGTAATGCCTTGGCCCCAAAGGCGTGTTTGGGAAATTTCCCTTTGCTTGGAAGGGGTAAATGGTTCTGCAGATCGAGAGCCAAGTATAGCTGTGAACCCAGAGGCGATGCCCTGAGTGGCTGTGCTGTGACTCAACCCGGGAGGAGGACAGGCTGGGGTCAGTGAGCACGAAGCAGCCGCAGTGGGGATGCTGCTGCAGTGCGAGGGTGACGGGACATTGTGGGGTGGGTATGGCTTGACTGGGTGGCTGAGACTCTCCGATGGTGACAGCCCCTCGAGCTCTGGGCTGTTTGTTTGGCGTGCCTGGCTCGGTCGGTGTGGGGCAGTGCTTGGCTTCAGAGACTCTTGGCTGAAAGAGCCATCCCGCTAATGTGTGGCCACCCAGCTAAGAACTTGCCACCTTTCAGCTCTTGTGAGTGATGGTGTTTAAGAAAGAAGGATCCATGAAGAGATCCTCAATGGCTTTATTTGTTTATAATACAGATGTAGGTTAAATGGCCATTTATAAACATGGATATACCAAAAGAGCCTAATGTACCTTGGGCACAGAACAAAGCATTGAGTCCTTCAGACAGAGTTCCACAGGGATGTGAGCACCCCATGCCATCGTTCTGGGGGACACTTTCCACAGAGTGTAAACTTCGATGCTTCAGAGAACTGGAGACCATTACTTACAGTACACAGGCAGCTTGGTCACAAAGAGGTGAAACCCAGGAATGTTTAGAGCTGTGCATCTTCCAACCACCTGGCACTTCTGCACCAAGGCTGATTCTGAGGGGCTCATGACGAGCTAGGATGGGGAGTCTTGCTTTTTCCTCTCATTCCAAAGAAAAATCAATGTACTTTTTATCCCACTCAGACGAATACCCACAGGCACACAACCTTGCCACCCAAAATAACTATGGAAGACGTTTTCCAATCTGCTAACATTTCCTGATCTCCCACATTTCAGATCCAGTTCCTGCAGCACACTACTGTGCATTAATGCCTCCAGCCTTTCTGGGCACCCAAGCACCAGCAACATTCCTGTTTTACATGGGCCTCATACAAAGCAGATCATTTCCCTGGGCTCACACAGGTCTGTGGCAGAACGGGGGGGTGAATCTACAAAGCCATAAGGAACAGCAGAAGCTTCAACCTGGCTTTTTCTTTGCCTGTGTCACCCTGTTCTGATCGCTCCCATTTTCACATTCCAGTTGTTCCTCCACACCCTTAGGGGTTTCTTTAATGTCACCAAAGCTTTTTATATGGACTGAACTGGAAAATAAGTTTTCCATCACAATACCCATTTCAGGGAGTATGAGAGGGGAAAAAGCCCACTGCTTCTAGTTGTCTTCTGCTCATGACTAGAAAAAGACAAGTCATAAGGGAAACTGCTCCCCAGGCTTGCCAGCAGCCAGCACCAGCCAAGGAGAAGGGAAGGTTTATGTGTTCATGAGCCTTGTCCCAGGCTCCTCATGGTGGCGGTTAGAGAGGTTGAGTTTGCTCCAGACCTTGCCTGGAACCTGCAGCACAAGCAGGAAGAGCAGCAGTTGGACTATGAACTGCCCTGGGCCCCACTTCAAAACTCTCACTCTCTTCGAGCCTAAGGGAATATGTACTTTACACCACTCATTTCTGGTTTCCACAGCGAGTTCCCCAGCACTTCCCCTCCCAGGAGAGCCCAGAGAGGCCGGGTGCTCTTTGCACAGCTCCTCCATGCAGGCACATTGCTGGTAACAAACCCTGCTGGGGAACTCCCTGGCGGCACCGAAATGCCATTTCTGTTGATATTTGCAGTGATGTCATAAGCCAAACATATCCCCACCAGAGCGTCACCAACTTTACTGGAGTTACCATTCCCACAAAGTGTAATTAATCTGTGGTGCTCATTGCCATGAGCTACCGGTGGAGCAAAGCGCTCCGAAGGCATTTTAATGGATATCAGGTAGTTATCTCGGTAACAAAACAATCCTGGGTATGATTAAGAGGATATTGCATTGTAAGGATTGTAACACCTCCTGGTTCAGAGTCATTAGTGACTTATGAAAAGCATTCCATTACAATTAGAGGTTTTCTTGTACGAGGATGCCAGCTGCTGCTGGAGACAGGGCACTAAATGAGGCAGTCTGGCTGTTCTGGGAGGACCAGGCTGCTGCCCTGCTCAGCCATGCATGCAGCCTGTTGTTTACCCAGCAGCCAGGAGACACAAGAACAACCTTCTCTCTGCTGCTGTCACCTTGCTTGCAACCAGGAAGGATTTCCTCTCTGGATCAAAGCAGCACCACAACAGCTGTTGTGTAGAATAGTCTTGAATTCTGCCAAAAAAACATTCTGGGGTGTGGGTTGTTTTGACCATGCATTCATTTTGAAGCAATGCTGAGAGAACTAAGGTTGTTTCATGTGTTTGCTCGTTTTGGGTAACAGCTGATCGCCTCGGAGGGAATCTGAACCTCAAACATGTGCAATCGTGCACATTGAATAGGACAAGAGAAAACAGTCTTAAGTTGCACCAGGGATGGTTAGGTTGACTATTAGGAAAAATTTCTTCACCAAAAGGGCTGTCAAACACTGAAACAGGCTGCCCAGGGAAGCAGTGGAGTCACTATCCCGGGAGATATTAAAAAGATACGTGGATGTGGCACTTAGGGACATGTCTTAGTGGTGGACTTGATGACTTTAAATATATTTTTCAATCTAAATTATTGTATAATTCTATGCTGATGCCCTTGTAATTCATTTCTAATGGGGTATGGATGCTATCTAGCCAGTGAACATTTCCACTAGGGTCTCGAAATAATCCATGGTACCTTGATGTGTTCCAGGACTAAACTACAAAACAAAGTGTTCTTTAACAATTCACTGTAGCCAATCCATGTGCCACCATTAAAGTTCCAAACAGCCTGGCCTTTGTGCTGAGGGCCTCTGGAGCTCTGCCCATCACCCTGGGAGCAGCAGGACCAGGTGAGCCAGAAGAGGATGAGCCTTTGGGGATGGAGCAAGAGGCTCAGCTTCAAATCTGCAGACTCCAGATGCCCAAGCAAGGGCTGTGGGGAAGGAACATCTAGGTAGAGCCAGGCCTGCAGGGTTGGAAAGCCAATACCAGCTGCTAAAGAATATTTGTCTTCAAAATCAGCTGGTTTTTGGGAGAGAAAATGGGGGTTTCCCATCATGTCCCATCACAAACAGCACTGCTCAGTGATAACTTCTACTTCAGAGCATCATTGCTCCAGTCTACTTTAAGCCTCTCTTGGCAGAGGTTCACGTGTTTTGAGATATTTTGCAACATTGCTGAAGTGCTGGAGGTTTAACTGTTTGGGCAGCTAACACACAAGCCAGGGCAGGAAGGCAAAGGAGGAAAATAAAGACTTGTGGATTTCCAAAGTTATATTTCTTCCTTCCTGCTTTTGTTTGCTTGTTTGGTGCCTGAAAAGGGCAATGCATATTCCCAGAGTTGTGGGAATACTGTTTCTTTTCCGGTCCAGTGTTTCCAGTAAGCACTTTGCTATAAATGGGGTTAAGACTAACAAAAGTTTATTGTTAAATCCCTGTGTCTTTGTTTAGCTCCTGTCATGATCATAATTAGCATTTTCCACTTCTGCAAGCCTGTCATCTGCAGAGCTGAAAGTGCTTTAAAATATTCGAAGCATCTAACAGGGGGAGGGAGTATTAATAGCTCCATTTAACAGATGGGCAAACTGACACATAAAAGCAGCAAGTGCCCTGTCCTTGAAGCAGGGCCAGAGCCAGCAAGTAGTCAGCTCCAACTACAAAGTTTTGAAAGTGGGTCAAAAAAATAAAGAGAAACACTGTAGATTTGTCCCAGTTTGGAAAATGATGGGAAATAGTTCCAGTTAGAGTGGTATTCAGCCCAGATGGACCAGACAGATGAATTGCTCGATGAGCTACTGCTTATATGGTTAAGTGGCTCATCTCTTGATTTCTGTTCTGCTAACATTTGTTCCTGGTACAAAGGGAAAAACACAGTCCATGATGTTCCAAAATAGTCGGAAAGCTGAAACAGCTGCTAAAATAAGCAAGTGTCCTGTTGGCTGGGCTCTGCAGGTCAGGGGATTGCAAAGCACCCACAGATGTTGAGGCCACAGAGGAAATGTCTTTGAGCAGGGCCTGGGGACAGCAGGAGGAGGATCAGCTGTGCAGAAAGAGCAGATAACCAAAGAGCTGAACACAGACCCAGCAAAGTGACCAGAACCAGATTAAACTTCCCCTTTCACCTCAGAGAAGCTGATATGGGAGTTTCCCTTCTTTAAAGGGCAGCAGAGCTGCAAACCAATATTCATTTATAGTCTGGAGGCAGCTGCTGGTCCCTGCAGTGCAGGTCAGGACATGAGCTGTCTCAGTGCTCCCAGCACCTGTGGGAGGGCAAAGAAAGAAGCAAAACCAAAGATGACTTCTCTGTGCTGGACTTTCCATGTGCTTTAACACAACAGTCCAAGTCTATTAGCACAAACCCTCCTGAGGAGGTGCCATATGAACACAACATCCCACAGCCCTTGGGCTGGTGTGTCCACCAAGCCAGGCTCCATCTGAGTGCTGGGCAGAGCCCTGCCACCCCTCTGCTATCCTGGTCACAGAGAGTGGGAAGAGCAGCTGAGCTTTATGCTTCCCAAAACAAGCATAGATAATGTTTTCTTACTTTTTTTTCTTCTTCTTTCCCAGAAGCTGTTGTCCTGCTGTGCATGAAGCGTGTTTGAAGTCATGTCCAGAAGGAAAGTCCTCTAGATCAGGTAGGGACTCACACTATGGCTCATAAAGCTTTTATCCACAGGGAAATATTGCAAACAGAAATGGGTTTTTTCCTTCCTGTAGCATTGAGTCACTTGACCTCCCTCTGTATTCTGAATTACTATACATTAGAAAGCTGCTAAGAGGAGAAAAAATACCAGCAATTCTGCCATAATGACTTTCCTGCTGTATTATCCACACCTCACAGCCATGTCCTTGTACCAAGCCACGTTGCAGCTCTGACCCCAAGCAGCCCCAGTGCCAGTTGTGCTCCATGGCCTCTCCCTGCCAGCGATGGGGATGTGCTGTGCTAATCCTGCTAAAGGCTGCCCACATGCTTTGCAGGGGAATGTTGTTTGCCTGTCCATAAGGATGTGAGTTCTGTTCTGGATGTGGAGTCAGCCCAGCAAGATCCAGGGAACCCCTAAAGTTTAACCTTTCACAGCTCCTGCATAGATGGCAAGTCCTCTCTGTGGTTTCACCTGTGGCTCCTGCACTCAGAGCATCCCCTCTGTCCCCAGATCACTGCTTTCCCTTGTCCTGTGCTGTGCTGGCCCTTGCACAGAGCTCCCAGGGCTGTTTTGGGTGAGCTCTGCAGTGCAGGATCTCAGGACTCTTCGGTGCACACAGACATCCCTCCTCCTGCAGGTGCCTCAGAGCAGTTCATCTCTTGCACCCAGCACCTTCCCTACGTGTGGTAGGGAGGGACATAGGTGTGTCCTGCTGTGCTGCACTTCAGCAGCCCATGAAATACTTGGCAATTGATTTTATTGGGAGCTTTCCCTTTCCTGAGACTTCAGCTCAGGTTTAGATGTCGCATCCCTGGGGACTCAGGCAGAATGATTTACCCTGCCTGCAGGAAGGATCAGGAGCTGCTGTCTCCTGCTATTAGGAAACGTTGCATTTGTCAGAGAAATCTTCAGCAAAGGAGGTGTGCAGGCCTGCTGCCCAGACAGGGGTCCCAGCAGGGCAGCACAGCCAGAGGGGCCCCTGGTTCCATTGGGCAGCAGAAGCCATGGAACCACCTGGAGCCTCAGCCACCCCTCACTGCCAGCCTGTCCTGAACCCCAACACTTTTTTGTTGTATGGCAAACACCAATAGCACCATCCCAGCCACCAAAGACAGATCTCCCCATCCCCCTTTCACAGCCAGCACTGTCCTGTCCCAGGGGGAGGGTCCCAGCAGTGGCTTTCTTTGCAGTGGAGCAGACACACAGGGCAGCCAACTCCAGGCAGCAGGGCTAAGCCTGGTTTTGCTAATCAGCTTCATTCTGTACTGACACTCTTAAGAGGTGCCCTGGTTATTTTTAGGCACCTGGGAGCTGCCAGGGCTCGCACCCCAGGAGGCTTCGCAGCCTTTCTCTCAGCCCCTTACACTGCTCTGAGTCAGGAGGACTCTTTGGATGCTGGATGCAAATTCCTATGGGATTGTGCAAGCCTCACCGAGGCAGAGGCAAGGCAGGTGGCTCAGCTTCAGGCACCCTGTGCTGAGCAGAGCTTCCCCAAGCAGCAGCAGCCAAACCTGCCCAGTTACAGCCCTCACAACTCCTCTTCCAAGCTCAGCTCCCCTCCCCAGTCATGCAAGCCCTGCTTTCCCTCAGCAGCAGAGCTCAGCTCCTCACAAAGAAGAGCCAGACTACATAGCTATGCTTCATTTTAGGAAGAAAAATAAGGACTCATCTTTCCTTAGTTCTGCCCTGTAGAGAGATCTCCCTCAGCCCAGAAACAGCTACACCCTCCAAGGCTGCTGTGGCTTTGCCTTCCTCTTTTTGTGACAAGGGCAGCTGTGCTAGAAAAAAGCCCCAGCTGCATCTCCTCAGCACTTGTTTGACTTCTCCTTACCCAGGGAAGCCTGCAAGGTACTGGGGAGCTTGTGCTGGGGTGGAGCATCCCTGGGCCAGGAATTCAAGTGGGGTTTTGGAAGGTGATGTTCACTCAGAGGTCGATGCCTCAGTGTGATCAGCTCTTCTGAGCTGTGGGACTGCTGGGGATTCTCCAGCCTTTGAGGTGGAATCCAGTTGGGACTTTTCTTCACGAACAGTCTGGAGGAAGGCAGGGAAGCCAAGCCTGAAGGGGATCCCCACTGCACAGGAATTCACCCCATGGCCTGGGTGTGAGAGGGTGACTGCATATCACAAGGGGGGGGATACATGGGACCTGCCTGCCACAGCAGCTGTGGCACTTCTGCAGCTGAAGGGTCACTGGTTTGTGGTTTGTCTGCTTTGTAGCTTCAGGCACGAGCAGATCTTCCATGCAACTGTTTGTGTAAAAATACGTTGACACATAAAGGCAAATAAGTAAGAAATTGTGAGAAAATAAAAGTAATGCAGAAGGGATTCAAAGCCCCAGACTCCCTAGAGCTTTGAGAGGGTCCCTGCAGCAGCCAGAGGGTCCTGTGGGTGCTCATGGCTGCTCTGGGTGAGCACGAGGGATTTGGCTCTCTTCTCTCTGCCATGCCAAAGCCACAGTGCTGTGTCCATCCAGTACAAGCCTGCCTTGAGGGGGTGAAAATGGGCAGGGAGAAAGGTGCCAGCCTGCCATGTCCTAAAGGCCTGGCTTTAGGACTCAGCCAGGGGCTCAGCATGCCTTGTCCCCACTGTCACCCATCCCTCAGAGGCATGTGTGTCTTTTTGGGGGGGGGGGTAAACCAGAGTGCCCAGATTCATTAGCACCTTGAAGCTGAGAGATGGGAAAAACAAGCTCGACCTGGGAACAAAACAAAAATACAACTGCTGTCACGGCAACTGTCTCCAGATGCACAAAGAGACCAATTATTTCCATTAATCAACTTAGCTAGAAGCTGCAGAAGAGGCTTAAGCTGCATCAAGGCTCGGTAGTGAGGGGAGGAGGAGCAGAGGGGCTCCATCAAACAGTGATTCTTCCTGTGGTGGAGGATTTTTGGAACAGATTCTCAGCACCCATGCATTAGGGGGACTGACAGAGGGATGCTGCCTGCTGCAGGCATGGGGATGCAGGCTGGCAGCACTGCACGGCCAGAGCTGGGCACTGGGGTCCTTCCTGGTGGGTGGATGGATGGATGGATGGACGGACGGACGGACAGGCAGCTCTCCCACCATCACCCACACGTCCTGATGCTAACAGGAGGCCACTGGGGCTGAGCATTGCCCTGCTACCTCCCTGAAGCTCCCCTCTCCCCTGGGGATCAGAGCAGAGCACACAAGGACTCGCCCTGCCCCATGCCAGGGGTCAGCTGTGATTCTGAAATCCAGCTGGACCACTTCTTACATCAGCGGGAAGCCAGGCGGTGGCTGTGAGGATGTGGGACAGCAGGAGGTGCCTTGGACAGTGAGGACTCTGCAGTGGGGAGCTGTGGGGATGTGCTGAAGGCTGGGAGGGAGGGGAAGGAGTTTGGGGAGCTTGGCAGAGCTAAATACAAAGTTTGTGAAGTCATAGAGGAGTCAGTCTAAGCCTAATCTTAAACACGGGGCTTAGCAATTGGTTATCAGTTCTACAGGCATTAAATGATCTTTATACTGTAAAACCAGGCCAAATGAAAAGGGATCTATTTGTGGACACTGAACCTCAGCTGTATCTGCTCTCCTCCTGAAGGAATTAAAATTTTCCAGCAAGTCCTAGAGAATGCTGGAAGCTCTGTTCCTGCAAAACCATTGCAGTGGCTGGAGCAGCTGTGATGTCTGTCCTGGCTGAATTTATCATATTTAGTGTAAGAGCCTGAGGGCACAGAGTTATTACAAGGAATCCCACAGCAAAAACTTTCCATAAATACGGATGTGCTGGACCCAACTCGATGTCTCTTCATCACTCAAGTCTGGTGAGGCTTTTCTGTGCTATTCTTGCCTGGACAGAAGCTGCTCAGCACAGGAGATGGACACATGTGCCCTGGTAGGAGATCAGGCTGCTGCCCTGCTCCTGCCTATTTTCTCAGCAAACCAGGAAACTCAGAGCTCAGCAGTTTGGAGCACACCAGCTCTGGCCAGTGAGAGCCATCACCACCGCACTGTGGAGAGCACAGAGCCAACGGGAAAGCAGGGGAGCTCTGTGTCTGGTGCAGACCCTGTCACCAGCCTTACACAGCTTGTGGCAGCCAGACTGGGCTCCCAACAGGAGCATCTTCATCCTCAGCTGCATCTTCAGCTCAGTTTCTGGCCATATGATCTGAGCTCTAGTGCATAGGGATCATAAGACATAACAAGGCCTTTAGAGCACAGTCACAAAATTCCCCAATAACATCATTACAGAGCCCTTCCTCTTTGATGTACAGCCCCTCACGCATGTTCCCAGACAAGACCCAGTGGAAAATTTGCTGAAATTCCAGCTGGATATTGTCAGACAGTTGGTGGAAACCCCCTGACCTCAAGTGCTGGCTTCAGCCCTATGGGATATTTTTTTCTCCTCGCTGGATGCGACTCTCCCAGCAGGAGACCTCACAGCAAACCCACAGGGAGCACAGAAATCCCGGTGCTTCCGTCTTTGTGCTCTACCAGGCCCCCCTCTTTAGTAAACCATCCTACACTGTAAATATTTTAAAAGCCCAGCAGGGCTCTTGAGTATGTTTTGCTGTTGTTATGGATCCGGCCCCAGCAGGAGAGGTCTAATAATAGTCCCTGTACCCTGGAATGAAAGGGCAAGGGGCACTGCACAATGTGCAGAGCTCCGAGGCGACTGCACCGCTTCATGCCTTGGTGGTGGGATGTGATGCTTGAGCAGAAAAAGGGGTCAGATCCCTGTTCCCAAGCAGAACTTTGGAATTTCACCCCAGAAACTTGGCAAGGTTTTGTTCAGCTTCAGAGCTTTAAAACTCCAGAAGCTTGGATAGTGATAAATCCACCAAGCAGGAGGGAGAGCGTGTCCTGGGCTGGACTGTGGGATGAGGGAGCTGTCTCCAACCAAAACCTGCAGCTCTTGCTCCCAGCTGCCACCAGCAATGGACAGCACGAGGCCAAAGCTGGGCTGCAGCATCTCGGAAGGGGACTGTGCCAGGGCTCCTGAAGCTGGGAACTGCCTGCAGCAGGCACAGGGAGGGCTCAGGGACAGGGCTCCCTGCCTCAGGTGTCCCGGGGACAGCACGGAGGGCAGAGCTGTGCTGGCTGCCCGAAGGGACAAGGGTGTCCCAGCAGGGGCCTAAGCTGCCACATGGCTCATGGATTGTGCAGAGAACAAGGTGAGAACGCTGAGAAAGGTGAGAGGTTAAGGGGCAGAGCAGGAGGCATAAAGCTGGCAGGGGGAAATGGCTGAGTTCAGCCCAGCCTGCTGATAGCCAGCACCAGCACCCAAAAATAGCCCTTCCTAGCCACAAGAGGTTGAACCTAGACAAGGGACAGATGCAGTATCGTGTGAAGGGTTTCCTTGAAACTGGAGTCAGGGCTGGGTGTGACTGCAGCATCCACCTGATCCCAGGGATCAGCCCTGGACACTGCTGGGATGGCAGAGCTTTGGGCAGAGCCCCGGGCTGAGGGTGACCTGCCAGGTGTGCCCAGGTCACTTCTCTGCCACTCTGACCTTGTTTGCAGAAAATGTTTGCTGCAGTCCCTGACATCCATGCTGAGAAGGAGGCAAAAGGGACACAGGAATTAAATGCAGGCTTGTCAGTGGAACCCAATGGGACATGGAGCTGAACCAAAAGAAATGTCTCAGTTTATTCTACCAAAAGGCAGAATAAGCATTTAGCCCTTTAATTTCTTAGCACCCAGCTTTTAAATGAGCAAAACTCAGCCCCAGAATGACTAGGAGTGGTTTAGCTTCAGCCCCCAGAGCTGAGCCAGCTGCTCTGTCAGCTGCTGGGTGATTTCCCTGGAAAATGCCAGCAAGCCCAGTTGCAATCCAACAGCAAAACCACTCAGGAAGCCAAGTCCCCACCAGCAAAACCAAGACTATTACAGCTCAGATTTTTTAGTACTCACAAGACACCACAGAAAAATAAGTCCAAACCAAAGAGCAGGCTTGGCAGAACCAGGCACAGGAGCAGAGGCAGCTCTGGGGACATACCTGGTGTCAGTGCCAGCTTGTGAGGGGCTTCTTCACTTGTGGCCAGCTGCCCCAGGACAGGCATCACCACGTCCCCATGGCAGAGGGGACACAGTCTCCCTCCAAGTAGCAAACTTTTGTGGGATGTGCAACAGGCAGCAGATCCCAGTTTCCCTGCCCCATCCCTGCAGGCTGGCATGCTGTGCTGAGGGCACGGGAACTGTTTGTGTTACCACCAGCAGCAGAGAGGAAAGGGAGGGCAGGAAAGGACTCTCTAGGGACAAGCTAAATCACTTCTGTGAAGAGCCCTGGAAACCCTTGCACGTTGTATATGTGTGCCATGGGATTATTCCTGCAATGGCTGGCAATAGCAGGCCCATCTTCCTGTCCACGGGAGAATGAAAAACCAAAAGTGGGGAGCCAGCAGGTGATGCACCTCCCTTTGCCCCCCCTGCCACCCCCGAGTGACTGTCCACAGTGACAGTCTCAGGTTCCACTGAACTTTGTAGGCAAAAGGGAAGGTAGTTCCTTTGCAGTTCCTGAAAGATTTTAAAAGCAGTTACTGAGTGCAAACCCACAGAACTGTGGGATCTGTGCCTGGAAGTATGGAAATGCTGTTGGAAAAATCAGGTTTTCCTATCACAATCGAGGCAACTGCTCCCATCACCCTCTCAGCACAACAACTTCCCGGAGGCGGAGGCTGGAATTTCTCTGCCAGCGGGGAGGGATCTGCCTGCAAGGGTTTTGAGAGCCACCCACCTTGAAAATCCCGGGGGAATTGTTCAAATATCAAAGTTTCGCTGTTAAATCTGCCTGTCTCCAGCTCTTTGCATGGAGAGCCGAAGGCAGGAGCCCTCCCAGCCTCGGAAATAAATAAGTCACATGCGCCATCTCCCGGCCACCACGTCGGGACCCAGAGCTGCACACTTGCTGCCTTCTCCTTTTAATCAGGATCCCATCCTTTTCCCGTGTGAGGGGATACAATTATTGGCACAGCACTGCCACTACCATTGGCAGCTACATCAAGGGACACCGGGAAAATGCTGCATCCCTGGGACTGGCTCCTGCTCCCCAGTTCGGGGAGACCTGGGGGTCCTGCCCCTGGTACAAGGGCAGCAGGACTCTGGAGCATATCAGCTCTGGAACGGCCTCACTGCTTGGAGACGGACGTGGGCTTGTCGGCCTCTCTTCTAGGGAAGCCTCCCGAGTCCTTATGGGTTCTCTCTGGCAGCTGTAGAAGGTCAGCAGAGTCTGTGAGAACTTGTCTGGGAATGCTGGATGCTTGTCCTGTCCTGGGGAAAAGGCACTTTGCTCACTGAGCTGCATCCAGAGTAGGTGCCTTATCCCGGGAAGGGCACACCAGGATGGAAGGAGAGAAGATGAGGAAAAACATCTGGGGCATCTTTTCCTAGGGCAAAGGATGCAGCTTTTCCCAGGGCTCATTTAACAGGAGCTAGATGGATGCCAAGTCTGTAGAGGAGGCAGGTGTTCACAAGAATTGTTAGCTTTGGGCAAACAGGATCTCCTGCAAGATCTGGGTGGGCCAAGCCCCACATCCCACCAGTGAGCTGGGGCCAGCACTCCCTGAGTTGGCATCCACTCTAGGAGAGGAGTCCCTGGGGCTACCAAAACATGCCGGGTTTCTGTGGGTTTTTGGTTATTGCACCCTGCTCAGCTCAGGAACAGAGAGACTCTAACCTCTTTCATCCCATCTTCACCTGCATATCCTTTCTATTGCCATAACACCAGGGATTAAAGTGAGGAGTGTGATTCCTGTTCAGACTGGTGCCTGAATCTGCCAACAGATTTCCCTGGCAGGGAAATCAATATCAAGCAGGATTTGTAAAGGAAGCTGAGCAAACTCCTCTGTGGGTCATTAACTCCAAGGCACAAAAGCGAGTGAACGTGCATTAAATGTGCATGAATTTGTTTTCACTGCACACGAGCGTTTCTAATCGGGGCCTGCTCCAAGCACTGCCAGCAATCAGCAGGGCTAGAGGCACATTTTACAGTGATCAGAGGCACAGATAAGACAGCAATTAATTTCTTGATTCCACGCGGTAAAACAAGCTAAGTGCCAAACAGGGTATACAGGGGCAGGAACTGAGAGCTCCAGGTTTCCCAAGCAGAGGCACTGTGTGCTTGCCAGCTCTGTGCCCAACAGCCAGGATGCTCACAGCACCATCCCCAGTCCCTGCACTCTGTGTGCTGTGCAAGCGCTGGCAAGGGAAACCAGCAGGCAAAATGAAAACCCAGCAACTTAAGGATTCATCAAGCTGCACTCAGAGCTGGCTCACAGCAGAACTTGCATTGTGACAAGTGGCCACTCCAGGCCTTTCTTCATGGTGTGCACTTGGCACTGGCACAAGTCTGGAATGAAGAGATCCAAATGTCTCGCAGAAGGGCTGATTTTCACATGGTAAAGTGTTTATCTCGCAGCAGTCCAGCCCAACGCTTCTTCAGTGACATCCAGCAGCCAGCGAAGGCCAATACTGTTCCAAGCCCCGTACCTATAAAATACTCCCTGCTCCCCCAACTTTCCAATGGGGATCCATCATTTCCCATTACAAATTCAGGTTGGATCACCACCCCATCCCCCAAGCAGTGAGCCAAATTTGGCATGTGTTCAAAAGCTCCCGTGGCATTCGGAGAAGGAAGCAGGGCTTTCTCTGTAATGCTTTTTGCAGGGAAAAGCTGCTGCAAGTGACCTGGTGTGCCCAAAGGAGAAGGCTGGACACTCAAAGGAGAGACAAACACCGTGTCTGCCTTTGCAGGGGGAAGGCACAACAAGTCAGGCATCTGGGATGGATCCTTCCTGCCTTCCTGCCCTCACCTGGCACAGTGGGTCACCCTGCATGGTGGGTTTCCCCACACATTGCCCCACATGAGGGAGGTGATACCTGACGTTTCAGTACCTGCTGTCAGAGGAACTGGAGCAGAGTTACAGGGACTGTTCTCTCACGCTGTAATGCTACCCCACAGTGTAACCTAACCTGGAGGGAGCCATGCTGAGCATCCTGGGCCTCACAGCTGTGTTTTCTCCACAGCATTTTCCACGTGAATAGAGATGCAATGGAGGTAGAGTCCAGCACCTACACCGACTTCATCTCCTGCGACCGGGCTGGCCGGAGGAACGCTGTCCATGACATCCAGCGAGAGGCAACCACCATCAGCATGCGCAAGCTGACCGAGGACATGGGCGACCTCGCCGTTGAAGGAGCAGGTGAGCTGCCCCACGCACACACACCTGTAAGCAGCAGCTGGCACAGCAGCTCCTGGCACAGGCTGGGAGAGCAGGCACCAAATGGCAGCACAAATGAGCAGTGCTGTCTCCAGGAGCATCACACTGATGCTCAGGAGGAATATCCCGTTCCTCACTGCTCAGTCAGTGCCTTCATGCTCATGTGGTGGGAGATTCTCCAGGTCAAGGGGTGCTTGCAGTGAGCAGAATGATCCCTGGTTCCTGGCAAAGGAGCACTGCACGCTCCAGCCCAGGCTCTTTGCTCACTGGTGCTTAAACAAGGCATGCACTGACCAAGACCCTTCCCAGAGCAAGTTATACATCAGCTATACCTTAGGCTTTATAAAAATCATGCATTGGGCAGGCTGTGGTTTGTTTCTTCTATTTTGGTTGGTTGTGAAAAAATCAACCTTTAAGTAGTTCTGCAGTATTTCAAATAACAACAGAAATAACTTTCACTCCAGCAGCCATCTCCAAACCCTCCCCTTCAGCCCAAATG
Source organism: Anomalospiza imberbis (assembly GCF_031753505.1). Taxonomy (NCBI): domain Eukaryota; kingdom Metazoa; phylum Chordata; class Aves; order Passeriformes; family Viduidae; genus Anomalospiza; species Anomalospiza imberbis. Next base: position 5,843,494 of record NC_089697.1, on the reverse strand, counting down.
TGGCAGCAGCATCACCCTGCTCAGTGTCTGCTGTGAGGAGCTTGAATCCTCTGTCCAAAGCTGCCACTCTGTTTCACTAATAAGCAACAAAACATAGACTATCATTGCAGAAGGGAAACTCAGTTTCCCCCCTTACTTTCTTACTCCTCTAGCCTACAACCTGTAACTATAAAAACACTTTAAAATACATTCATTACCCCAACTGTGCTTCTTTCAGCACAAGCATACCAGCATGTGTCTATCCACCCGTCCATAGTAAGCACAAATTGGAGCTGCTTTACCAGAGCAGCTCAGGCAGCTGCCAGGCTGTCAGGAAGACAGTTCTGGAGCACTTGCAAGTTGGGTGAGTGCACATCCCTACCTTGAGGCTCCCTCTCAGCATTGTCAGGTGTGTTGAGAGTTGAGAGGTGTTTGTACTCCTGGAATGTGGAGGGAGAACCCAATACTCTTAATCATAGAGTCATAGAAAATGGTTTGGTTTGGAAAGGACCTTAAAGACCACCTGCCATGGGCAGGGACACCTTCCACTAGACCTGGCCTGCCCTTGAGCACTCCCATGGATGGAGCCAAGTATCTGGTCACAGGAGGGGAGTGATAGATCCTCAGGCAAAAATCTTTTGTCTCTCTGGATGAAATCAGCTATAGCAATCACTGATGGCTTGTATCTTCAGCAGGGTGTAACTGTGCTTTCTTCCCAATCCTCCCTTCTGCAGAAAACCAAAGAGATGCCAGTTCTTCTGACAGCGACCCTGGAGCAAGACCAAAGGGGCAAGAAAGCAGCCCCTCCCCATGAGAGCAAAAAGGGTGTGGGATGGGCAGGAGGAGGGCCTTGCTGTGAACATTAAACAAGAATTTGTTGCATCTGTGGACAAAAGCCAACCTGGAACAGCAAGTTGTCTGTCAAATGCCTCTGCTGGAACCGTGCTTGTGTAGAGAAACACAAGACACTTGCAAGGACTGGCACCTCCTAAAGACTTCTGCCTCCATCCCTAATGGTTTAGAGCAACACTGCCATGGTTGTAGTGATATGAGCCATTCTTGAGATGCCTTAGCTGCAATTTTCTCTTAGGGGAAAAACAGTTTCAGTAATAATAGACACACCAGATTTTTCTGTCCAAGGTACCTTCCTCCTTTGCAGATTTAGACTATTATTTATTCTGTTTCCATAGATTAGAAATTAAGGTTATTGGTTTTTCTAAGCCTCACCCTCATCTGCATGTTAGACCTGGCCTCTGGATTGTCCACATGGCCCCTCGTCAGGGTGGGCAGTGGGGAAAGGACCCAACCTGTCCTGCTGCCCTCATGTCGACACCACTCACCTGTGCTGCTGCTGCTTAGCATCAGGAAAGGACCAAAGCACAGCTCTGTGGGAAGGAGCCCCACCTGGAGACCCAGCAGCACCAGCCACAGGCATCTTTTTCTTCAGGTTTTAACACTTCAGGATGTTATTAAGGGGAGGGGAGAAACCTTTTGCTGGTTTGACTGTTGACATTCAGGCTTAACTTTGCAAGCTGTTAGCTGAGATGATCTCTGGTAGGATCTCACACCCTTCTGTCTTTAAGGAGACATGTTTTGTGTTAAAGATGGTTTGATAAAACTACATAAGCTGTTGGAATAAATGACACAGCCTTCAAGTACTGAAGGTGTTTTTTTCTGCCTGGATGTTTCTTCTTCCTTTGTTTTGCCTGCAGCTGCAGGGTGCTTTCATAGGGAAACACGGAGCTGTGCAAGGAGAGTCCCCTGAGTGTGGGTCTGTGAAACCCCACGGGTTTGCAGCACACAGATGGAGGCAGATGTTGTTGGGCACAGATTATAAAAGTCTGCCCCCACTTTCCCAGGTTTACTGCCCAGGAACCAGCAGGATTGGTAGCAGTGGGAAGAGGTGTTTTCCCTCTGCAGCACAGAACTACAGGAACATTGCTGGTGTTTCACTGATCCCAGTGGAGCTGCCTGACTGGGACTGACCACCAGCACAGGGACAGGGCAGAGCTGACCTGGGAAACTCTCCACTGGTGACAAATCATCTCCCTGACAGCCTGGAGAAGAACTGAATGTTACAAGTTTGATATTTATCAGCCAAAAACAAGGCCATAAATCAGCAGAGAAGTGGCTGCCAGACAGAGGGAGAATTGCCTGTGAGAAGTGATGGCCATGGGGCGAGCACAGAGGGGCCCACAGCTCCAGCCCCCACAGGAAACGAGGATTTGGCAGCCAGGCAGGGGCCATGGCTGCTGCTTTGGCAAGGGGCTCCTGGACTGGCTGGGTGTCATTGCAGAGCCATGCCTGGATAGTAGCCAAGAGCCTGCTCCCACTTCCCGTGCCCAGGGGCAAACCAGCAGGTAGCTCCTGGGCCTGGCTGACTGCACAGCTGTGTCTTTAAGCCCCATTTGCAGCTCTCCTTACCACAGAACAGTAATTTTGGCTCATGCTGACACACACAGAGCTGAAAGGCAGTGCAGAAGGACTGAGCACCACATAGACCTCCAACAGTCAAATGTGGGCTAATCTTAGCTCTCCCTGGTCAGAAAATATCTGTTTCAGAATTATATTTAGGCAGAGAAAGGATCTGTTGGCCAGCTCCTCTCAGGGGATGGGTGAGAGGCATCAGGTTCCCCCTGCAAGTGACAGCCAGCTCAGCCACTGTCACTGACTGTGCAGAAAGACCAAGGGCACTGCCTTAATCCAGCCACATCCTGATCTGCAAAGCTGCTGAGCACAAGGATGCTCCCTGCCCTTCTTTTCAGCTGAACACGGACATGCCAGACCTGTCAAAGCCTAACCAAGCACTAAATAACCCAAAAACCTTTGGGCAAACACTCCCCTGCCCACACTGACAGTGTAGCCCAGCAGCCCAGACTGCCCCTCTTTGGCTCTGAGCATCAACCAACTGTGCAAAACCCAGGAGACAGGGAAAAAAGTGACTACTTCTGATAAACACCTGGAAAGGTGAGAGTACCCTGTGATGGCATTGCTGCTCTAGCAATGGTTCACACCCCTTGGATTACAGAAGGGAAAAGGACAGGGGAGGTTGGAACGACCTGCAGCCACAAATCCATAAATCCAACTGGGCTGCTTGGCAAGGGAGCAGGCTTCCCTCTGGCTGCCAAAGTGCTCCAACCTGGCAACAGGAGAAGGCAGCAATCAAGCTACCAAAGCCCCCATCACTCCTATCAATGAACCCCTGTGGTCTAGCAGGGGTTGAGGACCACAGGCCACAGTCCCTAACAGTCACCCTTGAACAGAAAGGCACAAGGATTTCTCTTTTAATATAAATTTGTTATTTTATTAAACAGGATTAACAATCAACTGTCCAGAATCCAAACAAGCAACTCTTCTTCAGAAACAATTGTTGGAGAAAAATTACCCAAAACCTGTTTCTTACCACAATCATGTCCTTAAAAGTGATACTTTATCTTTTGCTTTATAAAAGTAAGAAAATCACTCTCTCATCTTCATTTACCTATCTATGTGTATATATGCACCACGTACTTCAGAGATGAGTATTTTACTCTGAAGACCAATATGGAAGCCCAGAAAGAATGCAAATACTCCCAGCAGACCATCACTGCTGGCTGAGGCTGGACCAGTCCATGGTCTGTCCGTGGCAATGGTGACCATGGCCCCTTTTCAAAGGCAATTTTTTGGTACAGTATCTTTGGAGTGAGCATCTTGGCAGAGCCCTGGGATGCTAAAGCACACCACACACTCAGGTAAGAAAACAATGGTCTCATCTCTGGATGCACAGCTCTATTGCTTATTGAGTAAAACCACTATAATGCCATAAAATCACTAAGGGATTTTTGGTGAGTTTCTCTGTATAAATTCTACACCAAACTGAAGATCTGACTTCTAGCCAGTGTCATAATTGAGTGAGAGAAGCAATCAGACAGGACCTGAGTCAGTGTGCGACATTGGGTCCAAGTTAATTTACTTATTCAGCCTTAAGAGTGCCTAATGATTGTGTCAAATCAGAAAGAGGGCAGAATTGTTAAACCAGGCAATCAGTCACATTTTCTCCAAATCCTAAACAAAGGTAAGAGGAAGATCAAACTGCAGTTCACAGGAGTTCTCCAAGATGAGTAAAAAAGTGGGAAAAATCCCAGAAGGCAGATTTTGGCCTGAAGCAGTAAAATTAGGTTCCAACTTCCTCTGCATGTGCGAGCATGGTCATGGCCAGCTGTGAGCACAGCTGGGGCCTGAGCCCAAGGTGTGCACTCCTGCAGCAGTGACATTGGGAGGCCTGATGCATGGGAGTTCTTCTCCAAGAAAGGACGCCAAAAAAATTGCATTTTGTTTTAAATGCCCTTCAGACTTGTGCACAGGCAGGGGCACCAGCTTGCAGCTTGTTCTTGTTCCAGTCTTGTTAGTACAAGACTAACCCTGGGTAAATACAGCTGAGACCAGACCTTCCCACACACAGGGACAAGAATAAAGCCTCTGTGTCTGAAAGGGCTGCTTGCTCCCTGCCAGCACTAGCACACCTCTTCCCTGGAAAGGTGAAGATTAACCCAGGCCACAGCCAGAGTTGAAAGTGGTTATTTCTGCACTGCAGGCAAGGGCCAGGCAGGTCAGTGGGACAGGACAAGTAAAACAGGGAAAGAGGGGGGTGAAAACCATAAGGGAGGTTCTTCTGTTTGCATTTGCAGTACAGAAATGCCAGCAGATGGAGAAGGGAGTCAGGCCAGCAGGCAGATCCAGTCTGCTTGCACAGCAGCAGGACAGGAAGCTGGATATCCATTCAGGAGGGAGATTGTGGGGTACAAGTAGGTGTGTGATAGTCTGATTCTGATGAGCACTGTAAGGGTCAACACAGGGCTGCCAGGAATAGAGACTGACTCTGGGCACCTCCTGCCAGTGCTCCCACTGGCACAGAGGAGAGTCAGGCACTGGTGAAGGAGAGCCCTACTCCACGCTGGCTCCCAGGGACGGTCACGATGCGTTGGGGACCATCCCATAGGCTTCGTACAGCTTGTTGAGCAGCTCCTGCTTTTCCTTCTCAGGTAAGAAGCTGGACTGGGCTGCGTTGATGTTCTGAGGAGGCAGAGGGGGAACACAGGGACATTAAGACACATCAGACATGAACACACAGTTGTGCACATCCCAGCTCCTGGCTCTGAGCAGCAACAGGCAAGGGAGAGTGTAAAATTTCCACTCTCAGATTCATTTCCATGGCCTTATTTTATGCCAACTGCTCTGGTCCATCACTAGCAGCAATCCCAGGAGAAATGAGACAAGCACAAAGCAAAGGTCTTTAGATACTCAGGAATTTCTGGGATTTGTACTTTGAGCCTGGTCCTACTTTCCTGCTTACAAGGCCAGAGCAGAATTTTCTGGTTTCTATTAAAAATTCTTCAGCTTATAAAGAAAAAATAGCATGTTGTTCTGGGCTTCACTGAGACACCAGCAGAGCACCCAGCCAAGGCTGACTTACAACTCTCTTGAACTCCTCTTCAGTGAATCCCATGTGTTCCTTCACGATGCCATAGTCCTTGTCAATGGTGGAGTTGAAGATGAGGGGGTCATCCGTATTTAGAGAATAGTTGGCACGATCCTTCTTAAATCTGTAAGGAAATCGGGTTGAACTGCTGGGCAGAACACTGAGTGTGATACTGTGCAGTTCTCAGGGTGAAATGCAGCAAAAGCAAAGACCTCAGGGCTGTCTCTGCAGCTGGCACTGCTGGAGAAAAGCACAAGGCTCAGCTTGTCCCCCCATGGCTCTGCACTGACCTGCCAGGAGTAGCTGGGGTGTACTTCTCATGTCCCATAGCTCAGAGCTGGGCAGGAGGGACAGGACAGCCTCCCCAAGGGACCCCCACACCCCTCCAGCTGCACCAGGTTCTCCCGTGCCAAGGTACATGGATGTGCCACATTGTCCTACATAATTAGATGTGCCTTAGCTTTGTAAAGCAATAAAACAGCTGTAATCAACCCAAAACCTGGTTATTTGAGATTGCATGTAGTTGAGAAGTCTTACTGTATTACGGGGTGTTTGGTGAAGTCCGGAGAACATGCTCCAGTGAGATAACTGGACCAAGGGCAGACCTGTTTGGGGGAGTTAAGCATGAGAACCAGAATCAATCACATGGATCTGAACCCCAGCTGTGGACACAGACAGCTCAGCACACTGGTAAAACCAGATTAGAGCTCTGTTCACAGCTGCCCCTCAGCACTACTCTGACAGAACAGTGCGTGTCCCAGGATATGGATGCAAGGAGCCCACAGGACTGTGACAGGGGCCGTGGGATGTTGACCATGGCCAGTCAGTCACCAACCCTGTGCCAATCACAGTTACAAAACCACTTGCATTAAGCACATATTCCCTCTATTAGTTGGATATGGCCATTCTGGGGAAAAGCAAAAGAAATCCCTACATGCACTGTAACTCCCAGGCATTTCCACCCTCTAAGCAGACTTGCTCTGGTACGGCAGCCTGATTTGTGCAAGGATGAGCCTTCAGGCTTGAGGTGTATAAATCAGTGAATTTATAAATCCAGAATTTATCCTTGGTCACACAAGGATCCATTCTTTCTGCTACATCCCTCCCACAAGCTGCTGTGTGCACCAGTGCTCCCAGCAGCACATCCCAGCGAACAGACAGGTTGGTCCCTAACATTTTTCCTGTGGAGCTTTTGGCATAAACACAACATCGCTGTACACATGGTCAGCACCTGGGTGTCAGGTCCTGTCCCTGGCTGTAGCACAGCCCGAGTGAGGGCTTGTTTTCCACTGAGACAGCACCTACCTGGCTGTCACAGTCCCACCACACATCCTTACCTCAAAATGCATCTTTATTTTCAGCAGCTGCTTGTAGAGCTCAGGGTCCTCCACGACGTGGTATCCATGGCCAACACGCTCAGCCTTCAGGACATAAACTGCCTAGAGAGCACAGGAAAACCACTCAGAGCCTCAAGCACAGCTCAGGCCCTGCCTGCCCCCATCCCACTGCAGGTACAGCCCACACCCCCGGGCTGGCTCCTGGGATGCCCTTTTCCAGCCATCAGGTTGGATCTGTGCCCATTATCTGTTTCTTGGCCCCATGTTGGGCCTCTCCCTGGGGGTTCCCCGGTTGGGGGAAACTCTCCTGGAGCAGTTCTGTGTCAGGAAAAGGAGATGCACGGGGCTTTTTCGGTCTTCAGCTTCTTGTTTATTGTTATCTTATCTGAAGTTTTGCACACTGTCTATACCAGACTCTGCGTGCTGGAAAAGCACCGCAAAAATGGCCAACAATTTCTTGTTACAAGGTCTTTTATGACTAAACTATCCAATTAAGAAATGACACCTAGATTATTTTCCCTTCTAACCCAATAACTGATCCCTCAAAGCCTGCAATGCAGACTTTTCTGCCCAATTACAAGAGATCACCCAAACCCATGATGAAGAAGGAAGAAGGTGAAGAAGAACCACCTGCCTCTGCCCTAAAACCTCCATCTTGTTCCCATCTAGAACACACTAAAAATCCCAAAACCTAAATTTCTCACCCAAGTGACATGCTATGCTACTCTCTATAATCTATTTCATACTTTTGTGGACTCTAGTCTATCCTGAAGTCTTGGAAGCTTTCTCCAGGAGTGAGGGTCAAAGTCAGTGCTTGTCTGGGGGCCAGGACCCCTCAGAGCAGATAGAGAAATATTCCCTGTGCCCTGGTTTCCCACACCCATGTACCCAGGGTCACTTTGCTATGGATATGGGGAGGACTTGGATGCCTCTGTGCCTGGTGCAGGGCACGTCACACCCTGTCCCTCTCTGCCCTGAGGCAGGAACTCCTCCTACCTCCTTGACCATGGCAGCCGGGCCGGCCTCCCCAGCATGGACGGTGCGATGAATCCCACACCTCTCAGCTTCCTGCAAAACAAGGGAGAACGTGCTCCTGTCCCATCACCTGCAGCAAGGACAGCAAGCTCTGAGGCTGGCACTGCTCTCGGGGGCACAGCAAGGCTCCTGTGCCAAGAGCCCACAGATCACGAGCCTTGCACTCCAAGGGCAGCAAGAGCTCGGTAATGTCACATAGAGAGACACTTAAAAATCCTGGTTATCTTCCACTGGAGCCCAGCCAGGCTCTTCACAGGCTTTTAACCCTGGGTGAGTTCACCACTGCCTCCTCTCCAGACAGCAGGAAGCTCTAAGCTCCTCTTCTTCTACCCACCTGCCTTTCTGCATGAAACTTGCAGCAGTTCCATGCTTTGGAACTTCTACATTTTTGGCTAGCTGCAGCCATATGCGAAGGTGTTGAAGCACCCCAGGGCAGAGATGAAGAAATGCTCTGACACTGTAAGGGGCTGGGGGTGGAAGCAGCCAAGCCCTAAGGACCCTGTGAATGCAGCTTTGGGTGCAGCTCCATGATCATCCTGAAAATTTCTTTGTCGGGGGTCACAGGCCACCTGGGCTTTGGGAAGCCATGGAGCCTGGAGGGAAGCCTGGCTCCTGCTTTGCTGGAGAAGGGCCACCCTGCTGGGAGCAGCAGACAGGCTGCAAGCCCCATCTTGCAGCAGATGCTCTTCACAGATGTTCCTTCAGGGCTCTGCACTCAGGAGTGTTTTCCAGTTACTTAATATGGATGGGAGGGGGGTGTTGCATCCTTCAGACAGAGGAGGCTGGACCTGGGTACTGCTGGCCCACCAGGGCAGGATGAGACTGCCTTCCCATGAGTTAATGAACCCCTGTTCCCGTGTCATTGTCTACGATCACCCCGTTCACTCAGCACAGCAGTGCACACCGGCCTTGTATCAGCTCCCGCTGACGGAGTGAGGACCCCAAGGAAGCCCCATGTACTTTCAGACCTGAGCACTGCTTGCAAACCACCACCCTTTTTGTTAGTGATGGTGCACAACCTTCTCCCCCACTGATGGTGCGAACTAACAACCCCAAATTTCCACCAGCAAAGAGGAGTGAGGCTTTCCCTTCCCTTGGAGCCACTGCAAAGGCTGAGGTCCGGTGAGAGCCTGGGATCAGGCTCCTGAAGCCATTCCAGTGTTTGCATTTGAGGTGATCAGATAAAAGCCCTGCAAATGTGCAGCTTCTGCTCTGCTCCTCGGGTGATTTCTGCCGAACTGGAATGGCCAGTCTCTTCCACCCTTGGCTGTGCTTTCACCAAGCCCCAGGAGCCAACAGCAGTGGGGTGGGGGTTGATTTGGGCTCCATGCCACTCATGTCACACCCACAGTGTGCCAAGCCCCAGCTCTATGGCCATGTTTTAGCAATGATGCCTGCCATTAATAATTTGGGAAATATAAACAAATACTTTTTCTATTTAACTGTTTTTAATAGCTGCAACGAATTTTTAAGCTGTCCCAGCTGTTTGCAGTTTGAAAGGTGTCCCTTCAAACACATCCCCTCGATATATATTCCTCTTGTAATTTCTTCTTAAAAACTTATTCCACAAACCTCATAAGCCTTCTTATGCTCAGAGTAATCCTCCACCTTCAGGGTCTCATCTCCAGCCAGGTCAACAGCCACCACAGAGTCATTTTGATACTTCTTGCAGAGCTCCACCACCTCTGGAGACCAGCCTGGAAGAGGCAGCACCAGGATTCAGGAGGAAGCATTCATAAGGGTCACACCTTCAGCATTTTTCTAAACAAATCATGGTCCTATAACTAGAAGGCTAGAGCTATTTTCTTTAGTCTTTCTCAAAATTTGATGCTTAAAAAGAAAGCTAGCAAACTCCTAGAAAGCTCTGTCATTTCTGTGATCTTCAGACAGATAAAAGCTGTCAACTGACCAGTCTGTTATCAGTGAAAGGGAAATCAAATGCATTCACCAGCTATAAAACTGCTCTCATCATGTTCTTCTGTTCACTTCAAGCAGGGGAAAAAATTAATTTAAAAACTTCCAAGCAGTGGTGACTGCTGCAGTTGGCTCTAGGTAAGATGAACTGCACTGCCCTGGGGCTGTAATGTGATGTGTTGGAGAAATCCCTCAACTCCTGAGCTTTCATCCCTTCCCTGGCTGGGCAAGGTGAGGGTAAAGGCAGAAACTGCCTCACCAGATGAGCTGTGTCAGGGAGGAGATTGGGCTGGGAGGGATCTCTGGGGGGCCCCTGTACTACAGCCTGTTGTAGGGCATTCTTGACTCTCCCAAGGATTCTACTCCTGACAGGAAGGAGCTGAAGTTTTATCTATTTGCCATCAGTGAAAAAGAGACTAACAAGTGGCAAACAACTGCTTGAGAGTTCTCTCAGATCAGGACAGATAACCTCTGAGAGAGAAACTGCATCTACCAGCTCACATAGCACTTAACCCTAGCAGAAAAGCCAAGAAACAGAGATAAACAGTTGTGTTAATAATTAACAGGCACCTTCTGTGTACAGAAAATCCCCAAATCATATGAACACACCAGAATGATGTGTGCAACTTCATCATCTCTTTTTTTCCCACAATTTTCCAGCTCGCTGGGTTAGAGTCATTATTTTATTCACAAGTTTAATATGAGACAGTTCTGGCTGGTATCGCTTCCTTTCTCTCAACAGTTCATTAATTACAATTAGGGTGGCTTCTCACTGTGCAGCACATCCTGAATGCACTGCTAAAGACTCTTTATCAAGCACACCATTGGCTCTGGGTATCAGCTAGTGCCCTATGAGAATGCCACCAGCAATCCCTCCTGCAGTGAAGTGCAGGCTGCACACACCCTCAGATGCTCCTGCCTTCACCACTTGTGCACTGGCAGGGACTGTAACTGCAGATCACTGTGACTGTGCCTTACAGCTCTCCAGTTTCTACAAAGAAAAACATTTTTTCCCTAGAAACCAGAAATACAAGGATCAAGTTTTCAAAGTATTGTTTGGTGGTGACTGTGCAAGCAGGAAAAAAAAAGAAAACTCCACTATCAAATCTACCAAGATTCTACCAGCTTCCAAGAACATAATTTTTCACATTTCTAGACACAAATTAATCATGTACTCACTAGGAAAAATCTTTTCACCATCTACCCTACTAAGCCTAAATAAATCTGGTGTGAGATATGAAGATACTCAGAATAAAATCTTCACATAAAATAGCTACTGTAACACAGCCTCTCGCTGGCTGCATCCTTCCCTAGAGGAAGATGCTTGTGAAACTCAGCAGCCCATTGAAGTGCTGGTAATTGGGTTTTCTTCCTATTCTGGGTCACGGCACCTGTTACCAACAAAGTTTTTCATCAGAGCTGCTGATTTTATAAAAAACATTTTATATATACCTTATATTTATACCTCAAGTATATCTGGCTTGTGTTTACAGCTTAACTCAGCAGAGACTGGCTGCTGCCAGTGGATTCTCTGGCTGCCCCATGACCCAGGCTAAGGAAGGAACATCCTGCTGTAGGACCATGAGCAGGGAAGTGCGAGATGTCATGCCTGGTCCTCCTTCCACAACCATTTGCTCTCAGAGCTCCAGTCACTCGTGGCAGATGCAAGTGCTCACTGTGCCAATGGCTTTCACTGGCCCAAGGTGAGCTCTGGCCTTTGTGCAGGGAGCAGAGACCACAGCTCCCCCAGGAGAGGACAGAAGCTCCCCTTTTGTGCCTCTAGCAAGACCCTTCAGATACTGGTTGTACCCACAGACCCCCACTCCTGTATCCAGCAGATCTTTGCCCTACAGTGAAAGGAGCAGAGGACCCCCAGAATCTCCTCAGCACTGTCTGGTGCTGCACCAGCCCCACAGACTGGGGCTGTCCCCACATTCCTGCAGGGCCCCAGCCCCAGGGACGTCCCCCCAGCCCCAGGGAAGGGAGCAGAGCAGCAGGGCAGCTGCAATACATTACTTGGCATATGGCGCATGCAGCATAGAATAGACCTGGCTTTGATGTGGAAATCCCTTTCTCCTTCCTTCAGTCCCTGATTTACGAGCTGAACCACTTCGTCTGGAGTGAGGTCTCCCCTGCAGGGAAGAAAAGCCATCAGCAAGAGGCCAGACACTGCCAGGGAGACAGGCAGGAGCCACAGGTCCAGCCCAGCATCCCCACGGGAGGACAGGCTGCCCCAGGCCCCACTTGCCCAATGAGACCAGGCAGAGCCCGAGAGCACCTTTTACACCCATGCCACGGCCACATTTACCAGGTACCAGGCACTGAAGCAGGCACAGATGGCACCAAGATTCAGAAAGGCCTTGGGAAACTGGGTGCCCATCCTGCCTGAGCAGAGGAATCCCCTCTTTGCCAGAGCATCTCATTAGGGCACACAATTCTCTGCAGCCAGGCAGGGGCAAGCCCAGGGCTCAGCACCTACCACAGCACACTCTGGGAGGGGCCCCAGAGCCCAGCACTGATTTAATGAGAGGCACATATCACAGAGGGGATGACATGAAAGGAAGGGATCAGACCACCAGCCCTCTCAAACACCACCCACCACCTCTGCCAGCTCAAACTCCCATTTTGTGGTCAGGCAGTCCATATGTGGACATTTCTTTCCCTCTCACAGGGAAGGGCTTCAGCCAGAAGGTTGAGCACAGCTGCTCTGCACATGCAGAACTCAGTGCCCAGAGCAAGGGACATTAAAACACTGCAGCACACAGAGGTGTTTAAGATGAAAAACCCTATTGATGGGAGAGAGAGGTGGAAGCATGTTGGCTCTCACTGCATGGGAGGAGAAAGGAGGTTTGTTACAGCAGCCTTTGAACGCACGGTGGCTGACTGGCATGGGGATGCCTTCTCCATGCCCAACCAGCCACCCACCAGCTCCCCAGCACAGCAGGATCACTCACTCAGTTTGTCCCCAGGGGATGGGAGCCACACCAGAGTTGGCCAGTAAGTGAGGGCTGTACCGGACCTCCACGTAGGTGACTCCTTCCTTTGCTTTTGTTTCCACAAACTCGTAGGCAATTCTCTTCACCGCCTCACGGTCACCCCTGCAGGGATGGCAGTGGGACCTCAGGGATGGAGGGCCCACAGGGGACCTCCAAGGCTGAGCCAAGGGATCCTGCCAAGGGTTGAGGGGGGAAAAGCAAAAGCAGGGTACTTACGCAATGGCAGGCATGTAGTAATTAAATTTCTCTAGAAACTCGGGAAGTGACAGTGGTGTGTCATAGCTGATATACTTCAGGAGCTCCTCAACAGTATTCCCAGGGAGAGGGATGCCTCTTTTCCTGGAAACGAAGTCACATGTTACTGACAGGGAAGGTTATCACATTTTTAATCAGTCCATTTTATACACCAATTGCATCCAAAGCTGACAGCATCAACCATCGTTTCCTCACAGGAAAGATACAGCACACACTGTCCTTCCAAAATCTCCTCACGGATGGAGCCCTGAATCTCAGCAGAGAGGAAGGCGATCCAAAACACAGGCTAAGCACAAACAAACCAAAACACAAGCCCAGGCTGACCCGGCAGGAACACAGCCAGGGCACATTTTAAGCTTAAGAAGGAGTTCGTCTAAAGGGGCTCTGGATTATTTCTTGGCACCTCCTAGACCTAGCAGCAGAATTGCCAAAATTCTTTAGAAGAGTTAATTTCCACTTATGCAGGCACAAAGGACTAAAAAATCAAGGAGATGCTTCAAGGCCTGGGATCACACAGGCAGAAGTGTCGTGGCTCATGGGTTTGGTGCCAGCAGCTCCTGCGAGCGAGCTGCTTCCTGAGCCCAGCATCCTGGTGGCATCTCCTGTGACAGGAACTCCTCCCACACAGGAACAAAGGACAGCCACTGCTCTCACCGAAGGGACAGACACGCTAATGCCCACATAAGTGCTTCCAAGAGGGAAGAGGCCATCTTTCCCAGGAGCAGCTGGAATTCTGAGTGGGTGAAGGTGTTCCTGGGGTGGTGACAGCTGAGATCGAGGAGGCTGCCAGCCAAGGGTGCTGCAGCTTCCTGAGCAGGCTTTGCCACCCCCCTCCCTCTGGTACCCTGCACAGGCCAAAACAAATTTGGAATAATAACCAGACATTTGTTTTTAATCCTCTTTCCTGCCACAACGAATTACAGCTGATTGATGGAAGAACTCTGCTAATAGAGACAAAACACCACAGACAGCTTTAGTGCTGTGCTGCCAGCACCCATCCCAGCGAGCCATGCAGGGACACAGACCAAAGGACCCCGCTCCTGGGCTTGGTAAACATTGCTCCTTCCCCACTCAGCCAGGAAGGAAACCAGCCCCGTGCTCAGCCCTCACATACAATCTGCACAGATTAAGTTGCTGGCACTCAGCAGGGAACACTCATTGCTGCCAAGGCATCGGTTTTCCTCCCTGCCTTGCCCTTTCCATGGCACTGACACATCAGTCTCTGCTCCAGGAACCGACTTGCACCTTCCTCCACCTGCCACGGGAAAGTTTCCTACAGCAAAGCCACTTCCCTGACCTCTTTCATGTGCTTCCTGAAGCAGTGCCTTCCTGCAGGCATCAGTGGCAGTGCTTTGGGATGATCCCCACTGGAACCACGCCTCTGGATGAGGAGATCTGGTGGGTCATGCCAGTGTGGCTGTTGGAGCTGCTGCTGCCCCACCCAACCCTCCTTGTAGGTGGGATTCTTCTGGAAGCAAAGTGGCCAGAGGGGAACATGTTTGTCCTCACTGCCACCTCAGTGTCCTGCCCAGAGCTCCCTCCAGCCACGGGCAGCACCATGCACACCATCCCACCACAGAAGGGCACCTCTCCTGGGGACACCCAGTCCCCTTGAGGGGTCTGTCACACCTCTGAGCCCTTTGGCTGAGCAGGAATGATGCAAAGACTGACCCAGACCTGACAGAATTGGAGACACAGTTTCTAAAAACAGCTGAGTTCATCAGTGCACTGCCCAAGGGGGGCTGTGCATCCCAGCAGCTTGGGGCTCTGTCTACATAGTCAAACACCACCTAGCAAAATTATTTCCAGCGTTTAACTTTAAAAATAGACCACAAGCAGTATTCTGTGCCCAGGGTGAGGTTATTAAGGCAGTCAGACTCCTACAGCCCTCTGCCCTGCCCCACTGGTTTGTGTGTGAGTGCAAGTTTTAGAGGCCATGAATAGCACAGCCTTGCTCCAACCGAGGGCTGGCAGCCCAGGGGGATGCCAGGGCTGTTTAAAAATAAGAGGGAACTCAGCACACACTCTGGCAATGAAGGTTTCTGCCCTAAGAAAGGATCCTGGCACAGGATCCCCAGACAGCCAGTGCCTCCTGGGTTTCAGGGCTCCTACAATTCTCCTAGGGGACTACACTGGCATTTTCTGTTTGCAGGCAGAGGGACCCAGCAGAGCCTCAGGGAGTCAGCACCAACTCTTCTGTTCCTTTGGACCTGTATTATAGCCCTGCAGCCCACCAGCAGGAACCCTGAGCTCACCATGCCAGCATCCAGCAAAAACATGGGATGGACAGCCCTGACCCACTCTCCTTTCTCTGACTACACAGCAAAAAGTATGGCCAGGCCCTGCAGAAAAAGCTACTCCAGAAAGAATATTACTCCCTAGGACTGCACTGCCTTGGAATCTGCTGGGCTCTCAGGATGCTAGAACCAGTTCCCATCCTCCTCAGAACTGACTTCCTCCCCAAAATACCAGAGCTGTGCTTAAAAGCCATTCCCCGAAACCCCTACCCCTTGCCACCTTCTTGATGTCAGGGTATCAGTGACAGCTGGGAGAAATCTTGTTTATTTTGCTTACAACTGTGGAGCCAGGCCCTTGCACAGGTTAATCATTCACCCCATGCTTCCCACACCATCTACACTGAAGGAAGATGCACATGGGCTCTGTCAAGGAAACAACCTCTCTCTAAAGCACTGCCAAGTGCTTCCCTGGGTCACCCCCACACCAGCGTGACCCCTTGCCTGCTGACCCCAGGCAGACAGCCTGGGATTCAAATGCACATGGCAGCAGGGCAGGCAAGGGCACCCAAGCTGGTTTTTCCCCTCAAACCGTGTAGCAGCACCACCACCACCAATACAGCACTCCTGGCCTGCTGCCATTCCACTTGGTTTTGCGATTAGGAATGTGGAAAAAGAAATGAGAATACAGCACCTCTGCTGTGTCCTGGGTACACTTCAAAGGCAGGCAGCTCATTGAGACATCTTCTGGACTTTTCTCATGGTGGCTCCTCTGAACTTGCCCTGCTCACAAACCCATGACCACCTCAGTCACACTCCTGGCTAGCAGGGAAGCCCCCCCTGTCTTTTGGGGTGTGCTCAGTGTCCTCACACTGTGCAGCCAGGTCTGGGCAGAGACAGAACCAGCACCAGCCAGGTTTGCTGCCTGCAGGAGCTCCTCTGTCACAGACCTGGAGAAGCAGAAGGGAGGATGCCTTTGTACTGCAGCTCCCAGAGCTTATTTAACCCCACAACTCACTTGCCAAAGTACAAGATGGTCTCTGGTCTGATGGCTCCATCCAGGTGGACGTGAAGCTCTACCTGCAATAAGAGAAATGGGTCAGGTACTCTTGAGCTGCAACAATAATTCAGAGAGAAGTAACTGGTGCTCATATGGGTATAAATGTAGCCAATACAGGGACAAAGTCATGACCCATAAACGTTTCTTAAATATAATAATTATAAAGTTTATTTTTCAATATCTATGTATTGTCTAAGTATTTTGCTGCAGCTCACACATTTAATGAATCTTTAGAAATTCATTCTGTTTCCAGTAATTTTGAAGAACTGCCCTATCTTTATTTAGAGTTCAGGAGGAGTGAAAAAAGCAAACTCCAAACACCTTGACTTTTCCGTTTGCTTCCTCCTTGAAATCACAGGAAGCCAAACCCTAATTAATTTGCTAAGAGTCATTACACGAAAACTTTGACTTCACTTCCAAGAATCAGCTCCTGATGGGTTGTTAATTACATGGTATTATCAGGGCTTACAGGCTCTCTAATCCTACAAAAGGGGTCAGTCCCACAGCACAAAGGTGCTGTAAAAAAATAATAATAACAAGTTGCCCCATAGAGCTAACAAGGTTTCAAAATAAAACACTTAAATTTTTACTCATTAATAATGGGACAGTAACTCAGGTCTTTTCACTCTGAAGCCCTATTTCCCCCACTATTGCTGAAACATTGGATTTTGGAGAAAGAGAGCCAGAAAAGCAAAAGCAAGCTTTTTCCATTAGCCAGCTGGGGCTTTTGGAGGAACATGACAAATGTGATTTGGAAGTCGAATTGGGAAGGAAAATATTAGCTGTAAAATGTTTCAGTTAGATATCCATCTTTCCAGAAATGTTTTCTTTTAAGTAACAGAATAGTCTACAAAATACATATTTGATTTTATTGTATTTTTAAAGGAAACTGTAGATTAGAAACTTAATACACAAGGTTCTTTTTAGTTATAACATCGTGGACATTTAGTTACAACATCTATGCATTTTCCTGCATAGATGATAGCTGCAGGGTGCCAAGGGTAAGAAAGGAGCAGGATTCAGAAGAGGACTGGATATTTGCATGGGTAACTAAACTACCCAGGGTTACTAATTAAAACCCATAAACCCTCTGGCGTCAGGGTATGTATCAAACAATAACCACGAGGAGCTGGGAGAAAACTGAGTAAGCAGTGCCTGCAAGTGTCCAAGAGCAGGTGACGTGAGCTCCTGGCACAGGGCTGGCAGTGCCCATCTCTGGGGCGTGCACTGATGCCCAGGAGCTCGCTCCCATCCCCACACACAGCCCTGCACACCTGCCCTGCAGGCAGAGGCACCTGATTCACTGCCAGGGCTTTCACTGGCCACTCCTGCTGCAAAAGGCAGGGCAGGGACAGTGCTGGGGCTCAGGCCATCTCCACGTGATGGCCAAGAAGCTGCAACTGAAACACTGGTGGGATGCAAAACGCAGGTGGGGCAGGCTCAGGATAGATCAAACGGCTGGTGGCAATCAGCTGGCCCAGGGGTCATGGATACGGCCACAGACACCACTGATAGCAGATTGTAAAAACACATCCCTGCCACTGCTCCTACCCTTAAGATACCATCTGAATCTACAGAGGGGAAGATTTAAGAAGGGCAAAACCTGATCTTTCCCCCTTCCTTGAGTTATGCAATCCTGCTTATGAGGACTAATGTCCTTCAAAGCAGCAAATAAAATAACAGGATACAAACATGGTCTGCATGCCAGATGTGGATGCCTGGCATGTTTTCCACTTTTGAGCTCCAATTCTTATTTCAAAACCATGCAAGATCCACCCCTTGAGGTATTCAACAGCCCTCATGACTTTCTGATGGAGTTACAAGCTTGAAATTTGCTTACATTGGATTGAGAAACAAAGCAACCTCAACCTGTTGAGGTCTTCTCCCTCACTTTTCAAGTGTTTCCTGCAAGAACATCCCAACATGACATTTCCATCAGTGAGAAAGCAGATTCCATGGCATCCTTCATCTATGTAAGTCACCTCCTCCTGCCTCTTCTGCAGGTCAGATGCTTGTAAAGCAGCGAGTTCCTCTCCAATATCAGCAACAGGCTCTGTGTCCCCTGCCAGCCTTTTTTTTTTTTTGTGTCTGGAGACACTTAAACCAAGTGCTAAGAAACCCGTGTACAATGCTGTTCAACCCAAAAAGTTTTGGGTTTCCCCAAGACCTGTGCTTGAGAGCAGGGTTTTCTGCAGCTGTGAACTATTCTATGCTATTCAGATGGCCAAAGGACATTCAAGAGAAGATGGAAGTGTGCCTACAGGGCTCCAGATAAGGATGCAATCAGCAGAGGCACAACCCAGCAGCTCATCTGCTCCAGGCACCTTGCTTGCAAACCCTGAGGGCTTCCAGGTCCGTGGGAGGCTGCTCAGCGCAGATTACATTTCAGCTCTCTTCCTGCGTGTTTGTTTTGGGTAAACAAAGCACAAGTCTTTTCCACATACAAATGGGTGACACGACCTTGCCTTAAGCCAAGGAAAGTACCCAGATAAGGATGAAAGAGTTTTCTCTGAAGTGTGGCTCCAGAGGACAATGCCTGAACAAGCAGAAATTAGGTGAATGCAGCAGCCCAGTGCTTCTTCCAGAGCTCTCTGCTCCTTAGTGCATGTGGTCTCCCACCCAAAACCTTCCAAGTTATTTGTAGAGAAAGCATGAGCACATACATTATATTGGGATCTCAACACCTGGTGAAGGACATGAACAGCACCACAGGCTGCATCAGCACTGGGCAGCAGCCTTCAACCATTCCAGGACCACTGATAATAGAATCACAGAAAGGTTTGGGCTGGAAAGGAGCTCAAAGGTCATTTAGTTCCAAGCCCCCTTGCCGTGGGCAGAAATGCCACCCACTAGACCAGATTGATAAGTTCCCTTCTCACAGCCCAGCTGGATGTGGCACCACCTGCCCTGATGAAGAACAAGAAAGCAGCAGAACTCTCCAACGCTTTCCTGAGGAAGGAGCTTTGTTCTTCTCCCACGTACAGTGAGGACCCTCAGGACCAGCTTCAGTCCCTCCTGCACCTCCACTGACCTCCCACCAGCACATCAAAAACCCAGAGTGTAATGCAATAAAACTTTTAGTTTTGCTCCAGACTTGTTGAAAGGCAGACAGATGGGTTTCAAAGAACGTTCAAAAGGCTGTAAATTGTGTGTCCTCAGCACAGACCGCCACCAGCAAGGCCATCAGAGCAAACCCAGCAATTTACACTTTTATGCAAAAAAAATTTTGCTTAACCATGGCACATGACTCATTAGTGCAGATATCAGCAAGTTGGCTCAGATTTTTAAAAAGGAGAAGTCTTAAGAGCTCTGGCTTGACTTCTCTGGAAATATTGTAATGTTTTCTTTGAGATGTAATAAGCTTCAAAAATAAATTCAAACACAAAATGAAGGTCTCAAACAAGTATGTTCCAGTCCAAGATCAAGTCTGATTATTTTCATTTTAGTGAAATTAAGGGGGAAAAGTTAGCCAAACATTCAAAGTATTTTCATCCACAGACGACCCAACACAATTTCTCTATTATGGTTTGATCAGTGGACCATGGCAGAGCAGTTACCTGCTCAGCTTGCCCTTTATATGGCATAAAAAGGGCCATTCAAGCTAAGGCACTTGAAGGATTTTCTGTATTACGTGGTGTTAGGGTCTTTTTAAAAATATATACAGTGACCAAAGTCAGTCTGCCCCTTTTATTGTGAGGTTTCCAGCAGACGTTAATAGATAATCAGGCAGCTGATAAAGTTGCATCATTTTAAAACCCTTAACAGTGATTTTGCCCAGGATTATTTATCAGCCTCTTGAAATGTGATGATTTAGGCTTATTCTATTAATCTCAATGACTGAAAACTAGGGTAATTACAGCTGTAATTTGTCAATTATTTGATAAGCATGACAAATCACTGCAAAAAACAATTAACCATGTTCCCCAAAGTCTGGTTTTAAGGAAGTGTGCTGTTAGGAACAAAGAGTTCCTCATCCTAAGTTCATCTCAAATGCTCATTTAGAAGCAAGAGATGAGAGTAGCTCAAGAGAGTTGTGAAGTGGAAGTAGCACAGCATTATCCTCAAACCTGAGGACACCACAAATGCACTTGGGAGATGTACCTGTCACATGCTGTAACGGGTGAGCCTTTAAAAGAGAAACATGGGAGACTACAAGCCCCACAGAGCTCCACTGCAAGAAATATTTGTGCTTTCTATGCATCTGGACAATGATTGATGGGTTTGGTGGATGAAGAAGAGGAGGATGCTCCAGTGCTGAGCAGCCTTTAGTACCCCACTCCCAGCACCAACTACACCACTGACCTCAGTGTGATCTCCTGGTGACATTAATAGGTGATGGTGGCTGTGTGTCATCACAGGTGATGGCTCCCATGGGGTGGCAGGGCCATGTGCCCACCAACCCATCACAGAGTTCACACCCACTCCTGGCTGGAGCAAGGCACCGCTTCAGAGCAGTAAACAGAGTCCTGGCACTTTGTGCAGCACCAAGACAACCTCTTACTGCCACCTGGATCTGGGAAGGTTATCCAAAAGCAACCCTGTACTCCATTATTAAAGAATTGAGCACACGAGGTACCATTGTGTAAGGTTTGGCTTGAGCTCAGCGCAGTCTCAGCAGCACCAGGCTCTGACCGTGCCAAGTCAGGGGTCAGGCTGTGCACAAGAAGTGGACGAGCCAAATCCAGCATCATCCTTGACACACCATCGTGCTCTCGCAGTCCCCATGATAGGCAGGGAGAGTCTGCAGTGCTACAGGGAGTGGGGCAGGACGTCCACCCAGACCCCCTGTGTACAGCCAGCACAGGCACCTTTGGTACCACCCAGGCTGGGTCAGCAGCCACTCTTCTGTGAGAGGTGACACACACAGTGTACCCCGCAGGAACACCCTCCCCCTGCCACCTGATGATTATTAAACGAGCTACACCAGTTGTTGGATTGAGTGGGCTGACCCTAGAAACCCCTATCCCATTCTGCTCTCCACAACATGGCACACGGAGCTGCAGGAGAAGACAGCCACATGTCCTGAAGCCTCCAACATGGGGCTGGCCTACAATAAGAGGGCAGTAAGCAAGGACACGGTCTCTACTCTGGCTGTGGAACAGAAAGGTTGACATCAAAGGAACATCAAACTTCTCTGTTCTTTTATGGCCTATGATAAGCAGGGTTCAAAGTTGTCCTGCCATAGCTCCCTGTTCATCACTGCAGTCACTGGGAGTCAGCGAGTTCCTGAAAAATGCAGAGGCAGCCCCAGCCCCACATTCAGCTGGGGCAGAACCTGCTCCAGTTACCAGAAACATCTCTAAAACACAAAACTGATCGTTCCCAATGGCAGAGGATCCAGAGGAATGAATAGGGCTCAATAACTGACTTCAGGCCCATTTTTTTCCCCAAGCCTGACTTAGCAGGTTCACAGGACTGAAAGGGACTGCCTGAGTCAGGAAAACCAGTCCTATAATTGCCAATAGCCAGACAACAGAAGCCTGATCTTAGCAGTCAAACCCTGCAGTTTTTCCAAGGTATCCTTTTTCTCTTTGGTATCCCAGTCTCCCATACACTGGGAAAGTGGAAGCACAAATGAAAGAAGAACTTAAGTTGCTTCTCTCGACCAAAAGTTTAAAATCACCGGAGTGAATCAGCAGCCTTTTTTCTTAGTGGAGCTGATGAAGTACCACCATCTCCCAAAACTGAAGTGGACTTAAAAAGGCTTTAAACCATTAGCAGCTGCCAATGCTCCCTGGATTTTGGTATCAAGGTTTGCCTGCCATTGCATGGATCAGGTTCCTAGAAAGGGAACCACAGTGATGGAATCAGACCTGTGCACACCACCCTTTCCGAGTATGTGAGACCTTCCTGGTGCAAACATAACTGAGAGATAAACGGTTTGGGAGTGGAAGAGGATGCAAACAGCAGCAAAATCTCCCAATCCTGCCATGTTTTTGGAGACAATCTTCTTCTCTGGAAAAGCCACAAGCAGTTGCCACCACTCATTCTCCCAGGACAGAACCACAACTCTCACATCACTTTTCTTGGTCTCCTCTGCCTTGACTCCTACTTTCCCACAAGAGCCCAACCTGGCAGACCTGCTCCCTGTACAGCACCTTACCCAGACCACAGCTGAGAGCTGAGCCATCCTTCAGCACAGGCTCTTCCATCAGATACAGGACTATTGCTAACCACAGATGTTTCATCTTCTTCCTCCCCTAGGTTACAGTCTAGATAATAAACACATTACCGTATGGTCCTGCTAGAGATGTAGTATACAGGATGTGGAGAGAGTGAAAGACTGGTGTCTGCTGTCAGAGAGTGCTCCAAAGTGGTGTCATGGGTATCTGAGGAATAACTGAACTAAATGTGTAAGAGAAAAAAAAAAAAAAAACCAAAAAAAAAAAACCCTAAAAAACCCCCAAAACAAAAACAAAAGCACCCAAAGCCAACAAAATCAACCCCCAAAACAAAATAAAAAACACAAGAGAAAAACATCTGTTTTAGCAGACTACGATAGTGGTTGGGATGCAGGGCCCTTCAGAGCCTGCCCCTTCCCCAGCCAGGCCACCTGTGCATCCCCAGCTCGGCGGAGCCGTGTCCCCGGCCGGGCGCTGAGATGAGCCTGACCCGCATCGCTCGGGCGGCGGGATGTGCGGGACGCCGGACACCCGGGACAGCCCGTGCCCGTCCCTGCGGGGAGCACCGGGCCGGGTGACAGCGCGCACGGAGCGCTGTCCCGGGGGACACATCCCCAGCGAGCGGCCCGGCCGTGCCGCAGCTCCCAGCCGGCTGCAGCCCCGGGGTGCGGAGAGCAGGTGCGGCCGCTCGGCTGCGGGGCACGACCGGAGCGCGGCACCTCCGCCCCGGGCACGGCACCTCTGCACCGGGCACGGCACCTGCGCCCCGGGCACGGCACCTGCGCCCCGGGCACGGCACCTCTGCACCGGGCACGGCACCTCTGCACCGGGCACGGCACCTGCGCCCCGGGCACGGCACCTCTGCACCGGGCACGGCACCTGCGCCCCGGGCACGGCACCTGCGCCCCGGGCACGGCACCTCTGCACCGGGCACGGCACCTCTGCACCGGGCACGGCACCTGCGCCCCGGGCACGGCACCTCTGCACCGGGCACGGCACCTGCGCCCCGGGCACGGCACCTCTGCACCGGGCACGGCACCTCCGCACCGGGCACGGCACCTGCGCCCCGGGCACGGCATCTCAGCCCCGGGGCACGACCGGAGCGCGGCACCTCCGCCCCGGGCACGGCACCTCCGCCCCGAGCGCGCCGCGTTCGCCGCTCCCGTGCGCAGCGCCTCGGTGCCGGTGCACGCCCCGTTCCCGGCCCTGCGCCTCCGGCAGCGCCGCCAGCCCACCTTGGGTCCCTCGAAGATTCTCTGTGCCCGCTCCATGCTGCCGCTGCCGCCGCCGTTGCCGCCGCTCTGCCGCCGCCGCTCCGCGCCCGGCCCGCCGACCCCGCTCGCCCGGCCCCCGCCGGCCCCGCCCCGCGCACGCCGGGCCCGGGGCAGGCACACAGCGACCGAGCGCTTCGGCTGTGGGCAGTGCTGGAGTGCATCTCATTCCTCCCCCCTGCCATGGGCAGGCACACCTGCCGCTATCCCAGGGTGCTCCAAGCCCCGTCCAGCCTGGCCTTGGACACTGCCGGGGACCCAGGGGCTGCCACAGCTTCTCTTAGCAGCCTGTGTCACCCTCACCATTCTCACAGGGAAGAATTTCTCCCTCACATTTAATCCAAACCCACCCTTCATGCAATCCCAGTCGAGTTGCCTTCAGGAGCTACTCCTCTAGCGATAACAGTGGCAGAAAATGGGACTGAAAAAAATGATAGCTCGGCCTGAAGAACAGGAAAACAATCTTCAGCTTTGATTTCAGTCTTTAGCCAATTCAACAATGTTTGTTTTAACATTTCCTGCTCTCAAACCTGCTGCTTAGTGACTCACTTTAGTCTGATGGCTTTCAGTCCACCACATCTACTTGCAGCTCCTGCAAACTCACACTTAGCTTTCCATTTCTTATTTTCAGTGACCTGGCCATGTTTTATTCTGCTCCTCTGCATTCTGCTTTCCTCTCCTGTGAGTGATGCACATGGCAGCCCATGTCTTTGAAGACAGTGAAGCAGAATCACAGAATGGTTGAGAACCTCTGGAGATCATTTAGTCCAGCCCCCCCTGCTAATACAGCTTCACCTAGAGTAGGTTGCACAGGGTTGTGTCCAGGTTGTTTTTTAGTATCTCCAGAAAAAGAGACTTCCAGAGCAGTTCTGCCTGCTCCTCTCTGCATGCATTCTCTGATTCTTGGGAGAGCAGAGTGTCAGTCACTCCAGACCTAGTGCCCCCATCTAGCTAAAGGCAAATTTGCCAAATGGAACCTTCCCTAGATTGACCCTTGGGGAACATCCCTGGGGCTCATGTGCAGCCCTGGGTGAGATGAGATCTAAGATTCTCAGAAGACATTGACCAGGCAGCTGGTATTCTCAAAATCACTGCAGAGACAAGGACCACAGTTTAGTTCTTCATGACAGGAGTTCACCTGCCCAGGTGAGGCCATCCCCAGACCACAGGCCGGGTCTGCAGGGAGCCTTGGAGACAAAAGTCACTATATCAATGAAAAATACTATTGTTACTTGCTCTGGTGCGTAAGCAGAGAAAGCACTTGGGGCTGTGGTTGTGAACACTACCACAAATGGTTGCAAAATAAAGTTTCCTCATCTCCTTCCCCAGCTGTGTTTACTCCAGATGGACACTGTTTGTGGAAGCTGGCAGCAGGGGATTAGCTATGCATAGCTTTGCTTGTGGGGATGGGGAAGGCTGGGTGCTCCTCCAGCCCTATGCTGTCACAGCCAGGTGACAACGAGCAGCCCTGAAAGAGGGGCTGCAAGCTGGTGCTGGCACTGCTTAGTGAGTGCAGGACATGCTACAGGCTCACTGCTCCACAGGGAAATGTCACCAGCCTCCCTTGTCACTCCTCCCCAGCTTTGCCATGAGAGCAGTGATGGAATTTCTGCCCCAAAGCCAAGTAGGCATTGAGGAAACAGAAGTTTTTCAGCTCGAATCCCAAGGTTATTTGGGTATGTGCACTGCAGTCGAGCCTGTGGGAACAGCCCAGGGCTTTGCTGATGTGGAAGGTTCATCACCATGTTCTCTTTCATTACATACCACCTTTCAGGAATGCCCTGACTGCATCCACGCTGTACAGACAAAGCACATTAGTCACAGCTAACAGACACAAATATTCTTTACAAAATAGTGACTGGCAGGGGAAAGTAATCACTGGCTGCCAAGCGTGGGGCCGGCACCACTCAGGCTTCCAGGAGGCTGCGGGATGGAGCAGCACTGACCAGGCTTATGGAAAACGAGCAGGAATAAACAGCATATGTTTTAAAACCGTTTCAAGCTCCCAAAGCTTTGAAAGAGCTGAATTTGGAAAACACACCCCTCCCCTCTCTGGGTGTGCATACATGGTCTGGGCACAAACCAAATTAGCCACTGGGTGTGAAACTGCCTCTGGGCAAGGAGAGCTCTGGCTTACATGGACTATTTCACCTGCGT
Organism: Anomalospiza imberbis; assembly: GCF_031753505.1. Lineage (NCBI taxonomy): Eukaryota > Metazoa > Chordata > Aves > Passeriformes > Viduidae > Anomalospiza > Anomalospiza imberbis. Next base: position 5,817,676 of record NC_089697.1, on the reverse strand, counting down.
ATCATGGGCTTTTTTTATCAGTCGCCTGAAAAACATCTATTTTGTCTAGATAATGACTCACAGCATCGCATATTTGACATCTGACTTCTGGTTCAAAGCAATTACAACAATAAATAAATACAATAAATGGCAATTTATTGTATTTAATTACAACAATAAATAAGCAATGATGGGAATAGACAGTGCTTTACAAGGATCTTTTGTGGGCACAGCCCTGCTCGGTGTGTCATGTACACTGGGAGGACAGAGGTCAATTACAGCATTTATTTGAGATTAGAGGAAATTACAAGGTAAAAAAAAAAAAAAATAACCTGCGGGTAATTTCTGCTGGGAGGAGAGTTGATAGCAAAGGTCAGAAAAGGGCAAATGGAGCTGAATTGGCCCCATCGACTGGGAATGGTGCAGTAAGGGGGTTTTGAGGGGTTTTTTCCTGCTTAGCAAATACACGTGTGCTGCAGACTCAGCTCTTTCCAGGAGTGTCAGCACAGTGCATTCATTGGACACAAGTGTGTTGCAGAGCCTTAGAAACACGGCTTGGGCTGACTTTAATTGACCTGACCCTGATCCACTTTATCCATCTTTACCACTGGCTTAATTGGGTGGTTGCAATAGCTGCTAGGCTGTTGGTATTAAATCTGTGTTTCCTTATGAGAACACCACATCTCTTTGCAGCCAGAAGGCTCAAGAAAAATAAATCTGTCTTTTAATGGTGAATTCCCATTTTGGAAACCAGAGAGGCACAAAGAGGGCCCTGTCTGGACAAGCACAAGGATGCTCTGGGGCCAATCTGGAGGAAAGTAACTGCTCCTCTGTACATGTGTCTGGTCCCTGAGGTTAACTGTTTATCTTTTGTATTTTCAGGGAAAATTCCAGGCAGCAAAGTAGGGGTAAAACTGATCTTGGAAGTTATTCCAATGCTTATTTCCCAGGAGCTATATTTAAACCTGTTCCCTTTCTCTTGCCCCCAGAAGTTAATACCAGCTGTGTGTCAGGGCTGCTGACACCTGCAAACAGCTTTCCAAAAATAATAAAAAGTATGTTTATGCTGGGCTTAGAACTTAAAAAAGGCACTTTTCTATTTTGGTTTGGGTTTTTTTGTTAGTTTGTTGTGGGGTTTTTGGGGGTTTTTTTTGGTGTGGTTTTTTTTTTCTTTTTTTTTGTTTTTTTGGTTTTTTTTTTACCAGATACCAGTATCTCATTACAGCAAATTCCAAGTGGCTAATGGAGGAAAATGTATTTAGACTCATTAATTGTATCAGTATAAATGCCACTGTCTTGTATAAATATGACATAATGTTCTATTGGTCAACTTTGCCAGATAAGACATTCTCAGCCCAAACATCCATTGCTTCTGCAAAATTTTTGTATTTGAAACAAAGCCTTAACTTATCTCAGCAATTCCCATTTAATTTCTGCAGCTTCCCTGCAGGGCAGGGAGAACCTCTGCCCCAGGGTGAGCCATCACTGGAGTCACTGGTGGGAACTCAGCTGTGTCCCATTTGGCTCCTGCTGGGGATCATGGGACTCTGTGGTCAATGAGAAGGGCAAAAACTCTTCTGAGTATCCACCCTGCTCCCCAAAGGGATTTCATTTCCCCTCTGCTCTCAAAGGAGCTTCAAGCAGACACAGCACTGGCCTCCAAAAGCAGAAGCAGATCCTGCACTACCCCCTGGTCTCGGGCAGACTTTCTCCCAGCTCTCCATCAGCAGGGAGTGGGTGCTGGGCTTTTCCTAAGGATATTCATGCAACTACAGGGCCAAGAGTGTCAGAGAAAACAGAGAGGGCCACCAAGCAGCTCCTTGGAAGGCTGATGACTCCTCAGAGGCACCACTGGGCAGACCCCTCTGTGGGGCTCCTGTCTGGCACTGCTCACAAGGAAACACAACCCTCACACCCCTGAAACAACAGCAGCCTGGAAACAGTGAGAACCTCCACAGCAGAAACACCCTGAGATGCACCCCAGAGAACAGATGGGGCTACCCTGTAGACAGGTTGCATTTTCCCATTTTGGGGCATTTTTGAGCAGCACAGAAATTCATGCCTAGCTGATGACATGCCCAGCATGGGCACAGCCCAGGATGCAGCAACTGCCAGAGCCACGTGGGCTGCTGCAAGCCTGCTGCACTGATCCCCTAACCAGATTAGGGCTGGAACACAGAGGGCAAATTTGTACCCAGCATCGTGTATTTCAACTTATTCTGAACATCTCCTGGACAATAAGGCTACATGAAATGAGCTAGGGGGAGCTGGACTTCTCCAGATCCCACTGGACAAGTATGCACCCCCCAGGGCTGGTATATAGCACAGCTTTGGAAGTGATCAAGCAGAGAGAAGGCAGAGAAACAGAGTCAATGCTTTGGGCTGTGGGAAAGAGCAGTGGTCTAAGTCTGGCGTGTTTCAGATTTGGAAATGCCTCCAAGGCCCACCCTGGAAGCTGTGGGATGTCTAAGGATAAAGGCAGCCCCACTCTCACACACCAGTTTGGGTCCCAGGTGAAAGGAGCACAGTCCCTGCAGTGCAGAGCAGCCTCACCTCAGCACCACCCTGCCCTCTGCTCTACCTGCTTTGTCAGCCTTTGTCACTGCTAAAATCCAGTGTTCAAGTTCAAGAACAAGGCCATTATCACAAATGGAAGTAGGGTTCACCTTGCCAGATACCTCAGCTCCTCCTGGGCTCTTGGGCTCTTTCTGCCCTTGGATTTCTTTTGTGGGTAAAGACAAGGAGCCACCTCCACCCTGCAGGTAAAGATAAGGAGCCAACTCCACCCTATGGAAAGATGTGGCAGAGTTTCTCTTGTGCCAGTGCTGTCAAGAGGAGCTGAGAGAAACCTGAACCAGCCACAGCAGCTAAGACAAAAACCTCACCAGGATGTGATCTCTGCCAAGGACAGACCAACATCATTTTATGCCAAGACCAAGGAGATAAGGGGGTGGGTGGCTGCAAGGCTTCCCTGGCCAAGTGCACCCACTACCTTCACCACAATGGATGACGCCTCAGCTTCTGGGGAAAGGCTTTGTTGCTGGGATTTACTGAACCTGCTGCTGTTTGCAAGATTGGAACCACCTTATTTACGGTGGGATGGTAAGAGGTTCCCCCTCCTGCCTTGGTCAGTGCCCAGAGACCCCATCATGCAGGACAGGGGACCCTTCTGGTGCCTGCACACCGTGGGACTTCAGCCCAGGTACACACCAGTCCCTCCCTGTCCTGAGCCCAGTTTTCACAAAGAGAAGCCCAGAGATGGGAGCAGCACATGAGCCAGGCATGTTCCAGCATATCCCAGTGGGCTCCCACACCACGCTGGGCAGGTCTCAGTGCAGCTCAGTCTGATTTCCAGCAATCAGGATGTGGGGACATGTTCCTCTTTTGTTTTCCTTAAAAGAATAAACACATGCTGATCACAGCTGGGTGTAGCAGAGCTGTGACTCAGCAACGCAGTTCTGCCACCCTGTTTGGTGAGATTGCTGCCCTCCTTGTGTGCACCACACACCAACAGAGACAAGATTTGCACCCAGATTCACTCCAGTCTGGCACAACAAGCTCCTCCTAAGGGTTTTCAGCATCATCTCAAAAGGTTCAGCTCACCTGCAGATCAAAACCTCAGGAACAGCACTGCTGTGTCCAAGCTGTGGTTGGAACATGACTCCAGTGCCCCACTCTGACCTTCCTGCCCTCTTCCACAGAGCTGGAAGAACCCTTCTGAGCCTGGCCCTGAGCACCCTGAGCCCACAGCACAGCCTGTTGCTCTGGGACCTGTTGGGGAGGGGTGGAGGGAAGCGTTCCAGGCCCCATCCTGAACACATTCTCCCCCACACCCCTTCCTGCACTTCTCTCCAGGGAATTCCACTGGGAGCAGGACACCTTGCCCCAGCAAAGGGTCACTGGGCAGGGCAATACAGATGCAGCTCCTAGGCTGAGCACAAGCCCAGCTGTGGCCAGGGAACGCATATCTCTGTTCAAGTCCACTTTTTTAATGAGGACCAAGAGACACACGGGCTGACACCTCTGATTTTATCTCTACAGGGCAGGCCCAGGGCAGCCAAGGCTTTTGCAGTTTTTCACATATGGAAAGCTCCACAGCCACAAACCCACAGTTCCCCCGAGCTCTTCCCCCCATTATCCAGAGCTGAACGAGGAGCAGGTCTCCATCCTCACAGGCAACTCACAGCTACATCCAGCGAAGGAGCTCGATCAGATGTCGCATCATGTTCCATGGCCAAGTGCTGCCTAGAAGTTGCGGAGTCACTGGGCAGAGTGACAGGGATCCCAAAGGAAACCTCTGGCCAGGGTGCTGTCTGCACACCCAGCAGCTGTGACCAGCAGAACAAGCTTCTCTGTCCCCAGAAGGGACTCTGATGCCCGGGGTTTAACAGCACATGTCACACTGTGGAGGGCTGAGCTGTTCTCCAGCCCTCAGGGTAAGCAGGTAATTAGATTATCAGCACACGGCCAGACGCTGCCACCCGGGCCACTGAAGGACAGAGAGGAGCTGAGGACATCATTTCTCAGGACTGTGGAGCCACGGATCAGCACCATGTGTCCCATCCTCACTGGGATGGCACAAAGAAAAAGAAAGGGAAAATGCTTTTGCCAAAAATGACCTTCTTAGAGATAGTTTGGATGGGATGGAGCACCAAGAAACATAAATGATCAGCATAATATTGCCCCCCTCAGACTCTTTCTAATATCACAGCCTCAGCCCAGGCTGCTGCCACAGCAGGAAACCCCAAACCTCCCCAGCTAAAAGCACAGCACATCCCCTGCCCAGGGGAATTTGGGAGCTTCCAGTTGAACCAAATGCCCCTTCTCACCTCCCCACAGGGTGCAAAGACACCACCTTCTGGAGCCTGGTTTCTTGGGTTTTGGATTCCCACACACCCCAGGGATCCGCAGGATCAGCTTTTGTGCTTCCTCGTGGATTTCAGCTGAGCTCTCAGCCCTTCATCACACACTCATTTCGGGTGGGACTAGGGGAAGAGGGGTGGGAGCAGGGCTGGTCAGCTGCTGCCAGGATGCAGGAGACACAGCTCACACGTGGGGAGGTGCTCTCTGTGGAGTCCCTCAGTACTGGGGAAAGGAGGGCATCTCATCCACTCAAACCCCCACCACACCAGGGATTTAATGCTGGGTTATTCCACGGATACAGGCTCTGACCAAGCCATCCTGCTCAGGCTGTAACACAGCCGTGCCAGAGCTGAAGGGGGTCCCTGATCTTCTCATCAGCACTCACACACCAGGACTAAAGAGTCCATCATTGCCCCAGAGCTTCATCTCCAGCCCAGGCCAGGCCAGATCTTTGTGGCTGTGCCCAAGCCCAGATGTTGGGCCAGAAAAGGGAGCAGCACGCACCCAGAGGTGGCAGACAGGTCCAACCAGGAGCACAGATAATGAGGCAACATCACAGTGATGGGGCAGGTCCTAACCAAGCCAGGAAGTCAGTCTGACCCTCAGGGCTAGGATCAGGTCCAGGAGCACCCACAGGTCCAGAGCAATGGTGCAGGGATGACACTGAGCCAGGAAAACAGTCAACAGGCTGAAGTCAGGACAAAAAGACCCAAGACCAGGCACCACTGTGGCTGTACTGGAGCCCAGCATTGCCCCTGCACAGCCAGGAAGAGTCTGAAGCTCTCTTTAAGCTGAGCTTAAATACAGCTCCTGGGCCCATGGGCATGGGACAGGTGAGGCTGGCCAGGGCTACAAGGCCCGTGAGTGTTTTCAGAGCTCTGACATTTGCAGGTCACATCCTGCAAAACAAAGCAAAGCTGGGGGAATTGTCCCCATTCTTCTATCACCCTGACCCTGTAGAGCCCTTAAACTTGGCAGACAGCAGGGTTTGGTTCTGGCATTGGTCCATCCCTGGTACTGCTCCACCCTGCCTCTAGGTTGTTTTGGTACAGGAGCTGTTCTCCTGCCCAGATTTAGGATATGAAGAGCAGAAATGTAACTTAAAATGTCCTTCCTGATCCCAGCTCAAAGATGCCATCCCAGGATGTCCAGATCACTCATCTTGAAATGCCAGTGAGGGTCTGGCTGATCCCAAAGTGAGGATCCCAAACTGAGCACTGATATGAGTTGTTGACTCCTCAGACGGGGCTTGCTGAGCACCACCAGAAACATCAACACCAGGAGCTACTGCAGGTAGAGAAAGGCAGGTGAGGGGGAGAAGAAGCAGAGGGAGAAGGGGAATAACCAGGTGTTCTCACATATCTCCCCAGTGCTGGCTCCTGGCAGGACTGGTACTACTGGGCTGTACTGGAGATCTGCCTGGCACCTGTCATGGCAAAGGTGGCTGCAAGCCCCAGGTCAAACAGGTCACAGCCTCTGCTTCAGCAAAAAATATTTGAAGAGCAACCAGTCTTCACAGTTTTAAGCTGGAATTTTCATGAGCATGAGATATTTAAATTCATCTAATCCAGGGCCCTGACCCACTTAATATTCTATAGGATCCCCTGGAGCTCTTGTTTTGTTCAGTCCTTGACCTCAAGGGCAGGAGAATTGATAACAGATTATTGGGAATCAAAGAGCTTCAACTTTTAGGCCGCTGACTCTAGTGAGGTTGGCTTTGTTTCCAATCAGGTGTGAGGCAAGACTGCCTAGGAAGAGTTTTTCCCCCGGTGGCAGCAGAAAGGATTTGCTTAAAAGCAAGAGGTGAATATCCAGGAGCGGTTCTGGCCCCGCTCACACCGGCAGCACCGCCGGCTCCAGCTGGGATGAGCCCGTGTGCGCTCCCAGCGAGGGGCACGGGGAGCCCGGGGCAAGGCGAGAATTCCCGCAGCTCCCGGCGAGCCCAGCACAGCGGCCACGAGAGGGAGGCAGAGCCCGTGAGCTGCGGGCACCGGGGACACGGGACCGGGGACACGGGACCGGGGACACGGGACCGGGGACAAGGGACCGGGGACACGGGACCGGGGACAAGGGACCGGGGATAAGGGACCGGGGACACGGGACTGGGGATAAGGGACTGGGGACAAGGGACCGGGGATAAGGGACCGGGGACAAGGGACCGGGGACACGGGACCGGGGACACGGGACCGGGGACAAGGGACCGGGGACACGGGACCGGGAATAAGGGACCGGGGACACGGGACCGGGGATAAGGGACCGGGGACAAGGGACCGAGGATACGGGACTGGGGACAAGGGACCGGGGACAAGGGACCGGGGACACGGGACCGGGGATAAGGGACCGGGGATAAGGGACCGGGGACACGGGACCGGGGATAACGGACCGGGGACAAGGGACCGGGGACAAGGGACTGGGGATAAGGGACTGGGGACAAGGGACGGGGGACACGAGACCGGGGACAAGGGACCGGGGACACGGGACCGGGGACAAGGGACTGGGGATATGGGACCGGGGACACGGGACCGGGGATAAGGGACTGGGGATAAGGGACTGGGGATATGGGACCGGGGACAAGGGACCGGGGACCGGGGACTGGGGATAAGGGACTGGGGATATGGGACTGGGGATAAGGGACTGGGGATATGGAACTGGGGATAAGGGACCGGGGATAAGGAACCGGGGACAAGGGACCGGGGATACGGGACCGGGGATAAGGGACTGGGGATATGGAACTGGGGATAAGGGACCGGGGATAAGGAACCGGGGACAGGGGACCGGGGATACGGGACCGGGGATAAGGGACCGGGGATAAGGGACTGGGGATATGGGACCGGGGACAAGGGACGGGGGACAAGGGACTGGGGACAAGGGACTGGGGATAAGGGACTGGGGATAAGGGACCGGGAACAAGGGACCGGGGACAAGGGACTGGGGATATGGGACCGGGGACAAGGGACCGGGAACAAGGGACCGGGAACAAGGGACCGGGAACAAGGGACCGGGGACAAGGGACCGGGGATAAGATCCGGGGATAAGGTACAGTGGACAAGGGACTGGGGATAAAGGACGGGGGACAAGGGACTGGGGATATGGGACCGGGAATAAGGGATTGGGGCTGAGGAACCAGGGATAAGGGATTGGGGCACATTTTAAACACCTGATTTCCAGCTAAGTAAGAACAACCTGAGGTCAACCCTGTAAGCTGCCACGTTGTGAGAAAAACATTCCTTGCAAAAGTCAGCCTTTGGAGGGATGTTGCACAAGGGGTGGCACCTGGACACAGTGGAGCCGGTCCTCTGGCACTGTCAGCCTGCTCATGTGGCCAGGACAGTGCCAGCAGCACTACAGGCCAGTGCTTGGCTGCCTCATGGATTTCCAAGTTAGACCAAAAGCCCAAGGCTGCCCACCGTCCCCGTTCACCAGCTCAAGAAAGAAACTGAGGATGGCAGAGGAATGTAAACCAGGCCAGAGGACTCATTCATCCTCCCGCTCCCGGCTTCGGTGCATTCCAGGCAGTCTTACTACAACGCAGCATTTTGTGTGCTGCAATCCATCCCTACACACGCCTGCCTCTCATCCTCTGCCAGGGCTTACTCTCCCGAGGCACCTCGAGCTGAGTCTGTAATAAATCAGGCAGCAGCGTCCATCCAAGACATGCATTCCCTGGGTTGCTCTGCTGAAAAATGAGTGCTGAGCTTTCCATCTGAACACCTGCAGCAACCAGGCAGCCGTGCTGACCCGGGGTGCTGTATCACCTTCCAAATTAAAGGCACGTTGCTGTTCAGACACTGAAACTGTGGCCAGTTTGCTGTGATCAGGACTGGGATTTGGCTCCCAAAGCTGATCCTCCAAGTTCTGGGAATCCTGGACTGGCTCAAAGCTGAATTTTAATCCATCAGCCTCTGAATTCAGTGATGACCATTGGTCTGTAATTAGCTGGTGAGAGATTGGCAGCAAAATCCTCCCAATCGAAGGTGGGAATGGGTGCATGCAGTGCATGCTGGAGGGATGTGCCACAGGCATCTGGAGAAATATCTCCAGCAGAAGAGGTGGGAGCAGGGAGATTTTGCCCAGGGCTTCTATGGTAGCACCCTGGCAGATCCAGCCTGGGGCAGGAGCACAGCTCTGTCAGACATGGGAGGAAGAGCAGCAGCACTGCTCAGAGCCCACTGATCCACTTGAGAATGTTAGGAGAGTGACCAGGGCCAGGGCACAGGGTGCAGCAGGTGGCCACACTCCCAGTGAGAGTGGCCAGTTCCGCAGCAGCGGGGTCAGTGCTGGTCCCACCGCAGCCGGGCAGAGCCTGCAGGGCCAGCGGCTGGAGCTGGGGAGGGCACAGCCTGAGGCTCCCCACGCTCCACAGAGGAGCATGGCCCCAGCTGGGGAAGATGGAGCCAAGGCCAAACTCATCTGGCTTTGCTTTGCACACTGCTGAGATCTTTCTTGGGTTTATTTTCATGCAGATCCCAAGAATGCAGAGACAGGCAGGAAAGTGAGAGCTGAAAGCAAACAGGAAAAAGGCAGGTTCTCTTCATTTCTATTTTTAGCAATGCAAACAACATTAGTGTCATTATATTTAGGAAAAAAAAATATTCAGAGCGTTTCCTGCCTCCATTTTCAATACCTTCAGCTATTTCCTTGCAGATGTTTCCAGGGGACAGGATTCAGAGGCAGGAGGAGCAAGGCTGGGCTCTCACTCTGCAGACAAGTCCAGGGAGATGAAATCTGGCTCAAAGCAGGTGCCTGTGGTCCTGCATGGGGACAAGGAGGACAGTCAGGCCGTGGAAGATGTGTCCAGGTCCAAGCAGAAGCTGTGTGACAATGCAGGACCTCCGAGCTGCCTCTCTGTGGGCTGTAGCACCTTTGGTGTAATGCAAGGGAAGGCACAGCAGCACTAAGGTCGGGGTGACAGAGGGAGGCTGCAGCAGCCAAGGCTGGAGGCACAACTCTACTTCACCACAGGGACCCTGGGCTGAGCAGGGCATCCCTGCACCAAGCTGCTGGTGAAGGGACTGCTCTGCAGGAGAAGTTGCACCATGAGTCTGTGGTGAACCGTGGTGATGGAGTCTGCTTTGCTTGGAATGACCCCAAGATTGTAAAAGTCCTTGTTCCGCAGCCCACCCAGCCAAAGAAGAGGTCTGGAATGAGTGAAGTCGAGTTCTCAAGGTTGTTTATTTTTCCTTATCTATAACATTCTCTCTCTGACCTGCCGAGGTCCATCTAGTACAGACGCCACAGCAGTCTGCCTGGAGCCTCGGGTGGCTCCCATGTTATATACTCAAAACTACGTGTGGTATGTTTACAGTTTTGTGCCAATACCTATCACCTATGTCAGACAGTGTTTCTCTACCTTAAAACAGTAGAAAAGTGTCACCATCACACCAAGACATGGAGGACAAGACGAAGGAGAAGGAGGCTAGAACATGCCCAAATCCCTCCATCTTGTATCCCTGAATCACATTCTAAAAACCCCAAAATTCTACTTTTCCACCCTGTGTCAATTCACCTATTACACTACACAAATCCTTGTGGCTTGTAATTCCTCATACAGAGTTGGCAGCCTCTCCCACAGGCTAAAATCAAAGCCACAGGTGTTTTTGACTTCTTGCCAAGGTCTCCGAGTCCCCTGCCAGGGTCTCGAGACAGCCAGGGCAGCCAGAGGGATGTCCTGGACTCCGACACTGTGGCAGCAGCAAAGCAAGGTCTCAAAGCTGGGGTTGCTGGTGTCGAGCCCCTGCACTTGTCCCTTGTCCACTTGTCCAGGCTGGCTTGTCCTCTCCTGCACAGCTTGGAGGATCTTCCTTTGCTCCAACAGCCCTTGGCCCATTGCCTCGCCCTCGAGGACTGCGGCTTGCCAAGTGTTTGTGTTTGATCCTCCCACAGATGATCCAGAGCAGGATTTCTGGGTGGCAGGCCAGCAGGATGGCTTCGCCTGCGCGGGTGGCAGACCACAGCTCAGCAGGACCACGGAATGCGAGGAAAACCGGGATTTGAATGTGGTCAGCTTCTGGCAGTGGAGAGAAAGGGCAGCCAAATGCCGGGGAAAGGGCTCTTCTAACCCCAACCACACTGTGCTACATGTGGTTTGCAGCAAAATCACAGACCAGCATTTCTCCATGTGCCCTAGGGAGCTCTCTGCCCCAGGAAGAATATGGAGATAATATTGGAAAAGTATTATGGACAGCATACACAGCAGGGAAATCACCTCAAAGGATTCACTGCAGCCTGGGCCAGTAGGGAGGGCAGAGGAGCAGCCTGGCTGCCCCACACACACACTGCTCTCCACACTCCAATTGCTGCCTGGTGACAGTGGTTCCGGGCTAAATTTTCTTTCCTGGAGCTTGGCTCATGAGAGGGCCTGCCTTGTAAGATGCTCCTCTGGGGCTCTGGCTGACTCCAAACTGGCTGGGAGCAGCTCCTGAGACAAGCCCAGCCATAGCCAGGCTGCCATCACCAGCCTTGGATATCCAGGTGCAGACAGCCACAGAAGTCAAACACTCTCTTTCTCTATTTCTCTCCCCAAAACCCTGCAGCTGGTGGAAACCCACCCCAAAGGCTCTTGATTTGAAAGTACAGGAGGAATACCTTGCAATTCCCAGCCCAGCCCAGCCCCATGTTCCCGGAGAACAGCAGGACAAAAATGAGATTGTAGCAGCCATTCTTCCCTTTCCCCTCCATGTCAGAGAAACCACCAGTTCATGGGAGACCCCCATGCCCCAGGGCAGCTTTCCCCCAGCCTCAGCTTGCTTTCACAGGGGGATATTCCTACCACCTTCATATGGCCACAGGCATCATTCATGGAGACCTGCTGCAGGGCATCTTTGAATCACAGGATGGCTTGAGATGAAAGGGATCTTAAAGACCATCTAGTTCCCAATCACCTGCCATGGCCAGGGACATCTTCCACCAGTCAAAGTTTCTCAAAGCCCCCTCTAGCCTGGCCTTGACCTCCAGGGATGTCCCAGGCTCCTGCTCCGGATCTGCTCCTGTGGGTGCAGCTCCCTCAGGCACAGCCCTGCCCCTGAGCAGGAAGCACCTCTCCTGTGCAGATTGACACCAAACATGGCACAGCTCAGGCTCAGGCAGTAGGAGGTCTGAGAACACTGTCCTCTCCAGCTGTGTCCCCATGGTCCTGCAGGTCTCCACTGCCTCCTCAGTGCCCACACAGAGCTCCTGCCTGGGCTGTGCTGGGTGCCACCCCACCAGAACCTCCCCACACTGTGGGGGCACCATAAGCCTGTAAAAGGCCAATCTTGGCTATTGCTTTGTGGTCAGAGCACAGAAGAAGCCCAGCCAAGCAGGCTAGTTGCTTTTATTTGGACTCAGGGCCTGAACGAGGCAGTCCCCTCCCCGTTCCTTTGGGGGGGATTCTCATTTGAGGGGATTCTCATCTGGGGGCCACCAGTTTGCAATTAGCAAATCATTGCTCTCCCACCTCCCGCAGCACCAGGTCACCCTGCCTTGGACAGCCCAACAGCCAGGGAGAGAACACCCAGCCAAACACCTTTTACAAATCATTCTGCATAGTTCACATTCTCGGCCGGTTTATGAGCATTTTAGCTCCTCATATTGATCAGGGCTGGAGCCGAAGTAATTACATTAATCAGAAATAATTTCCCATGATTTTGAGTCATTTTTGAGCTGGTGCCCAGCTCCTCTGCTCTCCCCTCTGCTCTCTGCTCCCTGGTACATACTTTCCAGGCGACATCGCTGCTTCCACAGCCATAGTGAGACCCAGAGGTTTGTTTTTCTCAGCTGGATCCCACACACACCCTAAAGGTTTCAGTCGTGTCTTTGTTGATTTGGCTGGGGAAGGGGACAAGAGGAGGTGGATTATGTGAAGTTCATGCTTGGGAAATGTCTCCAGATGTCTCTGGCATCAGGAGGAGGCATAAGGAAGGGCTGGGGCCTGGGACTCCTTGGTACATGGAAGCATCACTTGCTTCAGCTTTTCCAGTCTTGCTCAGAAGATGGAGAGCAAGCCCAGCCATTGCTTTGTTCCCTGGGGTGGAATTCGGAAGTGGGACTCACCTGCAAATCCTTTGGCATGGGTCCTGGGGAGAAGCAGCAGGTCTCCTTGCCAGCTGGCTTGGGTGGTGACGAGTCATTTGGGGTTTCCAAGTGCTGGGTGTGAAGGGTGAGCTGGCAGCTCATCATTCCCCCCCAGCCCAGCTTCCCAATGTGCCCAAGGTCTGTGCTGAAAGCTCCTGCAGGAGCCAGGCTCCTTCCAACCATCAAGGACAGTGAGGAATGCCCTCCTCACTGCCTTTGGGAAGGTCCCAGCCATGACCAGGGGTTTGCAGAGCGCCCACTGGAGATGTGCCAGCTGAAGAGGGCTGCCTTTGCCCCAGGTCACTGTCCCCTCCCCAGCACTGCCCTGTCCCAGCAGCCTGGATTCACCAGCGCCCTGAGCTGCTCCTGCTGCTGGTGAACCAAGAGCAGCCCTGGGGATGTGAAGGGCTGTGGCATTTGGGAACAGACACAGCCTGTGTCACCCAAAGCTCCTCCAGCACCACACACTTCCCAGGCACAACACCAGCTGCCTCATGCATACAGCATCCTCGAAAGCCTTAGCAGAGTCACAGAAAGCAGGGCTGGGAGGGAACACAGCATCCCCAGACCCCTCCTAAAGCAGAGCTGGCACAATTACAAGGTGAGTTTGGAGACACCTACAAGCATCACTGCCTGCACATCGGTGGGTGCCTCCATTTGCAGCCTCTTTGATGCTGCAGGGGACATGGCAGCTGTGTGAGAACATGCAGCACCCTCGAGCAAGACAAGAACTGAAGGAAAAACAATGTCTATTTTAGCCTGAAACCATGAGAAAAGTAGAGATAGCCAAAAAGAATGAGCAATTAGATCAGGAAACATGAGCGAGCCATCCAGCTCCATGGAAAATACAAAGGGTCTGTTAGTAACCACACAAGGTCAGGATCTGGGGATTATATCTTGTCGGAAAGATAAAACTTATAGTGATAATTTTTAAATGAAGTTTATGTTTGATGATGTTTGATTCTCAATAAAAAACTAACTCCCAGAGGATCACAATATTGAATATGTGATGATTTCTGACACTGTTTTCCAGATAACAATGGCAAACCTCATCTGGCTGAAGTTTCCAAGCTTTGTTTTACAAAAGTCTTATTCTTTGAGTTATCTGAATGTTTAACTTAGTGGGACAATTATTAATTGCTCTTGTCTGGACTGCAGGAAAAAAAGAAAAATCTTACAGAAGTATTGCCCAGGGTTTGATCTTTCTCTGTTGTCCCTTCACAACAGCTGGTACAAGGCTGTGCTGTGCTAATGAGAAGCCCCTCAGTCTGAAGGATGAGCTCTTACTATAGTTTTGGCTGAACCAAGCCTTTTCTTGGTTGTGATAGTCCATTTGCTCCTCATGTAATCACTCAGCTCCTTCCTCTTGGCAATGTCAGACTTTGAGAGCAGAACCAGCCCCAAGCCCCATTTATCAGTGCTTCTTTTTAGTGAAACCTACCTAAAAATGGCTGGGAAGTGGTGAAGGATCCAGTGCTCCCACCAGCAGGCATGGCTCCTGTCTCTCCTTTGGCAGGGGCAATGCCTGGCTGCTGCCTTGCTGGCCTTGCCACCGTGGCTGGGAGCTTGGAGGGGTCAGCTGGTCCCAGATGTAGCCAAGGCTCCTGATGCAGTTGCCTGACCATCAGAAACTGGACGGCAGCCCTGAATTCTTTTCTCACAAGTCACTTGGCCAGGCACCAGATGGTAAATACTTTCAGTCCCTGCATCCCGGGCCTGGGGTGGAAGCAGTGACCTCAAGGTAAAAGACTGCCTGGCCCATCCCTTGTCCCTGGGGGTGGCTGGTGCTCTCAGCTGTCCAGTTAAGGTGGGAGAACCAGAGGGAATAAAAATGCCCAGACAGGAGTGGAAATAGCCATCACCACCTCTCTCGGCTCTTGCTGTTTGAAACTGGAGCCAGATTCATTCTGGGTAGGAAACAATTCTCCCATGTTGCCAAAAGCAGAGATATTTCAAAATTTCACAAAGCCATGGTGTTTTCCAGAAGTCTCATGAAAAACATCCAGCAGCCACCCCAAAGTGTCCAACAGCTGAAGGAGACCTGAGGCATCTCCATTTCAGCTCAGGGCTCTTGGTTTTTCCAAACTGGATGTATGTCCAGCTTTCCACCCGTGCAGTCCACCCTCCATGGGCAGATCTGCTCCTCTGCAGTGGGGAGTGCCCAGGAGTGCCCAGGAGCAAAGGGAGTGTTCTCCCCACTAAGCCATGGAGCTGGGCTCACCCACACTTTCACAGCCAGGACCCAGGACAGCCTCACTGCTCCCTGCCAGAGATGGACATCCAGACCCTGCTCTGCCTTCCCCCAGCTCTGGGGAGGGTGCTGAACACATGATTGAGAGTAAAGAAGGGGAGTCTCCAGCAAAGGAAAGGCATGAAGGGAGAATATGCTCGATATCCATCCCAGATGGATGCAATTTCAGCTGAGCAGGGTGTGCAAATGAGAGCTTTTCTGTGTTATTCACGATGGCACGTTTGAACTGCAAACACATGAAAAACTCAGCTCTCTAAAATGTAAATTCACTGGGGCAGTTCCTTCATTTCTATAGAAACAGCAAAGCTTGCCAGCGGCTAACTCAAAGGAGATGTATTCAGATCCCTGTATCAACTATTTTCTTGCACAACTGACCACAAAAAAAAAAAATTATAACCCCCCAAAAAACCTGACAATAATACCATGGAAACTGTGGAGTGAGACATATGGACTTAATTACTAGCTCTGAAATCACACGTATAGTACAGAACACTTACAGGTTACATGCTCCAGAAGGGAAGGGCTATAACAGTATTTATAAAATGAACTGCTAATGGGCTGTTCTGGTGCAGCTTTGCACATCAAAACAGTTGCAGGGGCTGAATTCCTGTGCCAGACTCTGTCTGCAGCCCCTGCAGCGCCAGCACAGTGACCTGGGTGGGGATGTGGGACTCAGAGCTGGGAGAAGGGAAGCTAAAGCCCATGTCACCCATGGAGAATCCTCTTTGGGAAGGCAGATAATGGGAGACTTTGTGGGTACCCCTCCAGCCAGCTCCACTGGGCACCTCCAAAAGCCAGCCAGGTGCCAGTGAGGATTGCCAATGCCATCAGAAGTGTGGGCAGCTTGCCAGGCGTGGGATGCTGGGTTTGGCCCCATCTGACTGCTTGACTTGGGATTGTTGACTTGACTCAGGCTTGACTTGGGCTCTCTGTCACAGCCTGAGCTCTGACAGCTTCCTGGTGATGTCAAACCGTCGCAGTGATGTCACCTCACTACGTCCAAATCTCAGTGACATCAGGTGTGGGGGGAAGCAAGGTCTCTCTTGTTCAGAGCTGAGGAAAGAGTAAGGAAAGAGAAAGGAGCTGACCCTGTAGCCAGGACACATCAGGTGACAGGGGTTTAATGTCCAATTGGCTCCCCTGGGCAGCCCTGAGCCTCAGCCTTCCCCAGGGTTGCCCTGCTGCCCCCTGAGACCTCACACACGGGTCTGTCAGCTGCTCCAAGGGTGCTTCATTGTGGGAAATGAGAGGTTTTTATTTCTGTTACTAGCACTGTCACCTGATTTCTACCTGGGAAATGAACTCATGGCCATTAATCAGGAATCCCTAATAAACACAAGGCTGGAATAATTAATTGAACTATCCCCATGTGGCAAAGCTGGATCAGTACTTTGGCTCTCCCAAGCCACTCCCAGGACGTCGGGCTGAGCTGTAGCCAGTGGGAGGGCACTGCCACCAGAGCAGAAAGTGAAACATGAGAGGCATCTCCAGCCTTAGATATCAAACCCTCGGGTTTGTGAGCACCTGTCAGTGGGTCCTGAACCACCTCCACGCCGGTGAGTTCAAAGCAATGTGCCCTCCTCATGCCCCCCCTGCCACAGGCAGGGCTGCCAGAGCAGATCCCTGCACCTCCAGGCATGGCCTGGGTCCTGCACGGAGCTGGGGCTCCAAAATGCAGAGCGGAGGCTCCGGCACTTGCATAAGTGATGGCAGCCTTTGGAAAGTGTCCTGGTATTCCCACAAGCTGCCATGGCCTCGTTAACAGCCTGACTGCAGCTAATGAAGCACAGCCAAAGCAGAGATTTGGGGTGGTAATGTGAGAGTTCAGTCTGCACTCCTCCCTGCTGGGCTGTGCCCACCCTGCTCCATGCCTTGGCTTCCAGGCTCTGGAAAGCATGGAGCTGAGGTCAGGATTGCTGCTCAGGTGACTGAGAACCTGTTTCACAAACGCAAAACAGAGGGAAAAAAGGCCAGAGGGACAGATGAGGCATCACTCTTTGTTATGTGGTTTTGGTGTTCTGCTTATAGTAGCCAGCACCTCCTGTGTGTTGGCCATCACAGACCTGATATCTAGCAGCAGTTCTCATCATGCCTGAATGATACAGGCAGTCTGTGCACTAGGATCCATCCCTTGTCCAGCACAGGAGCAGTAGTCCTGGCCCCAGAACACATCCTGCAGGCAAGGGGCAGGGGTGCAGGAGAGGAGCCAGGGAGAACTGCAGGAAATCCTGCATGCTTATGCTCAAGCCTCTGCTTTCAGCTCTGGGCTCACAAATTGTCCTCTCATATCTTGTGATAAGATCTGGGGAATAGGAATATGGGAAAGTAGCTCTGTCTAGTGTAGATCTTGAGGTGCTTAGGTTTGTCTTTCCTAAGAGCCAGTCTCAGATCCTCAGACGGGAGAAAAGCTTGCAGAGGGCAGACTGAGAAAGCATTGGGAGGCAATGTCTGAGCACCTGCTTTTCATCCCCAAACTTGGATTCCTAATTCTCACAATTGATTAAGATGACCATAATACTTCAGGTGCTGAATTTGCATTTACAGGGCTTGAAATCAGCAGGGTCAGGCTGCAGCCCTCTCTGCATCAGGTACCCAAGATAATGCAACACGATGTGCATCCAACCACCCACCCCAGCAGCCTCCCCAGGTGGCCACAGTCCCCCTCAGGATGGGGATGATGTGGCAGCACCACCACCACAGCAAATCCATTTCCAGCTTCTTTGGGTGGCCCCTCTTGCACAGCTTGTCATGCGCTGGGTGCAGCATTAAATATAGGGGTGGATGCCCTGTTGCTGCCTGGTCACAGCATTGTCCCACGGCAGCAGCAGGGACAGTCCTGCCAGTCCCTTCAAATCCCACAAGGAAGACCCCAGCTCTGCCTGGGCAGACTTTGATCAGTAGGATAGGGCATGAAGCTTCCCTCCCAGGCTAGTGGAAGGGAGCTGGATCACCCCACCAGCCTGGTTCCCCAGCCTCTCTCCCCTGCTCGCCAGGGACAGCACAGCATCCCTTCCCTTCACTCTTTGTCCTGGTAGACAGCATATTCTCACCTTGAGAAGAGTGGAAATGGCAGCTGGAATGTGGGCTGGAAAAAAAAAAAAAAAAAAAGAAAGGAAAAAAAAGAAAATCTTGAGGCTTGTCCAAACCTACTCATGTTTATATTGGAGCCTGTGAGTGACATCAGAGCAGGGAGAGTATAAACACCAGCAGGACCTACTCTGGGCTTTAAAACCTGCGAACACTGCCTCCAAACTGCCTGGGGGGTGATGTGCTGAAGTGGCACAGGGGAGAGCAGCATGAGGCTCCAGCTGGAGAAGCAGCTCCTCTTCCTCTCCCTCCTCTGCATTCTCTCCAAGGTAAGGGAGATGGGGCACTGGGGCAGCTTTAGCTGCTTCTGGCAGAGTGCGGTGCAGGAGGGACTGGGGTGTCACCACGAGCCCGGGGGCTCTCGCCGGCCGGCAGCCAGGCTGTGTTGATGCAGGGGCAGAGCTGTGCTCGGAGAGGTGTTTGAGATGAAGCGGCAGGGTCCGAGCGTTGCTGGGCCCGAGGCTCGCTCTACGAGTCCCGGGAGCGCACAGGAGTGCCAGCGATGCGCTGTTCGCTCGCCGTCGCTGCCGCTCTCCGGGCTGGGCTGCGCTCGGTCCCCGCGAGCCAGCGAGCAGCAGCTGGGCGGTAGCGGCTCCTCCAGGCTCCTCCATCCCCGCCCAGGCTCCCGAGGCAGGGGCCAAGCCACGAGCACCAGCCCTGGCATTACTCAGCTCTCCCTGCTTCTCGGAATGCTCACGCCAAGCCAGTGCCTCCAATGGGATTTGGGTTGTTGTAGAGATTTTATTATTTCTTTTTCTCTTGGACTCTCTGTGAAAATATTTGCCTGCGCAGAGAACAGGAATGTTGAAAAATTTGGGGCATCTCAGCTCCAAGTTCTAATTGCTGCTTGAATCCCCAAGCAGGGATGTCGTGGCAACATCATGCCTATTTGACTCTTTTCCCAGAGAGTTCAGACCTCTGACAGAAGCCACATTGTCACATAAAGACAAATAAATTACAAGGAGCAGGGGGAAGTGGATTTATGGCTCGGCTAATCTTTCTAAAACATTGATTTGTAATAACAACCTCCTGAAAGATGAAAAATGCCCTTGGCTGCCTGGGTGAGCTGTAACAGCAATGATTCTTGCCCCAGGTGCTCACGAGTGCCTGGAGAATCACCAAGGACCATCGAGCTGCCAGCCCAAACCTGGCCACCACAGCCAGTCCCTTGGTCTCTGCCACATTAATAATGCTGCTCACTGGCAGAACTAGAACAAGATCCAGATTACCCAATCCATATTTCAACTCCAATTATTGGCACTGACACTCCTACAGCCCCATGAAAAGCATCTGAACTGCTGCAAATGGGGAACAGATAGAGCACCAGGAGCTACCCTCTCTGTCTGACTCATCATGTCAGTCCTGATGCCGCTGGGAGAAACTGAAAGAGAAAGAAAAATGGTGTCTAAAACCTACATGGTCTGGCTGAGCCCATCGCTCTCCTGGCAGACTCAGCAGTCACACCAGTACCTGGACCAGGGCAGGGATGGCTGTTTTGGTTGTATGTTTGCTGTGCTGCACACGCTGGCCCTGCATCCAGCAGCATGTGCATGGAGCTGAGCAGCAGGGCTGCCAGGGGGCTCACATCACTGTCAGGCCAGCACTGGCAAAGGGTTCACTTCCAAACTGCAGAGCCAACTCTCGTGGCTTCAGGCTCTATGTGCAATAGTTCTGTCACGTGTGACATGATGGGAGCTCAAGAGCTGCCTAAAAGAGCTGTTGGTGCCAGGGTGGTTGTGCACCAACAGCAGGACGAGCCAAGGGTATAAACACCCACCTGCCCAGGTGAACTTCCGTGGGCACCTTCCTGGCAGACAATTGGCTGAGCAGGCAAAGGACTGCAGTGCACAGCCCTGCCAAAGTGATTACTCAGTCTAGCCACGAGAGAAAACAGCTCCCAGTCCTTGAAAACGTGCCTATCTACGGGCTCCTTGCCCAGTGGGCCAGGCCAGGTGAGGATGCTGCAGCCAGGGACAAGCAGAGGATGCAGCTGGACCAGTGAGGAATGCAGTGAGGTCTGCCTGGCTTCAGATCCCCACTGCTGATGCAATGT
This sequence comes from Anomalospiza imberbis, assembly GCF_031753505.1. Lineage (NCBI taxonomy): Eukaryota > Metazoa > Chordata > Aves > Passeriformes > Viduidae > Anomalospiza > Anomalospiza imberbis. The sequence goes on along the minus strand of NC_089697.1, from coordinate 5,797,391 downwards.
CCTGTTTCTTGGCATGAATGAGAGCTCCTAAGGCTGTAAGGAGTGAGGTGCTGTGCACTCACCACGTGAATTCAGTCCCTGCAAAGCCACCTCTCCTGGGCTGGGCACAGCCTGCTGCCTTGGGGGCAGGCATGGGGGTGGGCTGCTTTACCTCCCTCCCTTCCTCTCTCCCACTGGGCTGTTTGGGGCTGCTGACCTCATTAAATAGCCACCACTGCCTGGCATGTTCACCTTGTAGCTCCATCCTCCTGTATGTTCAGAGCAGTGGCACATTAAGTCCCCATCTTTCAGAGTGCTGAGCCTCTGAGCATCCTTGATTCTCCATGGTTTTCCATAGGTGCCCTTCAAAGGGGACAGTAGCTTTCCAGGATGCTTTGAGATATTCCCATGGATTTGGAGCCTCCCTCCACCAAAGGCCTCCCTCCACCAAAAAATCTGCCCCCATGGTTGAGACGAAGTTACCTGGCCGTCCCAGTGACAAAGCAGCTGTTAGCCAAAAACCTCGTGTATGGATTCAGCTTTGCCTCCACAGGTTTGTGCCCAGCTGTGCCGGAGACCATGCTACTGCCCCTGGGTGCCACCCCGCTGCCCCCGCGGGTCCCCCCTGGTCCTGGATGGGTGTGGCTGCTGCAAGATCTGTGCTCGGCGCCTGGGAGAGCCCTGCGACTTCCTGCACGTGTGTGACCAGAGCCAGGGCCTCGTCTGTGACTACAGCTCAGCATCCGCAGGGACAGGAGGCATCTGCAACTGTAAGCACAGGGGTGCCCACTTTCCCTGGAGATACCTCCACACTCCAGTCCAGTACACGGCCCAGCTCCAGCCATGACCTCACACAGCTACAGGCATCCCGCAGCACCACCGGGGAAGTGGGTCAGACCAGGAAAGCAGCTTTCCTGAGGGTGATGCATGCAGCTTGGCCGTGGGGCGGTGCCCCATCTCCTGCCAGCTCTTGTACTGCTTTCTGACTGAGAATTCAGGGTGCTTTCAGTGAGAATGAACAGGGGGGTCCCAGGGATGCTGCAGTCACCCAGCCAAGGCTGGAGCCTGGGGGTCCTGCAGAGAAATCTCAGAGAAACTTTTCCTAGCCCGGAAATCCTGAAGGCAAGGTCAGAGCCACAGGGCAGGGGGGTTCTCACAGCTTGTGAGCTGTTGCTTTGAAAAAATGGAGAGAGGAGAAGACAGGGAAGGGGACGAGACTGAGTGATGAACATGCTGCTGCACACCCATGTCTGCCCTGCACACCACTCGGTCAATTCTGTGGTCCCCCCACTTCAATCCCTTTGTTCAGTCCCGCAGTTACCCCCAGCACTGCCCCCTGCCATCCCCATCTCTCTGTCCCTCTGTCCCTAACGGGTTCCCCGGCTGTCACTTGCAGTTGAAGACGATGAGGAGGGCTGCGAGGTGAACGGCCGGGTCTATCGAGACGGGGAGGTTTTCCAGCCCAGCTGCAAAATCCAGTGCCATTGCTTGGATGGGGGCTTCAACTGCATCCCGCTCTGCCAGGAGGATGTGCGGCTGCCCACCCCGGACTGCCCCTACCCCCGCCGCGTGGAGATGCCAGGGAAGTGCTGCCCGGAGTGGATCTGTGAAGCCCAGGACCAGCACCTCCCCCGGGATGCCAGGGCAGGTAAGAGGCAGGGCAGCTCCAGGGAGGGGGCCCACGCAAATCTCTGGGGATGGCCCCTTCACCGCAGGCTGTGAAACCTCAGCAGGAGACACCTCACACGTTTCTCTGCCACGCAGGGCTTTGCCTGCAGCACCACAGGGCAACTGCACGGCGCCTGCCTCCAACCACCCCTTCCCCCCTCTCCTTTCTTGCAGCCCCCGGGGCAGTGTCCCCAGTGCTGCGGTACCCCTGCCCGGAGTGGGGCACGGAGTGGAGCGCCTGCTCGGCCACCTGCGGGCTGGGCTTTGCCACCCGCGTGTCCAACCAGAACCGCTACTGCCGGCTGGAGACCCAGAGGCGGCTCTGCACGGCCAGACCCTGCCCGGCCCTGCCCGCAGCGTTCCCGGCGGTGAGTGAGGGCTGGGTGGAGCTGCTGCCGCTGGGCACACGTTTGACTGACAAAGGGAAGTGCCAGCAACACTTACCTGTGGGCCCCCCATCAGCCCTCCTCAGCCATGAGCTGGCCGTGTCTCAGGGACACGTGAACCATCTCCTGAGACTTTGCTTGGAAAACAGCCGATGGCAGATGCAGACCAGAAATTTGGGGTCTCTGGATGTCTGAATCCAGGAGCACTGTGGATCCCACACAGGTGAGCTCGGCCTGCCCCTATGGCCAGAGATGGATTTGCAGCTCCTGCCTGGCTCCCTGGGCACACCCGGGAGGTGCTTCTGCCACTCCTTAATTAGCCTGGCACAACCCCGGTGGGGACACAGTGCTAATCTGCCTTTCTGGTGTGCAGGTGGCATTTTCTGCCCACTTCTTTCCCCCTGCACTGCCATGCTATGTGCCCCTGCTGCCCAGCAGCACCCCTCTCCATCTCCCCACTGATCTCCATTCCGCCTTTCCAGAGGGGAAGAGGAGGTCGTTTGTAGCTGTGCCCACCCCGGATTCACCCTGGAGCCAACGCCTCATCCCGGCAAAGAGTCTGGCACAAACCCATGGCACTGTGGTTACGGTGAAGATGGAGGATGTTTCCACTGGGAAAACAGAGATGAAATGATGGACTTTGGCTGCAAAGGAGGCTGGAAACAGAGAACAAGATCCCCGTGTCACCCATCACCTGCCTCCTCTGTACACCCCACTGCCCCAGGCAGGGTTACTGGGCAGCATTCCGAGTTCCTTAGGCTGAATGAAATGGGAAATGGGGAAATCCTGCTCCAAGCATAAACCCACCCAAGAAACCAGGAATTGGTCCATTCTTGGACCAGTGGGCCTTCTGAAGAGGTGATGCTGCTTCTCCACCACATCACGCAGCTCTGCTTTGCAGGGACTTCAAGAGAGACCATCTCCAGCACCTGGAAGCCAAAATCCCTGGAGGGAGCCCTCATGCCCTGGCCCCCAAGGAGGGAGCGGGGGTCATCAAGCTGCACCCCACAAGTCACTGCCACACCAGGCTGAGCTGCTCGACCATGCAGGAGCTCAGCCAGCCCATGGTACCCACCCTGCCTTCCCGGGCATGGGCAGGGTCCTCCTGATGGCAGCTCTAAGTCACCTTCCCTTCATCCCTCCAGAATAAACACGAGCCTTCCCGCTCTGCCTGGCCTCCTCCTCTCCAAAGCGCTGGCGGTTTGGCAGGGCTTCGGCAAGCGAGGAGCTCAGACACCGGAGACTCCGCTCGCAGCACCAGACATACCGCCTGCCATCCAAGCACATTCCCCGCGAGCCGGGGCCAAGGGAAAAGCAGCAAAAAGGGAAAACAAATCGCAAAGATGAGTCGGAGCCGTCTCCCGACGGGCTGGAGCTGCTCCAGCCATGCGGGAGTCGGCGGAGGAGAGCTGCTCGGCTGCTCTGGCTGTGCTTTCTCCCAGTAAAAAGTCCTTCTGGGTGATGGAAAATGAAACCCAAATGCCCTCTAACGGCCTCGCACAAATGTGCAGAGGGAACACGCGTTCCACCACGGGAAGGGCAGCTGGAAGGAGCAGCGGTTTGGGTGACGTGTCCAGGTGAGAGATGGACTTTTTAGATGCGTATTTCTGGAACTAAAAATAAAGATGTGCTCATCCAGGTGTGGAGTTTGTCTGTGCAGGGCGAGCCCAGCCCTGCTGCTCAGGGCCAGCTCGGTGGGTGCAGGAAAGTCCTGGCACACGGTGGGGCACCTTGGAGGCACCTCAAATCAGGCTGCGTAGAGTCAGAGAAGGAAAAAGGAAAAAAAATGTGAATCAAAGCACTGAACACATTATTGCAATTTATTATATCCTGGGTTAAATCCTTCACTCTTACCCAGCCATAAGCTTTGCTGATGGCACCAGCCCTGGCCATAGCAGTACCCAGGTCTCCAGTGTTGGGAGGTGCAGGAGAGCAGGGCAGGGCATGGCACTGCCTGCACTGCTGCTGCATCTGCAGCCACATCTGCAGCCTCTTCTCAGCTCCCAAAAATCAATGCCCAAACTCCCCTGTAGCTCATCCCTCCTACTGCCAGGCCCACAATTCCTCCAGTTCCCGTGGGCTGGGATTTCCCCAGCATGGTGCAACCACCATCACCAGCTGTGCTCCTGACCAGGGCCGGTCTGGGGGTGAAGGGGCAAAAGGCTGCATGGCAGGGAGAGCTCCTCTCTCCAGCCCAAGGAAAAGCCTCCCCTGCAGCAGCAGAAATGGCAGCAGGACCAAGGCAACTTACTCACTCCCTCAGGCCCTGCAAGAACTGAAAAGAAAATGAAAGTCAAGCACGTGATTCAGACAACCTCTTGGGGTAAAAAAAAAAAAAAAAAAAAAAAAAAAAAAAAAAAAAAGAGAGAAAGAAAAAAGGAAACCTCACTGCTCTTGCAGTAAAACATTGCCTACAAAGAGAATTATTTACTGCAATCATCTGGTGCTCAGTCTGAATATAAATCATTAATTCCGTTTGATATGGGGCACATGGTGAATCTCCAGCAGGCAGCAAATCACAGAACAAACATCTTGAGTTGACTTTTTTAGTTCTCTGGTGGCCATGCCAAACAAGTGGTGACCTAAAGCTCATGTAGACTTCAAAACTACCACGTTCCTCGACTGACATGGATAAAGCACATTGTGGGTACTGAAAATCCTGGTTTTAAGCCAGTTCTTGTTCAAGCATGTTGGGACTCAGCCACCAAGGCTGGGTGAGCTGCCAGGGCTGTCACACACTCCCAGATCCTGCCTAGCCACCTCTGGGTGATGGTAAAAATCAGAAGGTCACTTTTTAGGCAGCAACCTGCAATTCTCATCTCAAACAAATGACTCAACACACCTCTGCTATAATTATCTTTTTATTCCCCCCTGCAGAATGTCTCCCTGATTCACTAAGCATCTAAATAATGAATTAATGATTCCAAATAAATCAGAGTTATTTTTCCCTATGAATACAGGGAAATCAACTCTTGCAGTTTGATTGCTAGTCTCACAATATTTCCCTCTAAAGCCCTGCTACCCTGGAAACGTGGCTATTTGAGGCTCTGACGCGGGGTCCTGGCTTTGCCTGCTCATGTGGGGCAACAGAGGAATATTCCACCCCATCCACAGATAACGTGTAAAGATAAAAATCCCCAAACTGAAAGAAAATTCACTCCTGTCCTCAAGGCACAAGGCTACATCTGCACACAGCCTGGGATCTGCCAACCACACTCCTGAGCCAGTGATGAGCAGCAGATCACAGCTCATTTCTGTGCAAGCACACGCAGCAGCTGAAGGAAAACTATCCTAGTGGATGAGTAAACAACATGCATCAGAATTTCTTTTCCAAGCCATTCTCATGACTGATAGTTTTTAAATGCATAGAGTTGGGTGAGAGAGGGCTGGATGAGCCCCTTGTTAAAGTGAAACATTTTCAGAAACGGAGCACAGGAACACAGTGCTCAACTGAAAAAAAAATCAAGTAGATTAAATGGGTTTTTCATTTCTCCTGAAAACACATGTTCAGGTTATGTGTTTGCAGGAGCTGTCTTGGCCCTGGGTTCTCATCCTGACATCAGCACTGCTGTTGCCTGCCAGAGCCAGAAGCCAGAGAGGAGCATCCTCATGCAGGATGTTTGGGCAGAGCTGGCAGTAGCACCTGTACTGTGAGTGAAACCATGGGTCAAGTGAACACCTAAAACACACAGGAGTCAGGCACAAGAGAAAACCTCTGTGATTGTGCCCCCAGCAGGTCCAGGGAACAGGAGATGTGGAGGGCATGGGGCTCCAGCCATTCATGGGCCGTGCTCCCCATGCCCTGCCCTGCTCCTCTCTTCCCATGGCAGGAGGCACCAGCTCCAAGCTTTCATTCTCGGGACAGAGAAAGCTTTGCCTTCATTGCTGAGAGCAGCTCATGACCCTTCCCATGATCACAGAAGTCCTCCAACCAGCTGCTGTCTCTGCCTCAGTTTCCCCAAAGGTTGATACTCTGGGACAAAGGGAACTAACTGCTCCCAGTCTGTTCCTCTCCTCTCGCTGTCCTTCCACACCTCTGTAAAGTCGCTCTGCAAGTGCCACCCCAAGCCCAGGCTACAGGAGCAGCTGAAGTGCACAGAGGCAAAGGGGGCAGGAGCAGGGCAGGATGGGATCATTTCCCTAAGGGGTGCACCCCCATGGACCCCTTCTGCTGCTGTAACTCCAGGGGCACAGACCCACCAGAGCCTCTGCAAACCGCAGAAAAGCCATATCTTCACCACAAGGAAACAGCTTCCACACTTCATCTTTTCGGCGGCACACCCATAGCGGTGAGATTCTATTGCAGAGGCAGGAAATAACACACAATGTTCCCCACCTCTTATCTGCTCCAGCAAGTGCTTTCTGAAGTCAACAAACACACCGGCACTCTCAACACGCAGCTAGCCCCCACCCCAACTGCGCCCTGGACTTCCCCACCGTGTCCCCGAGCTGCCGTGCCCGAGCGTGGGCCAGCGGAGATGTTCAGCTGCTCCCGAGGAGGGAGGGCTGGGCAGGACTCCCCCTCCCTCCTCTTCCTCTTCCTCCTCCTCCTCCTCCTCCCCCCTGGCTAACGAGATACCAGCCTCCTCCCATTCCCCGCCCGGATTCAATTCCCGGAAAGCAAGCGGACGTGGTCTTTCCAGAGCCTAGCCTTTCACTTCAAGTCGTTACCCGAGGTCATTTTCCTGTGGTAAATAGCTCATCAGGGTAAACTTCTCTCCCTGCTGATCGCTTCCCCGTCAGCTTCCGCACCTGCGGACCCGAGTGACTTCTGGCCCCGTTTATGCTGCAGCAGCTGCTCAGCAATGCAGTCGGGGCTGCCCTTCCTCGGGGTCTGCTTTGGGGTCGCTGGTTTTAGCTCTTGCCCCAGTATCTGGGGGTTTTAGCTCTTGCCCCAGTATCTGGGGGTTTTAGCTCTTGCCCCAGTATCTGGTTGTCTCCTGCCTCACGGTCGCTGTGACAGGGAAGGAAGGGCACAACCCTTCCCACGTTCTCCCTGCACGGGTCTGCACCGCTCGAAGGAGGAACGGGGAAAGGGTTTTGTGCCTGGGGAGGGAGACAGAAGTAGGCAGCAGGAGCAGCTGTAGGGAGGGGGCAGCTCTTGAGCAGGGCTCACTCTGCCGGTGCTGGGGGCAGACAGCCTGGTACATCCCTGCCTGCTGGCACTGCCTGCGGCACCGCCGATGGCAGCATGAGCCCCACGGAACGCTGCCAGTGTCCTCGGCACCTCTGCTCCCGGTACTTCTGAGCGTTGCAGCCAGGGAAAAGGCTGTCAGCAATGGCAGTGAGGGCGGCTCATGGGGTGCAGGCTTCCAGCCCCGGGGTGGAAAACTGGGAGGTTTCTCCTGACCGCGAGCGGGACAGAACAGAAACAGGCTGAAAGCTTTGGCTCCCCTCCTCAGGCATCCCTCTGCCGCCCCGCTGCCTCCTGCTCCGTCCAGGCACTCCCAGCACCCAAAATAGCCGGGGCGCTGCGTGACCCTGGCGCCGGCTCCCGGTGGGCTGGGGGAGGCGCCGGGGGAGTGGCGGAAGCCGCTCCGCCGGGGCTGCCGTCGGCGCATCCTCCCCGGGTCCCGGGGAAAGTCCGGCACCCTGAAGTCCCAGGCCGGGCTCAGCAGGAGCGGAGAGGTGAGGGGAGCCGCAGCCTGTGCCAGAGGACACGGTGCTGCCGCGGGCACCGGTGCCTCCGAGCTCTGCCACCGGCTGCCGCCCTGGCAGGGTGCCCCAGCGCCCCATGGCCGCGGACGCTCTCTCCACGTGGCCCGGCAATGGCACTCGGGCTCCTTGCCCCGTGGATTCCGCCTTCGCCCAGCGCTTCCTGCCCGCCGTGTACCTGACCGTGATCCCCCTGGGGCTGCTGGGGAACGGGCTGGGGCTGTGGCACCTCTGCACAGGGCCCCGCGAGGGTGCCCGCCAGCCCCTCAGCCTGCTGGTGGGCAACCTGGGGCTGGCTGACCTGCTCTACGTCAGCACACTGCCCTTCCTCGTCAGCTACTACCTGCAAGGCAGGGTATGGATCTTCGGGCAGCCCTGGTGCCGCCTCACCCGCAGCCTCTTCCACCTCAACCTCTACGCCAGCATCGGCTTCCTCACCTGCATCAGCGTGCACCGCTACCTGGGCATCGTGCACCCGCTGAAGGCGCGGGGCAGGTGCCGGGGTGCAGCGTCTTCCGCGTGGCTCAGCGCGACGGTCTGGGTGTGGGTCATTGCACTGATCGCTCCTGACCTTGCCTTCAGCAAGGCAGATGACAAGAGGACACAGTGCCATGACACGACAGGACAGGAACACCTGGACGTTTACTTGCCCTACACCTTTGCTGTCACCGTGACCGGGTTTGTCATCCCATTCCTCATCATCATCGGGTGCTACTGCCGTGTGGTGTTTGTGCTCTGCAGGAATGACAGCGTGGAGCCCAGCCTCAGGAGGAGAAGCATCGGACTGGTGATTCTCGTCATGGTTCTCTTTTCCATCTGCTTCCTCCCCTACCACATCTTCAGAAACCTCAACTTGTTTTTTCGCTGGCAGCCACAAGAGTCCTGCACACAGGCTTCAAAGGACATCTACATTTCCTACCAGGTGACTCGGGGCCTGGCCAGCCTCAACAGTGCCCTCAACCCCCTGCTGTATGTGATTACCAGCAAAGACTGGAGGTCACGAGTGAGGACCATCCGCCAAAGCACCAGACAGTGTCTGAGGCCACCTTTCTGGAGCAAAACCTCTTGCCAGGCAGCTGAGAAGAGGAGGAATGACATTATTTGTACGGAAGAGACTTCTAATGAGCTCTGAGGTACCTGACACCCCTGCTTCTGCCACATCAGCTTGTGCTTGGCCCCTCCATTGGCAGCCCCGCACCTTGACACCTGCTTTGCAGAGATGGTGACAGCAGCATCACGGGCTCCGTGCACACAAGGGACAGGCAGGACTGTCAGCATCGGAGAGAAAACTGGGACCAGGTTTCAAAAGCAGAACTACTCAACCCAGCCATTTTGCCTACAGCACGCCTGGAGATGGAAGATGATCATGTTTGCTCCAGTCCAAAGTATTTCCCTCCAGCCTCTCGTGCAGCAGTCTGAGCTGGTTAACATCCCCTTGCTTCCCAGCTCCTCTGTGACTGAGGGATGGGAGGGAATGACACCTTGTCCCTCCACTGCATCCTGTCTACTCTACTGTGGGTTTGAGACAGCATTCCCTCTTTCACCAAAGGAGAGGTCCTGCATTGCAGAACAGCTGAGAGGGCAAATTTTTGCAGTGGAGGAAGAGCTTTGAAAATGGAAATATTAATTTAAATATCAGGTTTTAAGTACATTACTAAGCTGTGCCAGTTCCTAGGTGACTGAGCTGTTTCAGGATCTGTGGGATCCTCTACTGCCCACCTCCTTTGCAGAAGAAAAAGACATTTTTGGCATTACTCCCTCTCTTTTGGAAGAGCACATAGCAGAACTAACAAATGGGCATTTTAAAGTTTTTGGAGGCTATTGGTTGGGGTTTTATTTTAGAAGGTGAATGACTGCAGTAGTCTGAAATCTTGCTTTCAGCAGGAAAATGCAAAGAGAGTTTGCAAATCTTCAGGTGGGTGCTTGCATCTTGCATCCAGCCTTGAGAGGCCATTAGATATGACTTGTAAAATTTAGATGTGCAAATAAAAAGAGAAGCAGTGCTGGCATGAAGGCTTGTGAAGGCAGGACGTGATGGCGAGGTCTGTCATCACCAGGGCTGACAGATCTCTGCTTTTAAGGTGAGCAGAGGCTCCCAAGAGTATTTTCATTTTTGATCTCAGTGTTACCCACTACAAACAGCTCGAACATTTTGATTCAATAATGTGATTTGCAGCAACAGCAGCTTTTGGAGCCCAGCTGAAGGAAGTAGACTGTGAGTTAAAATCAGCCCTTTCTGGGAAAGCACTGGCCCACGGACGGATGTTGTGCTCTTCTCCTGACATTTATCTCTGTCAGCTGTTCCTCACACAGACCCACCTTAGCTGGGCAGCAGAGGGTGCATGGCTGGCTTTCAGCACAGTTAATATGTCTACAGTGCAAATAAACACCTCATGCTTTCAGTTGTGAATTGTCTGGCTTCTTTTAAAGCTTTATGGGAACCTGGGAGCCAGCTGGCCTGCGGGTTGGAGCAGGGGCCTGCCTGCTCAGGGAGTGGTGATGATCTTCCCAGTGCTCTGCAGACAGGGAACTGCTGGGAGACTGCAGGCAGCCAGTGGAGAGTGATCTGTGACAGGCACACACTGAGGAGTCTGCTCAGCACCAGTCAGGGGTCCAGCAGAGCCTGAAATCTCTAGCTCCCACCTCATCCAGAGGAGAACCAGAGGGTGCGATTGTGCCTGGAGCAACCAGCATGGGCAGCACCCAGGTCCCACCTGTGGCATGGGAAGAACTTTTGGGAGTGGGTAAACAGGGACCTATCATAATTGTACTTCCCCTTCTCCCAACGCTCTGCCAGACAATTGGCAGGGCCACACACAAGCATTTGCTGCTGGCAGGAGGGGGCCGGTGTCACTGGAGAAGCTGTGCCATGGTTACCTCCTGAATCATCATCCCTTTTGGGCTCCTGCCTTATGATGAGCTGAACATTCCTCTTTCCTTTCCTTAGCTCTCTGAAGATGTCTAAAAGCAAGTGAGAGGAATCCCACCTGCACTCTCTGCTTTTCCCACAGCCTCTCTGGTGCAGCAGCATGGAGCAATGGTCTTGTCTGCAAAATCAAGCTGAAAGCAGATTTTTAACTCCTTTATCAAGATTAGACCAAACCAATAAATCAAACATTGTGGGAATTCTCCTCCTGACACTAATGGGACCAGGATCAAGCCTGGAAATTTGGCAGCATTTCTTGCTTCATTAAATAAACCGCTCTTGGTTGAGGATATGTGGCAAACGCAGTCAAGGTTTGTTATGTTACACAGAACTTTTGAGCTGACAGCCCAGGGAAGCCAGTCAGGCAGAAATAACAGGCACACGTACAGATGCACAGATGTACGACCACTTTTTTCCTCCAAAATGCGGAACTGGGTTTTTTTTTTGGCATGCAAAACACTCTACAAGAAGAAAATATTGCTATCAGCAACATCTAAATGCATAGAACTCAACTCTGATTAATTCTTTATTTCATTTTGCACACATTAGCTAAAATCTGGCTCTGACTCAGTTCAGGGGTGCTGGTATGGCCAGTGGAGCCCTGATTGCTAAACAAGTGTGTGTTGGCTGCCCTGTGCTGAGAACGTGGGCTCATGTCCTTGTGTCAGAGACTCCCACAGCCCGGGAGAGCAGGAACTGCTGCACACAGGGGCTGGGGGTGCTGGGGACATCACGGGATGGAGATGGTGCACGGGTGCCTGTTGGACAAACAGGCCATGGCCTTAACATGAGAGCCCTCAGGCCCAGGCGAGGTGTGAAGAGCATGTGTGAAGCTGGAGGAGAAGCAGCCAGAGCAGGAGGCTCCCGCAGGATTTGGCTCCCCATTACTCCAGGCACCCAGCAGTGGGACTTTGGCGGAGCGTTTTTTACAGCATGGTGGGAGGCTGCAGTGTGCACACAAAATGGGATGAGTCACTCAGGTCACTAATGAAAGGTCACAGCATCCTCAGATTCTGTGAGAGCCATTTATTTCTTCAGCAAAACAATTTCATTGCTAAAGTACCTTTGGCTGCAGTGACAACAGACCTGACAGGTTATCTTATTTACCAAGGATATCGATCAGACTGGGAAGGAATAGTAGATGCAATTATCCAGGTGAACTGGGGAAAATGGTAAATATACCTGCCACTGCGGTGCTGTTGGTGAATATTTTAATAAAAGAGAAAAAGCTGAGTCTTTGTCTATACTACATGGAGTGCTTTGGCATCCGAGGGACCAACGGCTTGTGCAGAAGAGAGCAAATCACAGAAATAGAACAACACTTAGCGTGCCTGTGTGAAGCCATCAGTCCAATACTACTCCTGCAGCGCAGGCAGTTATAAATAGGTGATGCCGTGCTGCGCGGGACCTGGGGAGCGTGAGAGCGAGGAGCGCACGGGCAGCTCCGGCCGCGGCGCTGCGCCGCTCCCAGCCCCAGCGCGCATTTGTATGTGCGCTACAGAGCGACTGCGGCTGCACCCTGCGGGCACCGATTTGTCCTGGAGGACTCGCCGAGCCCAGGTTTAAAAGAGCTGTGCCATTTTTTTACGCGGTTCCTTTAAATATCCCCCCGCAGCAAGAACTCCTTGTCCCGGATCCTGCTCGAGGCAGGCGCCAGCACAGGAGCGGGGCAGTGAGAAACCCCTGGGAGATGCTCAGTGCACCACGACCTGTGCTGCCTCCTCAGCATCCTGAGAGGAAGCTATCATTTGAATTTTGCCCAACACCTCCGCTCTGTCATGAGCAGAAGACACTCAGATCCAATCTGGCTCCCTGAAGAGCCCTTCATGCCAGCGCACAGCCCAGCCAGCGTGAAATTCTTCTGTTTGTTTGGGCTTATGGGCAAAAAGTTTACCCTAAGGAGCATCAGAGAGCTCCGAGGCTTTCCAAAGGCACCACAGCCCCTCCTTGAAGAGGCTGCTTCCGTGCTGTGCTCAGGACATCCAAGGACAGGAGACACATTAAGTCTGTCCTGGCTGCCCTTGCTCACATGTGGAGGTGCAGAGGTGCACCTCTGTGCTCAGCAGAGGTGGGGAGAACCACCCACCACGGCTTCCAGTCTGCTCTTGCCAGCACAGCCCACCCTGCAGAACCCCGTGTCTCCAGTCCAGGCAGTGGGGAGACAGTCCCATGGCAATGGGAAGCTGCTGGCATGGAGGACAGCTCAGGGACATGTTCACTGGTGGGGGTGCCAAGAGCCAGGCATTCTCACTGAATGACGTGTTACTTGGTTTGGAGGCAAAAACCTCCCTTTGAAAGCGTGTTTGCTGGCCACACAGTGCCATGCTGAGAGTCCAGAGGAGATGGGGATGAAGTTCCTTTGGGATGCAGCTCATCCATGAGCCTGGGGCTATCCAAGACCTCAGCAGGTCTGCACTACGCATCATGAGATGCTGCAGCTTCCTCAGGGCTGTTGGAGGAAAGAAACTTTCAGTGTGCAAAGCTGAAACAACAGATCCATCCCTGGAGCCACTATCCCACTGCCCTGAGCTGGGATGTGGGAAAAGCTCTGGCAGGGTGCCCCAGGGCAGACACCAGCAGCACAAGGGGCACAGTGAGGCAGAAGGGCTTCACGAGCTGAAATTTTATTTCCCTTTCCAGTGGGGCAGGTAGAAGCAGAGGGTGGCTCATGGACAAAGCAGCAGACTCAGCCTGGGAGTACAGGACACATCCTCTCCCAAAGGCGAGGCACAGGGATGAGGGCTGGACTTGCAGCCACACGTGCCAATCCAGCCTGGGGGAGGTTCTCACTGCCTCCAGAAAGGGGGCTGTTCACACGTGGTTCTCAAGCCAGAAACCCCCAAATGGCCATGCCCTGAGTCTGTGCCTGGTCTCTGTGGAGCTGCCCAAGGGCTTCCCAGAGCATCACCTCTGTCACTGCTCAGCGCCTCAGCTCCTGCCTCAAGACACACTTACACAAAGGACCTAAAAGTCAGTTAAATGTTTCAGATCACAGAAAAGCTTCTGGTTTATTTTTCCATTTACCTCAGGTGGTTTGCCTGCCTCCAAAAAAAGCCTGCTATTAATTTAATTCCCTCTAACAGATTCATGGCAGATCTGGTGTCCCAATGCCTGGAACAGCTGTGATTCGTGTGCCACCATTTGCTGTGTCCCAGGGACACCACACAGCCCCTGAGCATGGCTGGAAAGAAAGGGCCAAGGCTGGACCAGGGGACAAGCAGCTGGGCCAAGCCAACACAGAGACGTTTTCGCATCGGCAATTCATAGAGGATCTGTCTTATCTCCCCAATTAGTCCTTCCAGAGAAAAGCCTGGAGAGAAACAGCTGGAAACTCTTTGTATATAAACAAGACTTAGTAAAATCTGCAGTTTTAAGGTGGAGGAAGAAACAAGTCCCTAACATGGTGCAAGAGAGAACAAATATTTCATTTTGTTCTGTTCATTCCCCACTGGGAACCTGCTGTGCTCTCAGGCATGGGCAGCAGGAACATTTTCACAGGGCATTTACAGCTCCCTTGGCTGGGAAATCGCTTGCGGCCCCAACCCAGAGCTGTTCTGGCCAGTGGAGTGTGGGACCAGCCATGGAGCATCGCTAGCAAAGGAAGAAAAATGAATCTTGGAGGAATCAAACCCTGCATTGAAATAAGTCGGTGCCTGACTGGGAAGCTCAATCAACCTCTCAGCATCGGTTCTTCAGAGAAAAACAGGAAAGGACATCTTGAGTTTTACTAATAAATGCACTTTTCTCCGGTTGAAGTCCTGGGGCAGATTTGTTTTCCAGCGGGTTATTTTTAGCATCGAAAGGAGCCGTTTGCTGTAAACTGTCTGCCCGGGAAGCGGAGCTCCGGGGGCCGCAGCCGGGACTGCGGCAGCGCCCGCGCCGCCGGCTCAGCGCCCCGGCTGCCGCCCGCAGCGGGCTCAGCTCCCCCGCGGGACGGACCCACCTCCGTCCCTGCCCGAAGCACACCCAGGCAGGCACAGGCGCTGCCTCCTGCCCCACCAGCCCGCGGTGGGGAAGGGCGGTGCCGTGGGGTGCGGGGGACCCGCTTGGCGCATCCAGCATGCGGGCAGACGCCTCTGCGCTGAGGCCGCCCAGCTCACCGCATGGCACCCAGCATGGCAGAGCCCATCTCTCCCTCTGGGGTGTCCCACAGCATCCCTGCAGCTGTCCAGGACCTTTCCAATCCCTGCAGAGCCGTGCTACTATGGCGTGGGCTGCCTCCTAGGACAGGGGCAAAGCTGTTACCGGGGAACCCTCCAAAAGAGCCTCACACATTTGTAATTCCTTCCCAGACCCTTTGTCCCCCCGCCACCCCTGAGCTTCCTGGCAGTCCCACAGGCTGTGGTGCAGGGAAGTCATTTATAGCGCCGTGATGCTGCCGCCCGTGGCGGAGCAGAGGCACGCCCGGGCCCCGCTCTCCCTGTGGCCATGTCCCTGCGCCGAGGCTGTGCTGGTGGCCACGGCAGCTCAGTTCCAGACTCACCTCGCCCAGGAGCAGGATCCTTCTCCAGACACGCTCCCAAAGCCTCTCTCCTTCATCACAGGGATCCACGGTCTCCTGGCAGTACCAGTCCACTCTGGCACTGGCAGCAGCAGCACAGAGCCTGCCAGCCCCAAAACCCAATCCGGACTGGCGGACAGCCTTGATTTAACCGGTTCTCAGCAAATATTTCCACAGATTTTTAAGCAGAGGCATTATGATTTTATCTTATTATTTTATAATTAAAGCCAAAATCATCAAACAAAATAAATGAACCGACTAAAGCATCCAAGATCAAGAACTTGCTAAAGCAGAGCAGCACCTTTCACGTTTGGTTGTGGTCCAGGCACTTTATGGCAGGTACTTTGTGCCTGGCTAATGTTCAACTGACAGCTTTCCAAGCATATAAAAAACTTATTAGGCTGAAAATAGAGTTTGTGACCATAAACTCTCAAGAGTACTGTCAGCATTTCCAGCCCAGGTCTGCTTTGTGTACAACCAATGGCAGATCAGGCTGCTGGGGGGAGTGGGGTGGGAGGATGGGGCTGTGTGTCCCCTCACAGAACCCATTTTGGGTGGGAAGGGTAGTTGGGAAAGGCGTTCCAACGAGTTCTGGGGTATTAGGAGGCGGCATGATGAGCTTAAGCATGGCTGGTACTGGGTAAGGTGGTTGAAGACAGTCACACATGGAACTGTGTCCACCTGCTCTGGGGTTGGGAACCTGCAAGTCACATCCTTGGGAGACCATGTGGAGGCAATCTGCATTTCCAACCAGTTTATATCCAATGCTTCATTAGTTCCCTTGCTGAACTTCCATATCACATTGCAGAGCAAACTGCCTGCAGCCATCTGAGCTACAAAGAGCCCAGGAGGGAGGCAGCAGGAATTCTCAGAGCCCAGGGAAAGCCGTGAGGTTCCTGAGCCTGCAGTAACTCTGAGTATGGCCAAAGAACAGATCCGAGGCAGCTCCAGCATGCAGGAGGAAGTTTTACAAGTTAATTTGTGCAGTCATGGGACAGAAGCAAACACTACATCCAGCCTGGATCCAATCAGGGGTGCTGTGCCATGGCCCTGCAGGCAGAGAGGAGGGATTGCTCCCTTTGCCCAGCTCACGGTGATGCCTGGCTGGGGGCAGCCCAGCAGAGCCTGGAGTCTGCTGTGGCTTAGGGACATCATCTGGGCAGCTGCCGATGGTTGTTATTCATACCCTGACACCTAATACTTTTTGGAAATTAACTAATCCATTGCTTTAGAAATACCCTGTGGCTTTGCCAGACTATCTATAATCTAAGTATTAATGGCATTAAAGCTAGAATAGCTGATGCTTTTACTAAAGCAAACAAAAACATCAATTTGGTGTTTAAAAATAACCAAAATAAGCAGAGTACATCAGGATGGCCCAAGCCCTCAGAGAGCTGGAGCACCTTGCAGCTGAAACCAGGAAGGGGCTGACACCTGGTGGGACTTGGGATTGACTCAAGCAGACCCACACAACTGGTCCCTGTTTAGTGCTTTTCGTCTGAGACTGCTAAGCAGCTTTGCTTATTTCAATCCATTAGAACTAGAAAAGCTTTTTAATAAACTCCCTGCCAGCCTGGAATTAGTAGATGTGGGCCAATTAGACACATTAATTAGGCACTGGTTTAAACACAGATGAGGTTTGACTTTGTTTACCAGCCTCAGAGGAAGCAGCTTCTCAAAGTTCACCTCCAAAGGATTGGAAAAAGACTCGCTCCCAGTCACAAGCACCTCCCCACACAAACACAGCACTTGGACTTAGGCTTTATTTTCAGAGCTCCTGCTTTTTCTTTGCCTCCCCATGCAATAAAAATGAGACATTTAATCTCATAATGCAACTTCTCACTGAAAATCAATGATAAAGTACATTATCTTGCCTGCCCTGAACCCACGGCTCCAGCTTGACCTTCCTCGAGCAGAGTGAAGTCCAGGGAAACAAAAAGGTTGAACTCATGGCTTTCCAGCAGGAAAGTGTGAAACTCTCCTGTGTCTCAGGAGAACAGGAGAGGATGGCCCTCCACAACAGCCATCTGACACAGTTTGGTGTCACTCATCCCTCTGATCACTGCAGGCAGGAAAAAGCAGTGTGTGAGCAGTGAGAGGCAAAGCAGGCTGAATCCAGCCTGAATTTTGAAGCCTCCAGTCCCACTCCAAACACACTCCTGGCTTGTTACTGGGGGATTCTCATTAGGAGATGGATCCTGCTACCCTTTTTCCTGCTGAGCAGCATTTATTCTACAGGGGCCTCTGACCTGCAAGAGGTCAAAGCAAGCCCCAAAAGGAGAAATCAGTGACATCCCAATTTCTGTAACTCCCAGGGCAGCAGGGAAAGGTCATGCTGAGGGAAGACCCATGTCCCAAGATACTGCAAGGTAAAGATTTCCTCTGGGGTCAGGAGAAGACCTTGAAGCCAGCCAAGGTCAGCCTGCCACAAGCCACAGAGAGGACAGGGTTAGCAGAAGGGAGCACTGAGAGCTGCTCATACTGTGGCAGCAGAGATGCTCCTCCTGTCCCCAGTGTCCCCAGCCCCACAGAGTGGGAAATGCCACCCACAGACCCCTCCCTGTGTAGGCAGCACCTTGGGAAAGCCATGCAGTACCTTCTCTGCCCAAGCACTGCTGGCTCTCATCACAAACACAGGTTTGGAAACAAACTGTGCAGGATTTAGTTCATGATCATCTGAGAATGATGCTGCTCCTAAAGAAACTGGGCAAGCACCTTGTGCCTGTTGTCACACACCGGTGGAGAGCATCTCCCGGGGTTTTCCATACTGCAACCTACAATGGCACAGAGCAGCTGGCTTTCAATAACAGGCTACAGCATCAGCTTAACCCTCCAAATATCACCCAGGGATGCTAGAATTTGACCTGCAAAGCACTGGAGGCCCCAGAACCCCTCCTAAAAGATGTGTGACAGGCACCCAGAGATGCCTGTAAAATCTTCCTTTGTAATGGAAGCAACAGAAGCTCAGTTAGCAGCTCTGGCTCCTGTCTCCAAGGTGGGAAGGCATTGCTGACCAGTGGAAAAAATTCCCAGCACCAGGTGAATTGCATCTTCATGAGCAGGAGGCCCCCCCACGTGTCTGAGGCTGGAGGCTTGTCAGCATCCCAGGCCCCGTTAGCAGGGCTGCAAACACGCCACAGAGAACACAAACCAGACACATTCCTCCAGCAGAGGCTCTGCCTCATGATTTAGGAGGCTGCAAGCCCTGCGATGTCGAGCAGCACGCCGACAGCTTGTGCTGCTCCTGATGGATGCCGGAGTCTATTTTTTCTCCAATAACAACTTTCACTAATGGTGCTGGCACAGAGGCTCAGCAAGGAGGAGGGAAGTGGCAAGTGGCCAGGGTGAAAAAGAGTTCACAATTACAGTAGGAAAGGCCACTGTGTCCCTTGCACTGGCCATGGGAATGCTGAGGACACGGGTGGAAGGGGTTCTAGGAGAGCACTGAGTCACCCCCTCCTTCAGGAGAGCACCCACTGCACCCAGAGCATTTTCAGCAGACACCCAGACATCTGCTTATCTTATTTTTAAACTCCTCAAGTGACAGGGTGCCACAATCTCCCCCAGCAGTCTGTTCCAGTGTTTCCCTGTCTTCATGGTTAGAAAGTTTTTCTTATGTCCAGTTCAAACCTTCATTGGTGCAACTAAATCCCAAAGCATCTCCTCCTCTCCAGAGAGAGAGAATCAAGATTGATGAAGAGGGATGTAAGCCTCGTCGTTTTTTTCACTTGTGTGTTTTATTCCCAGCCAAAAGAAGAAGAGTTTATTTTCCTGAAAGAGATACTATTGCCTGCAACACACAACTCAGAAGTATCTTTCTATTTTTAAAAGTGAAGTATAGGAGTTACATAAAAGCTATGGTAACCAGGAATGAGAAATAGGGTCTTCAATTTGTGGGCTCTGCCTCCTACCACAGCTAATTTCCCGGCTCCCTGGGGCTGACCTGGGCTGTCCACAGCATGTCAGTGCAGAGAGGCTGAGCTCACCGCCCCCCACACCAGCACAGGGTGGACAGGCCCCACATCCCCTGTGCCTGCAGCCTCTCACCAATGTGCCAAAGAAAGCAACAGAAACGCTGAATCTGTTTTTCTTCCCTTCTGCCCTCTTAAAACAGCACTGAACACAACAGGCCAGACTGTGCTCTGGTAACCAGCTGGGAAAAGGATGACACAGATAATGCAGACAGATAACAGAGCTGACACAGATAAACAATACAGGTAACACAGATAGCACAGATAGATAACACTGGGAACATAGATAACACAGATAGATAACACAGGTAGATAAGATTGGCAACAAAGATAACATAGACAGATAACATATACAACACAGATAACACAGTTAACACAGATAGATAACACAGATTGCACAGGTAACACCGGGAGCAGTGCTCCTCAGTGCCATGGGTGTGAAGCGGCCCAGAGCTGGGCAGAGCAGCAGGGGCGAGGGCTGCCCGTGCAGGGATGATACCAGAGGGATGACACCACAGGGATGATACCACAGGGTACTTCGGGACAGCCACACAGCCCCAAAGGCCCTTGCTTTCGGGAGGGAGGCCAGGCAAAGAGGGCGTAGGCACGAGAAAGTCCTCCAGCCTGGGACTATCCAGGAGCAACTTCGGGGAACGCAAATGATGTTACTACTGTCACTGGCACGAGAATGAACCGCGGCCTCGCTAGGGCTCACCTGCAGCCGGGCGCTGCCCGAGCTGCCAGGCTAGGAGGGCTCGGGGCGCACTGGAGCCAGGCTAGGTGTGCGTGCGAGCCGGAGCCCGCAGGAGCCAGTGCCCGGGGCAGGCAGGAGCCGGTGCCCGGGGCAGGCAGGAGCCGGTGCCCGGGGCAGCAGGAGCCGGTGCTCAGAGTCTGCAGGAGCCGGTGCCCGGGGCAGCAGGAGCCGGTGCCCAGAGCCTGCAGGAGCCGGTGCCCGGGGCAGCAGGAGCCGGTGCCCAGAGCCCGCAGGAGCCGGTGCCCGGGGCAGCAGGAGCCGGTGCCGGGGCAGGCAGGAGGCGCTGCGCGGTGCCCGGGCTCGGTGCGCGGTGCGGGGTGAGCCGTGCGCGGAGCGCGGTGCGCGGGCGGTGCGCGGGGGGCGGTGCGCGGTCGCGGGGGTGCGCGGGGGGCGGGCGGGGGGCGGCGGCGGCGGGGCCATGCGGAGCCCGGGCTGAGCGCGGCGGCCGCCCCTCGCCATGAAGCGGCAGAACCTGCGCACGGCCGCGCTCATCCTCTGCATCTTCTCCTACCTGCTGGTGGGCGCCGCGGTCTTCGATGCGCTGGAGTCGGAGGCGGAGAGCGGCCGCAAGCGGCTGCTGGAGCAGAAGCGCGGGGAGCTGCGGAGGAAGTACCGCTTCTCCGCCGACGATTACCGGGAGCTGGAGCGGCTGGTCCTGCAGGCCGAGCCGCACCGCGCCGGTCGCCAGTGGAAGTTCGCCGGCTCCTTCTACTTCGCCATCACGGTCATCACCACCATCGGTGAGTGCGGGCAGCCCGGCCGGCGCGCCCATCCCTCCATCCCTGCACCTTTGCACCCCGTGTCCCTCCATCCAAGCTCCCTACACCCCGTGTTCCTCCATCGCTGCCTCCCATGTCCCTCCACCCCCATGCCCCTGTATCCCATGTCCCTCCATGTCCCTGCGCCACATCCTTCTCCAGCCCCACACCTCCAGTACCCCTGGGAGCTCCAGGGCATTCCGGGGGCTGACCGCACGGCAGAGGCAGGTGTCACCCTTGCAAGGCTGGGACATCTCTTCAGGCCACCCCCGAGTTGACCCTGTGGGACCCCAGTGCCCAGTGGTGGGCGAGGCAACCCACGGGCAGGCTGGGGCCAGCCTGCGCTGGGGGTGCTGCTGTGGCTGGGGCGGCAAGACACGACATTGTCCCAGGGAGGCAGCAGCTTGCGGAGCTCCTGCGGGAACCTTTGGAGCAGGCAGCTGCCAAAGTTGGCAGCGGTGTGGGAGGGCAGAGGTAGGGGCCGTGTCTGTCCCCTGTGCTGGCTTTAGCCAGTGAGCTGGGAAGAGCTGGGCAAGAATTGTTGGCTTCTTTGCTGGCTCAAAACTCTGGGTGTTTGGCTGTGTGAGAGCGGCTTCACGGAGTCAAGAGAGGCACAAACCACTGCCCGCTGCTCTGCCTGCACAGAAACCTGCAGAGACATGGGTGTCAGCTTGGAGGGGAGTGACTGAAATAAACTCCCCTGTAGACCCACTTATCCATACTAGAGCCCAGTGCCTTGGTTTGTCTGCTTCAATTTTGCAAGAGAATGAAACTAAATTGAATGAGGGTTGCCTTAATTTAGGTGAGATTAGCCATGTGGGAATTGAGCATTGTTTAATGAATCCACTTTGATTAATTTATGCACCCTTGGCATCCCGTGGGTATAGACAGGGATCCTGTGCTTGTGTCACTGCTTCTGCTGGAATTTCAGTCAGCAGATGTTGTTTTGGAGGCAGGAATCCTGAGGCCGAATCCTGCCCTGGCACAGCCAGCAGCTGCCTCCTGTTCTTCAGGACAGGACTTCAGCCTTACCAAAGGGCTTGGGATGGTTGAAATAGCTCGGGTAGCTGGAAGCATCATCCCTCAGGATGGTGGGATCAACTGCACTGTGTTACCAGAGGGCAAGAGGTGGAAGAGGGACAGGTATCTTGCAGGCCTTGCCTGGGGTCTCCATGTGCTCCCATAGGATGTGGTGTGGGGTTTGTTCAGCTGGGAACACACGTGGTCAGCAAACCACGGTGAGCTCAGGGCATGGTTCAGGTCAGACCCCAGCAGGAGGGAAAGATGAATGGCTTCAGCAAAAATCCCCATCATCACCTGACAGGTTATAGCTTCATTTACATGATTTTCCTGTTGGCTGTGACAAACAATGGCTGTGCTTATCACACACCCCGTGTGATAAATAATTTCAGCCCAGGTGCCATATTTCTCAAACACTGACATGTTAGATCTCTTTATATTGGGCTGTGCTCCAAATCTCAGTTTTAATGTTATTGTAGCTGTGTTTACTCTTTCTAATTCCCTTTGTCATTTCAAAACCATCAGTCAAACACTCCTTCAACAGTCTCTCAGGGTATAACAATTGTTTTTCCACTTACTGCTCTTGTGGATCATTATCTTTACATCCTCATTGCTGTCATTGTATTATCTTGTAGCCTGGGACCTGGTGATTGCACTCAGTTATTAAGCTTGGATCTGACTGGGAGGTTTTGCCACTGCAGTCTCCTGTCTGCTCTCTATTTCATGAAATGTGGCATACAGGCATTAAATTCATAATTTTTTTTGTTGTGTGAATTTGTGAACAGAGAGAGCAATTAGAAGCTGGTCCCTTGCTGCCTGCTGGCAGTTCTGAGCACAGCATGGAGAAGGATAATGCTGTCCTCAGCCCCTCAGCCCTGTCCCATGCAGGAGTTTCCTGGAGCAGGAGGTGTGCTCAGGAGCCCAGGATAACATGGTTATCCTCCTCTGGTCCTTCCATCAGCGGGTGCAGCACTTTCCCCAAGTATTCTGGAAATCCACGGGCAGCAAGGACTGAGGTGAAGCCAAGTCACCACTTAACACAAGACTGTGGGGTAACAAGAGGGGGTTTTCCCCCACGTTCTCCATGCAAAAGTCACGCACATTCCTGCAGAAAGTGAGAATGCAAATAGTTGTTTGTGAAAGGCCTGGCAGCAGCACAGGAAGGAGCTGGTGCTGTTCTGCAGGCTCTTTCAGAAGGGAAGTTTCAGGCCCTGGTAGTTTCTTATAGAAGCAACTCAAAAGAAAGGCTCAGATGCCTTTGGATGTCGTTACTCCCCACGCCACGTGACTCCCTTGCACTGATTTCGTTACTCATGCTCTGAGGTCAGGGGTCACCAATTTCTGCTAAGCTGCTGTAATTGAGGTGGGCAAGGAATCGCTGGAGTCCGGAAGATTGCAGTGAATACCTCACTATGCTTCACAGTGTCATTGTATGTGTCCTCGAGTCACAGCTCTGAAACTCGGGCCAAGGTGGAGAAATTAAATCTCAGAAGGCATTCAAGGAGAACCTTGTTGTCCTGGAGCTCCTTGTCCCCAGGAAAAGGGCTGACAGGGCTGTGGTGGCATAAATGCTCCCTACCCTGCATCTAAACCAGCACAGCCCCTCCTCCCCAACAGGCCAGTGGTGCTTTAGGTCTGAGTCTTAGTGAGACTGGAGTAAATCTGGAATGGGTCTGCAGAAGTCCTTCCAGACATAGCTGCTCCTGTGGGGACTTTCCCTATAGCACAGGGTCGCTCTGGCTCCTGTCCAACAGCTCATACAGCTGAGACTCAAATGTGCATGTGACACTGGACGGCTTTGGAGGAGGAGGAGGAGCAGCTGACAGAGGAGGTGGCAATACCCCTGCAAGGGCAGTTGTGGATGGTCCTGGCTGGGTGTGTTTCCTCCCCACAGGATGATCTGATGCTGTTGGTCTCAGCATCTTGCAGAGCCTCTGCTCCCCTTCGCTGTGGGGTTCAGGTTACCCTGCACACCTGGCACTGGCACAGCATCCTGGCCTCTGAATTACTCGTGAGCTGCAGGAGGCTTGCAGACCTCAGTCCAGCTCTAGGCGTCCTCTTGGCCTCTGTGACACTGGGGGCTATCAGGAGGGTACCTTATCTCTTTAGAGGTCAAATGAGGTTCTGCTTACATGAATGTGCCATCATCCCAAAGGATGGGCATCCCATGGCCCCATTAGCATTGCCTACAGATCTGTTATTGAGTTCCATTCTCCCCCCCATTTTTCTACTGCTCCTCCTGGTCACAGGGCAGCCTTGCTGGAAACCCCAGTGAGGGCTTGATGCCTCCTTTCCTCTTTCCTGTGTCCTTCCCAGGTTATGGGCATGCTGCTCCAGGCACAGACGCTGGCAAAGTCTTCTGCATGTTCTACGCCATCCTGGGCATCCCCCTGACGCTGGTCATGTTCCAGAGCCTGGGGGAGCGCATGAACACAGTCGTGCGGCTACTGCTCAAGAAGATCAAGAAGTGTCTGGGCATGAGGACAACCCATGTCTCCATGGAGAATATGGTCCTGGTGGGCTTTCTGTCCTGCATGGGCACCCTGTGCATCGGCGCCGCAGCCTTCTCTTATTTCGAGGGCTGGACTTTCTTCCATGCCTATTACTACTGCTTCATAACCTTGACTACTATCGGCTTTGGAGACTTTGTGGCTCTGCAGAAGAATGAGGCTTTGCAGAAGAAGCCCCCGTATGTGGCTTTCAGCTTCATGTACATCCTGGTGGGCCTGACCGTCATCGGCGCCTTCCTCAACCTGGTGGTGCTGCGCTTCCTGACCATGAACTCGGAGGACGAGCGGCGCGACGCTGAAGAGCGAGCCTCGCTGAGGAGAGCCCGCAACAACATCCACCTCAAGCCAAAAGAGGACAGCCGCAGCAGCAATGCCATTTTTCTCCCTGTGGAGGACAGGACCAGCCAGATGAACCTGATCCCGCTGGTCCAGGAGGACGCGGAGAGGCAGCGGCGCCAGTCGGCCATCTCGGCGGCCGAGGTGCCGTCCTTCTGCACGTGCCTGTGCTACAGACCCCAGGTGTGTGGCAGCCCGGCGCCCTCCCACCCCGAGACCCTGAGCTGCCACACCAACCCTGTCTATTACAACTCCATTTCCTACAAAATCGACGAGGTGTCCCTGAGCACACGGGGTCAGACCGGCTCTTCCCCGGGGAGCACTTTGTCTTCCAACAGCCCTCGCTGCCGGCAGCACCCCCGGCTGCGGAGGAAATCCATCTAGGAGCACGTGCCGAGCTGTACTCAGCGCTCGAGTCTTACTATGATGATAAATTAAGAACAGAGATGTCAGGTTCTTCTTACTCATTTCTTCTGTTCCTCTCCCTCCCCCCAGCAGGAGCGTCTAACTCCTGTTGGGAAATAATGATTCCTTTTTTGCAGGCACTGAATGACACCGTTCGTTTTTCTTTGCTTTTTCCTCCCAAGTAGGTTCAAATATTTGGAACTGGCAAGGGCCCCTTCTCCCACCCCGATGTGAAGCCCAGTGAGCTGTAGGTTTGCTGCCCCACCTCCCTGCTCCCCAAAGGCTGCCTTGCTGCCCTCCCACCCTGCTGAGCCTTGGCTGTGGCTGCTGCCAGCACATGACTCTTGCTCTGTGGGCTGGGTTGCATTTGCTGAGCGTGTCAAAAGCAAAGTATGTGTGAGCAAGCCTTGCAAGGATGGGGACTACTAAGTTGTCCCCTGGCACCAGGTGCAGGTAAGTCAGTGCCACACAGTGGGTTTGCAGCTGGTGGGTGGGCAGGGAGAGGTGGGCAGGAGGGAATGGGCTGCAGTCCTGAAGCTCAGCACATGGGGCAGCTCCACGAAGGAACTTTATGTCCTGTGGGCAGCCCTCTGGGTCTGAGCTCAAGCTTGTGGCTGGCTCAGTGCTCTTGGAAGCTGGAGGCCCATGCACTCACCCACTTGCCCACCAGCACACCTTGCCTCTTATACCTCCCCACCACGCGTAGGTCCTCCTGGCTGAAATGGCTGGAGGGACACTGTGCCCCATTCCCAGGGGAAGCTGAACTCCTCCAGTCCAGCCCAGCCCAGCCCAGCCCCAGCTCTCCTCTGTGCTGAGCCCAGACTGTACTAAGGGGAGCCCCAGGGAGAGCCTCCTGAACTACAGTCACCTGCAAATGGCTTGGTCCTAAGCAGATTTTTTTTTTCTTAGCTAAAATCACCCCTTCCTTCCCTACATTTCCTCTATCTGGCAGCACAGCAGCTGTGCTGGCTCCTTGCCTCCTCCCAGTCCCTGTGAGCCCATGGGTTTGTGCTTGTTGCTGCTGGGGTTATCTGAGGTGGTGGTGGTCCCATCTCCACGTTCATCCCCATGTGGAGGGGGATGAACCATGGGGTACCCCATGTGGTACCTGCACAGCCACAGCTGGGCAGCTCTTTCCTGCTGGTGACCCCAGCGTGGCCTTTGTCCATCCTGTCTCATCTGCATGAAAGCAGGGCTCTGGCAGTGGTAGGAGCCCTATTGATTTTTTTTTTCTCCAATAATGGACATTTTAACTCTCAGTTCTATTTAAAATACCCTCTGAGGGGGTTTTTGTGGAGAAATAGCCCATTTTCCTGGTGGGGAAGGCACGCATTGTTGCCAGCATTGCGAAGGTCTCAGGGCAGGCTTTGCTTTCTCCTCCTTTTGTTCTGGGTGGCAGCTTAATAAAAGGTGAATCCATCAGGTGGTGGTTGATTATTTGTCAAAGGGATGTGTCCAAGCCCCATACCCCAGGCTGGCTCCCTGTGGGCACTCAGGCAGAGAGGAGGATGCAGGTGCTGCTGGGCTGCCACCAGAGGCTGGTTTGTGACACCTTCCCCTGGGTGCTCCCCAGGCCCTTTGGGGTGTGTGTGACATTCCAGGGCCCGGGAGGTCCAGCAACTGCCTCCTCTGCACCAGCTGGGTGAGCCTTGGTTTAAAGGGAAAGGGGGAGGAGAGGGGATACAAAGCAAGCTGTGAGTGTGGAAAACAGGCTTAAAAACGAGGCTTTCATTTCTTCTCCGCTCTTCAGCGTGTCACTTCACGCTGATCCCACCAGCTCAGCCCTTTTGTTGCCATGTCCCATCTCCCCCACCCTCCCCACGGATTTCAGCCCAAGGTTTGGCTGTTGCTGTGCTGCCCTTTGCCATCAGAGCTGAGCAGATGGAAATCCCTCCCTCTTTCCACGTTGAGCCTTGGACATCCTCCCAGTGGCGAAGATGGAGCTGCACCTCTCACCCTCATCCACCACTGTGGAAAGAAGCCGGTCCTTGATTCCTGCTCAAGTCAGACCTGCATGTACTGCCCTGGTGAAATCCACCTCTGCTGGAGCTGGAAGCAGCAGAAAACCTGAACCGAGGCTGAGCCAGCCTTGCACTCTCCCTCTGGATTGAGCATGGCACTGCCCAAGCTCAGTGGCTCCATGGCTGTGTCACAGAGCCCGTGATGCAGCCATGAAAGGCACAGCCCAGCAGAGGCAGCAGGGCTGGCGGTGTGACCTCCACACGCTGGAGGGCAGTGCTGGCGATGAGGTGACAGTAGCTGCCTGGTAGCTGCTGCTTCCCTGTGTCCTGAGCTTCCAGGCAGCACTGCTTGGCTGCTCAGTGACAGCCTGAGCCCCATCCTGCTTGGGAAGCTGTTCTGAGGGTGGGAGATGCTGGACTGCTCCCTGACACTCTAGAGAAACCCTCCTCCTCCCCCTCCCATCACTGCTGCCCCAGGGGCTGTAGCTAGGGCAGGTGGGAAGCTGCCCCTTGGTCTGACCCTGATGACGTACAGAGGGATTTGGAGTCATGACAAACACCTTTTAAGAAATTCTTAGTGAACCATGACTTTGTGATCCCTCATCCCCACAGGAAAAGGACTTGCAGGAGCTCCTCAGAGAATGGTGCCTATTCTCAGCACCACCACCTCCTCCCACAGACCCCTCCAGCAGGATCCCCCAGACACTTCCCACCCAAGGGCTCACAGCTCCAGGTCATCCAGGCAGCAGCTGCACACCCAGTAACATCTGAGGGTCTCCAGGCTCCCCTGCACCCACACTGGATGTTCCCAACAGCCTGGGCCAGGGGTGGTTTTTTTCTGCCAGCAGAGTCTTCACCTCCAGGGTTTCAAAATCACCATTGAATGGCCAGGGCAGACCATGGAGGGTCTTGGAAAGAAAACATCAGGAGCTTTAGACTGGGGTGGTGAGCAGAGCACGAGTGGGAGCAAGCTTAGCTCTGTGCCTGGAGATGCCCAAATTACATCCAGAAGTGGCTCAGGGAAATGCAGGTTTGAAGCTGGGGCTGATTGAGGGAGCTGGAGTGACAGCCCTTCCAAAGAGCACTGGACACACCAGGCTGAGCTACTCTCACTCCCTCTAGGCACAAGGAGAAGGAAGGGTCCAGCTGAAATCCCAGGTTGAAGATAATGGTGGTGACAACAGAGAGGGCAGAGACACTCCACAGAAAATCTCCAACACACCATAGGAAAAAAAAAAGTTTTATTGTCACCATTATCAACGTTTTCATTAGCTTAACACTGAATTGTAAATCACTTATTCATTACATATTGTCTGAATAAAACCTACAGACAGGAAAAAAGTATAGCAGAATCCTCTCCTGACTACAGACGAGTGGCCGTTGTCCCACCGGCGCTGCCGGGACCGTGTCCCACCTTCCACCCAAGGCAGCCCAGGCACCTCACAAGCCACTCGCCACCTGGGCAAGCAGGCTGCCCAGCTCCATTGCCTGTGTTCCCTCTGGCTCCACAGAGATTACACCTCACCAAATGATGTTAAAAACCTCCAGAAAGTTTTGGAGAGGGTTACAGAGGCCAAAAAGAGCAGATCTCAGCTGCCCCCACTCCTAGGGAAAAGCAAGAGGAGTGTTGTAGTGCGCCTGCAAAGTTACTGTTTTGTGGAGCAATTAATGAAGTAAAAAGGTTTAACCTGTGAAAGCAGATTTCCCTGCAGTGGCCAGGCCCTGGCAGTGGGGAACAAGGCAGAGCTCCAGCACGGTGGCAGAGTGGGGTGGGGGCAGGGATGGGCTGGGGGTGGCCCCATCCCCGAGCAGAGGCCAGCTCTGCCGCACCGCCCGGGGCTCCCGGCGGGCAGCGGGGGATGGATGTGTCAGTGCAAAGAGATGCCGTGGGCAGCCTCAGTCCCCTCGGGCTGGAATAAGGCCTCGTGTCGAGAGGGAAGTGGGGACCCATGTAGGGAGCAGAGGGTGCTGGGGAAAGCAAAGGGAAGGTGGAGGAAAGCTCGCTGGGAGCTGCCCTTCTCCCACCCAGAGGCAGCTCCGCGTCTTCTCCTGGCTGTCAGTGATGGCACATCCTGCCTGCCTGGGCTGCCCAGCCCCTGCAGAAGACCCCTGGCTCCTTCCGAGGATGGCAAAGGAAGTAGTTTGAACGCGGGACTGCTACAAGACGTTGGCAGGACACGGGCATCCCTGGTGGGTGGCAGGCCATGGCAGTGCTGCGTGAGGGGGTCTCGGGGAGGCACTGCATCCCCAGGATGCCCTTTCACCATGCAGGGTGCAGCTTGCAGGGAGCAGGAGGAAGACAATCCCAGTGTGGTGAGGCTAGGGGAACATGCCTTAAGATTCACCCTCCTAACCTCACTTTCCCTGGCTCCAAAGCCAAAACCAGCTCCAGGTCAAGAAGGAATCACCAAAGAAGAGACCAGTTTGCAGCACTGGGTCAGAAGCAACAGCCCCAAAGAAAGAAACTTCTGAAGGATTTGAAGCTCCAGGCTGGCATTTAGTGGGACCTGGAGTCCCCGTGGGCAGATATCCTAACATTTGGTGCCCAAGCAACTACAAAAAGCAGCTCCTGAAAAGCTTGTGGGATGGCTTCAGCAAGGTGTGCCTCAATCATTCTCTTGGTTGGTTCTGCTCCCACCATGGCTCAGTGACTGCAGCTCACAGCTGCCTGGGCACAGCGTGTGCCCACATGGCCTCTCTGCTAGACACAGCCCTTCCCTGCCCCTACACAGGGGGCTCAGCCCATGTAACATGCCCAGAGTAAATGCCAAGGCTGCCCATGGACCTGGCCAAGCTGGACTGCTTTGGTTGCCATTTTAGCTACTGATAAGTCACAAAGGGAAAGTCCTTCAGTCATCACCTCTGTTTGCTGGTGTCCTGGAAAGGGCTGGTGCAAGGTCCTTCCGTTTCAGCCACTAAAGTGCAAAGAACCAAATGCTACAAAGAAACTCTCCCCGGTTCCTCTCCTCCACCAGGATAAAAGCAGCTACCATGGGGAAGGGAGGGCAGAGGGTGCCTATGCTGTGGGAAGAGCTGGAGGTTCCCCAGGGACGTGTGATGCTGCTGTCGTGGGTGAGCAGCTGGGGATGGACGTGAGGCTGCCTGGTGACTGGGACGTGGCCACTGAGCAGAGGAGTCTGGCAGTGAGAGCTGAAGCCACATTTTGAGAACACCTAATCACTTGCAAACTCCCTGTGGCATTACCGTGTTCACAAACACACACCTTGGCTGGTGTGCACTGGGGTAAACACAAAAAGCCTTTCACTGATCATCCTCTTTTCACTGATCATCCTCTTTTCTAAATGCTTGGTTCAAATCCAGCAGCTGCAATTTCATTTTAGATGCTCCCTCCAGGTCACAATAGGCCCTGGACTCCTCTACTGATGGCACTTCACATTCACACCTCTCTCTCTCTTTTCAAAGCATCTCACAAAAAACAGGAATTCTTCCAGCATTCCTTGGGGCTCCCAGCATCACTGGGACCTGCTGCCTGCACAGCCAGTAGCCTGGCAATCTTGAGAAGAACATGGACACTTGTCCTATGGGAAATGCTGGGAGGAATCCACAGGCAATGGACCGGGATGCTGTTTTGAAGCTCTTTTATTCTATGCACCGCATCAGTGAAGGAGCTGACTTAAAAGCCAGTATCCTGATCCTGCCACTTTGGAAAAATCAGAGAGCCCAGCACTAGCAAATTTCTGAAGAAAGGCACAGAACAGCCTGTGCCTGTGTTATACCTTGGTCCCCTGTGAGCCCCTGCAAAGGTGCAACCTCTCTGCCTTGGGTGGAATTTTTTAACAGAATGGACAAATACCACCTATGAAATGGACAAAATAACCCACAGAGCCTTTAAAGAAGAGCAGCCTGATCCGCTGCTCTGAAAAAAACCCTCCCTTTAGCCTGCCCCAGGTGTCTTGAGGAAAATAGGCAGCTGTCAGGCAGAGCTCAAGTGGCCCCAGAGTGCAAAGGCTTTTTTGCTTTATCAGGGCTACAATGGCAGTGGGAACCATTCTCGTCAAGTTACAAATACTAGATAGCCTAAGAAAAACAGGAGATTGAAACAGTCATGAAGTTTATACTGAAACTATTTTTTACCTCTGTTGTATGAAGTCACCTACAGCTGTTTCTTTCTTCACCTAAGAGAGATCTCATGTCGATGGGCACAGACACTCACAGAGAAGTCTATAGAATGAATATATCTCACAAGGCAACAGCCCAGTCTTTGTTTTTTACAATCAAAGTTAATATGGACCTTTCTCAAAAGTGATGTTGTTCAGATTAAAGACAATTATAAACTGTATCAACAATATGTACTACAGCCTGCAAGTCACAATCTGTGCACACCCAATGGAATATATTATTGCTTGGTAGCCTATTAGACTTTGTTTATAAAAAGATTTTTTTACAGAGTACAGGATTATGACAAAACTAGCTAAGTAGTTCTCATCTTGAAAATACAACAT
This sequence comes from Anomalospiza imberbis, assembly GCF_031753505.1. Taxonomy (NCBI): domain Eukaryota; kingdom Metazoa; phylum Chordata; class Aves; order Passeriformes; family Viduidae; genus Anomalospiza; species Anomalospiza imberbis. The sequence continues at coordinate 5,766,098 of NC_089697.1, read as the reverse complement.
CTATTCTTTCAACAAAGTAGCTGAGAGTTAATGAACAATAACAAATATTTACTAATAATTGTATGGCCAGTTTGAACAGAATTTCTTATAGGACTCTTTTCTGGTGTTTATTTACATACGCCTCTTTTCTTTTGGAAAAAAGTTGATAAAATATAACAAGGAACATAGAAATCAAAAGAATGAGTAAACTTCATACCAAGAACATCAAACATTTTTGAAAACACTAAATTATGTTACCTGTTAAAAAACATACGTATCATTTTGTCTTTAAAGAAAAATATTTTTCCTGTTTTAAAATATTACCAACAGCATGTAATAAACTAACTTAAAATGAGTTTCATAAAAAAGTTGTCTTGCTGTCTAAACATTACTAAACATGCTTAGGTTGAGATTCTGTTAACTGCCTCAACATCTTAAAAACAGCTCCTTTACAGGAACTTGTGATATTTATACTCCAGGAGACCTGCAAATTTAGAACAGTACAATGATAAAGGATCTGGTAGCTAGGAACAATAAATATATATTTTCACTCAAAGCAAATAATTCTGCAATGTTCTTTGAAACAATCCATGGCCAAGAAATGCTGGCCCTTACCCTGCCCGCAGTGCCTGCAGAGCCAAGGGATGCTCCAGCAGCTCCAGCTGCAGGATGAGGACCCATGGATTGAATTGCAGAATGAGGACCTTGGCCATCCCAGCCGTGTCAGGGCAAAGGGAAAGAAACACCAGGAGACTGGGAAAATACCACATTTTTTTTTCCTGAACAAATCAGGACCATGGGCATGGCTGCTTTTTGCTCAGCGCACAAAGAGAACAAAGCCACATGCGAGGCTGCTCTCCCTGTGTGCAGGGGTTTCTCACTGGGGAGAGATCATTCTGCTCTCAGTACTAGGATTTGTTTTCCATGATGCAGGTAATATTTAGGGATTGGCTCTCCATGGGTTTTTTGGCCAGCAATGCTCCCAGTTACCTTTACAATGTAGCAGTTCATGCACAAGGAACAGAGAATCAACCCTGAGTTGGGCAGGTATTTATCTCTCCTCAGTCTCATCCCTCATAATCATTCACCAAGCAAAAATACTGTGACACCTTGTTTTTTCCTTTAAGTCTCCTGCTCTTCCTCTCTCCCTCCCTGACTCTAACCAACAGCAAGACTCAGGCACAGGAAAAGACTCAGCCAGGAATTGCAAAGGGAACAAAAGTTCCGCTTTCAGCTGCTCATCACTATGGCAAAATGCTGCTTTATACATCACCACACTGGTAATCCCAACTCTCACATCACATCACCTTAGACAGAAACTGGCCAGCCACACTTGGGGAAAAGTGGGTTAGGCTTTATAAAAATAGGCTATTCCAAGCCTGAGACTTGTCTTGGATGCTACACTGGGAGTCTGAAATCAATGGACACCTAGCAGAGTTCTTTTCTGACTACAATACACCATGGCCAGTGCAGGAATCATGCATATGAGTGAAGTAAGAATTTAAACTGTAGGGCACCATGCAACTCCCCCGGCCTCACTCTGTGTCCCGTGAGCACTTGCAGAAGAGCTCCTGTGAGTCTGCTTTGTGGAGGAAGGTCACCTGCACTTGCCAGTCCATGTGACTGTGCTGTGCTTGGCAGCCAGGGATTGCAGTGTTCACTTACTGGGGAGAAACAGGACTTGGAGTGAGTAAAACAAAAGCGAGAAGCACTGGACCACAATCAACCACGTAAAAAATGCAGAAGAAAATCAGATGTGAAACTGCCTCCAAATTACAGAATTGGAGATGTTAACAAAAACAACACAACTAGAACCACAACTTCTTTATCTACCCTGACAGTGACCCTTCCGCATGATTAAAACCAGACGGAAGACAGTCCTTGGTGTTAAGGAGTCCTGTGGTAACTCAATTGATCATCACTGAGCCTGCAGAGCTTTCAAAAGGGCAGGAAACAGAGACAAGTTGCATCTGCCAGGCACACAGAAACTGAACTTTTTGACAGACAGTTGTTAAACAAAGTTTTCTGGGGAAATATTTTTGGCATATATAGTCTCCTACTCCCCATTAAAAACTGAAAAAATGCTTCAATCATCTTACTGGACACAGGAAACTCAGGATTAACTTAGCTCTTACTGGTAGATAATGTCCAAACTAAGTACCAATGCAAAGCTTTCAGCATAACTTAAGACAGAAGCCCTGTTGCCAGGTCTGGCGTGTCCCTGGAGCTCTCCACAGTCCTTTTAAAGTCATAGTTATTAAAAGATCCAGTGCTACAAACCACTAAATCTACCTAATCTATTCTAGTTCATACACATATTGTACAATATTGCCTAGTACTCACTACATACCAAGAGGAAAAGATGCCAACTTGAATTACAGTAAATGTGCTTCTTTTTAAAAAATAAAAATAAAAGAGAGAGCGCCACAACATAGTTTGACCAGCATGCAACAAACTTTCTTCAGCTAATATATAGAAATTGTCTAATACATTAGAAAAAATAATTAGTGAGAGGCCAGAGATATATTTGATCAAGGAAATTAAGAGATTTTTCTGAAATGTTGAGGCTTTTGCCACTGAAGACTCAAAAAATTAGTCATTCTATGTCCCTTGTCCTCTTTCCCTCTCCTTTATATTATATAATTTTTTACAGATTATTGTAAGGCCTATATAATTTTTGCATCTATCCTGTAATTTATCTCAAAATAATTTAAAATGCCATAGACAAGCTAGGACCAAAAGCAACTGCTTTTACCATCCACTCAACACTCATGCTTTTACTCTAAAAAAGCTGAGGTCCACATGCAGAAATAAATGCTCAGTATTTCTCTATGACAGGCCAAGAATCTGCTCATTCCTATATGGGACATGGGACCTTCACTTTTAAGCCACAAACTAAAACATCTCTAAAAGTTTATTCTGGGACAGCAGTCATCAAATCCTCATTTAAGAACTAAGACAAAACCTAGCCAAAACAGAGCTATCAGCAGAAAATCTTTGGAGATTCTCTGTGATTCTGGACAATTTAATTGTCTGAAGGATCCAGAGCACTTCCTCCACCACATGGCTCTGCTGGCAGCAGCTGCCACAGCTCAGCAAATGTGCTTTACTCATTTAATGAACAGAACACACGTGCTGTGACCACTGTGTCATCACATTCCTCACTCACTACCTCTCTGTACTTTGGGGATCACATCTCCTCTTGCAGGACACTTGACAATGCCTGTGTAGTACCAAAACTGCCTAAGGCTCCCCTCTCTCCACAGAGGGAAGGTTATGGGCTCTCCAGCACCTTCTTCTCAGATGGCAAACTGAGGTTTCTTTCTTCTGCACCCCCAGAACCCCCCATTTCCTTTCCCATGGCAGAATAAAACAGTCCTGTTTAAGGTCTGGGAAGGAAGGGCAGCATCTCCAGCAGATATGTACCAGTACCAAGGAGATGAAAGAAAAAAGCAGGAGATAGAAGACATCATGACTGAAGGATGCACAGCAACAAGTAAGGGAGTCAGCAAATAGCAGAATGTCTTATCTGACAATACAAAACACCTCAAGCTGCAAGTGTGATGTTCAGCTCCCACTTCCAGTGTTTGGGGGTTTTTTCTGAGCAAAATTGTGGTTAATTAGCCTGCTAAACTCGAACTCTGTTTAAACTGTCTGCTCTAAGTAGGCGCTACTTGTTCTCCCACCAAGCATGCTTCATCAGCAGTGTTAGACACGTAATGCAGTAAAGACACTTGCTGGTAATTTGGCACAGTTTGAAAACACAGCAACGACAGTGTTACAGCTAACATGACTCAGTGACAGGGAACTGATTCTAAAGAAAGAGTTGCAGTTTTCTTTCTTCTTCTTCCTCTCAGAAAGGAAGACATAAAAAGACCTAATGCTTCCTCTTAAACTTTCTGTTCCTGCTCTTTTTAGGCCAGACGATGACCTCTACATTTTTCAGGTACTTTCCTGTGAAAGAATTCATATTAGAAATTTCTAACACACACAGCTAAGAGAAATTAATTCCTTACTCCCCCCAAATTCTTTCGAATGCTGCAACTTTCCAGGGTTAATATTGATCTGAAACAAGGGTCCAAGAATGACAGCGAGAGAAGTGAAACAAGAGGTGTATGTCTAATTTGACAACTAGGACTCATGCCCCATGGCACCTCCTCCTCGGACAGAGAGGGCACAGTGCCCTCCCCCTCGTCTTCTGTCTAAGGTCACTGGGTTATCCTCCTCTTCCAGCTCCACAAGAACTGATTGAACATGCATTGCGCTTGAGGTCAGAGTTCCAGCAAACAAAACCTTGACAGCATGTTTAAAAAACAAAAGCAGTTCCCCCTTCCTTACTCACTAAGACCTGTCACAGCAGGGTCCCACTGTGCTCTCCAGGGAAAGCTGTGAGGACTGACGCAGGAGCGGGCCTGTAGTGGGATCTACCATCGAGGAAGTTGGGAAGAGCTTGTACCAGCCAATTGCTAAAGTTGACAAATCCAGTTCTTCCAGGAGAACCCTGGCGACTCCCATGAAGTGCTTGCGCTCCATGCGTCCATAGTTTCCCCAGACTATCACCTTAGGGACAAGAAGGGGCAGCACAGTTAATCCTCAAACTTTTACACTTCCTTGGGAAGCACAAGTCTGACCAATCCTTCTACTCATCCAACTTTCTGGAGCTTTGCTACAGCCTGAGAAGACCAGAAATATTTACTCTACCAACAGGTGACATGAAGCTCTGCCTGATGACATTACTATTTTATTTTAAGCACATGTTTACAAATCCTAATGTTATTGGATTTTTTTCCTCCCATGGAACAGAGGTGAATGTGCATGTGGATAAGACCCCATTTTGCTGGGCAGGGGCAGCCCCTGCAAAAAGTATCCTCAGGGCTGCAGTCAAACACCTGCAGGTAAAATCTGGTCCTGGCATATAACAGGCCTCGGACACCAAAAGGTGGCCTGGTGGGGGAAGGGCAGGAGGAGCTCCTGATCTGGAAAAACAAACCAACAAAAAAAAAAGTGGGCAAAAGCTTGGGCCAAAAGCCAACAGTTTGAGGAGAAAAGCATGTTTTAACTTCTGCACATGGAGCTCATGCCGTGGGGCAGATGGAGATGAGGCATGGCCACTCACCTGGAGGAAGGGCAGGAGCCAGGGACACGACACGAGGGGCACACGTGAGTGACATGCAGGGCAAGCAGCACAGACGGCCGAGAATGGCTCACAGAGGAAGGGCCAATGAGAGAGCTGGCAGAGGAGCAGGGAAAGCTGAGTCACACTTACGACACGATGGAGACCAGTGGGTGGAAGAACAAATGCAGTGAGGGTCACGGGCTTATGCATGCTGGAGGTCTGCACGTGGCCAGGTGGCCCTGCATGGCTCAAGACAAAGGTGACGACTGCAGAGCGAGTCCATGCTCTGAAGAGGAGAGGATGAGTAGGATGGGTTATGATAACAATTAGTGATCTCTGGCTAATCCTGACAGCTTCTTTCCCATGGCTCCTAACAACCACAACACTACAGTTTTCTGTAAAATTAGGTAGGAGAGACAATGAATGTCAATCAAAGACCAAAAATTCACACTCTGGGCCAGCAGGAGATGGAGCAAGCCACTGCACAAAGTGGGTTTGGTGACATGTCTGTTAGCAGAAAAGCCAAGCTGCTCAATTTATTCTTGGAATAAGTGCCTTTCCTGGCAGCAAGGCAGCAGGTAAGGAAACCCATGCAAGGCAAGAGCAGACCAAGCCAGGTCCCACTCCATTTCAGTCATAAATGTACAGTTTTGTTGCATCAGGGGAAAATGCTTCTAATCAAGGTAAATGAGGTAGAAGTCACAGAAGAAAACAGTCCAGCAGGTTAGCTGGCAATTTAGGCACCAGTGGAGGTAAAGAATAGAAACTCATGGATTAATTACATTAGTATTACAAATAGATTTTAGCCAGGCTTTATTGGATGGAAATTATTTTTATATGATTTAACAATGCAAATCACTCTTTTCTCTGGAAACATAGGTACAGAGCTGAAAATATGAGTATGGCAGAAAACATATGGAAGTAACAGAAAAGAGGTGGGAAAAGGTAGGATATGTAATTGGGTGATGGCAAAACAGAGAGCCCTGAATGTCTATAAACATGGAAGGCAACCCATGCTGCAAGATCATTTTAGCACCTATCGGTACCACCCATCTCCTAACTGGGTGGGAAAAAAAGAATTTAAAAAATTTTAAAATCAATCCTCTCCTGGAAGGCACTCATGGTACCTGGCAGGGTGTCAAATAATCATCAGCTTGAGTACGAAGAAAAAAGGATTCCTTTCCCTTTGTTAAGTTCATATCGAGTGCATTTGGTTCGATGCAAACACTGGCTTTTTCTCATCTATGTTAATTAACCAGCATGACAGGACTTAGTATCTTCCATGAGAGATGGAAGAGAGAGAGGGGCACACCTGAGACTTGCTCATCTTACCTGTAATACTTTGCCCTGGGGACTCTCAGCAAACAGCAACACCTGATTGTACAAAGGGTCTAATGACTTGCGAGCCACTTTTGTCTTCTTCTTCGCAATGCACACGCCATTCTCTAGCAGGTAAGCTTTGATGTAAGCAGCTGGAAAAAAGAACATGGTCAAATATGAAGAAAATCTTCATGCTCACTTTAGAAAAGACAGTGTGCCATGTCTCAGGTGCTTCTATAGAAGGCAGTTACAGAAGGGAAAAGATTTGCCCAAGCAGCCTTGTTTTCAGTACCACGCACAGGCTGCTTAGTCCTGCCAAGCAAAAATTCAAGTTTTCCCTGTTCACAAGCATTGTGGGAGGCCTGGACCCAGGGAAGTACATTAGGAGATCAAAGCATCCTACCTGGCAGTGTTTTGGAGCCGGGTTTTGGTGTCAGTCCTCGAGCCTGAATGATATCCACTTCAAGCTGCCCATTTCGCTCTTGCAAGCCAATTTCCACGTCCCCTAAACCAAAATGTCAAAATATATAGAAGACTTTCAAAATAATACAGAAGACTTTCAAAATAATACATCCTTGGGTTACAAAAATCTTTAAAAAACAATCTTCATGTCCCTCCTGCACAAGCTGTAACAAACTGTATGTGCCCGATTTCCTCCTGAATTACTCTGAAGCAGCTCCACGGTGATTCCAGGCCACATTTTCAAAAGCAAACTTGACTGGGAGCCCTCTAAAATGGCTTTGGTGGCTCAGTCTCCTACTCTTTGTGGCAGCAAGCTCCTCATCTCTCCCAGATGGAAGAACCTAGGACTGCAGGCTGCTTTGGAAAATGCAATTATGGTACACCATAATGAAATTCTTACAGAGCCTGATAGGTCTTAGAGAAAGAAAAACCCCACAAGATGCATTTTCAGGATTTTAGCTGCATTTTACTTAGTCTGTGCCTTTCAGAGCTGAGAGAGAAAAGCATAAAGCTGCTGCTCTGCTCCTAATACCACATTTGCTGCAGCCAGCAAAACCTTGCAGCCAAGCTCACTCGATTTAGCAGTGAAATGGAGCAGGACAGTGTTTGATCAGCAGATGCTGGACACATTATTAGCTGGCTTGTAGGAGCTATCTGTTCAAGACTCAGTTAAAGCCACCCAACTCCTCTGTGTTCCTTACCCATCGAGGTGGTGGCCAAGGTCTGACGGCCAACAAACTGTGCAGGGCCCATGCTCCCCAGGAAGTCACTAAACTGCCCAGCAGATGCCAGATGGACTCCACTGAAATTCAAGCTGCAAAAGAAAATTATTTTGGCTAGTGGTTAATCTGCATTTTAAAGCAACTCAGTAACTAAAGAACCAGATATAATATATCTTCTAAATGAATGATATCTACAGAAGCCTTTGTTTTGAGTAAAGCCCGATGGTTTCCACACAGTTTAGTTAGATGGAATCCATTTAAAATCTCTTTCCTCATCCAAAAAAAACCCAGTAACAGCTGCAGTCATCAGCTGATCAATATTTGTTTAGCTATAACTAATTGTCTCTAAGGAAAATCTCTGCTATCTCAGGCTCATATGTGGCCTGTCACCTCTTCAGGTAACAGATTGCTAGAATAGCTTACAGGATTGTCTCTTGGTAGCCATCCCTTCCCAATCCTCATTTATGTGGAGGAAATAATCCATCTAGAGCAGTAGTTAAAAGTGAGATGAGCAGGGCAAGCATCAATCCCCTTGGGACTCAATTCCCTGTTTATTTAACACACACTCTGAGCAATACATCTTCTTTTTGATTAGAGGGTCCCATTTCCTTCTGCTCGACACCAGAAGCATCCACCCTGTCCACATCTTGTGGTTTTCATATCTGCTTCCATGACTGTAGCCACAAAGAGGATCTGAATATGGGTGGCAAGGCTAATAGGACAACATCCTCAAACACCAACAGTGTCTCTGCCACAGTCACCACAGCAAAACAAAAGCTGTTGGGAGGACAGAGCCTCCAAATCTCATCACCAGGCACTGAGGCTGGCCCATGGCAAGCTACAGGTGCTGGTCACTGCACTGGAACCTGTGTGTGGCAACACAAAAGAGTCAAACTGTGGTACACTGATACAATTCAAGATTTACCCAGTTGTACCCTGATTTACGCAGCTGTTTTGGAGGTTGTAGAAGAACTTGCTGCAAATGGTAAGGAGGAGGCTTGAGGCCAGCATTTGACACCTACATTTGTCCCACAGGCATCTGCCAAGCCATGACACAGCTGCTGAGACACGTCAGGAGCTCTGTGCCGGGATACCCACGCTGCCGTGCCAGGCGCTGCTCTCTGCCTGCTGCGTGCCAAAGTCAGGCACAGTTACAAACCTCCTCCACTTCTCCAAACTTCCTTGAAGGGGGGCAATTACCCATGGAATGATACAGCCCCCGTTCCCCAAATCCGTTTCTCACAAAGGACGCTGCGAGGAGGCTGCACGTTGGGTACAGGCAGAGAGGAGCCCTGCCTGCGGGGTGGGCTGGGGACTGCAGGCTCTCACACAGCTGAGTCAGCCACAAAGACTTGGTGATGCCCCCTGCTAGCCAGTCACATTTGAAAGACATTAAAAAGAAAATAAATTCTTTTCCAACCCCATTCAACCAGCAACGTGTTAATTTCAGGTTGGGATTTCAGCTCTCATTAGCTATTTGCAGACCTGCTCTCAGCCCCATGGGAATATTTATTTATTCTGACAGGGAAGAAGGATGCCAGCACACACACCTCAGCAGCTCACCACACGTGGGGACCGAAGAGGACACGTCATCAGCATGGGTTCATAGGGTGGCTTAGTTCCCTGTGACCGGGGCACTGCATTAAATGGCTCAACTTTTCCATGGAATACTGCACCTCCCCTCTACACTGACCTGGCTCTTTGAGAAATCTGGTTATTGCTGCTACACAGGGAGAGCTGCTGAGCCACCAGCATGGAAAAACCTGCCCTTGAGCTCTTTACGAATGTCACCTTTGTGAAAAGGGATGAGGGAGTCTCGGCGTCCTGGGTGACAGGCTTGGGAGGGGCTCTGTTTGGGTGCATTTTCCTCAGTTCAGTGGTTTTTTTCACCCTGCATCCACTGTTTGCACCAACACTCCAGGTGATATTTTGAGATACAACAGAAGCAGTGGCACTTATTTGGCATTCGTTGCAGAGAAGGTTTAACATTTTTCTTGGTTTCCTGTGTCACCAACTCCTTAGCAGCACAAGGTGCATCCCCAATGTCCAGGGCCACACTCTGCTCTCTGTGGGCGCACAATTCCTGCCTCACCATCCACTTGGCATCTGTCAGCCCCACCGTGGCAGCCGGCCCGGGGACCAGGGCAGAGTTGCTGGATTTGTGGCCTGGCTCCCCAGGATAAACTCTGCACACAGAGAGAGAGAGAGAACCCCAGGGCTAGAAAATCTGCAGGGACATGGGATGGGGGAAGCAGAGAAGAGAGAGCCCAGAGCCAGACAGGCTTTATCAGGCTCATGATTTGCCCATACAAGGAGGGAAGAAGTGAGTCCTGATGCACATGAGGACCAGCGAGACTCCGTGACCCTGCTGGCTCAGGCATTTTGGGCTGCACACAGAGAGTCAAAAAAGGATGAAAACTAGTGCCTAGAGAACTCAAAATAGTGCAGGAAAAAGGAGATCTGACAGACAAAGACATAAAATTCAGCAGGAGATGAATGGACCATCAGCCAGAAGGCAAATGTTTTCTTTATTCTCTTCAACTCATGGAAGACAAATGGGCCAAACTCGGGTCTCGCTCCTGCCCTGGGGAGTGTGTGACCTGAACCAGCACGTAAATAACAATCTGGCAAGACAACTCACAGCCCTTCAGGGAAATGTTCACTGCTGTGCTCAGAACAGATGCCTGGGCTAATTAGCAAGATGCTGAGGACCACGACAGAGGAGGGGAAGCCCAGGATTGAGTGAAGCTGAGAGCTATGAGAGCTCACAGCACACCCAGAACCAGGTCTTGGAGCAATTTCTCTCTAGGGGGAAGTCCAGCCGTGTTACTGCAGAGGACACACAAAGGTGGGAGAAGACCACCCACAGAAACCCTGCAGGACAGCAAAGGAGAGAAACCCCTCTGAATATTCAAAACAATTCAGGAAACCATTTCCTCTTACCTGCCAGAAAGAGAATCACATCAAAGGCTGATGCCAAGGATTCCTCTGCACTACACCTGTGTGGAGAGAAGGCACCTGTGCTCTCACACCAGCCTACCCCTTCTCTGGTCTAGCAGGAGGTATCCCCGCCCATGGCAGCAGGGCTGGAACCAGATGATATTTAAGGTCCCTTCCAAGATGTTATGTGATGCTATCTATGAATGCTGATAGCAAAGGCTCTGCCCAGCAGCTGGGGCAGCTCAGGAGAAAGTAAAAGCACCTGCTAACAGAGCAGCTGATGCTGCAGCCTGTATCGATGACACAGAGGAAAAAAGCAGCAGAGTATGAAGGACAGTGTTAAAAAGCACAAGAACAAGGACTGTTGGGGTAAAGTTGAACCAATGGCAACTGGAAGTGCTTACAGCAAAGCAAAAGCTGCTGTTATCCTCCATAAATTCAGAAGTCAGAGAGCTCTGGATGACCTTGAAACAATGAATGCTCTGCAGTTCAAACTACAGCGAGAGGGCAGGACACCGCTGCAGGGACACCCAGGCTGGGCCACCAGCACAGACCCTTGCAAAGAGGGCAGTGGAGCTGCTGCTTGAATGAAGCTGCTGATCCCAAGGGGAATGGCAAAGCTCACTTAAAAACACAGGCCAAGGTCAAGACTCCATCAGTCTGGATAACAGCCCTAGTTAATGGGTTTACTAGCACTATAAGAAACTCAGTATTAAATTAGACAGTTAATGTTCCCCACTGTTGTTATATTTGACTGGGAAGGGAAGACATAGGAATTACTTCTATAATAGATTATGCCATTAGCTGTAGAACTGGCTGCTACGTTGCACAGAGGCTGACCTTTTGCAGTCCTGCTTTATTAGACACTAGAAGCAGCAGCTCTAAATCTTGGCTTTGACCAATTCCTGGACATATATTTGGGTATTGCCAATAACCCTGGAATGGAAACAATTTCTGTCTGGAAAAATCATAAGCTATCTCCAAGAAAGCTACTGCTTCTCCCTTGAGGGAAGAGGAACATAAACCAGCAGAATTTAGTATGAATGTGAATTAAAAACAGCAGGAACCATTCAGCAGAATAGACTAAATTTCAGATGCTCAAATTCAGCTTGGTGAGCTGTCTGTCAAATGCTCAGAGAGAAGCTGGGATGGTGAGGTGAGGGGGACATGCATGGTGAGATTATTGGGACAGGCTCTCCCCATTCATTCGTTTTTCCTAGTTAAAGCAGGGAGGAAAAGAGCTCCACCGTGACTTCTTTTAACCCTTTAAATGCAGCCCTGATGCTCCAAAGAGCCCTTCCCTGCCACTCTGAAACATGCTGCAGGCTCAGCAGACTTTTCCTGCCTGCTCTTTGCAAATATTAAGCTGTTCTGACCTGCCCTTGATCCAGAAACCAGCTCTCCAGCTGAACCACCACACACTGAATGTGCTGGAGACAGGCTCCTGAAGGAATCTGCTGCAGGTGACAGTGGTGTCTCCACCTTGGGTGACAGCCAGCAGATGTTTTACACACACTGGAGCGATCCTGGAAAGCCCTTCCCCTCCCACTGCCCAACATGTCTGATCTTTAAGGGGAACAATCACTACAACCTGGTTATCACTGATATGAGATGTCTCTTTTATTGCATCTAAAGAGAAATGCTACTAAAAATAGCCAGAGGAATAGAGGGAGCGCTTTGCAGCTGACTTGCAAACAGCAGCTGCCAGAGGCAGTAGGGCCCTGTGACAGGACCATCTCACGCTGCAAAGAGCTGCACACAGAGAAGATTAACAGGTGACACTTGTCAGCCTTTTGTGTAAAGGGCACAAATCCTCCACTGAGCGAAGGCAGCGCAGCCTTTGAACAGCAAAGCGAAATTAATTATCTCTTCTCTGGCCCTTTGCTTTCACTAATCATGATTTACAGGTCTGCTTTGCCACAGGCAAATGGGAACAATTTTAATGGAGTTAAAGATTATGGGTTTGCTGTGGAATTGCTTGTAAGTTGAACGCAATGCTGTTATTTGCCATAAAGCAGAGGGAGAGCACGGGGAGGTCAGCGATGCCTCCAGCGTGTCAAGGACAAATGAAGGACATTTTGCTGGAGGATGCTCAGACCATGGGCTTTAGCTGTAGGCAAGGAGGCAGGACAGGGACAGCAGAAAGATGACACTGGATGCTTTTGATCCTGGGATCTCTGAGCCCACCAACGCATCAGAAACCTGCACGAACATTAACCCTGGCCGCACAGGCACCAGCTCCCGCCAAGGCTCAGCACAGGCTGCAAACACCATTCCAGCATCAAAGAGCCATGGCTGTGGCCGAGCTGTCCCCGGCACGAGCGGCAGCAGGCACGGCAGCGGGGACACACCTAGTGCCAGCCAGCAAGGAGCCGGGCACAGCCGCGAGAGGGAGACACGAGCCCGCACAGAGCAGGCACCAGCCAGCAGCCCGGCTCTATGGCACACAGGACCGAGCCCGTACACCGCTTCTGTCCTTCTGTGACACGTTTATATGCAGAGTGGGACTGCTGGTGTGTACGGACTGGGGAACGAGAGGCTGGAGAGCAGCGCTGAGGAAAGGGACCTGGGGGTCCTGCTTGATGGCAAGTTGAGTATGATCAGCAGTGCCCTGGCAGCTGGGAGGGCAAATCCTGTGCTGGGGGCATCGGACACAGCATTGCCAGCAATGGAGGGGATTGTCCTGCCCTGCTCTGCACTGGTGCAGCCTCACCTCAAGTCCCGGGGGCAGTTTTGGCACAATATAAAAAAGACTATAAAAAATTGAGCTATTAGAGAGAGTTCAAAGGAGGCCATGAGGATGGTGATGGGACTGGAGAGGAAACCTTATGGGAAACCCTGGAGATCACAATGGTTTGTTCATTCTGGAGGAGACTGAGGGGAGACTTCATTGTGGTCTTCAACATCCCCGTGAGAGGAAGCAGAGGGACAGGTACTGATCTCTTCCCAGTGACAGGTCCTGAGGAAATGGTATAAAGCTGAGCCAGGGGAGGGTTAGGCTGGATGTTAGAAAAGGATTTTCACCCAGAGGGTGGTGGGGCACTGGAACAGGCTCCCCAGGGCAGTGGTCACGGCCCCGAGCCTGTCTGAGCTCTAGAAGCGTTTGGACACTGCTCTCAGGCTCAGGGTGGGACTGCTGGGGTGTCCTGTGCAGAGCCAGGAGCTGGACTCAGGGATCCTTGTGGATCCCTTCCAACTCAGCATATTCTACATTCTATGGATCTTAGAAGCTGTGTGCTCAAACTGGGGCTGAAACTGCCCAGACCTTCTTCTTTTAAACACAACATTCCTACTCCTGATTACTTAGGAAATCTGTGCAGCCTCTGAAGACTGTGTTCTTGTGCTGCATGCTGTAGGTCAGGCTGTATGAAAGCTGTCCTCTGTAGAGTAATTTAAGAGTGGCTTAAAGGGCTCCTTGCCAGCTGCTTGCTGCTCTACTCTTTCAGGGTAGCAGCATTTCCTGACCTACTCCTTGCAAAAATCTGTGTCCTTCCCCTCTGTGTGCAAATCATTCAGTCGCTTCCTTCATGGCACAGCAGCTGCTCCTTACATATGACTGGATGGAGAACCAGCTTTTCAGAGTTTGCTTGTAAACTGATCAGGATTTGAATGCCTAGATGGACTACACTGATTTCAATGCAAAGTGCAATGAAGAAAATGCAGAGCAGCTGTGCTGATCCCTCTCACACAGCATATGTGGCTCAGCTCAGTCCCTTCCGCACTCCCGCCTGCTGGTGGCTACAGATCAGCATGCAGAATGTGCAAAGGCAGACATATTTAGGGAAAATGTATCATTAATTTCTTTTCCTGTCCGTGCAGAGTTTGTCCGACCTCTTTTCTAAATCTATTTTTAAATTGCTTCTGGGACTCTGTATGCCAGGTATCCCATTATGCTGCTGAGAGCGTTTGCAGAATCAGCTTTCAAAATCTTGTAATACTCACAGGAAATACAATCAGAATGCATCTCCACAGGTCAGCCAGTCCACACCCAGGTCCCAAGGCCAGAGCAGCCTTATTTACAATATCCAGGACAGCTGCTTTTCTAACCTGTTCTTAAAATCCTTCCCTGAGAGTTTATTCCTGTGCATTGCTTTACTTTTTCCTTCCAAATATTTCTCCAGTTCTTCCTCCTTACACATCAGTCCTGAACATCCTTTGTGTATCATCAGTTTGAAAAACAGACCACCTATTCCCTTTCTTTTCCTCTTGATACCATGCTTTTTTGTAAGTCTTATAAGACTTTGAGATTGCCACACACTTGCTGCTGTGCCAGTGCAGAAGAAATACAGAGCAAGGCATTCATCTGCCTTCACAGGCTAGGTGTAACACCCTTTTGTCCAGGAACTCTCTCAGGAGAAGAGAATTTTGTGTCCTCCCCCTTGGTCCAAATCCCCATTCCTGTCTCTCTGTTTCACAAGTTGCACACCTTGACTCCCACGGAACTCCTCTGCTCTGGGTTCAGTGAGGTGGTGAGGCCAGACAGCTTCAACACAGCCACCCCCTAGCACACCCAGACAACAGCTATTTTCAGAAGATAGCATTTTGTTTTGTTCTTTTCATGGTTTCATTTACACCATCCACACAAACACCTATCTGCCATCATCTCAAGTCTCCAGAGGTGATACGTTCTTGAAGAGCTGCTCCAATGTGTCTGGTATGTGCATGGGATGTGTCTGGGTCCAGGGATAAGAAATTATTGTTCTGTTCTTGTAAATAAAAAAGCCTCTTTTTTTTTATCCTCTCATGGCACAAACTTGCAATTAATAAGCAAGTTGCCCAAACACAGCCATGCATCTCAGTGGTTTGACTTGCACAGCTGAACTAACAGATACATCATACATCTACATCTAAATTCTCCAGCTCTATCTTTAAAAAACAGGGACAGCAACAGATTCCTTCAGCCAGAAGCAATGGGGAGAGGGAAGTCTCCTCTGAGACTGATAACATATTTGACAGTTATTTTATTTGAGCATTAAAAAAAACCCATCAGAACTCCAATTTCAGGGAGCACTAATGTTCTGTGTAACAATCACACTCATCCATATTGCATGTTAACGTCTTTTAAATCGCATCTCCCAGGCAGGAGCCAAGCAGAATCTATCAGCTAAGGAGGAAGGCAGAACTTGCCAATGTCCATTACCCCATCTTTCAAATATTTATGGTGTGCACGAGGAATATGCACCCAGCTACACTGTCCAGGGACTGGGAACACAGCCCCTTAACCTGTCAAAGTCGATGTGAATGCTGCAGGAGCCTTCAGGGAAGGCTTTCCGTGAGAATCTATCCCTGCAGGACCCAAACCCACCCTAACCCCACCAACTGCACAGCTCTCCTCTGCCAGGCAAGATCTCCAACTCTGCCTCTCAACAAGCTCTGTTTCTCTCTGGGCCACTCCACTTTCTGTAGCATTTTTAGCACTGTGACGTGCTGTCTTATGTGCTGTAACACATTGTACTCCGCTCGCGTATCCCTTTCCTTCTGCTGTATGAATTCTGCCACTGAAACAGCGCTATAAAAACTATGCACTCAATTCTGTACAAAGACCTCCCCCACTCCCTTCCCCACCTTGCCAGGCTAGCTCCATTTTTAGCGATCACTAGTCATCTCAGATGCACTGAATAAAAGATAGCTACCTGTCTTCAGTGAGCAATTCTGTCTGTTCCCAAGAGGTTGCTGAAGGTGGGATTCACTGCATTTCCTGCTGGAACTACAGCTCTCAAGGTCACATCCTTTCTGAGCTGTGTTGGTCAAGCTTTGCCTGCACAAAAGGATGTGCTGTTGCTAAACAGGCTAAGGAATTTCTTGATATATTACAGAAATAATCTCCATGCCTTTCCTGGTTTCCATCTCAAAAGAGACAGGTTTCTTACAGCCTGAACTGATATTAACATGTTTCATTACATTTTTTTAAAGGACTTGGATAAAAAGAGGCCTGAAGATAATCTGTTATAAAAGAGTCTAGAACTCTCCTGGCTTTGGAAGTCAAACAAGAAACATTCAGGGAATAGCTGCAATGTGAATCTCCTGAATGGAGCATTCATTTTGATCATTCTTGAATGTTGATGGATAATTTTTGGTGAAGGGAAGTGAATTTTCACGTGGCCATGTGGTCACAACCCAGGCCAGTATTTTCTCCTGCTTCCTGTTAATTATTGCTCCACAGTGAAGCAGAGAAGAGCAGGCAGCTCCCCCAGCCTGTCTCGCACCAGCCCAGTGGGAGAGTTGGTACCAGAGACAGAAGGAAGCCAAGAGGCGCGAGCAGCCCGTGCTGGTGGCCCTTGTGCCAGGCTGTGTCCTGCTCCTGCCAGGGGCACAGCAGGGCAGAGCTCAGGCAGCACTGCCCTCACCAAGGAGAAGAGAGGTGAGATGGCTAACAACAAGATGCTTCCTTGCTGGACCTGCACACTCATCTCAGATAATACGAGAACAATCCTCCAAATCTTTGTTAGTCACCATCTGCTGTGCTTTTCTAAGGTAAAAATCACCTGATCTCTCCAGAACTTAATCATCCCAGCAGTAGCCAGCAAGAACAAAAACACTATGAGTACCACTCACTAGGCACTATGGCAGCCAGCCGGCTTTTGTTCCAGGTCCATTTTTATCTTTCTGCTCCATTTTCAGGAAGAAAAGTGTTTGGCAGGAAGAACTTACATGCAAGTCCAGAATCTACTGCTTTTTGAATGCTGTACATGGTCTCGTGCAGCTGCAGCAAAACCCAGCCAAAACAAGAAGTAGATCATGCAAGAGCCAGGATGGAGCTGAGATTCTGCTGAATCTCACAGGGCTGTTTGTGAGTTATTCCTATATTCGGAATTGTATCCTTGCAGCAATCCTGGTGTCCTGAGACTACCCCACAGGCACTTACTACAGTGGGCAACTGTTTTCTCAAGTGAATCTTTAAGTATAGACATAGAAGAAAATATTCACTGCTGTAGGATTTGTAACCAGTGCTAAGATTGTTCCGGATGAATTATGAATGGAAACATCTGTGTATGTGAAAGCACAACCAACCTGGCTGCAGCAGATCTGTTCTCCAATGACAGGGGAAGAACAGACAAGGTTAGAGAGCAGGTCACTTCCATACCCTGTTTGAGGGCAGACTGTAGCCATAAAGATCCCCCAAAAAAGCGAACAAAAAGGTGGCAGTGCTGCTTGAGATCTGCAGAGATGAAAAAGAGCAAGACCCTGAGGTGAAAGATCACTCCAATATAGCAGGTAAGTCCTAGAAAGTGTAAGAAAAACACAGTCTAAGAGCCAGTCTGTCGTGAAGAACAACTCAGCAGACACAGTGGGGGCCTGACAGATGGTGTCCCATGTCCTCCTTGCAGCACACAACCCAGCCTGGCTCCAGCACCTGGATTCATGAGGCTTGGTGCCCACATGGGGTGGTGAGAAGGTGAGGGAATGAAACCTGGACATGGGAGTGATTGAAAACAGTTTTGTTCAGAGTAAATATCTACTTCTCCTTCTACAAAGTCTCACATTGAGTTTTATTATATTAATTTCCCATACTAGCACACAACCACTGTCCAATAGAAAATCTGGATAAGAAGGTTGGAGGACTTCTTGTCTGACAAAAATTTACATGAAGAAGTGTGTTAACAATGTCAGCGTTTCCTGGCATGCTGTATGAGCTTTAATTCCAGGAGATGCATCATTTAGCCCAGCTAGTCTCCAGTACACTTCATCTTCAGGTAAAGGGAGTATTCAAAGGAAGGCCTAGCCTCTATACCTCAGAGGTATACCCCTGCATAATAAACCTCTCCATGAAAAAAAAAAAATCTGGATTTTATGCACTCTGGTGTTCACATGAAAGCAGCATTGCTCAAAACCATGCACTTCAGAACATTCTTTAACTGTGATACCTTGCACTAGCACAGAGCAGCTGTGGCAGCTGCCACCAGCTCCCTGCAACAAACGAAAAAGCAGTCAGTGAGCAACACTTTCTAAAAGCAGTTTGTATGGCTGAAGGCAGGTATTTAGGCCTCCTGCACCAAAATTCCACCAAATCTTTGATCACTTCAGCATGCCACCTTTGGAAGTTGTCCTGTTAGTCCTTAAATTGGTAAGGATTATAAGGACACATGGAAGTTGAGAGGTTTTGAATCCATCTTTTTCCAGGTGTGGACACACCAAAGGGATGCATGGGTGGAAAGAACTAGAAGAGCATTGCCTTGCTGAAAACAAGGGGTTTGACAGTCACTGCTGAAGACTCTCTGACCTGGGAGAATCTGCACCAGTCACAAACCCAGCTTTTATTAGAAAGAAAATCAACTCGCCACAGCTAACAGAGACATATGAATCTTCATTCTGCCTCCCTGGGAAGACAGCTACAGCAAATGAGAGAGGTCAAGAGAAATCTGATTTAGGAGAACACATTTCTGTTCCTCAAAGCTATTCCCCAAACAATTCCATTCTTTGCTGCAGGAAAAGAAAGTGGATAAACTCCCCTCCCACCATGTTTCAAGAGAATTGAGCCCCCTTAGCTCTTTGTACTCTCAGCCCTGTTTGCTTATCACTTGTGGCTCAGACAGATAGCTGCAATTCCCACCAGGTTCCCAGAAGAGATTAATTATCCCACCCAGGAACAAAGCATCCAGGAACCACTTAATCACACTTTTCAGAGAAGAGAAGAAACTACCCCATCCCTGGCTGAGATGCTGGCAAGGATGATCTGGAAGCGTTCAAGGTTGGAATACCAAACATTAGGCTTGTTCTAATAAAGACAATTGGATTGCAAAACAGGCTTTTCCTTTTTCTGTTGAGCTCATAGCTACATGTCACCTGCCTTCAGGGTGAGACCGCACTTGTAGGGGTGCAGTATTTTGTTGGCAGAAATACTCCCCCCCTCCACGAAAGCCCAACGAAGCAGCTGATGAACGAAGCAGTGAGAGGACACAGACCATTCAGGGAACTACATCCCTTCCCAGGAGGATAAGCTATGTAAATACAAAAAAGAAAGAATTTTGCTCTGCATGAAAGCAGATTCTTGCTTCTCATTGCCCAGGGAATGAACTTAATCACTAATCCTCTGCATCTAGTAGTGGAGGCAGAACTCCAAGCCACAGGACTGTGCTGGTGTAGCAGGAATATTTCCCTGGAGACAGCAGCTCACAGAAGAGATAAGGTACATCACAGCTTTGGAGTGACAAGATTGCTATCGCAGTCTGTGCCTCATTACTATTTTGAACCTTCAGCATAGATCTATGATGCCTTTCCAGGATTAGCCTACTTCTAAAGCTAAAGAAAGTCTCTCTTAATTTACAGCCTGTTACTTATTTAACACGAGAATCACATTAATTGAGAGTGCCTTTGGACTATCTCAGCATTTTAGCTGTACAGTGTACTTGGAATACCACACAGGGCTCGAGACAGCATACAGAGTGATGCCAAGTGTAGTCCTTGGCTTGAACAGAACACCTTTTAGGTATAGAAACATTTTGGCCTCACACCTAGAAAGCACAAAATCAGATGGTATGTACTGCCTTCTTTAAACACTGTGGGTTTTTTTGATTCCAAAGATTCCCGTGAACAGTCATCTTAGTAAAATAATTAAATTTCCATATATGGCTTCAAGTAATGGAAATACAAAAACCAGAATTGGAGACAAGTCAGGTCCCAAAGTTCTGGCCTAAATATCCCCTGCTTTGCACTCTGGTATAAAGTCTAAATGCAAGCATATTGTGACTTCTCTTGGGGTCAAAAATCTTTTCTGAAACACATTTTTTTAGGACACTGTAACTCAGATGAAACAAAATAAAGTTTTTTACCGAAGTACACACAGGCTCCAAAATGCGTATTTTGATATCAGAATTTTGCTATGTTATCATGTACTTTATTACTTTCACCCTTTTCAGCACCTTGAAACTTCTGCCTGCCCCAAACCAAAGGGCTATTTTGAAACAGAGGAAATGGACAACTATTGTGCAACATTAAAAACTACTGGCTTATAATTTATGAGCAGAAATAAGCCTCTGCTATTGACCCTGAATTACTCATCCAAAGTCAAAGTGGTTAAAAGTAATGGGTATCTGCTTCAGCTCAGAGTAATGAGGACACTAAAAAGTATATAAACAGTCAAGTATGTGCCAGCTATGCAGAGAGAGAGATCTGCTCTAATTGGATGGGCAGTACACCTGCAGCACAGGCAAGTCAGAAAAACACACCATCCATCATGCTGGAGGAAAATTAATAGGTACAGGGAGAGTGCATCCCACGAGTGCAAGGAGGAAAATTAATAGGTACAGGGACAGTGCATCCCCAGCTCCCTTTTGATGACTTACTTTCCCTCTGATCCATAGCTGTTCATGCTGTCCTCGATGGACTCGTGGCTGGCTTGGCGGACGGTCCTGCTGGGCATTTCCACAGCCAGGCCAGTTTCTGTGCTCCTCTGGATGGCTCCTTTCAGTCTCCGACCATCACCATCTAGGAACACAAGGGGAGAAAAGGCAGTCAGCCTCTATTCCCAGAGCCTTCTGCACTGACAGAGCCAAGGAGAAGCAGAAGAGGTCTTTTGGAAGAGCAGCCTGGAATCTGTCACACGTTTCCCTTACCCAGCCCTGCTTCATGAGCAGCTCCCGAGTCACCTCTGGAACACACTCACTGCTCCACCATGCCAGGCCTGGCAGATCTCAGAGCATGCACACCCTCCCTACCTGCTCCAACCATTTGTACCAATTAATTATCCATCGAGAGGGCAGCCACATCAGCTGGCTACACCCAGAGCTACCCAGTCAGGGAACACAGTAGCAGCAACCACAGGCACAGCTGATACCTCCAAGCCTTTCCCAAATCCCATGTTGCTGCCTTAGGTTGTGTGGAACAGCACAAAGAGTGGCAGGTCCTGGTGGGCATTAAGTGAGCAGAGGGGAGGAAAAGGCCAGGCAGCACCAGTAGTGCTGTCAAAGCAGGAGTCCTCCCAGACCAGCCACAGGGGAATACTTGGACACAGCCAAAATGTTCCCTGGTGGCACCAGAAAGGCACCAGCTGTGGAAAACCCTGGAGAGGACTATTCCCCTTGACAGACGCCCTCAGCCACAGCATAGAGGGAATTAAGTAGGTTCTGGTTCCTCCTGGGTGCAGTCTTCAGAGGCTTAGCCCTCTGAAATTAACAGCTGCTATTTTCATCCTTCATCTCAAGCAGTCTGTTTCTCAGAACAAACCATGTTATGTAATGAATATGTAATGAATACCATTACTATTAATTGCTGTAGCTGGTGTTAGGAAGCTCCAGATTTCATCCCACATAGAGCACTCATCCTGAAACACATCTGCTACAAGTATTCTGAACAAAGCAAAATTCTCTAAATCCTCCAAAGATGCTCAGTCATTACCCTGGATTCAGGCAACAAACTTCTGACCCACGGTGCTCTCAAAAACCTTCCAACTTTTTTGAGTACCACCTCCAGAGGAGAAATGACCCAGCTATTGAGTCTGGAGAACTCAGGATCGCCAAATATTAAAGAAAGCAAATCTTTCAAAGAATCACAGGATGGTTAAGGTTGGAAGGGATCACAGTGGGTCATGTGATGCATCCTCCCTGCTGGAACAGGGTCACCCTAGAGCACACTCTGAACAGGATTGCACAAGATGGTTCTTGAATATCTCCAGTGAGGGAGACTCCACAACTTTCTGGGCAACCTGTTCCAGTGCACCCACACAGTGAAGAAGCTCTTCCTCATATTCAGGTGGAACTTCTGGTGAATCACTTTCTGAACTACTTTGGAAATATGAGGGTATCTGTAATAACCTGCCTAAAATACACTGTTATTTGTAGCAGGCTGCTTGACCTAAAATACTTTTCTTTAGATCTTGGTGGGAAGAGAGATTTTGGAAAAAAAATTCCGTAAGATATCAGAAATGCTTCCTATCTCACTTCTCCAATTATATCTACATGGAAATGCAAAGACAAAAATTCTCCTATGAATACAGCTGTAAAGTACCTTTTCCTCTACTATCATGAGGTTTCCAACTGGGTAAACGTGCTGGCCCCAGGGCTCTGTACCAGCTGCTGTCCCCACATATGGTGCAGCCTGTGTACACATGTCCCTGTGAGCTAAGGGGATCGAATTTGCACATTCTGGGTTAACATTAACTACAGCATGTACTGTTTGTGTGCCTAGAGCAATGCATGAAGCACATTGTATAAATCAGGTAGTTACACAAATGTAAAACATATTTCTTATACACTTTCAAAACCCCAGCCTTCAGGCAAGAATATCAATATGGGCATCAACAAAAGCAAAGCTCTGTGAAATGGCCATGCTTATTCTCCCAACCAGTGCAGAGCAGCTCCCCTTTGATGCACCCTCTTTAGCCTTGTGCAGCTCACTGGAGCCTCTGATGGGGTTTGTAGGTTCCTCTGAGGGCACATCCCACAACCATGTGGGCAGACTTGATGGTCCATTTCATTTGTCTCGCATTCGCCTCCACAAACAATCTGAGTCATCCACATGCACCAGTGCCCATCCTTCCTTCACGTGTGCACTCGGAGCACTCATCCTCCTGCCCTTTGAGGTTACTCCTCACAAGAGCTCTGCTGGCAGCCAGAGTCAAAGCATCAAATGACATAAATGTAGGAAAGAAATGGAAAATGCCCCGTTGCCCAGCCATGCGACATCTGTTTAAAAAAAATCTCTTCTTCCCCCAGTCTAATGAGATGTGCCTGGACACACTCAAAATTAAAAGACTATTCATCCACAGCTAGCAACAAACAAGAGGCTTGGGACAGAGCAAGGGTTTGGAGCAACACAAGGTGCTTGCTCTATTCTATCAACTATCTCCTGATTGAAAGCCAGGGAAATAAAGCAGAAGGGCCCAAAGGCAAGGAAAGGCAGCACTGTGGAAGCACCAGGGCACTGCACCAGAGATTTAGCTAGCACAGGGCAAGTTCAGCTGTAGAGCACCACATGCACAGCTTTCCACTGCTGGGAGGGTCATTTTCTAGTAGTCCTGATTGCTTTTGCAGATTAAAAAAAAAAAAAAAAAAAGGCAAAAATTTAATCAAGAATCTTTGTAAAACAAAACAATGTGAATAAAGGACAAAAATCCTTTGCTCCTCCCTCTTCTTCCAGACAGAGATGCACAGCAATTCCTGCATCTTACAGATGATGTCTCATTATTCCGGAGAAAGGTTTCTTCAACCTTTCTCCCCCTACAGTCTCTTTTTGCTGAAAGTTTCCTTTAAACAGAAGGGGAATAATTTGTTTTGCCAAAAAGGAAAGCTCCCAAACCACAGCTGCCAGAAGCATGATTGAAACAGGGTAAGAGATCACCATATCCACTACATATCAGAAAGGAGATACAGATTCCTAAACTATCCATCCCCATAGCTGGGAGAGGAGGACAGATCAGGGATAGCACACCTGGAAAAGAAATAAATATGGATGACACTGCACTTTTCATCTGTGAGCCAAAAATATTTCACAAGCAACAGTCACCTACCATTAACCTTCTCTGGTCAGTGTGGAGCATGGCACAGGGGCTGTGCCTCTTCCCCTTCCTGAAATCTTTGTGCTCGACACCTTTGCCAATCAGAAGGTAAACGATATGCATCTATGTGGGTGTTGCCTGGCAAAATCATTTGTCTTAATTTGTCAGTGGTATCTGAAACAAGTAAGAGCAGTATCGACATTTTCTGCAGCGTCACCAGATTTATTCCCTGCATCTCTTCCAATTAAGCAGCAAACAACAGAGGTTAAGCAGTCAGTCAAGCCTGCAGTGCAATACCTCACTAAGAGAGGATTTTAGTTTGGGATGACCTTGGGAAGAAGAAATATTTTGGTCAAATATCCAGGATGAAGATACACGGCACCTCGCTGACGCCAACAACCAGAAGGGCCCAGCAGTCACTCTGCCAGGTTCTCAGTGTTGACAGGTGCTTTGATTTTGCTCTGTTCAGCCAAACAATTTGTGTTTGGCTAAAGAATATCTTCTAAAGCACTATTCACTCTTGGTTTGAAGATATTGAGAGGTGAAGAATCTGCCATTTGCTTGCACAGTTTATTTTACTACCTGACATTTAGAGATGTGGCTTAAGTTTGCCTGGTTTCAGCTTTCACACATGAGGTTTTTTTAGTGCCCTTCTCCACCCCAAGAGCTGCTTTGTGTTCTCACTAGACAGACTTTTCTGCAGTGCAGATGAGTTATCTCTGAATCTTATTTTGACAAGTTAAACAGACTGAGAACTCTATGTCTCTCATGCTCTGGCATTTTTTTTTCTCCTGGCCTTGAATCTTTATAACAACCTCCCCAGGTTTCAAACACCCTTTTGAGAACAGAACTGAAGCCTGCATTTTAGCGCAGAAACGCATCCAGAGGTAAAAATCAGCTTATGCTCTCATCTTCACTACTTCTGCTGGTATCTCCCAAGACCATAGTAAGCTCCTGGTCACATCACACCTCACCTGGAGGCTGTGCAGTCCCTTGTATGTACTGCTGGTACAACCTTGCAGAACATTGTAATAAAAAATATGTAAGAAAACAAATTTTATTTGAAGAAAAAGCAAGTAAAACTCCAAAGAGCTTTATAGAGCTCTCCCACCCTCAATACTATTTACTCTCTTTCTAATGTCTACATTGCCTGTAAATTAACGGAGGTTTAAACTCATGCTTGCTCCAAATCAAATGAAAACACTGAGCATCACCAGGCCTTCAAGAGAGCCCTCCTGCCTTTGAGGCTTTTCCTTGACAACTGCTTTTTGATATGTGAAGCAAGGTTTTAATCCACTTACCACGATCACATTTTTAGGGCCATGTTGTTCTAGGACAAAACCGTAACATACTTACCACATTTACCCAGTATCTGTGTCTTCTAAAACTTGGCGAAAAATGAATTTCGCACGAGACTCATTTTCCCTACATTCTTCTTGACTGATATTAATTATATTCCATCATTTTATTCATTATTAATTAGATCTTATTATGATATTTCCCCTCATCTTTGAGTGACGTCTGACCACCCAACCAGAAGTTCCTTCCAGACAGCCCAGTAACAAATGAAGAGGAGCAAGGTGCCCTGTGCAGAGCAGAGCACCTTCTGAAGAGCTCCTTTAACTAAACTTTCAGCTGTCAACCAAGAGGCAGCTCTTCTCAAGGATGGTGCCACTCCTGTAGAAGAGCTGCCACCAAGAACTGGATTTGCTTGAAATTATGGGGTGGGAAAAATAAGAGCAGTGCTGCTCCCTTCTCTCCCCCAAGGAAAGAGTAACCATTTCTCATGTCCTCTTGTACATCACTCCCACACACAACTCTTTGAAGCTCTTCCTCTCTGCTTCTGACAGGGCTCTCCATGCTCAGAGACCAGCAAGTCTTGAAAAATCAATGTGAGTCCTGCAATAACTAATCACAAGGTCACGATTATATAATTATTACTCCTACACAGAATTACTCTATGATAGATGTTTATTGATGGCACTTCTGAGAGACAGAAGCGTCTCTCACTGTTATCCCTACACTGTCTACTCTCCTGTCACTTCCTTTTCCTCCACCCAGGTACTTGTTATAATCTTCCTGTTTTCCACTTTGTTTTCAATTTTCTCCTCCATCACGGCTTGCCACCATCACAAAAAGAAACCAGCATGATGCATGTGCTACAGACCCTCCTGTACTTTAGAATTAATTGGTATTGATTTAGCCCTGAGATTAGGCATTGACTGATTTTCAACTCAATCAGCCTGGCTCCTAAATTACCCAACCACTTCCAAGCACAGAGCACAGTGGTACTCAAAGCAATGGACACAGAGCACCAACAGGGGCCACCCAAGACACCCAGGGTCTGACCAAACAGCGTAAGTAGCTGTTATCCTTTCCCAAACTTCATCTTGAGGTGCCAGGGGGGAAATTAGGAAGAGAAATCACGTGGATGCTTACTTTCATTTGTTCCTATTTCAAAGCTCTAGAAAATATAACAGTTTGTATTTTCCAAGAAGTTAGTCCAAGCTTGAGCAAAGAGACTGCATCCCCATTGCTTTTCTTATCCATGTGTAGCAGTATGGAACTATTCCCACCCAAACATGCTGCAGGGCATCAACCTGGGCAGACTCTGCTCCCTGGATTCACACCTGGGTTCCTCAGCATATGAATTGCCTGCTTTGCTGCAAAATACACACCTGCACATATGAAGCGTGAAGAACTGACAGCTCCAGCAAGGGACCACAGAAAAACCCATCTGGCAGAGTCAAGGAAGCCTTCAGAGCACATTATAGATCACTCAGAAAGCAGAGCCAGGACAGGACCCAACTGCCTGCAGAGGAGATTTGCCCGGAGCTGTCTCCTTTCAGTTCATGCTGAATCTGCCTGCTCTACCCTTGGCTCAAACATAGGCTCACAAGCCTTTTCATTTTCCACAGCCACTAACTTCACTCTTCGGTTTTGACCCTAAGAGTTTTTTTCTAGCTTTCTTCCCCATGAAGTTTTGCCCCTGAGAAAAGATGAAGCAGTTTGGGGCTGAAAACAAAGGGAAAACATCAGTCACTCATCTGGATAATATCCTTTGCTGAGGTGAGGGAGGTCCCCAAGTCCAACAACTGGTCTCTGGGATGTCTGTGGGCAAAATGCAGCAGTGGGAGTCTCAGCTCAGCGCCCCACCAGACTGCTAAAGCACTGACCATTTCACCTCCTACCTATTTTCAGCTACTCTGAGAAAACAGTCAGCACATTAACTTCTCCACTTGAAACTTTGTCACTGCATTGTTGCTCCTGAAGTGTTTAAAAAAAAATTCTTCTGTTTAGTCAGATGCTGACTCCTTGTGACACATACTTGTGTGCCATGAATCAGTTCTGAGATGAATAAAAATTCCATTATTCAGCTTCAAAGGAGAAAAAGAGAAGCCTTCCTACCGCCTTGCATGAACACCCAACACCTGTGACAGCCCGGCACACACTGAGCTGTTGGCTGTCAGGGTGGGCAGCACAGGCCCCTTTACAGACAGGGGTATCTCTGTTCACAGCAAGCTCTGATGCTCTCCTGAGGGGCTGCTTCTGCTGAGGAAAAAAAAAAAAATATCAACACTGGATAGTCACTTTAGAATGCAGTTTAACGAGATGAACTCAATCTCATCATGCCTGGCAAGCCCTGACATCCTGCCAAGCATTCCCTACATCAACATCCTAATGGAGTGTGAATTATGAGCACCTAAAGAGAGGCAGTTTGTACCGTGCTCCAGAACATGCCAGGCTATCATCACAGCCTGAGTAATCCACCAGGATGACAGAAAATGGCTGGGGATAAGTAGGGGCACTAATCAGGCTGTATGCTTCATTCCCCTTGTCCTAGTTTCAGACACCAACAAAATCACACCCTTTCTTTCCAAATTAAGCACAGAATCTTTATGGGATGGACAAAAAAATTTCAACATGTTTATTCTAATCTGTGGAGGTTAGGAACATTCACAGGGTTAGCAAAGTTCAATCAACTCTTCTTGTGAGAGCCAGAAAAATAGTAAAATTAGCAACTATTTGCATTGCTGTTACAGCTACCGACTCCAGCTGAATGCAGACCAGGGCCAGGACACCCTGCCTGCATGGGAAACCTCTGGAGATGCCAATGAGACACCTCCAAATTCCCACTGCAGCACAGTCCCAATACATCCCACTGCTCCTGAGCCACAAGGATATTTTAGCACAGAAAAGCTTTCCCTCATCCTAGAGCTCGGACTGGCCTGTCCTCACCCACACCAACAGGCAGTGCTGCCACCCACACCCAAATGTGTGGATGTCAAACCAACTCCCCCCAAACCTAGAGGTTTCTGTTCTTCCCCCTCACGATTAGAAAACTACCAAAATCATTCACAAAGGTGGTCCACACAGCATTGGAAGGCTTACTTTGCTGACACCCAGTGTAAATACGACCAAAGACCAAAATCACCATTAGAAGACAACCAAAAATCATTCACAGGGTTATTTTCAAGACCAGCCTCTGAGGCTGCCTTCCCTAGTTTCCCCTACAACCCAACCCAAACCCCAACTCCTCAGACACTTAAAGCAGCATTTTTTCCTCCATGCTGGTGTAAGCTGCAGTTTGGTTTAAATCCAACTGTGCCTGTAGTTAAGCAAGTCTCCACCCCAGTAGATGTTATCATCTCTTGTAGCTTATCTGGGCCACGGGTAGAGCATCAATTTTTCTTCCTTTCTTCGTGAGCTCCATTTTCATATTTTAAACATATATTTTCTCCTCCTTTTGAGGTTCAAACTAAACAGTTCTCATGATGCTATTTTAAATTTTGACCTTTTTGATAATTCATCTATATGAAAAGTTAATGGCCAAAATTTTCATTTAAAAGTGTCTAAAGAAAAAGTTCTGCAACAAACATGTAGCCAGGAAAATCCTTTGGAGATTTTTTCCTTCCCTGTCAAAAGAGAGAAAGCCAAAAAGGTAAACACATATGTTCCACTGTCAATGACTTTCAAATGGAGTTTTTGACTACCATAAAAATTGTTTTGCTTTTCACTACAAAAACGTTGCAGTACCATAACACTAACAAAAATGTTTGGTTCTTTCAGAGTATTTAATGGGAACCACTTTGCAGCTAGACCCAGCTCTTCAGAATTCTCTCCATGTCTCTATTTTCTTTGCAGCAGCAGGATCCAAATAGCTTCATCTGATGGATGCTATTGCATTTTTATTTTTATAAGAAAATGGAACACACTGCCCCCTTCTTTTCCCCCAATCTGCCAGGCTTTGCAGTAGAGTCTGCTTAAATGAAATGTCCAAAGCCACCCAGAAAATTCACTGCTCTAATATTTCTGCAGCAACCTAGCAATGAAACCTGAACATTGCCCTGTCTGTAGCCCAGGTCTCCAGGGAAAGACAAGCAGGGAACTGCTGATGCTGCACCAGTTGTCTGGGACATGTCTGGGACAGACATCCCACATCCCAGACCCTTCTTCATCTGCTGCTTTTGTGCTTGGGCAAGGGGTGATGACTTCAAAATGTAATCTTGCTATGATGCTTAGAGTCCAATAAACCACAGATGCACACACACAGACACACTCTCACTGCATGGCAATTGGGGGATCCAATCTTTCCACTTCTTGCACTTTGGGTTTTAAGCCTCACCAGGAGTTAAACTCCCCTCTGACATCAGCCCATCTGGGAACCCCAGGGGGGCTGCAGTCCAAGTATGTACCCAAGTCAAGGAAAATTTAGCTGATGGGCTTATGGAACATGTACATTTGGCACAGGCAGATAATTTAACCGATTTATTTAAACTACTACATGTAATACTTACTCCCTAGAAAGCTGAGGGAAGTGTCATATGTAGAAACATCAACCAGTGGTGCTCTCCATGCTCCCAGCTCCAAACTCTTGGAACTTTGCCACCTATCAAGATGTGGGTACCAGGAAACATCAAAGTAGAAAGATGAGTGGCTGGTTAGTGTGCCAGCACCATCTCAGGGCTTTCTTCTTGTTAATTCACAAGGAGAATCAGAGGTTGAGCCAATTTATGTCCCTGTGGCTGGAAGTCCTCCAGCTAACTAAGAGAAGTTGTGAAGGCCAGGTGAGGTTCTCTACTTAATTACAAGAGAGTTGAACCAGAGCACCCTGATGTCCTAATTCTGCCATCCATCTCACACTATTAATAACTGAGGATGTTGCTTAAGTCCAGGTTCTGAAATATGAATGAGCCTGAGCTGCAGAAAACCTCTTGATTTAGAAAAGGATCACAAAAATGAGGTGATTTCACAAAACTAAAGCTACTAGAAAGCCATTGTAGAGAAAGACGGCATGAGATAAAAGAGCTGCCCTGCCCACACTTCACTAAGCCAAGAAACTTTGCATGAGGCTGCTGTGCCCTTCCCGAGCCTGCTGGACCTGCCTGCTCACCAACTGCCCCTCCTGGCAGAGCCCAGCTTCTAGCTCTTCACCTGGTAACTTCTGGGAAGCAAGCAGGGGCAAAGTAACTTCAGCAGCCTGTTTGCAAGCTGTGCTTTCCTGCAGCAGAACAGCACTCGGGTCACGAGCCTCCTGAAGCCACCAAAACCTCCCAGAGGTGCTGACACACCTTTCTGTCCCGCTGGATGCTCAGCTCCAGCAGTTTGCTTCCATCCACAAGGTGAATTTTAAACTGAGATTAGTTATCAGGCCTTTTCTCCCAGGGGCACTAGCTTATGTCTCTCTCTCTACGCGGAGCCATCTTTTCCAGCATTTTGAGTCTGCACATCTTGGACATCTCCCCCAAATTTAGCTGAAACTAGAAAGTGTCTGCCACACAGTAATGAGGGAAGTAAGTCAAGACAGCAGCTTAAGCATTGAAGAAATACTTGCCTCCCTCAAAATCACAGCTATTACACAGCAGGTGAAGTTTAGTTTTGACAGACAAAATTCAGAGGAAGCAGTTGATAAGGCCATATTTATTAATGAGATTTCTTCCCTTTTCTTCTGTCCTACTGATGCTCTTCTAGGAGCGAGCAGCTTTGTCAAGACCACGTGTGTGTGAGCACAGAGAGCAACAGTCTTGGCACAATGCATGAGTCATGTAACCTTTTGTTCACTTGTTATAAATACAATTAAAAACACAGCCCCATTTCCTTAACAGGCACAAAGCCACACAGAACCCTGGAGTCATTCATAAACTAGAATCCCCGTGCACAATTGCATTTAGAATAGCATTTGATTTGTGTTTAGCTTGGGTTATAATTACTTCATCATATTTTCCTTAAGGAAATGAATGATCAAATTCACAAGGAGTGAAACTTTAATTATACACACTGCTTAATAACTTGTGTCCATTTGGAAGCAATTATTTGATCCACTATGGAAACAGAGAGGGGGGAGCCAATGGTCAGAGAAGTTAAAAAATTTCAGGCATTGATTTCCTAACTCCAGACTATCTCACCAGATGTTACAACTACCTGTGTCAGGCTTCACCAAAGGTGCTTTCATGGAATACCTGTAGCAAATACCTGTAGCAAGCTAGCATGTTCTTCCCCTGTAATTCTACATATTGCTTTGACTCACACGGGGACAGCCCGTGACAGGTCCACGGCTATGGAGTGTCTGCTGTGCCAGGCAAGTACCACAGCCCACCACAGGTGCACTAAAGGGAACTCTTTTCTTCCCAAACGGTACCAAGAAGTGTACCAAACCCTCTGTTTACAGCACACCTGTGGTGCTGAAGGGAGAGCTCAGAGAGTGACTGCATTTCCCAAAAGCCTGCAAATGGATCCATTGCACTCATAGTGTTTCTCTCACACAGATCCCTTTCAGGATCAATGTTCTGGATCAAGTGCTGGGTTCTGCTTGGGTGGAATGAAAGGAGAGCACCCAGCCCTTCATGATTGCAGTAATTTCACTGCAGATATCTCATGACAGCTGGAAGGGAAGGTCAGGCTTCAATGCCCAGAAGCAGGACAGGAGCCACGGTTCCTTACACTGCTAAGTCATTCACGGTGACTGAGAAATCAAAGTGAGTTTGTATCACTGCAAACAGCCCTGCCAATCATACATCACAGATATCTTCAACTGGGGACAAGTCAGGCCGTTACACATGGAAAACACCATCCGATACCAAAAACAGAGGCGCTGGAATTTAACTAGCAGACACCTAAGAAAAAAACATTCAAGCAAA
The DNA here is from genome assembly GCF_031753505.1 of Anomalospiza imberbis. Lineage (NCBI taxonomy): Eukaryota > Metazoa > Chordata > Aves > Passeriformes > Viduidae > Anomalospiza > Anomalospiza imberbis. The sequence continues at coordinate 5,733,989 of NC_089697.1, read as the reverse complement.
ATTTTCACAGCCCAAACCCTAAAGAGACACATGCAAACTCTCATCCGAGTGACACACTCTCCCACAGACGAACATGGCAGACACATAACTGCCTCCTACATCTGCTTGCTGCATGCACAAAAGCAGCACTCAGAAAAACATCCCAGATTATTTGAAGTCCTTTGGGAAATTCAGTTCACCGTTTGTCTATGCAGAGTATTTAGCTTCCAATGGAGGAGAAAAAGCCTTTTGGCCAGAGCTGCAAAATAAACATAATGTGTTCATCTCTGCTGAAAGATACTGCAGAATGTGGGAAACCAACCAAAATATCATTCCTGGATGTAGATTACTGAGGATGGAAGCAAAAAATCATCAGCTTAATACAGATTCATCAATACAGGAGATTAATACACTTTAGGAACAATACCAAAATCTCGTTTTCTCAATTATCAGTAACTAGTTGTAGTAAGAAGCAGTCCCTTGTGAAGAGGCACACCAGTGCTCAATATCGTATTGAACGGAATTTGCATTAATCACACACAGTGAACAACAGCCACACACCAGCACGGCATCATGAGGAGCAATGTCTGTTTGCAGCATGGCTACCCCATGACATGTACCTGGCAGAAAGTTCACCAAAATCCCAAGATCTGTGCCAAATATTTCTGAACAAATTTTGTAGAAGGAGCAAGGATGAACAAAATGCTTTAGAGCGCCCTGCTTATCTCTCTCTACTATGAGAGCAGAAAAGAGAACAGATGAAGAAGCAATTGTGATACAGACAGCATCAGCCTTGCAGGCAACACTGATAGTTCAGTGAGATCAAATACACATTAAAGGGCAGTGTGTGAGTGAAAAAAATAGTTTTAATGTAACCACAAAAAAAAAAGTTTGATGGGAATCTCTTTATAAAATGTGCAGCCCATTAATGCCTAACAGTAATAGAAGAAGGTCAGGAGAGGACACCGTGCTTACGCAGCACCTGCATCACTGTCACTTTCTGCCTTCTGATACCTGCAGGTAACTTTCATGTTTCTGTTCTCAGATTTAACAACTGGGAGGACATAAGGAAGCCTTGGGATTTCTCAAGATGTTACTGGCAAGGTCAGAGCAGTACAATCCCCTTCCATCACTGCCTGTGCTCCCAGTGCTCTGTTTCACTCTGCTGCACAGTAACTGTGCCAGTGACCTGTGCCAGCCACCCACCCCACCAGGCTCCACCCTTCACACTCATTTCAGCAGGGAAACAAACAGAAGGAGGTAGGACACACAATTTTGAAAGCGAGCTTGAAGGTGAGACCCTCAGTCCCAACCCATTCACAGCCCCTGATCACAAGTCACAATTACAAATCGAGCTCAGGAGTGAAATAACATCCTTTCCTCCTCCTCCTGCAGAGACAGGAGTTCAGGGCTCTGTTTCCCTGGCAACAAAAAAGAGCATCATAACAGCCTCCTCACTAGCAAATGACATATGAAAACGTGTCTTTTTTTTTTTTTTTTTCTCTTCAGCGTCTTTCATCACCAGGGAATAAGCCTGAATTCAGAAATTTCCACTCAGCAAGTTTGGAAATATCCATTACTGCTATTTAAAATGCAGTATCTTTGCAGCTTTTAAGCTTGTCCAGAGGTAGGTAGCAAGTAAGGGATTTTCATTTATTAAGTTAAGCAAAGAAATTTAAAAAACCCTCACCTTGCTGAAGCTCACCTTTTAAGACAAATTATAGAACTTGAAGAGTTTGGGGAAAAAATGCAGCTCATAAATTTATGAGCCGCATTTTAGATTCTGATAATATTCACTTTTGAAAAGCATTAGAAATGAAGATTACAAATTTAATAATGCAACACATGGGAGGAATTGTCCTCCTCCCCATATAAAAAGGCAATTTGCTCTTGCCTATAAATTGACTTTCTATTACTGTCATTAAACCAGCATAATGTGCTATAATTAGGGTCTGCCCTGCCACAGCTCTGTGGCAACCCACAGCCAAGAACTCATCATGCCAACTTTAGCAGACATCCTCATGAGGCAACAGGGGCAGTGGCACTGCTGGATATCTCCTCACTGCAGGACTTTGGGGTGCTCATGGACATTTATGAGATGTCAAAAAGAAATTAGGTTAAATCAATGAGGAAAAAATTCAAGACTAGAGAAAGTCCATATGCCACAAGTCAGTGGAAGCTGGGCCAGCATCCTGAAGGAGCATCTTAAGAAACCTTGCCATCTCCCTGACCTTCTCCGGATTCCTTGACACAAAGATCTCTTACTCCTTCCTTTTTGCCACAACAGAGAAGTGAGATCACAGTCCTCAGACTGCAGTAGTTTCCCATCCATTTCCTAAGCTGCTTCCAGGTTCTCCTCCTCTGTATTTTGTGCAAACTGAGTGCCCTGCATGGTCTGTGCAAGCCCTGTCCCACTTGTAGAGTATCTGCCACTCCCCTCCCATGCTCATGTCTAACTCCACATGTGCCTGGACCATCAGGGATGATTTTGCAATACCCACATGAGAACCTACTGAGCAACAAAAGCAATAAAATCTATCTTCAGTGGTTTCCTCAAGCAGGCAACTACATTTAAACAGCTCAACTGAAAGAGCATTAGAATTGTGCTGGCAGGTATTTACTGTCCCATTTCCCACAGCTCTTTCTCCATCTTTCAGTTACTGATGGGTTGTGACATATCAAAATAACAAATCTCAATAACAGAAACCGCTTTGCCACTTCTCAGCACTAGCACCATTCTTCCTTTCACCAGCCACGTACCTAAACAGCTAGATGTGTTAATTCTGTCATCTGCCTTTTTTTTTTTTTTTTAACCATTTTCACTCATACTTTATGCAACAGGCAGCTGGAAGACTTGCTCACATCTCAGTTACTTCTGGAACAAATCTGAGCAACCAGCACTGAGGGAGTGAGTTGACAGCATCTGCTGATGGTTCTTTCCCTTCCTTTGCTCATGAATTATCCTGAGTTTTAAAAGAAAAGCAGCTGGTACTTGTTCAAGATTACCAAAGTACGACTGCTCAGTGCAGCCCCAGCAGGTGCTCTGTGCCTGAGGAAGCAGGTTGGCAAGCCAGGCCAGCACTGGACCTTCAAGCACCACCGGTCAGCTTTGACAAGGTGTGCCCTTTGCTCCATGAAAAGTCAGTTCTTAAGATTGCTGGATGACAGTCAGTCCACTTAAAAACTTCTCATTCACCAAAATATTCATTCAAAGAAGCTTAATGGTTTGGAACGAAGACGAAGGGGACTTGTGATAATCAAAGTGAACCCATTTGAAAGTCTGACACATGCACAGAAAGCACTTTGCAGTCTCCAGCAAAGCTGGTTTAGTCTCCCTGCTGAAGCAATTTTTAGGTCAGAACATATGCAGATGTTTGGAAGTCAGTGCTTTGTCCTTGGCCTGTTTTGGAGAAGGATGTAACATTTTGCTTCTGCTCTAACTGCACATTTTCATCAGAGAAACCACAAGGCCACACCTGATTTGAAGTCACTACTGAATTCTATTCCTCTGGATCCATGAATGACTAGTACATCCTCCTTCTATCACATAAGCCATATTCCTGATTGAATTGCCCTCCTGTTGTATCCATTCTCCTTAGAAATTTCCCTTTAAGAAGCACAACTTGGCCCTTCTGAACATTACACAATATTTGTGTTTCCTATGTATTTTCTGCTACAGATACGTGACTTTTCCCCGTATTTTACTGTCATATGGAACAGCTTTCCCTTTCAACAGTCACAGCTGCTTAATGAATTCAAAGTGTGACATTTTGTTTTCCACAGTGAGGTGTGTGAGAAGTGTAAACCATGGCTGAGAGATGAACTAGAAAACACAGGGGGCACTGAGCCCTTCCCACCAGCCAGACACAGCACTCTCAACAGCACCCACTGCACCTTGCAAGACTCAGCTTTGCTCAATTAATTGACAGACTTCACTAAACAAATCAAAATGTCAGCTTCAGGAAGTTTATAAAAGCTTCTATACACAATGCAGTTTCACAAGCCCCAAAGAGATCCTCTTGTGCTTGATACTCAATGTGCCATCCCACCTGGACACTTGGATGCTTTGCTCAACCAACAGCTCCAGGATCCAAGGGGATTCAGAGCCTCGAAAGACTTTCCAGGGCACTGCACAAATTCCTCTGATGCCGCCCACACGGGAGGCTACAAATTGGCACCGGTAGTTGTCAACATTTTGTTTTGATCTTCTGGCAAACAAATCCACCCTCTGAAATGTTTGCAGGATGCCGAGATAAAAGGCAGCAATGAATAAAACCCAAAGAAGTTTGAAGGGTTTATTTTTACCAAGTAATCAATACCTTCTGGCAGTCTTCCTCCAGCTCTAATAATAACAGTGAGGACAGTGACCCTTGGCAGGTTTTGTACACTGCTCTATAAACATTATCTAATTAACCACCACAATCCACTCCTAGAAAAAAGAAAGCATGATCTGAAGTTCTTCTACAACAACAGAGAGACAATGAGTGCTGGGAAGGGCTACTGATAACAAGGTTATAGCTTGGGAGTTCCAGCTCTTGCACATCCAGTCTAATCCAGCTGCAGGGAAATGGTATGGTTTTCACACAGTCTGTGCTTAGCACAACCCTTGGTTTCACCTAGCTGTGAGAAAGCACTAGGACAGTGACCGAGCCAACTCATTAATAAATCAAGTGAAAGTAAAGCAGCTGAAGAGAGATGAATTATTGAAATCAAAGCAACTTAGCGCTCAGAGACAAAACTAAAATCTGTAAGCTGGGAGCTACTGAACATGGAGCCTGATTTTCCTAGGAACAGCTTTACTGACACGCTGCAAACTGCCAGTCCAGTCCATCTGTACCACAGTTCAGAAAGGGATTCAGCATTTCAGTGGGTGGTGATATCTTGGTCCTGATCATCAATATTAAAGATGGAAGAGGGATCTCAGGTCATCAAGTCAACCACAAAAGGCATCTCAGGGTATGCACACCCAAACCAAGTCTAAGTAACAGGTCTAAACCCAGAGTCAGCATATGCGTCAATATAAATTCAGGTCTGAATTCTTTCTAACAGAGTATTTTTCTATTACTTTGGGGCAGCCATTACAGAGTCACAATATTTAGTCAACCTTTTACTTCTACAGTCATTAATCATGCACCATTTAACTACTGGTTTGTCATTAACATTCTTAATCCTTTTCAAATCCTTCTGCTTATTTTCACATCTTTTTTCAATCCCATTCTATGTGTGTTGCTAATTACACTCCTTAACTGTCATAGGCTGTTTCAACAGACATGTTGAACCAGACGTGGTTTGATCACTTGCTGTTTTATGTGCCCAATGAATCCTTTGCTATTGAGATATTTAAAATATAAACACTCTTACTGGAAGATGAACAATTGTACTTAATTATCTGGACAGCCACCTGTAACTCTAGAGAGGAAGGGCAAATGACCATTTAACGATGTATTCAAAACCAAGATTTCCAATCTTGTAAAAAAGAACAATGAAAAAGGAAATAAAGGGCTTAGGGTTTCCATCTTCTCAAAATATGAAGCTTTGCTTCCTTGGCAGACAGTACTGTTTTCAAAGTACTGTTATTTGCAATTTTGCTGTGTCCTGAGCCAATCTTTCCTACCAGCCTCAGAAGACTCTATCTCCAGAAGTCAGCACACGACAGCCTAAGAGTCACAGGCCACCAAAACTAATGTCACATCCAAATGAGAGATGAATGAGACAGAGGAGATATCACCTGAAAACTTAAAGAAAATGGAATTATTCATGGCCAAAAGGAAGTACTGTGATATATGGGAAAGAAGGAACTGAGGGAAGTAGGTGGCCAATCATGATGGAACAACTCTCAGAAATATCCAGAGCACTGGAAATGTCAGCCCAGCTTTACACGTCCACACATTCACTTCCAGTGACAAGCTTGACTACACAACTTGACACAGAGCAAATGTCACCCTGAACACTTCCTCTCTTGAATCTCAGTCTTCATTTCACTTCTATAACCATGTCCTGACTTGTCATGCTGGGGATGCAAAGCTTAAAACCACACGTGTGTCATGAAGAGATGAGTTTATGAAGAGCCTGGAAGAGTAACCAACTCATTCAACCCAGAAGAGAGCTAACAGAGGCTGGAGAGGGCCATTAAATGCCAGCATTGTTAGCTATTAATTCAGTATCTTCAAGGATAGGAAGAACTGAACATTTCCTTCTCTTCCACACCCATCTCCTCAGATATGGCTATCAGCCCACAGCAAGGAAAGTGTGCAAGGCTCAGAGAGGAGCAGAACTCCCTGCACTTGGTACCCCCTTGGAGAATTCTGTCTAGGCATGGTTTGCCACACCCATTGAAGCCAAAATGTGCAGCTAAAACAGGTGAAGGAACAAATACCTTCCGAGACATCATCAGCACTATGCAGGAAGGTTGAGCAGCTTCCACGTGCCAAGAAAAATGTCATGGACACCATAATCCCCAAATACACTCACATCATGCAACCCATTAGATAGCAGCTCCTAATTAATTTAGAGTGTGGATCAGTCCTCAAACACCTTTTGCTATCACTAAGACCTACTGAAAGTGATGAAGAGGAATCATTATGCATAACACCCTCAAGAACTTGCTGTAAACACATTTGGCAGCACAGGGAGGTTCCTTTATGGCATAATCCATTTTTACATACACCTAATATTTTCAGGTTTTCAACTGATTGTCAAGAGTGTTCGTAGAGGCTGTTAATGAATCTCACTGCTAAAAGCAGTTACAATTCTGTAGCTATTAATACAACGTGACATCAGTTATATCAGCTTCCGAGTGAATCACAGTTTGCAATCTTGTAGGTGTTCGATAGCTGTTGTCACATCGAAATAGAACACTGTTAAATATACTCCAAGTCTGTCCTAGTTCTGCAGCTCTTTCCCCCCTTTCTGCACTCCAGCTTTAGTGGACTGGACACCTGCAGGTCTGCAGAACTAAGCAGAGGAATGTCAAGAGGAAAAAGCAGGTTGACTCTTAGACCGCTCAGATCCGCAAGTTTTAAAATGTTCACTTTTGACTGCAATTTCCTCTCAAATTTGATGACTATAAGAGGTTAAAAGAACAGGTCACCAAACCTTTTATGATGTCTAAACCCTCCAATATGCATTTGTATCAAGATGTTAAGCTTTTTTTCTTCTCCTCCTTGTAAACTGAAATAACAGGCTGATAATCTTTCCTGACATAGTAGTTTAGCATTAAAGCAGGCAAAATCCCGTTTTCAAACCATTAACTGAGATTAACTGAGTATCAGATGCCAAATGCTGCTTTAATCTGCATAACTGACATTCACAGAATTCTCCTGTCTTGGTCAGCTTGCATATAAAGGCAAATTTTTAACAAAACTGGCACAAGCCTGTGAAGTTATTAATATTTTGCTCAGTGAAGCATTTTCAGACCATCATGTTGTCCCTGCTTCAGGATTCAACCCTCTCGCCAACATTTTTCATGCAGGTAGTACCCTGTATGGGTAATCTTTGGAAACCCAGCCTTAGAGCTCCAGAGCAAAGACGTTTCGGAAAATATACCGCTTTCTAGATTTCAGGAAATTAAACAAAATTATGGCCTGAAGTAAGACTTCCTGATTTTTACAGTCACTCTGTCCAACAAGCTTGCTGCCGTTCTGCAGCAGACAGCTGCAGTGAAAAGGCTGTGAAAACAGTCAAATTCACCAAATAAAATGGACTGTGGATAATTTGCCTGGTATTATTCCTAGAGCAACAAGCCAGATTTCGCCTCAACCGACCATCCAATATTTCATAGAGTGTTTTAGTAGGTAAGCCAGGCAGTACTGAGACAGAAATAGAAAAATATTGAAATAGGGCCCACACGATGCCAGGTTTAGAGGCAGTTGGCTTGGATTGGGTCTTGGGAAAAACTGAGTTTAGGACATAGCAGTGTCTCCTGTTCAGGAGCAGTAAAAGTGTTTCTGCAGAGACTGAGCAGCCAGGTCACAGGAACAGACCTACTCCTGTTACTAGGCAGATGCCAGGAATTCAGTGGAAACAGATGAAAAACAAGTTTACAGAATGATTAACTTGGGACTCTGGCATGACTCAAAGCAGAGCACTGGGCAAGATGGGAGAGCTGAGAATTATTAGTGTGAAACAGTTCAGAAGTGGGTCCGGACAAACAGAAATTATTGAAAAATCAAGTCCTGCTCCTTCCCCTAGCCTCAACAGGTACTTTCTCACACCTCACATTTACCCTCTCAGACCCTTTAGACCAGATTGTGAAGATCACTAGCTCTGCGTTCTATCATATATGATTCCTTTATGCTGTAACATTATATATGTTTTTCACTGTGTGAAAAACAGCTCTGCTGTGTACCCACGTACCTTGACTTGCACATCCACTGTGCAATGTATACACACTGGGCAGGCAAATCCTTAGTTAAACATCTCTTGTCCTTGTCATTTGCAGAATCTTCACATGCACAATAACTAACCCCAGGTCTCTCTCCTGCTCCAATAAAATACCAAGCAGAAGTCAGAAACGTGCACTGGTGGAAGGTCCACAGGCTGCCATAGAGGAAACATCTCCACCTTTGTTATTTCTTGCCAAGGCTTCTAGCTCATATTGAGAACAGCTTTCTCTATGTCAAGGGAAAAGAGCCAATAAACATGTGTGGAAAAAAAAAAAAAAACCCATGATGCTAATTTTGGAATACGTTACCTGGCAGAAATACAGAAATATAGGAAGACAAGGGGAAAATAAACCTTGGGGAGTACTGAAAATTCTGGCGGGACACAGAGGTAGTGGCAAAAACTGAAATATTTTTAGGCAAGTCCAAAACATTGATCAAGACATGATGAAACCTCCAGGTAGCCATGGAGGAAACTCCACCCAAAGGTGTGAGGCAGCTGTCCAAAACCAGCCCCAAAGCAAGCCATGCCTGGGGCAGGTGATGGCTCCTGCCAAGGAAGGGGAGGAGGGAGCAGACCACTGCAGGCTGCAGATGGACATCAGCAACAGGCTTTTCTGGGCTGAAAGGACTGTCACAAAGCAAGACCAGAGTGTCTTTCCAAACTGAGTAATCTCAGAGCTGCCTGATAGGAGTGTGGGGGCCTCTGATGCCAGGTAGAATGCAGCTACTGCAGCAACTCTCTAATGGAGGGAAAGCTGCTTCCTCAGTGCAGCAGAAAGCAAATCCAGGTGCTTTTGAGCCCAATCATGATCATGAGAGTGTTGCTATGCTAAAAGAAGGAATCATTGCCTTACTTAAGACACCCAAATGCCCAGTGAGAGCATCTCTTCCACCCTCAGCCCCACAAGTGAAGAAATCCACATGATCCCGTACCACAGCACTCCTCAAGGCCCCAGATGGAGGAGGAAAGTACATCGACGACAGCATGCGCTGACACCGCAGTACGAGAAGGGGTGTCATGGGATGCTAACGTTGCCATGGAAATGTCCTCATACCACGTAACATTTTGACACTGTCTGTTTGGCGAGCAGCAGCACCGATGTGGCAGCCTGCAAAGGCAGGAGGAAACGGCTGTTCGAGTTTCGCCACGCTTGTTACTGCAGCCAGCAGCCAATTCAAACTGTCTGGGCATTGGAGTTTGACCAATCTGGCAGCTCCGCTTCCTAAAGTGCACGAGGAAGCTTTTAACAGAAACTGCTCCATAAATCACCCTGATTTAACACGCGCTGTCTGCCAGGCTGAGCGCTGGCCTGCACGCCCGCGTTCGGTGCTGCCTGCCCTGCTGTCCACACCAGCGTTTTCAATGCTCCCCCATCCAAGTTCAGCTTCCTCGAACTGCAGGCTCCCAGGGAGGGTCTGCTCCTCTGCTTCAGCTGGCTTTGCACAAGCAAAGCAGCAGCCTCAGCCCACACTTGCAGAGCTGTGGGGTGATCTTCTGAACTGCCAAAAGCAGACACAGCCCCAAATCCCATTCACTTTCAACAAATACCAGAGACCAAAACTCATAGGCATTTTTGAAAAAGCCCAACTTTGCACATTTAATATTTAGAATGAGAACTGACTCTTGTAGAAATTATGCTCACGGCAGAATGCTTGTTTTTATCTCAAGGTACGTTAGATAATGTGATCTAAGCCTTTCCTCTTTAGTTACTTGTTACTTTACAACAAAAATGCCGTATCTAGAGGGGATGTACTGCGGACTATGTGATCCACAAAGGCAGATGTGTGGGGACCAACCCACACAAAAATGCCTGGGTTTATGGCAAACATACCAAATTCATCATTGAAATGCAACAGTGGGTTGTGACAGCAATTCCTCCAATACCTTCTGGTTTGGGGGGATCTGGGGGAAAGCAGAATACTGACAAGCTTCAAAAGTTAGTTTGGAGCACTGTCTACCCTTATTGTGAATTTAATTCAAACTGCTATAAAGGTGGAAGGGCTCTGCAGAAGTGGTGCAGAGCAGTTGATCTAATCCCACAGGCTACTGGAGAGGTCTCATGGCAGGAGGTAGCAGGGCTTCAGCCAGAGGGACAGCAGCACAACCTGAATGTAAGGGACAGAGAAAGTTACTGGGTCTGAGTAGTCATGATACTTTCAGGAATTAATCAACTACAGCAGCTGGAAATCCAACAGGCATTAGAAAGGAAAAGCCTTCCCTTTTTTTCTTCTGATAATCTGATTAAAACACAAATATGGATATAAAGCAGCCACCTTACGCTCCTGAGTGAAGGTTTCCTAACTTTTCGCTGGAGCTGTGATGACATGCATAAAATACAAGAAAAGAAAGGTAAATAGTAAAAATAAAATTTTAAAAAAACCCACCTACACAATCCTCCCAGGATGCTGAAAAGTGCTAAACAAGGAGCTGGATTTACAACAGGAAAAAAAAAATCTTAATCTTTTTAGACATCTTGGCTGCAACACAATTAACATGTTTTTCATCCACGTGGCAGGATACATTCCCTGCTAACTGTAAATATGCATACTGCTGGTGGGCAGCTGGCAAAAGTCCCACACCACTGGGAAACTGTCACCACTGGGAAATGTCAGCCTCATCCATATTGCCCAGGGAGCTGAGCGAGGGGCAGCCTGTCCCCACGCTCCTGTCCCTTGGTGACACTGCTGCTTCCTTGCTAAGGTGGGTCATTCTGCAAGTCTGAGCCCACCAACAGCTGAGCTGCTGCTCCTCAGAGGATGGTCAGCTCCAGAGCAGAACACAACCATGTGTTCCTTGGGCAGGGGCGCTACAACCTCTTAAATCCGACGTCACCAATGAGAAGCACAGTATGAACCACTATTAGCCTCATTCCAGCTGCTAACTGCGAATGACAGCCTGGCAGTCCCTGGACCTGAGCATCAAAGAATGAAGAGATGAGAAGGTGCCTGACAAAACAGGCCACTCTGAAAACAAGAGTTTTCAAGGATGCTGCATTTCACCCATGGATCCTCAGTTACAGAGCATCTCCTCCCAAATTCATTCTCAAACATTGATGCATTCCTGGAGCCCAGGGGATAAAACATCTTATTACAGACTTTTACCCCACCTCCCAATCCCACAAATATCCCATAAGCACAGGTCTTGCTAAACAACAGATATTGAATTCAGACCAATACCCATGGGATAAAATAGCTCAACCCTCCAAATCAACACAAAGAAAATCACTAAAGGCACACATAAAAACCAGTAATTTCAGAGCACTGAAAAAATTAATATACAAATGCCAGAAAGGAAATGAGTAGCCAACAGCACTCATGCTGGGAACGATCTGGAAAATAGCATGGATCATACCCTGAGTGTTAGCCAGGAGCAAGAGTGTGTATTTACAGGAATACTGCATACAAAGTGTGGGAAACAGATACTCCTCACTGCAAGGGGCCAGAAAGCAGCCAGGGCACTGTCCACACTGCCCCTCCTGCACGATCCCATGTACAGCAAGAAGGCCAACAGGACATTTGGAAAACTGCTTTATGCAAAAAAAACCTCCAACAACAACAAAAACAAAAAGACCAACAAAAACCAAAACACTTGACGAAAACAAAACCATCCATCAGGTTTCTTTGGTCCAAACAGCAAAAGGAGGGAGAGGGATGCCAGGCAGGACTGGCTGTCATTACAGCCATTTCCTGGCTTGGAATTACTGGCACAAGAAGGAACAGTTTTGTGATGTGAAGCGTTGCTTTGAAGAGCAGTGATCAATTGCTTCCCATGTTGCTGGGAGCAATGCAAGAGCAATCCGCTATTTTTATCCAAATTTAAGCTAAATTTTAGGATAAACTATCCTTCTGATTAGGAGTAGATTAGTTACCTGGGGAACAGATATAAGTGACCCCTCTACCTCTACATTTGCAAGAATAAGGACACAGACAATAGCTTAAGTTCCTCTTAGACATAAAACAGCTTTGAGAAAAATGCATCATTTACCTCTGTACACGGTGTACTCTCCAAATTGTTGAGCACTCAGACATTTTAGACTGGTTTCTGCAAGGCTGCATGAGTGCTCTGTGTTTTGGACAAAGCTGATATAACACCCCGATGGCATGAAGGTGGAACAGTATCCATCTCAGTGATTTAACTGTGGCTGATCTGACTAAAAGGTAGGGCCACAGAGCTTGCTGTACCCCCGTGTGATAAGGCTGTATCAGGGCTACTCAGCCTTTGCAAGTGTGCTGTTTGGCAAAAGCAAAGCCAAAGATAAAACTTAAATGCAGATTTCATGGTAAGCATGGTTTGACAGCAGAGAGTGCCTAATTTGTGTGCCATCAGCAGATGCCTTAAGCACTGGCACAACTGACGGATCATTGTGTTGCAGAATCCCAGTTGTGGCACGTGTTGCCATACAGTAGAGCAACCTGCCAGAAAATAAAACCAAACCCCAAGGGAACATCATCTGGATAGATGGGACATTCAAAATGTGTTGAACACTTCTGCAGAGGAGCAGAAATCCTTATTCAAATATGCTAATGGTGCTTCTCAGCAGATGTCTGTGGGAGAGAGGAGGAGACGGCGGGGCTGAGAGTCTTGAGTGAGTCAGGTCTCACTGCCCCACCAAAACCATCAACGACTTACAGACCATTTCATAAATTAAGTTGTTCACATTTCTAATCTAACTGAAGGCATTCAAATAGAAGCAAATAGTGCTTCAGAAAACAATTGCACAGATAAATTATTCCTCAAAACAACTACTCCAATCAAACTTAATTCCTCCCTACACAAAGCAGAGCCACACATTCTGTCAAACAGAAATGTTGAAGCGAAGTAGTTACAGCGTTTCACAACTTGTCCTGATGCAAGAATCTGACAGAGCAAAGAATTTTTTTTTGCCTGGAGTACAGAGTGCTTTGAATTAATAAATGTTGCATTAGAATTAACTGCACATGAAATAGAAGCAGTAAAAAAAAACAGTGTCTCCTAGATAGAACGCTTTCCAGGGACAGATTCTTCTCCTTGGAAACCAGCCGACAGAAGAATAAGAGAAAGAGATATCCTTTTCCTGTGGCTGGCAGAGGTCACATAGAATCCACCCTTCAACAACTCCTGCACACACGGCTGGAACTCAGCATCATCCTCTGAATACCTGTAAGTACATCAGGCCACCTTCGAGGGAAGGAGACAATGCTGCGCTCTCCATGGCTGCAAGTGTGTGCTGCAAAAGCTCAGGGGACAGCACAGAGCCACCATCACGGCCCATGACCCCATCCACATCCCTCTCCCCTGTGAGCCCACACCCAGACGACCACCAAGGAAACCTGTACACAGTACTTTGTGGCACGGTGGGCTAGCAGCTGCTGCTCTTCCTCCCACCTTACATCAGCATTTCTAACAATTCCGAACGCGGCACAGGTGGATGCTGCCGGCTGGGGCGTGCTGGAGGACTCTGCCGGACGCCCCATGGGACACAGGAGAGGGAAGCAGCTGGTGGCCCGGGAAGGCAGCCTGGCACGCTGCGCTGACCGATGCCACGTCACCCTTCCCCGTGCTCGCCCATCTGTCCCACCCTCCCCATCTGCCAGGTTCTGCCACAGACCACGAGCGCCTTGGGACTGACGCTGACATTTTGCTTTGCCTTTCTACAGGCACAGCATGAACTTGGCCCAGGACCATGGCTCTCACGTGCAGCCACAACACCAAGAGCAACACAAACAAGGAGAAGGTTTCGAATCCCTTGCTCGTTGTGCTGACTCATTCTCAGGGCTCCTGCTCTGCTCCAGTCTCCCACTGCCACTAAAGACAAAACCTGTTGTCTGTACCTGTGGTCCTCTGATCACATGTGCAGCAGCAGCAGGGCCTGAGAGCAGAAAGCTGCCTCCAGTGTCCCTTACCTGCCTCCCAGGTAAGGGACAGCAGGGATTGCTCAGCTCTGCTTGACCAGGTGCACCCACAGTGTAAGAATCAGTCGCTGTATTTAGGATCTGGATTAACTCATAACCAGGTCTAGGATCACCAGCCTCTGCAGGTCTTATCCACAGCCTCTTCTTCCAGGCTGCTGGTCCCTTTCATACACCTTCCTCTGATTGAAGACTGATTTGACAGCAGCTCTTTCAGAACTGTTCTCATTTTTTATTTCAACTTAATTCATTTATGAAATAAACATGTTTACCTAGAGCTAGAATGTGGCCAGCAGGGAGAGAGGCATTTCTTACAATCACTAGGATAACCTACAGCCAAAGATACACTCCTTACTGTGCATTAAGAGGGAAAAGCCCCAGATTTTGCTGCCTTCTGCACCAACCAAGGGAGCTGGCACCCCTGGGGTAATGCATGGCCAGATGAGCTCTTGGGGCTACCTTTGCAGGGTTACAGGGATAAACTATCCTTTCATTCATAAAAGACAGATTAAAAAAACAGGTAACATTCCAGATGGGCAAATTTCCCCTGTTCCCTATATGTCTGCCACATGAGCATGGTTACCTACCTAACAACCAACCAGCAAAAGTGGTTAGAGGCTTACAGAGCTCCAAAAATTAACTTTGGACAAAGCAAAACCAAAGTAAGCATGAAAAGGACTTAACACACTCGGGCTATATTTTAAAAAAATGTAAAAATGGACTAGTTAAGTCTTGAATCATAATTTTCTTTTAAACCATATGTACCCCAATACAGTGCTGCAACTGAGAAATATCCATGGCAACGTGAAAACACACATAGGGGCTCTCTCTATTTAATAGCTTTGTAACACTTAATGTTTGAAATTATAGAGAAGGTCAATGTTTAAAATACAAGGAAGTTCAATAGATAAAACTGAAACAAAAGAATATCCTAAACTAACCTCAATGTCCACAGCCCCTCCTAACACCGCTATAGTTTAAATGTTTATCAATCCAATTAATTAGTATTTCACATACTTTCTCTTCAAAGCAATTGATCGTAACACAGTGCCTCTGCCAGTACTTTATAATGTGTGAAAGCAGCAGCCTGGGCTGAATTTTATCTCTAATTCAACTCTTTTCTGAATGAGCAGCTGACACAAGGAAGGCTTACTGTCAGTATCTAGGAGACATTTTGACTTTGGAAACCATTTTCTCTCTGCCAGACACTTGGTTCCAGCTGGCTGAGACACGATTTGATTCTCCTGTCCTGCAGCCAACAGGACAGGGGTCTGCCAAGCTGGACAGTCCCTGTGCTGAGGTCCTGACCAAGGAGGGGACACTTACCAGTCCCTCACAGCTGCTCTGTTACCTTCCCCTGCTTCCTGACCAGAGCAGCCCTGCTCTTCACACTTGTGCATGTAAGGAACCTTGTGTAGATGCTCAAGCTGGATCTGGATTCCAGGGTAGCTGCATTTGCAGTGTGACCCATGGCTACAGTTCCACACATCCAAATCTGCATCCCTGTCAGGGCATGCTACAGATGCCTTCTGCCAGTGCAAGCAGGCGTCCTTCCCAAGAAAACCAGGATGTAGGACAAAAGGAGCTGGTGCACTGCAGTGTCTCACCCACTTGGGCCACAGCACAGCTGGAGTACACACCCAGACCCAGAGAGAAGTGCTGCTGGGTCCTGCAGTTTAGGCACAAGAAAGGAAACCCCATCCCTTCCAGTGGTTTTTAACATCTACCTACCTGTCTTTCTTTAGGTGTACTTCTTGTCCTTGGTAGTACACCGAGTCCTCGTTTGGAAGCTCTCACCCCTCCAGAGCTGAGCAGTGCTTCTGACTTCCCAACTCCCAGTGGGTTCACCACTGCTACATCAACTGTCCCAACTACTCCAACCACCTCCTCTCTCCTGCTCAAAGCTTGCTTGTTCTGCATGTGCAGCTCTAAGTCGGTTGTTGGTACTCTCTACAAAATCCTTACTTTCTGTTCTGCTTTACCCACGTTTCCAAACTTCATGCTCCACACAAGGAGCAAGATGGTTCTTCTCCACACCATTAGCCTTAAGGATGATCTACATCCTGAACTGGGGAGGGCTCTGCTAAAGCCACCGTCAGTCAGAGAGGGATTTCATACACCCCATTCCCATAGCTTTCATTACGAGCTGTACCCACGTGCACCACAAGCTGCCTACAAGGCAGGTGACCACTGTCATCATGGATCCTGTTCTTAAGCCACACGCATTTGCCACTTGGCAGTTCAGTCCTCAGCAGTTTGGTTCCTTCTGACATGTTCCCACAGGAATATCAGCATTCCAAACAGCTGATTCCAGCCAAGACCAAAAGTATGGCAGATCCTCAGAAAAGCTCAGATTTGTGTTCACAAGATTTGTGTCAGAAACAGGCATTCTAGAAATGTGCCCACAAAGAGTGCATGACTGACTTTTACCACTTCTTACTCTACTACTCCATAACTGATATGTAGGATAGACATTTGCATAAGTTAAACCAACAATTATTCTGATAATAACTGCAGTTTAAAAATCCTTAAACTTCACTGACATTGCTGGGGACCTCAGTGGAGCAAAGACAGTGGCACTCAGCCAGCAGGAAGGCCAGCAACATTACCATGCTGAGATCAAAAGAGTAATTAACCCTGAGTCCTTGATCTGCTGAGTGCATTTTGGCTATTTCAAAGCCCCACTGCAACTTCCTGGCAAAAAAAGCTCCACATTTGCTCAGAGCATCTTCTTTGTAGATGCAGCTGAGGAATGGAAAGGGTACTGGAACCCTGAAATCTACATGTGCCTCTTTGGAGAGACACATGGACACGATATATCTGAAACTCCATCACCCTCATGCTCTGGAAGCATTCAAATACGATCCTCTCTCCTGCTCCAAGCCGTGTTGCTTTCCTGCCTCCACTGGCTGCTTCTGCATATGAAGAGATCATCTGCACCCAGTTCACTGCTCAGAACTCTATCCAGACACATTGCAGGTATACCAGGCAAAGGAATTGTGGAAGATGAGGAAAGTCTTCTCACCTTATGTCCACAAGGTAGACAGCAAAGAAGAACAAAAGAGCCATGGCAGAAAAGGAAATATTGCATAAATAAAAGTATATTCTGTATTTTTCAAAAGCAGAGTCATTTTTCCAGACTAAAAGGGTGAAATACTGGAAGCCAGAGGTATTGTTACCACTGCCCAAATACTGCCACGGCTCTCAGCACATCTGTAAATTTCCTTTTAGGCTCCTTTGATATAACCCATCCACAGTAACTTAAACACCCCAAGAATTTTTCTATTTGTAGATTTAAGTGATCATTAGACTGTTTTCCTCTTTCAGAAAACATCACATTTCCTTTAAGCTTGGTCATTTATCAGCTTTTCTCTTTTTTCTGTAGGACAGCTATTCTCTTAAAGACGTGGTTCTCAGCTTCAGACAAAATGGATGATGTGTCTGTTTGAAATAGGATTGTTTACTTTGTCAAGGCCCCTGGGATCAATTTCATTTTTTTTCTGCCTCCTCCTATAGAGAACATCTTGCCAAGTGCAGTATTCATCTCCCTGAATGAGCTATCAAGATCTATTTTTTTGACAGAAATCATGCTGCAACCCAAACTGGCCAGAATCTCTCACTATTTCAGAAGTGTGCATGAGTACGAATAATATAGAATCTTATCTGGCACAATTTCAGCATTTCTCTTATAATTTCTCTTTCATGCAATCTATTTGCTTGAGAAAATTATACACTTGTAATTTTAACACCAAAAATAGAAAGCAGCACACGTTTCTCCTGGCTGGTTGCTCATACACGTCTGAACACACACTCACAGGCAAGAAATACAGGAGCAACACTGCAACATCCCCATCGCACTGAATCCACCCTGAGCAGCTTCACTAACGAGACAACTCACACAGGCAAGATCTGCTCATAAGCTGCTGGAGAATGAGGTCTTAATTGGAGATTTATTTAATTCAGAGACAAGTACTTGTGTTGTATTAAGAGCAGCTTATTAACATTCATGCATGAGCATTCACTAAGTGTAAAAAAATACAATCCAGTGCAAAAGCTGGTTTTTTTAAGCACTGGAAGAGGAAGAATTCACCTAAACTATCACCTTGCTCAGGGTAGGAGGGGTTGGACACCAGGGAATGAAATGCTGTCCCAGGCATTGTGTTGGGTTCTCATACTTGAGCATGTCTCACTATCAATCATTCCTGAAGCCAACAGCGCTGAGACTTCCCAAAGCTCCTGTTATTGTCTTGAATGCTCCTCGGCATTCGAGCCAAATCTGAAGTGCAAATAAATCATCAGCAAAAATTTTAGACAAAATTTTTAAAAACTACATCTGTTGGAGGAGACAATCCTCTGCCTGCCACCCCTGCATGATGCTGATGACAAGTCTAGGTTAATCACACAGATGATGAATTGATTCTTACGTCAACTCCTTTAAAAACAACATCGTTACAGGTGTAGCAGCTGGCGGGCTGATGTATTCCTGCTGGCATCTGCACATCTTGGGATGAGCCACTAGACAAAGGAGCATGCCGGCATTTTGAGGGATGCAACCATGACAGTCATGTTAAAATACGCCTCAGTTACCAACTTTTATTATTTGCCACTCACAAGACTTACGGGTTCAGTGTCCGGTACAGTGTGCACTGGGAAAAACACCCCTCAATTACCGGGGAACCACGGGGAATGGACAGAGGGCTCTCCGACCGCTCTCCATCCACTCCCGTGCACGCCCTCTCTCCCTACCCACGCAGCGGCTGTGCTGCCCTCTACTCCAGCACCTTCCCCAGCACCCACCACCCTTCCTCACCCCTTCAACCCAATGCCTTTCCTACTTTTCCCTACCAGTGCCCCTCTTTTTTAAGCTTGGTCTCATTTTATGACTGCCGGCAACTGTCTTGAGGCCAGAAAGGTCTTTCTGATGCCGGCAAAAAAAAAAAAAAAAAAAAAAAAAATCACTGCATCCATTCTGCAAGGCTTTTGTTTAGGGATTTACTCTGCCCTCATTTAAACGGAATCCCATTACTCCTCTCTCCAAAAGCAGCATGGTGTAGGGTGCTAACAGCCCCTGGGAACAATCAGCCCGCGAGCTGATGGTGTATAAATCGGAGCGGACACACCATCCGGCAGAATGGACGCGTCCTCCCGAGCGCTGCCCTTCATTCACACAGAGGAGGATGGAGCGTGAGCCGCTCCATTTGCAAATAACCCGTGTTTCCCATCGATTAGCAGCCGGAGCGTGTTTCACCGCTGGAACACGCTCCCAGTTTTAACCTCCACAGGCACACGCATCGCTTCGCCAGCGGTCCCCAGCACCCCTCGCACACCCGCCGGGATGAAGCTCCGGCCCCCAGACCCTCGGCGGGGTCGGGGATGGCGCTGACACGCCGCACGCCCCGCCTCGCCCGCCCACAGCGCCCACGGCGGACGGACACGCGACCCTGGGATCCACCGGCCCCCGGTGCCCCCCGTACCCGCGTCCTCCTCGTCGAAGCTGTTCATGCAGGGGAAGTAGATGGCCAGGGCCTCGAAGGAGGCGGAGAGGCTGAGGCGGCTCTGCGACCGCTCCATGAAGAGCCCGGGTCCGGGGGCGCCGCCGGGGGTCTCGCCCGCGGCCGCGGGCGGCTTGGCGAGCTTGGCCGCCCCATTCTTCACTCGGAGCACGGCCCGCGGCGTCTTGGCGGCGGCGGGGCCGCGCTGAGGCGGCGGGGAGAGGAGAGGCGAGGCGGGCGGGAGCGCGGAGCGGCGCGGAGCGGAGCGCAGCCACCTGCTGCCGCCCGGCCCTGCGCGCCGCCCGGCCCCGCCCCGCCGCTGCGCCGCCAACCGCGGCCCGGGGGCGGGACGGACCGGCGGCCCCCGGCCCGGGCGGCCACGGCCCCGCGGCGCCTTCCGAGCCCGGCCCCGGGCAGCCCCGCTTGTGTTCTCGCCTTCCCCGGGCCGGGAAAGATCCTTCGCGTGCCGAGCATAGGGATAGCGCAGGTGTAGGTTTGCCTGTGAATGGTTCTGAGAAAGTGAGATTGACAGAGGAGGGGATGCCGGAGGGAGAGCGTGGTCCTGGCTTTGATCTCACGGAGTGCAACGGCAGAAAACAACCTTGAAGCTTTCTTCCGAAAGAGAGGGGATATAAGTGACACCGGTGTGAATGGAGGAGCAGCCCTGCTCTCAGCCTTCTCCCACGTACCTCTAGACACACAAAAAAACCCTTCCCAAAATACAAAAACCACTATTTGGATGTATTCAAGCTCCCAGGCAGAAAGCACTTAAACCGGGAGGTATTCCTTGGCGTGTTACATTAAATAGGAAGGCTGGTGCCTGTTGTGGCTCAGCATTAAGCCCATTCTGCAGCACGCCGTGGGATAGAAGCTGCTGTGCTCTGTGAAATGAGCGAATTTTAGATCCTTCCCCAAGTCTCATTTTTTTCCGACAAGCTTTATGGCAAATTAGTGGCTCAAGACTGCTAGCTGTCCACAGGTGTTGCCTATGACAGACACATCACAGCATCTCCCAGTCCTGCTTTGGGGAAGGAAACCCAGTACAGCCTTACTTATTCAGTGCAACAAAACCCTGGCATGGTATGAGACAGAGTGTTTTGCATAATGATGTGGTCTGCACAGAAAGGTTGCTGTTCCCTCAGGGAACAAAGGAAGATGTTCCTTGTGCTTGGTCTGTCCCCCCATCCTGATGACTAAATGTCATCCCACTGAAATGACAGGCCTGCTTGTGCTAATCCAGAAATGCGTATTAAAAGTCCAATATCTCCCTTAGGAAAAGTGTGGCTAAACAGCCTGTATTCTCCATTCTCAAACAGTTAATACATCAATCCATTAAAAGTTTTCTATCTACTGAAAGTGCTACCAGAGCTGTATTGTATTTGTGGCTGCCAGTGCTAAGAAGCAGCAAGAGCAGGGCTGCTCCCAGGGAAGGAGTGCCAGGAGCAGCCTCTGCACAGGGCAGGGACAGCCCTATGACCAGGCACAGTCCCCTGCCATGGGTAGTAGAGCAGGAGGTGATGGCAGTGGCTCCTATCAACACACCAGCTCCAAAGTCATCCATGGAAAGCCAAACATCAGTTCAGGAACAGGTCTGAGACAGTCTCACCTACAGCCCAGGCAAGAGCTAGAAGCCCCTCAGGCTTAGAGGTTAAATGGAGCTTCTGACAGAGAGAGTAAATGTGACCCAGATTAAGGTTTTGGGGGCAATAATGGCCAACTAGTGCACTCAGCCCTGACATCCAGGTTCTTCATTACTGGTGATGCATCCAGAATTGCAGAGGTCATATGAATATCAGATGCCAAGATGAGTTTGCAGGACTTCCTAAACGAAAATATGTTATTTAATTCAAAAACTAATCAAAACTTGCTCTGGAGTTAGTGAGTTATATGAATTACTTCATCAAAGCTAGGTTAGGCAGGCAGTAAAGCAGAAGGAACAGAATGAACTTATTACAGACAATGATATCTCCAGGTCTGAGTTTTGAAAGGCAAGGGAATCAGTGAGGAATGTATTACCATATGTTTAAGAAGAGATTTCAATAGCACCAATCAAGGCATTAACAGCACCTACAGGCACAAATTTAGGTGCATTAAAACTGTTAAGACAGCTCCTGTCTACAAGTCCTGCCAGCACATTTGATCAGAGGAGCAAGAGGCATCTGTGAATCAAAATTTGCTTCCAGGCTGCCAGGCACAGAAGTTACCTAAAAGTGCTGACAATTGCTTTTTTTTTTCCATTTAAAGACTGCAATAAAAAATTTAAATGAGGAATAGAAGTTTAATCTCAGCTTTATGCTGTGGCCATCTAAATTGCTCATTTCACTACATCTTGAAAGCACAGTGATGGCAGACACAGGCCTTTGCTTTGGAGAGCGAATCTCTGTCTCCAACACTGTTTTCTTCACCAGCATACTAAGACTGAAAACCCTTCTGCTTTTAGTGCTTTGAGACCTCCTTTTGAGCTGCTGAGGAGGACCATCATCATCCCCACCCACCTCTGTGCACCTTTCTCCATGTTCATCCATCTGCCAGCTTCCTCCAGAGACACAGTCTGAACCCCTTGCACCTGCACAACTCAGCACCACTTGGTCACACTCTCTAAATGCTCCTTTTGTGCATTTTTTTCCCAGGCTGTCTTCCACCTTCCTCTTTACTATATCTGTGGGACCAGCCATGCTGGAGTCCTTCCCTGCTCCCATCTGCCACAGAGCGGCTTGGGCTGAGTGCTCTAAACATCATCCCTTAGCTTTGGTGTCATCTGCTTCTCATTTGACTGCTACATTTTGCTCCTCAAGGCCAGGGCAAATATGTGTCCTGCGGGGCTCTTTGATTATTGGTTGGGCCAAAACATCCTAAACCAAAACCATCTGCCTTAAAGCAAGACAAAATGCATTGACAGCTGGAAATCGGATGGACAGTTAAAGGCGTAATGCCCTCCGGATGCCTGGAGGAAACTGTTTGGTTTGGCTGCCTGTTTAAGGGAAATAGGGGTTTGAAGCTGGAAATTGTTAATCTCTAAGAGTTCTTCTTCATTGATCGACATGGACAGAAAGATTCTTGGGGGGGATTTGCAGAAGTAAGGATAAACAGGGAGGAAGATTCCTGTGATGTTGTAAATAAGCTGAGAGTGCAGCCGAGAACAAATAAACTCAAAGATTTACTACCTCCAGAACAAGCACATCTGTGGCTGCCCTAGTGGAAGTGGTTAATTGATTGTTTCCTCAGTAAAACAGGCTCTGACTGATTGAACCATGGAAAGCTCTGATAGATTTTTCCTGCTGGCTCTTTCTCTTCCCACTAGTCACATAGCTTATATTTTTGCCTTTACTTTTAGGTGTCTGGGTGAGCCTAGGAAGTTCATTTTTATACTGGAGCAAGAGGATATGCTGCCCTCTCCCTCTTGTATTCCCTATGGTTCTGTGTATGCCTGTTTGGAAATAAAACCAAACTCTCAGATTTGTGTATGTTTGTTCTTTCTGCTCTCTCTGCCCACTGCTTGCTCAAAAAATAGTCCACATGCTGGGAGCTCAAATGCAGCAGAGAAACAAGCCCTGCTAGTGAAAACACGTGCATAAATCTGCTCAGAGTAAATACAGCATTCCTAAGCGTGAGGAGGGTTGGGCTCCTCCGTGTCTCATGCTACCCCTTCCCTGCCCTGAGCAAAGCTGATGCTGGAGCCAGGCAGCTCATGGTTGGCAGCACACAATGTTCTCCAGCACCCGAAAACAAATGCAGACTTGACCATCCCTGCTATTCAGGGCTCTAATTGATTCCACTTAGAAGTTCCTCTTGGCCATTCTGGACAGGCTGGTGTGGCAGCAGCTCTCTGGCCACAGAGAGCAGCACACAACTTTCCCAGGCATTGTCCTGGAGAAGGTTGTGAGAAGATCAGAGAAAAGGATGAGAAACAATTCTTATCTTCACTTGCTGCACCTGTTGTTGTGAACATGTGGAATGTGTTATGGAGATTTGTTTACCAAAGGGTGGTTTCTTAATTGGCCACTGGTGATGGTGTTTGGATTGAAGGACCAATTGGTTCCACCTGTACCAGACTGTCTGTAAGGCAATGGGTTTCTTAATAAGTATAGTGTAATAAAGTGATTGATCAGCCTTCTGAAAAGCATGGACTCAATGCTAATTATTACCCAGCTCGGGGTGTGCGGTGGTGGGCAGGAGGTGAGATGTGCTGAACATGGATGCACAGAACCAGGGACTAAACACCAGAGAAGGGCCTGTGGTGCCATGGCATGGCCTCAGTCCAGGGTGATGCTCAGAGGTACTGGTTCACATGCCCAGCACCAAGTACCACAGCTTCACTGGGCTTAGTTGTTGTACCCTTACATAACAATACACATTTTAACATATTTATTCTTTCTTGCTATTTGTGTAGATGGAATGCTGCAGGCTGATGCCTCAAAGAACCAGGCAGAGTATAAATACAGAGTGAAAGCCTTTCTCTTCCCCAAGTGTTCACTCACTGTCCAAGGAGCCAAGACAAAGAACAGAAGGAAGTATTAATACAGGTTCTGAGTACAAAGCACATGAGTTTTGGTTGGCTTGCCCAACACTGTATAAGGAAAGTCTCTGTTGGAGCTAAGAACTGACTGTAGATTTCCTGCCATAATCTCAAAACTACTTTCTGCTTTTCACTAATAGAAGCAATGTTCTAACCTTAGCAAAATGAAATTATAAGCCAGACAGGTTTTTACAACATCCTTTGTTGGCTGGGATCCAGGCAAGCCAGGAGTGCTCTGGTTCATGCACAGCTGAACCACATAATGCCCTAAAGAGCAAGCCAGGCTGCTACCTGTGTGGAGCCTTTCACAATGCTCTGCACTTACTTAAACCTGACACCCCATCTAAAAGCAGAGATCCTGTTGTTTTAGTCACATCTCTCTCACGCCCTCTCCAGCTATCAAAAGCAAGCCCACAAAGGTGCTAAGTGACTAGTGAGACAGAGCCCAGAGGATGAGTAATGAGAAGCTGAGCCGTCAGCCTTGGGTCCCTTGCTAGCCCTGCTTCTCACATTTGTCTAGCCAGGGTTTTCCTGAGTCAAGAGAACTCAAGGCTTCACAGCACGTGCTGTACTCTGTTTTTACTGTTGGTATCTACTAAAACTGCACAGGTTCAGCCCATTCAGTGACTTCCAACCCCTGACAGCAGGAGTTTGGATGGGCTGGACACCCAGCAAACCATCTTCTGCTCCACTGTGGCCTTCTCAGTGCTGGGGTTTGGGTCAGGCTTTTTTTTTTTTTTTTTTGGTTCAGCCAGCCAGGATGAATAAAAGGATATTAAATCAGGCTGATTCTCTTCTGATGACTAAAATGCAGACCCAGACTGATGAAGCACAGGGTAGTGGTGATTTGCAGACACATTCTGTTGCAATATTCACTCACATGCGAAAGGGAAGAAGGAGCACCTGCATGTAGAAAGTGCTGTTAAGAGCAAGTACTTGCTTATCTACTTCCCTGATTTATAATAAACAAACCATCTCCCCTGGGCCTGTGCTAGTCCCCAGCTCTCCAGGCTGGGAAATGGCTAGGCACAGTGAGGAAAAGCTTGAGATCTGGGCAAAAGGGAATGGAAGATCAAAAGCAAGAAGGAGACCAAAAATGCAGAAGTGTGGGAGGCACAAGAGGAGGAGGAAAGGACTGGGGAGTTTAGCCAGTCCAGAAAAGTTTTGCAGCCAGAGGCAAGTTCAAGAGATCTGAAGAAATGGACTTGGGCACATCCTGTGGCTGGGAGAAAGAGACACTAAGTAGGAGCTCACGTACACTAGCAGCCCATCTGGAAACTCCATCAATAGTCATGAGCATCAGTGTTTTAAAGCTCCTGGCTGATTGACCACACATGAGAGAGGGGTGCAGCTCAGGCAGGTGGGTGCCTGTCCTGTATGGCTGCTTTGGAAACCTGAACCACAGGGGTTTCATTCGATGAAGCATCCGACAGAGCAGACATTTTGTGGCAAATATCCCAAGGGTTTGGGAGAGGAGTTTGGCAGATTGTGGCAGAGTGAAAGGATGGAATTCTGCAGACAAACCATTTCCTTCGGTCCTTTCATTCGTATCAGCTCGTGGTGTTGGCATTATCACATTAGAGGCAATGCTGGGAATGACAGGTGGAATTTAGTGCATTTGGATTTTAATCAGCAATTATTGTAAAACACAATGATGCTTCAACTGGTGGGTAATTTAGCTCCAATTCCAAAAATATAGACTCATCCACTCTAAATGTCCAATCTCTTCCCTCCAAGCAAACTAGCACATAGAAATGTATGAATGATAACCAAGCAAAGTAATGATGGCTGGAGAATTAAGATGGCTCAGAACTACCCAGCCAAATTACATATTAATAGAATGGCAGCCATCCCAGGCCAGGCCTAGAGAGACTCAGGCTTGCTTCTCTCACTGACACTCGAAGGGCTGTGTCTCTGTCTGATTCCCCTGTGCACTCACACAGGCACAGAGGAAAGGAAAGGAAATATTTCAATACTGTTGTAGCAACAATATTCAGTGCCAAGACTGGGAAGTTCTGCTACCTGTGCAACTACAGCATTTCTTGGAAGGAGCACAGAAAATAGACTCATAGAATCATAACATCACAGACATTTCATCTTTCTGGTATTCTGAGTTTGTGAATTTAGGTTTTTAGCTAAGAATGCATTTGTGAGCTACCGCCACACCTGGCATTCAGAAGTCTCAGAGCTGAACACCTCCCAGGCACTCTGGGAAGCATTCCATAGCAGGGATCTGCCCATGCCCTGGACAGTCCCTCCAGCACTAAACCAGCTCAGAGCTTCACTGGGAGAAACCCAGCAAACGAGGGCCCATGAGCTCTGTGCCCAGTGTGCTGCTGGGGCTCAGGCTATGTGGGAGCTGCTTTTGTTTGGGTTTTATGAAATTACAGAATACTTTGGGTTGGGAGGCACCCTGAAGGCCACCTTCCACTGTCCCAGGTTGCTCAGGGCCCTATCCAACCTGGCCTTGGACATTTCCAGGGGTGGGGCAGCCACAGTTTCTTTGGGGAACCTGTGCCAGGGTCTCACCACTCTCATAAGAATGTCTTTCTTCCTAATATCTAGTCTAATCCTGCCCTCTGGCTGTTTGAAGCCATCTCTCCTTGTCCTGTCAACCCATGCAAATCCTTTTCCAAAGCCCCTCTCCAGCTCTCTGTAACCCCTTTAGGCACTGGAAGGGGCTTAATGGGTCCCCAGAGCCTTCTCTCCTTCAGGCTGAATAGTCCCAACTCTCCCAGCCTGTCTCCAGAGCAAAGGGGCTCCTGCCCTTGGAGCTTCTTTGGGACCTTCTCTGGTGTCACTCCAGCAGCTCCATGTCCTTACGTTGTGGTCCCCAGAGCTGGACCCTTGCAGGAGGGGTCTCACCAGAGCAGAGGCAGAGAACTGCCCTCAACGTCCTGGTTTCGCTGGAGTGTCTGCCATAAATGTCCCTTAGAGCAGAAACCTCTCAGCAGCCCAATGAATGGCAATTTAATTTAGTTTTAATGGTAGGATTTGGGTCCTTCAGTTGCCAGAACATATAATCATGTGGACAAAATGTTCCTCGCTGCCACCTGCCTCATCTCAGCATTTCTGCTCCTCTGCAGGCCCACCAGGGCCATGGATGCTGCTGAAGTCCGTGGCTTTTGGACTACAGCCCCTTTGCACACAGTCCTCAGCCTGGAAGGCAACCAGTTTGGGAAACAGCTCTTTTAAACTACTCTGCTGAGTCTCTAATAAGAAGAGGATAGAAATAATCCTCTGTGAGGCTTTCTACAGATGAGCTTTAGTACCTGTAAAAGTTGTAACAAACGGATTTGCTCCAGGATTGGATGGACATTGGCAGATTTGTGGAATGACATGATGATGCAGGTGCAGCACAACTGGAACTTGTGGGGACAAATCCCTGCAAGCACTTGAGGGTACTTCAGATGTGTTTCCATCTTGTGCCTGCACCTGGGCTGGGGGTGGTCTCAGCCTAAAGGGTTTTTGTGCCCACAGTGCTAGGCAAGGCATTAGAAGCCAATGGAGAAGGGAGAAAATGCCTTTTATTCATCTCAAATGCTAACAAGAGTGTGGTGAAATGTGTTTCCATGTTTATGGCTCTGCTACAGAAGCTGCTTTAACCCTTTCTCTTGTTTTGCCTTGCCTTTTCCCTCCCTTCTTCCTCCAGGCTGCAATAACTCTGTCCCCAAATGAAAGGATGATTCACTTGTCTGCAGTTAGCAGAGGGGCTAAATTTGTTATACATTATGCACATCCTTCACGATGCAGCATTTTTTGCTGAACTTGAGAGGAATAATGTTACATAAGAAGCCCCTAACAGATTGTCTATAGAACACTACACAAGACAAATAGTTCAAAGCTGTGACTCAAACTGTGGAGCTACAAACTGAAAGCAAGGCCAGTGCTGATCAAACAAGTGATAACACATGTTTGATCACAATACCCTAAAATATTGCATCTGCTTGAAAATAAACAGAGATCTTAATGACCTGTTGTAGTTATCACCAGCAAGCTCGCATTTAGCTTCACAACTCTGTTCTGTCTTCTGACAGTCCCAAAAAAAAAAAGTGTTCTACCTTTCAAAATGCCTTATCTATATATGCCATCAACAGACTGCTCCTTCAAGTGTTGTAACTCCTCCTTTAAATCTCTAAGTATAGAAAACTATAGAAGGAAATGTAGGGGATTCTGTACTGGGCAGAATGTGTATCTTCTGAAAGCTTAAAATTAAAGCAGCACACTAGGAAATTCACTACAAGCATGTCTTGGAAATATATTTTTACACTGATTGTTTTAGTGCTCTCAGAGTTATTATATTTCTTATCATCTGCCTATAAAGATACACTGGTAGTACCAGTGAAAATCCAGATAATGTTTTCATGTTTTTACAGACACTATATTTCACCCCAAGTACTGGAATATATCACTCCATTTCTTATCTCACCCGTCTTGTTTTTATTCCCCTCTTCACATTTAATTTCAACTCTTTTTTACATTTGCCATCTCATCAAATCATTCCTCTTTTTTTTCAGTCTGTTTGAGGGCATGGTTGCCAGCATTCCCAATGCAATTCAGGCTGCGTTTCACACTTTTCACAATAAAAATTTTTCAAGTTCATTCAGATTGCTTCCAATCTTCAAAATATTAGTCCTACTCATTCAAATACTTAGTAAAAGCACTGTAAAACAGTTTACCATATTTTGCTGCCAGAAATACTCCCTCACTTTAGAGTTCAGCTATTGAAGTGTTTATCATCATTGCCTGAAAATCTGCCCTTTTTAAACTTCAATTCTTATCATTAATGGTTTGATGTCCCCCATTTCACAAAGATATTGTGCTGAGTTGCCTTGACTCTAGTGGAAAACATCTTCAGTTTGCCTCTGACAAAATGGAGTTGCAGCAGTGATTCAGGACTGCTGAAAAACTGCTTCAATAACAAAGGACACTTGTCATAGGAAAGCAAATATGGTTTGAATGCATCTTAGAGGTCAATAAATCTGCTGCTGGCTGGCTGTAGAGATAACTACCTTGTCTTACAAGGTCTGAGATTGCTTTTAGTTTATATCAGTAAAACTGTGGGGGATGTAGAAATATGGGCAGGAGGGATTCAGTGCTCATAATGCATCAGCACAGATTGTTCCAGCTCCTGGTTGGATCCCTGATGGACTGGGGGGACAGCACAATCCCTTCCCTGGAGGTCCAGGTTCAGTTTTGTTTGCTTTTATTTTTTTAAACTTTGTAAACACCTTGTTAGTTTCTTTCTCTCCTGTCTCTCTAAAATTCACATCACCAAAGGAGATGGGGATTTTGTTTATCCAGCAGCACCTGCACAAGGTCTTAACAGGCTGATGACACACTCCTCAGCACTGGGGGGGTCCACTGGCCTGAATCCACTTCTGTTTTCCTTGAACAAAGGGCCACATTCAACCTGCATGTGTCAGTTCTTGCAGAGCTGTACCCTGGGTGTGTAACCCCAGGAGAGGTCCTGTTTCCCAGGGCCATTGGGACCGTGCTGTGTTCCCATGCAGCATCCCAGCTCCACTGACTGCTCCACTTTTACCTTGAGCACAGATGTGCTCTTTCTCCAGCAGATGCATTGCTGCCCTGGGCAAATCACTTATTGGAGCAGACGCTGATTTTTGTTTTTCAAGGCAAAATGCACGCAATGTGGAGCCCTGGACAGGCAGGAGGAAGTGCTCCCCCCATACACACTTTCCCCATCTCCAGCTGATGGCTCTGCAGGCATCTGCTCAGCATCCCTGTGCCAGGGGCTCTACTTCCTAACAAGGCTGCTCTCCATAGTGCCAGCCAGTGGTAGAGGGGCCTACACATCCAAATATTTGAAGGAAATGTGAAATACTGACATAGGAAGAGATGAGATGTTTGGGTAATTGAAAACCAGGGTTAATCCAGAGCCCCAGATTCCATGCAAATTCTCCCATAATGGATTTTGCAGCAGCAACCTGTGCAGCCTGTGAGCTGTACCCCAGCTCTGAAGGGTCTGTTCCCATAACCTGGCTGCTTGGGGGGGCTGCAGGGTGCTGCAGCACCAGCTCTGTTGTCCCCACCTTTCCGGCACAGGACTCAAACTGTGTGAACACTCCTGTCCCCACGTATATACTGTGGGTGTTTTGTGCATTGATGCAATGGAAAATCCACTCAGTTCTTCCTCAAGCAGAGGCAGGAACTGGCTGAACACCTCTAGGACATCTGCTCTTGTCACATCTTGAGTCCTCTTTGTCTCTCATCAGTGCACAACTTTATTCTGGAGGTTTGTCCTTGATGAGAGGAGGACAAGCTCCTCACCAATAGTAGGGTTTCCCTGATTTTGCCTGGTTTTCCCAGGTTTTAGCCCTGGGTCACATCCCTGCTCCTCCCTGTCCCCTCCATGAACACACAGGGAGCCAGAGGAGAGCAGTGCTGTACCAGCACCTGTGGGATGCCCAAGGGGCACTGCTCCTCTTGGCTGCCACTTAGGGAAAAATCTGGAAATTGGATCCATCTCCAAGAGACTTTGATTTTTTAATTTGCTTTCTGCTTGATTTAGCTCTTTTCTGAAACAATCTCAGCAGTGAAAAGCCTTTTCAGAATAGGACAGGAAGGTTTTCTTTCTTCTGAAAATGCTGAAACAAGATGTTTTGATTCTGCCAGATTTTTTGTTTGTTTGTTTTGTTTCAAAACAAAATTCCAGTCAAGCACAGTAAATTTTGTGAAGTACTTTGATTTCGATGGTTCTGTGTATGCTGGCTTAAATATTTTTCTGGCTATCTCCATTTGGGAGGGGCGGGAGGGAAGGCAGAGCAGATGTCACACCGAGCATTGCAGAACTGGAGATCTGGCCCCCATCTGGCAAACAGCCTCAGGAAGAGTGGGAACATGGTGTGGGCGCAGCTGGGCACAGGAAGGGGCAGCAAAGGAAGAGGGAGAGTCATGGAAACCTGTCTGATAACGGGGCCAGTAACCCACTGATGGCCCAGCCCTGGCAGCAGCCTCTGCTGCTGATGCCCAAGTGACCTTGAACAAATATCTGTGGCCCTGTGACCTGTGAGGAGGCAATAACCTCTTGGACCACTGTGTCTACTAAAGAGGGAGGCTTTTTAGAGATGTGGCATCTTTGAATCAGAATCACTCAGGTGGCAAGAGACCTATAAAATCATTGAGCCCAGTTTAACCCAGCACTGCCCAGACCACCACTAATCCATGTTCCCAAGACACACCACATCTACATGTTTTTAAAATCCCCTCAGAGCTGGTCACTCAACATAACTTTTGTGTTGTTATTTTGAACACAGCTCTCATCTAGGCTGGACTAGGAAAGCAAGGAAGAGCAGTAATTGCCTGGACCTGTGAGTTTTTGTTAAGACAGGCAGTGTCAGAAGAATTTAAATGCAGATCCCAGCATCCTGCTGACACAAAAAAAAAAAAAAAAAAAAAAAAAAATATCCAGGCTTTGCAAAGTCAAAGAGAAGCAGTTTTGTCCTCCTGGGAGCTACAAAATAGGTTGAGATGCCAAAAATAACCTGTTACTAGTTATAGATGCTCCAGCTCTTTTACCAAGACATGAAAACTTGAGCTGGGTTTAATACAAGACACTTGTTTAGTGTCACTGTGACCTTCTGCAGATTTGCCTCCCCAGCTTTAACCAAGTTAAAGACTAATCCATCCTGTCACTTCATCACTCACAAAGCTTCCTCAGTGAGATTCAATCCTTTTTGTAATGGCTCCATTTCCTTTCTGAATTTATTTCTATGAAAACCTGGTTCCCAAGTAGCTGGTCCAAGTTGTCAGGAAATAGAGAGGAATTCAGGCTGCAATTCTCAGGAGAACACAAATGAAGTGGGAGCTCTCACGGGTGGTTTTGGGACTTGGGGTTGCTGCTCCCTTCAGTTTAGGGTCAGATACCCAGCTGGCCTTGGATGTTGAACAGTTTCATTCTTGCATTGACAGAGCAGCAAGCTATGCCAGATTCCAGAGAGAAAACATTTGGCCCTTCTAAGAGAGTTATGGCCCAAGGATTTTTCTAAGGGAATTAATCTAAAATGCAAATCAAGCTGACAAATTCCTGCTCTAGAGACCATTCTGTTGGACACAGGGAAAACAGGAAATCATCTGAGCTGGGCCACAGAGATGCCCTTAGTGCTGGGACTTGGGGTGCTGGAGTGACACAGGCAGTGTCCTTCTCCTCCCCACCTTTCTCATCCCAGTTATTCCATATTTCAGGTGCTCCTTTCCAGTCTCAGGAGTGCCAGGCCCTGCTGTGTGTTCTGGAGAAACCATGAACTGGACAAGAGGCAAAATTTCATCTGGAAATGGAGATGGCTTAGAGGAAAGATCAACAGCCTCATACTCAGGGCTGGGAATGATCACATCTCCTGCTCCTTCTGCCCTCGCTGCTGCAACGCCCAAGCAGAGGGGAGAGGAGAGGCAGCAAAGGGGGTCACTGGAACAGAGACAAACAGAGGATAATCTTTCAGGCAACAATTCATCATTTAAGCTAAAGCAGAGAAACAATTTTGCAGCTAGCACAGCATTAAACAGATGGGCTAAACCACTTCAGCAGCAAGCAGGTGTCTCAGGGCTCTGAAAACCCACCCATCCAAGACCACGGGGTGATTATCCTGGGGGACTCAGGTGTCTCCAAGACAAGAAGGCCAAATCCCTTCTTGTAGCCACTGCTTTTATTGATTTATTTATCTGCACAATGTGCCGGTGATGTCTCTGGAGGATGCCTGCAATGGTACAGCCCCTGCAGGGGGAACAGATGCTCCTGGAGAATCATTTCAATTTGCAAGACCTCACATCAAGAGAGCAAACATGAGCCATCCGTGCTGCCTTCACCCCAGCCTCCCCCTGTCCCAGCTCTGCCCTGCTCTTGCCATGGCCAGAGCTACTGTATTTTTTTCAGTGCTAAAGCGTGCAGAACCAGGTTTAGTCTCCATCTGGTTTGCCTGGTTTGTTCAGGTAGAGCCCTGGGTTTGTCCAGGTCGTGTGGGAGGTGGCACAGAACCAGATAAGGAGAGTGGGAAGGCCCAGGGTTAGTGTTACACCCTGGCACTTGGCATATTCATGAATTTTCTGAAGCCAGAGAAGGGATTGTGGAGCACTTGGGTGGGTAAAACCCTGGGTGAGGTTTGGAAGAGTGGGAGGGGTGTGGGAAGCGCAAGGCAGACCCTGTTCTGGCACAGTGCTGCTGTGAGATCCCAGCTCCCCTTCCCACTCTCTTTCCAGGTGCAGGCTGAGCCCAGCCTGTCCCAGCCCTTGGAGGTCAGGGCTCAGGGAGAAGGAGGTGGCACTGGGCATTGCCCTGCCTGTGCCAGGATGTCTTCATCTCGGGGGTCCAACAGCTCTGGAGCCATGTGGCATCCAGGGAGCATCTCCCCTTTCCTCCTCCACCTGGGAGCTCCACAGGCAGCAGACACTTCAGTGCTGAGGCAGCCTGCTTGTCTGCTCCAAAATTGAGCCCAGGAAGAAAAGGAGGAGGAGGAGGAGGAGGAGAGCTCAGAGCTACCCAGAGGCAGCTGATGCTGCTGTTGCCGTTGGCAAGTTGTGCCCTCGGATAGCTCGACACCTCGCTGTGCAGCTCTGACGTCAGATGCCTCTGACAACTTTGCTGTCAGTCAAAAGCCTTTCACAAACACACACTGACAGTTTGCAGTGCAACCACCAATCCTGGCTGGCTCCTTTCCTTTTTTTTTCTTTTTTAAGCACACAGATTTAAATTTTAAATTGCTGGTCCACTGCTGGCCTCTTGAGCAAGTGAACCTTCCCGTGGTCCCTAGAGCTGTGTCCTCTCGTCTGCCTGCTCCCCACCCACTGCCACAACCCTCAGACCAGCCCTGACCCTGGGAGCCTCCCTGCAGCAAGCAAGAGCCTCAAGCCTTGGATTTACCAATATCATGAAGCTCTCAGGGTGATGGTGACTGGAACAAAATCCTGCATCTCCTGGGCTGGCCTGTTTTTAGCAGGTAGTTGAGACCCTACAAAGGCTCATTTTCCCCCTTCTCCTTCCATTTATCTTTCTTTCCTTTTCTCCTTTTCTTTCTTGCAGGAGGAACCAGGGTTGGCCCTACTTTGGAGATCCCGGGTCCTCCAGTCGGAGGCTCTGAGGGAAGACAGAGATCGCTGGGGTTTAGATGCTTGTGCAGGGAAGCAGCCAGCCAGTATCTTTTTCTCCTTTATCCTGAGTTGTGCTGGATGCCAGGAAGTGTAATATTTGCTCAAACATCTCAGTAAATCCCTCCCTGTGCTACAGGAGGTCACCTTCCCTAATCTATGATGTCCAATTGCATACCTGAGATACTGAACAAATAGCTTAAATTTAATCTGTGTTTGCTTCCACCTCAGGCGTGACAAACCAATTCCTGGGCAAGCACAGTTTCAGCACAGGGCTGGGAACACACACTGGTCATGGAAACCTCGAAAAGAGCAGAAAAAAATAGCGAAATAAAGCAAGTAAGGTTTTTCTACCTGTTGCAGCCCCTCTGCCTGTCAAACATCACTCCAAGGATGGTATTTCGATGCCTTCAGCTGAGATCAAGACTTGCTGTGTCCAGGTGAGGTCCTGGGACAAAGGCAGGAGACATTGCTCTGGATCTCAGCAGAAGGCTGCAGTTTTGAGGAGCTTTGTGTCAGTGTTATGAGGCACCAACTCTCATCTTCCCTGAAACACTCCCACCCCATCCGGCACCAATGGGAGGGTGGCAGATTAAAGACAGCAGAAAAAAGCAGAGAACAAGGGGCAGCAGGACTGCAGCAGGGCTTGGAAGATGTTCTGTTAATAACGTGGGTGATGGGAGGCAGAGAGGGATTTGGTTATCTTGTTTCTCTCCAAGCTCATTTTTCTTTGGATCATTAATGACCTTTCATTCAACAGCAGAGATATTAATAGGATGCTTCAATTCCAAATGTCCCCATCTCCCCTCTCTGCTCCCCCTCTCTTCACACTTTCTGGCACTCTAACAGTTTCCTTCTCATTAATTAAAACAAATAACAAGCTTATACATCTCATCAGGGTAATTCAGAAACTAAACACATCAGCCATCTATTGCCCCAGGCACTGTAGATGGAGCAAAACCAGCTCTTTCCCTCCCTGCCATGGTTTCTTCTCCTCCCTCTTGGAGCAAGGATGTGCTTTAAATATCCATCCTCATCCAGGCACCATAGTGGGCAGGAAATATTGTGTCTCTAAGCACCCACTGGGTCCTGCCTGCTCTGCTGCCCTACCCTGAGCTGCTCTGCCTGGTGTCAACCCCATGGCACAAGCTGTCACCCCTTCTGCATGGCACAGGTGTCCCAGGTGCTCTGAGCCCTGGTAAGCACTGCCTCACTCCCTGCAGCAGCTCGGGGCTGGGGCTGCCCCAGCTCTGCAGCCACTTCTTGCCTCTGGATCCACTTCCCAGGCTGAGGGAGGGATAAACAGTCCTTGGCATGCTGTGGTTTGGATCTGGCCCTTAAATGCAGCCTCCTGCTGAGCCCCTCTGCATGCAGGGATACAGCCCAGCCCTTCCCACGGCAAACACAGCACAGGGCTACTGCTGCTCATTTCAGGCACAGAAATTCAGAAGCAAACTCATGTTTGCTACTCCCTTAGCAGAAAGTCTTTGAGTGGGATCCCATCAGAAAGTGAGAGGGGGCCAACACAGAAATGGCTGGGGGCTCACACCACTCCTGGGGATGGGAAATAATTCCACACATGGATTCCAGACAGCTGGGGCATGTGTGTGGCAGGAAGATGCCCCATGGCTCCAAGCCTGGCACTGTCATGAGGCAACAAGCATGGTTTCCAAGGGAAAGACAGCAGAAATTGAGTGAAAAGGAATATATATTCTTTTTTCCAGGGCTGAAAAACAGCACCAAATCTCTGTCCCTGGAGGTAGCCAGGGAAAGGAGACTGCTGCTCACCCCACAGTGCATCTTTTGTACAAGAAAAGCCTTAGCTTCAAATCTCCTAATTTACCCTGAGTTTTTCTCTTTAATAGTATTCATAGTGGGAGCCATATGGACCTGGTACTTTATTAGCTTAGAATAATTCAGCTGCTTTGTTAATCTCATCCCATTTCATAGGGTTCATTCCAGTTTGCTCGTGGTACATCCCGGGACAGGGCAGTGCTGCTGCCCTCGCTCTCCCACCACCCATGCTGCCAGTCTGGAGCAGCCACCTCAGTGCAGGTCCTGTCTCTCCAAGCACGGGCTCACAGATTTCTTTAATGTCTCTGTCAGCAGGCAGTTGGAGGCTTCTAAATCCACTGGGGTTTCCTGCTGGTAACTGGGGACTGCAGCGAGTCCCTGCAGCTCCTCACAAAGCTTCCCCAGCCCCTGACAGGGGCAGAACTTGGCAGTCCCCAAGGGCCCAGACTTCCAGTGCCACATTCCACATTGGGGCCCCCCCCAGCCCTCCAGGAGCCCAGCAAGCCAGGCTGCTCCTCGGCCACAGGAGCCACTTGCTGCTCCAAATGCTGGCCTTGTTACAAAGCCATAACCGAGCTCCTATTGCTCTAAATGATCAAACTGCTCTCTATTGAGAGAAACCAATTTGCCAGCAAATTTTCTTCCACTCTGCCTGTAGCACTGTACCACTAAGTGGTCATCAAAGTGGTGCTGGGCTTCCTGAGCATGTACAGAGGGACAACTCCCATGGACATCATGTTCCTCTCCTCTCCTCTCCTCTCCTCTCCTCTCCTCTCCTCTCCTCTCCTCTCCTCTCCTCTCCTCTCCTCTCCTCTCCTCTCCTCTCCTCTCCTCTCCTCTCCTCTCCTCTCCTCTCCTCTCCTCTCCTCTCCCCCTTCTCTCCACTCTGCCAGAGAAATAGCAGGAACCACGTGAATGAGATCATCTGCTCCAAAATTACTCACAGTGAATTAATCACCCAGAACGGCAGCAACTGCAGTGGGAGTGAGCCAGGGTCACTGGGAAGGAGCTGGCGGCTTGGGGAGGAGGAAGCAGCCCTGCATCAGGGATGGTGCTGCTTGGGCAAAGGTGCTGGAAGGAAGGGCCCTTGTCTTCCTTTCCTGCCAGCTGCCTCCACAGAGCCAGTGCTTCACACCATGAGAGTTAGGGTCGGGTTGATAGCAGAGTGCAGCCACCAGAATACATCAAATTATTTCCCTCTGTCACCATAAATTAGAAGTGCTCATCCTGCTGAGAGAACAGGGCTTCTCCCCAGTGCTGAGCCAGCCCTGAACCTGGTGAGTATTTCCCTGCCCTTCGCCTTTCTGCTGCCCAGCAGAAAAGTGGACAGGGGCAGGGAGGATGGTGCTGCCCTGGGAGGATGCTGCAGGGATTGCAGCCAGCATTTGCACAGCTGTTGGACAGAAAAAGGCCTGTGCCTGAATCAGTCTGTGATGGCAGGTGACCACAGCCATGGTGACACTTTCATGGCAGTGTGTTACCACACTATTCCTCAAATAATGTTTAATACCCATGTCCATGTACCCCAGATGCTTTCAGAGGTGCAGCTCTCTGGCACCCACCTCAGGTACCCTGGTGCACGATGCTGCCCCACTTTGCCTCATCCTCTCCAAATGAAAAGTGCAAAGGTGAAAAGGTCCTCGGGACCTGGCACAAGCTGGAATTGCCCAGACTCAGACAATTTAGGACACAGTGTGAATCCCCACAGGAATAAAGCAGCTGAGCTGGGCAGGAAAGAGCAGAGCGGCAAACGGAGCTAGGAAGAGCGAGCCATTATCGAGCAGCGGGTGAGCCGGCAGCGCTGCAGCAGGAGGTGACAAGGGAGCAGAGCGTTCCTCCTCCTGCCGTGTCAGCTGCGACAGCGCCTGGCCCCGGCAGGGTCTCGGCAGCCTGCACAGGAGCCCTGCCTGTGGGGAGGTGGCACAGATCCACTGCACAGACACGGCAGAGAAGGGTTTCTGGTGCCGTGGATCTGACCTGCAAACACCTCAGTGTGTGTTTTGTATTTTGCTCCCTGTCTCAGACTTGCTCCTTCCTTCTCCCAGCTCCCAGTCTCTGTGGATCATTAATGACATGTGATCTATACCCATGTTCACCTGGCATGCACCTGCATTCCCTGTAGATAAAATGATGTTCACACGCTCAGGTCTGCCAACAGCAGTGAGTTATTTCCCACAGATGGCCTTAAAGCACTTTGCATTTGTCACCCCACTTGCAGAGATACAGAGACAGGAGTGGGTTTGTTCAAGAAGAGCACTTGCTGCTGGGTGATGGCACCAAGGATGAGCTGCAGGGAGCTGCTGCACAGGCACCTCCAGGCCAGCACTACCTGCATCAAGCCAGAGACACTCGTATTTTCTTTCCAGGTATATTTGCAGGCAGGGATGTTTTGACAGCATGACATTACCCATCACACAGCTGGCGAGGGATGCCACCCTGCAGCTGGGGACAGCCAACTCCATTCAGCTCTGAGCTCAGCTCCCAGTCCCAGAGTTGGCTGCCAGCTGAATAAAGCCACTTTGAATCAGAGACATCAATGGGGAAAAGCATTTGCCCCAGCTCCTGCTCTCTCTTCTACAGCAATGATGCTCACTCAAAACCAAACATTTGTCTTGCACAGATACATCCACTGCACACCAGGACATGATGTCTGTGTGTTTGGTGGAAGATGGAAATTTGTGGATACAGTCCCAGGCGTGAGCCCCCGGTAGCCCCTGAGCCCCCAGCCCCCCATCACCATAAAGCCACATCATGTGTCCAGCCAGGGCTGTGGCCATCCAGGCACTGACAGAGCCCTGTCCAGGGCACTAATCCCACCCAGCATCCCCCCAGAGGAGCTGGGCTGTGTTGCCTGGAGCTCTAAGATAATCAGGAGGTTGCTCCCCCAAGTGAATGTTTCTGTGGTGTGTCAGTGCTGGGATCAATTCAAAACAGGGATGCTCAGACATGCATTTCCCAGCAGGAGTGTGCATGCAAAACAGGAGGGCTCCCAGAGAGGGGTGTGTGTATGTGCTCAAGGCTTCTTTGGGGTTTTAGGACACTAGGGAAATTAGATATTTTTTTAGACCTCTTTTTGCTTTCTGGGAAATTGCATGCCTTAATGAAATGCTTGTGTGTGTTGGCTCTAAGTCGTCAGCAGTCCGGATAAGGTCCAAATCCATTTTGTTCATGTTTTGCCTGTTTCAGAGAATCCAAACAATTTTGGAGGGATTTATGCCCATCATAAAATCAAGCTCCTGTCCCAAAACAGCCATAGGAAGGTACAGCTGAAAATATAAAGGTTTAATAAAAACTTGTGGAGTAATTTGACTCTTAATCCCAAACACAATCTCTCCCCTCAAATAACTGCAGTCCCTGCAAGATTAAATTCTCCCTACATATTGTTTTTAAGTCTGATACCTTCTATTGAGCTTAGCTGGGTTTTAAGTTCTTAAATCATGGCTCTGTAATTGCACATCTTATTCAGTTTGTCATGCAAAGAGTTCCCAAGGAAGATTTTGTAAAGACTTCTCCATATCTGGCAGTAGGGTGTGACACGTGTCTGTATTTTGAAGCTGCACTGTGCAGGGAATGCAAGAGGTCAGTACTTTTGAAAAGCAAGAGGAGGCTGTGGCTTGTGTTCTCATTTTACCTCTGAGCAGCAGGTCCCAGGAAAATCAGGACAACTGCACACTGTTGTTGAACTGGGTGCTTCACAAGTGATGGGGAGTGTGTTCCTGAGGCAGAATGGGTTTGGGGAAAGGCAGGACTAGTCACCCCCTTTGCCCTGAGCTTCCCTTTCTTCCAGTAATTAGCAAAATCCCAATTCACAACGGATAACTGAATAGAAGTTTTAAGTGTGGGCTACAAGGAGAAACAGTCAGTGACAAAAAGAGGCCTGAAACTCAGGAGACCTGGTGCAGCACCAGACCCTCCCAGATGACTTCCAGCAAGTCCTTTGATCCTTGCATCCCCCCGGAGGAGATGTCCCTCTCCACTGCTCTCATCAGCCTGGCCTGCAGCCCCTGGGGGTGATGCATCATGGTCCACATCCAGATAGAGCTGTGGAGCCAAAGACACAGAGCTTGTAGCATGGGATGCCCACATCTCCTTTTTTTTTCTTCTTTGTTTTGTTTTGTTTCCTCCGGCCAGGAATGCACAGTTCTCCCTTCACAGGGCTTAGAAAATATCCCTCAGCTTTATTGCAGTTTGCCTGGACAAAGGCAGGACCCTGCAAAGAACTGGCTATGTTGGCTCTGTCCATGTAAAAGTCACCAAAATAGCTGCTTCACGAGCTCCCCTGGGGCTCCTGAAGAAATGCTCTGGAAACAGTGCCACTGCAACAAGCAGGTCCTGTCTGCATCTCGCACACTCAGCAAAACGTCACAACCTGGTTATATTTAAGTCCTCAGCTTGAAAATCATTGTTGTAACCTCCCCTGTGATCTGCCTGGGCAGTGTCATAATTAATGGTGCCCTTGCTTAGAGTACAAGTGGAACATGTGATGGCTCAGTGAGCTATAAATCACGACAGAGTTTCCATCTGGTCCAGCATCTATTTATACCTCACCAGCCCCAATTAACTTTGAAACTTGGGGCTGGTGATGAAAGAGAAAAATGGTTCTTGAAAAGTGTGATGGGATATGTGGCGATGTGGTTGGGAAGGAAGAGATGGTGGAGGCTGACGCTTCTCCACAGAGGGAACTGTGGACTGGTCTCTGCAAGCACCACAGGCCTCTGAACGGGGTTTCCTACCATCAGTGAAGGCTGTGACTCCCTGCTCTGTCCCAAAGTGTTTTGTGATGCATTGCTCCAATCCATCTGCATCTTCCCCACCAGATTCGGGGACTGCTTTGGGCTGAGATCCCCAGCCCTGCAGGGCAATGGAGCGGCTGGGAAGGGTGCAGCAGGCACACACCTCTCTCTCCATCCTTGCTGGATCAAAGCCCCAGCAATGGGCACAGTGCAGAGATGCTGCCTTCCTAAAGAGAGTAAAAATCTGTGCCTGGTTCTCTGGTACCCACCTCCCCC
This sequence comes from Anomalospiza imberbis, assembly GCF_031753505.1. Lineage (NCBI taxonomy): Eukaryota > Metazoa > Chordata > Aves > Passeriformes > Viduidae > Anomalospiza > Anomalospiza imberbis. The sequence goes on along the minus strand of NC_089697.1, from coordinate 5,692,828 downwards.
ATCTGTAATTCCCTCACGTTGTTCATCTTTTGCTCTTGCAGCACTATGGCTCCTGGAATCCTGGCCAGCTCCCAGCTCAGGTAATTACACGCTGTCTTCCAGTATTTGAACAGGATATTTGTTCTCCTTGGTTTCCTGTCCTACACGCCTGTGCAGGGCTGCAGGCAGCCTGTCACCCTGAGTGAGTATATTTCCCTAGCAAAGGCACTCATCCCGGTGAGTCCAGCTCCAGGACTATGTGGGCATTTTGTAAACATGGGATTATGTAGATGCCCTCCCCAAGGAGTCCAGGTGTGCTCTAGGTCCTCCTGGACTGGACACAGTGACCTGAACAGGTATGGAGCTGAGGCACTTTCCATATTTCCACTTCAGTAGGACAACATTCAGCCTGGATCTGAAAACTCCCAAACACCTAGCTCCCTCTTTGGAAGGCTGTTTGTGGCTCACTCCTTGTCACCTCTTCTTGTTTGGTATAAACTTTCCTTTCTGTTTACATCAATCATTTACAAACTCAATCTCCAGCACGTACAACTAATACCTGACAGGAGGGTCAGAGAAATAGAGTCCATGTACATCTGCCCTACTTGAAAATCCCACCAGGTGATCGTGAGCAGAGCAGCAGCACAGAGCCCTTTGTAAGCACTTCGGGAGCTCTGCTGAGCCAGGGATCCACCACCTGCCTCTGGGCTTGCTCCTACCACACTCCCAGGTGCGGGTGGATCACCATGTTGAAGCTTTCTCTGTGGCAATAGGAACAAGCTCTAGGGGAAAAAAGTCCTACTTTCTAGCAAATCAGATCTATTCCTGTGCTTTATTGGACTTCTTGTAACGGAATCTTGAAGAAAGTTGGCAACAATTTACTTTTTTTTTTAGAGTTTCTGGAGCGGGGATGTCTCGTTAACTAAAGACTGCAGGGAGAAAAGAAAGTTCTTAGAGGAAAAAGTGGAGCACAGTTCTGTTTCTGGAGGGAAAATGCCCTGGATGGTGGAGCTCAACCCTACTCTCCAAGAAACAACTTTGTCAGTGCTAGCTGTCCACTGCACAGCCTGCTAAACTCACCCTGCCCTTGAGCAGGAAGGAATTGATTTTCCTGGCCAGGCTGAACTTGACATTCCACCCTTTTGATGAACAGTCCTGGGGCTCAATCCCTTCAGCTGTGTGATGTGCCCATGAAGCAGTGCAGCAGGTTATCAGCCCCATGCAGCTGCACCGGAGCCCCAGTCTGCAGAAGGACAGGCAAGGGGCAGTCCTAAGCTGCCAGCTCTTTCTGTCCAGCCTCTGCTGACTGTGTCACAGATCTGGGCTTTGCTGGAGTCCTCACGGTGTTGTCAGGCTGCAGCTGATTACCCTAAACCCCTGGAGAAAAGGAGCTGCATTGAAAGCCACATTTTCCTTCTTGGGAAGGAACTCACTACTAAGCAGTTCAGAAGACTGGCATTCTTTTTCTTTGCAAAGTTTCTGGATTTGAGCCGGGTGGCAGACAGGTGCCAAGCAGCCTGGGAACCAAAAAAGATGCCTGGCACAGGTTTGCTCCATGTGCAGCAGTGATTACACAGAGCAGCTTCTCTCCACCGCCGGTCTCAGCTTCCCAAGTGAAGGGTGTGCTCCAAGATGATGATTAGGCTGGGCCTGCTATTTTCTCACTCCATTCCCACGAGGCTTCCTCACTCTGGTGCTCACAGAGTCTACTGGCTCATAGCTTTCCTGTACTGAGGACTGCTTGGAGATATTACAATCCCAAGGGCTGAGCCCTGGGGCAGGCAGAGCAGATGGCTGTCTCCAACAGCAAGAAAATTAAGAGAGGAAATGGAGAGGGTAGAGGACAGTAAAATCTGTGACACCCTAGTGCTCATCAATAATAGTTTCCACTTAAAATGCAAATTCTTCTATTTCGGGGGAGTTCTACCAGTAAAGAAAGCAAAGGACCACATCTGGGAGACAGGGCCTATAGACAGCAAACACCAGTTGCTGTCGCACTACGACACGAAATAACTCACACATCCACCCAAGATGCAAAAGAAGGAAAAGAGTAAAAGGAGGGAACTTTATTTCTGACCTCACAATACACAGAATTCTAAAAGTGGCAGTGGATTGGAGGATGAAATTGCCACCTCTCCAACTACACTGGTCAAACCAACAGTCTATCAATTCTCTCCTCCCACAAAGAAGAATGCAAAACAATCATTATTTACATGAACAGTGCATGAGAACTCCGGTAGAAAAATGTAAACATGAGAAGGCATAGAAAACTTTTAAAATAACAGGGCGACAAGTTGCAGCCTGTCTTGTGCACCCATGGCAGGGACCAGTGTGCATTCCACGGCCATGCTGTGGATGGAAGGCAGACTCGGCCCTGCAGCGTCTCATGGGGAAACCAGGGGTGTCTGAGCTGCAGAAGAGGAATGAGGTTGGCAGAGGAATCAGCAGTTTGATGGACCCTGTGGTGGCTGGGGAGTTGGGCTCCAAAGCTACTCAAGCCAAGGTTCAAGGGGCTGCACATGCATGTGTTCCACCACCCCAACACAGCACAGTCACCCTGTCATTGTGAGCTGTCTCCTCTCTCTCTTTAGGGAATTTTCTTTAGACTTCTGTGAGGAAGCCACTGAAGAGGAAGTTGTTTTGCCCTGTGGACATGGTGGTTGTGTGAACTGGGCAGACTGAGCAGCCCCTGGCTTCAGCCATGGGAGACACTGGTGGCCAGGACACCGTGCAGTGTCCCCACCTCACTCCAGAGCCCACACTCAGCACTCCTGCGTGGGGTGGCATTTGCTACCAGCCTCCTTCTCCCAGAGCTAATTTGCAGCCTTGCTTTGCAGAGCAGCTACACATTGAGGCTGTGCTTGGGGACGGCTGGTGGCAGATGGTGTGTGTGTGGTGGCGAAGCAGTGCCACGTCACAAGCTCTCTGAGACATTTGGCCAGGCTTCCTGACAGCCGTGTCCCACCACCCAGGAGTTCAGCTTCCTGGCAAAGGCACTCCTCCACTTCTGAGGAGTGCTCCTGTCCTTGTCACCGGGCCGAGCTGACACCAAACACTTTCTCTTTGCTTCCTTGCAGGTGAGAGGCTCCCTGGTTTCCTCCTGCCCAGGGCCAGAGAGATCTGCCACACAGCCGAACAGGGAGCAATGGTCCCTGCCAGCCTGAAACACCCCCACCTGTTGCATCACATCCTAAACTGCACTCCATGTTCCCTCTGGTGAGGAATATCTTATTCCCATGCTTTTGGATAAAACCCAGCACAAACAAACCATAACTGATGGTAGATATGACAAATAATGATGATCATGGGAATAGTGGCATCACCGCTGCTCCACTGTTTCTTCGGATTTCTTCCTTTATTTAGATATATGTGAAGAGAAGAGCACAGAGGCTGGGCCATAGAAAGAGAAATGGGCAGATAAAGAGGCACTGAAGGGGTGTGTTACAAAGGACCATAACACCAGTCCTCTGACAACTAGAGGAGTGTAACAGCCTGGGCAGTCTGAGCTCACGTGCTCAGGAGCCCACTCTGTGCTTTGTCTTGCTGCCTGCTGGTCACAAGCTTTGTGCAGCTGCACTGTGGACTTGTCATCGCTGAACTTTTGGAGTGCACTTTCCAGGACATTGTCCTGATCCCTTACAGTTATTGCCTGGGTTAATGCCATTAACCACAGGGCCATCCATGCCACAGGAGGTCCCTAGGCACTGTGACATGGTTGTCACATCGTGCATAGATCGAGGCTTGGCTGCCATCCTGCCCATCATGGGGCTTCCCCGGGCCCAAAGTGCAAAATGACAGCTTTGTCAGATGAATGATGTGATAAAGCTGTAACAGGCCTTGCTTGTGGCTCCTATGGTCACAGACAGGCTTCAGAAGAGCAAGGCTGCAGCCTCTCCTGCCCTCTCCCTGCCTGCCTTTAGATGGCATTAACCATCAGCTGCCTGGCAGTCCTGGTGACTGACAGCTCTTTCACCGGCACTGCTGCATCCTGGGAAAAGGTTTCATCCCTCTTGCCTGTAGCTTTGGCTGCAGAAATGAACTCTCTGAGCGCTCCCATTAGACCGAAGGAGAGGATCATCTGAGACCTGGGCTGGTTTGCAGCACAGGATCAGAACAGCCAGAGAAGTAGATGGCAAGATTTGATTGAGCCCAGGATGTGGTCACCTGATAGGGGTGTATATTTGCCTCTATTCTTATTCACAGGTCATTAAATTAAGATTTCATGAGACCCCACACTGCTATAAATGTTGCTGAGCTCATTTCCCACACTGGGCAGTGATTTATCTCACAGCCTTGATAAAATGACTAATCTAAAAATGTCACCCAGTGTCACTCAGCTGTAAGTAAGGTAGAAGGAACAGGAGACTGACACGATGGATTTTCCTAGCAAGGGAAGCATTAATAAATGGTTTCTTTCTGATGTGCTCATTAGTTCTCTCTCATTCATTCTCAGGACCTGCCAAGCACAAATGACACCACCATTCTGCACCAGAACGGAGAGCAGATGCCCCCATGCAACCTTTCTGCATCCATAACCCCATTTCTATCTCATCCTGCTTAGTAGTTGAGATATCAAGGGGAAGCAAGCGAGAATACCCCAGTACCTCAATAACCTTTTACTGTCACATCCAGCCTTGTCTCCTGAAATTTTTTACATTCTGGAAGGAATGGTTTAGAGGAGGCAAGTGGCAGCACGACAGTTCTCTGACACAATCCTTTCTCCCTCCTCATCCAGCAGTACAAGGGATCACTTACAAAAAAATTATTCATTAGTGGATTCATTTTCCTTCCTTTCTGCATGTGAACAGGTTGTAGACTCCTCTACTTTCTTTGAATCTAATCGAGAATATCTTTTTTTCCTCGACTCTTTACTCCGAGGAATGAATGCCAAAGAATTAGTCCTGTCATGATTAGTCCTGATCATGAATCACATTAAATTGCTTCTGTTCCTTTATTGGACATGCTGGCTGGATCCTGGTATGTGTTATTAAATTACTGCTCTGACAGAGAAGAAATAGCAGTTGTGTGGCAAGTGAGTGCCGCAGCAAAGAGGCAGATTTGGGAGTGTTGCAGGACCACAGTCTCTCTTTTCCCTGATAATCAGGAAAAATCATGTGTAGGAGATGACTTCAAGAAGGAAGCAGAACAGTGGGCTTTGAGGATTTTTCCCCAGGGTTTCTGAGCACCCCAAAATCCCAACCATGTGTGAGGGGTGTGTTCAGAGCAGTGCCAGGGTATGCTATGCATGTCAGGTATTCTGCTTCGGCTGTATCAGAGGGATCAAGCAACAGAGCAACACGGAGAAGAGAAATACAGGAGCCGTAACACAACACTTCAGTGCTGCAGAAGGCTTCATACAAGCACAGATATGGCTGATCATCATAAAGATTGTTCAGAGATAAGAATTAGCCAAGAACTGGAGGTGAAGGGGGGTTAAACATAGGCTGATGGAGGCCCTGTGGGCATCAGGATGTCAGAAAAGTAAATGTTTCTAAACCACTTCTGTGTGGAAGGAGCACAAGCCATGCTTGAGCCATTTTCTGGATTTTTCCCCTGAGTGAGCTGTTCACAGCTTTCTCCTGGGTCAAATGCAGAATCACAACACTTCTGAATATGATAGCAAAGCAATTAAATGAAGGGAGAAACAGTGGGCGCAGAACAGTGCATGTGTGTATAGAAACTTGCATCATTGCAGCTCGCTGAGCAAAGATGCTAAACCACAAATGAGGAACAGGAAAAGAAAAGCAACTTGACATTGCACCTTCATGTGCACGTGCAGAACCCATGGTTATACCAGCTTGACAAGATCAGAAATATTTGCCTTCTTCTCTTCCATATTGCTATTCTGAGGAGCTTATTAACACTGAAGTGTCAGCTTTCCCATCCCTCTTTGCTTTCCTGTTGTGGTAGCAGTGTTGCTGTACCCTTGTTTAAGGTAACAATAAATGAAGCAAGACCAGCTTTGGAATGTGGAAACCCTTCCTCAGATCCATGTGTTCAGATCCATTATTTCCTCACACCATCAGAGGTACAATACAAGCCCTAAAGAAGGATATATATGTGCTGATCCCAGACAAATCAGTTATTCTGTTAAATTATACCTTGTCTCCTGGACTGCCAAGTTTGCCCTCCCTCTGTCTGCAGCTGATGGGTGCAGTTTGAGTGCAGCTCTGGGACATCTAGTGGCTGGTAGCACTTGTAGTTAAGGGCTTACAGCAGTTCTGTGGTGCTTCCTCCAAGAAATATGTCAGAAAACCTATTTAAACCAAAACCACGCACTCTGCCTCTATTCCTGGGGCTACAAAGACTTCATCCCTTGATATATTCATGTTTGCAAAATGTTTAGGCGTGCATTTGTGATGATTCCTTTGCGTCTCTATCTCACCCAGCCTGGGGAGACATCTTCAGCTATTCTCATTTCATTGTTTCTTTACCACAGTGTTTTCTTTATTAAAGGCTTTCCATGTTCCAAGCAGCTGGCATTAGCATAGATAATTGGATAATATTTTGGCAATCCAAGAGTGAATGTGTTAACACAGTCCCATGTACTGCCCTGGCCTTTGGCTGATCTGTGAGTATTTGATAAATGAATCAGGCCTGAAATAAAGATGACTTGCAAAAAAGCAGGCAGATCTTTAATATTATTAGAGAAGAGTCAATTGGGATTTTCAAGAAAGCCTCAGTCTGCTATGGGCCCCAATCCTTATTCCTTCAGGATTCAACTTAGGCTGGAACCTAAAGGAGTCAAAGAAGCAGCAAGAGGCCTAGCGCGTTTTATGAGCCTGGATAGTCTCGAAGGAGCTGTACTATCCTGACCAGAGCTCCGGTGACAGGTGATGGCTTTCTGGGGATTTGAGAAAAAATTCAGCTATGCCTTCTCTTCATTCTTCAGTGCAGCCTGTACCTTTCCATCCCTAATGATACCTATTAACCCTGGACAAAGCAGAGAGTGTGTCTCAGCCCAGGGGATTGCCAAGCTACCATGAAAAAGGATACAGTGCTGGAAAGAGCTTTTTAACCGTGCAATCTTTTCTGATTCATGTTTGTGTCTGCACTGCTCTGAAAAGGGGACTTGAGGCACAGCTGAAAGTGCAGCAAATGGCCCGGGGCAGACACCCTGCTCTTTCCCTTGCCAAAGCCTTTATCAGCCATTTGGGAATCTCCTGCAGTGAATCCAGGCCTGCAAGATTAAACTAATCTTGTTATAAACTCCTGGGTGTCACGTACTCCAGAGTACACTCTGTCATGGGTTAGATACTGAGTCAGCTATACAAATGTTAAGAGCAGGATCAATTTTCCATGATTCTTTTCCAGGAAATTCAGGTGGCCCAGTATCAGCCTTCAGACTGTTTTCTTGCTCTGTTCCTGGAAACCAGGAGAACAACGCTCATGATGTCAAGAGGTTCATTAAAAGGTGGGTGTCAAAAGTGACTCATTTGGAGAGTTTCTCCTGGGGTCAAGGGACAGTTTAAACAGCTTCTTAAAAAACATAAATGAATCTGCAAAATGCTGACTTGCTCAGGAACCCAAATTCTGGCTATCTCAACTGCTCCCAACTGCTCACATCAAAGTCAGCATGAAGGAACTTTTTGTTTACACTGTTGTTGACTTCTGCCTGGGATAAATTATGCTCTGTGCTTGGAAATCATTGTGATTTCCAAAAGCTTGTAACTGGGTAAGTCTCAAAGCTAAAGTGAATCTTGGTTTTGGATTCTCTTTTTTGTTTTGCCAGATCAGACTGTCTTACAGTTCAGCAGGGAAATGACATTTTGTTTTGTAAATACTCACACAGAACTTGAGGTTTCCCTTAAAGGCTTTAAGCTTTGTGAAAAAGTAGATCAAATCTAGTAACATATTGAATCTGGTTAGTGAAATTTCAGGAAGAGCAGTGTGATGAAATGTCCTTACTTCGCCCTTGGGAGAAATGGTACCTTCATTATAACCAAACAGCTTTTTCATATGGAAATAGCAGGTGGCAAGAGTAGAAACAGACTTTCATTTTCAGAGAAACAGACGGAACAATTCCAGTAAAAGTGGAATAGCAGAGCTAGGTTGAAATGGTTGGCAGTTTTATTCTGCAAAAATATTCTACTTTTGCCATGAGAAGATGTGTCACTCCTTCCCCTCTCTGTTTTTCAGCCCCCTCAGTACAGCTCAAATACAAGTGTCTACTGTAAGGACCAGAGTTTAAATATAATTTAGAATGAAATCTAGTTCAGTTTGTTAGGAAAACTCTCCAAATCTATCCCAGAGCTGCACGCAAACTTCCGGGGAGAAAAAGCAATTAAGAGCACTGAATGCACAAAATAATCCGTGGAGCCAGTGTCAGACAAAACTGAACTCACAGCTCTCAGGGCTATGATTTATTAATCCTTTTATCAGGCCTATGCCATTCTCTGAGTTATTTTCCAGCTCTGACTGTTGGCAAGCATTTCCTTGGAAGCTGTGGACTGTTAAACTATTAACAGTCTAGAGGCAGGTGCTTATTAAGAAAAAGACACCTTGAACCACAAGCCAGAATAAAGAACAGATATCCAGCTGGCGTTGTGCTACTTCAGAACTCTCACCCTGACTTCTCTGAGAAAAATCAAGTTTTTGAGAGTCAACTGCACAGGGAGGTGGATGAACAGTCATCTCCTCCTCTGCAATTGATTCATTGCACTCTGGAATTTGAGATTTGGGGCAGAAATGGAAGGAAGGAAATCGCTGTCCTATTTAGGAGCAGATAAAACTCCACCCTGTGCTGTAAATTCTTTTTTAAAAGTCAGGGTTTTCACAGGATGAAGGTTAAATATTTAATGCATTTATGCTAATTATAAAAAACCACTTTGGAGCTCCAGGCAGCTTGTATAGTTCTTTAAACTTCAGATTTTTAGCCCTTTGGATAGTTCCTGTTTAAAAGGAGAAAAGCAAACACCAAAAAACCAGACTGGACTTTGAAGTATGGCCTGAAACAGATACATATTGCTGGGAGAGAAGCTGCCTTTCCCCAGAGACATCCAGAGAAAACGTCATGCCAGGCTCCCCTATGCATTATACCAAAGAAGGAGCTCCACCACTCCGTGTATTAAGGAGATTTTTCTCCCAATTTTCCATAAGGGGCCTAGACTTGTTCAAGCTGATCTCACCAAATCCCAAAGGGACCCATCCCTCTGCCAAGTGGAGGCTTCTTGTCTGGCTGCATCTCCCCATAAAGAATTCCTGTTGACCTGCACATGCTGAGGAGTGAAACGTTATCAAAACCTTAGCAGACCTACCTGTCATTACCACAGGAGGGTTATTTCTCCCATAGCTGCTTTTCTAGCAGAAATCCCACTTCAAAGGCACCTGGAAGATAGCTGGTTGTGAGGAAACTGGAGCTCTGTGGGACCCAGGGAGCCAAGTCTTGGATGAGACACTGGCTTGGAAGTTCTGCACAGCAGACTGGTATTAAATACCAAGAGAGAAAAGAATGAGAAATCGGGAAATGGAATAATATTGGTATTTCCTAAAGATCAGAGTTTCCTATGAAAATGAACACATGCCATGCGATTTCAAAATATCAAGACATTTGCCTTTCTTTAGAGCTTGTCAGAAACAGCTAATAAATAAAGTTCAGGGTTTGGGAAGTCACCTCTTCAAACCTCTCTTCACATGCTGCTTTGAAAATGGATTTCCTTAGGGTCACTGAGTTGGCAGCTTTGAAAGGTTTGCTATGTATTCCTTGGCTTGAATTTTTCTTAGGCATTACCTGGCACCAGAAGCACACGGCTACTCTCCAGGTCCCAGCAGCTACAAAAATTTACAGCAATATATTCCATTCCATTTCTGCTTGTTTTTTTGCACTGCCACTTTTTATGAGCAGAACATAAATTACCTGAGTTTAATTTGTGACCCAGAGTTCAGTGCATTTCCCCAGAAATAGCATTCTCTGTTTGGGGCACTACTGCCAAAATTGCATTCCTGGACCTGAATTCCTATCCCATCCAAGACATTTGTTCCAACCACATTTCCCATCATACTATTTTATACTATTTAGGTCATTTATATTTTCATGCTCCCACAGTTACTTCTTGTAAGTTGCTTTGCAATTATGCTCTTAACTGTGTTCTCTAAAGTCACCTTCAGACCTTTAAGCACCTTCAAATTAAAACAGCAATTTGACTTTTGCCCAAATCACATTTCATAGAGAAGCTGCACTAAACCACTTGCATTCTTTGGACAGAAGGAAGGACTGAAAGATGCCCAAACAAAGTATTATTTAGTCTAGCATTTAATTGGCAGGGACCATGAGGAAAACCTGATGCTCTTTGCTTTAAATGTTGCTTTAATTAAACTTATTAATAGTTCTATCCTATGCAAGATGTTTATGCCTGAGCACAGTTTAGTTGTAATTTTAGTTCTAACTAACCTAATTCTAGTTTTAACTTCATCACAGTAGTCTGTAATGTCACAAGCAGCTTATGCACAGAGAAAATACAAAATGTTTTGCAGAAGCTTTTCCCTTGAAGCTTTTAAAAATTTCCTATTGCAGAAATATTAATTTTAAAAATACTGTTTTGCTCTTTCATGTTTCTTGTTGCTTCCTTACAAGTCTCCCTCTTAGGGCCATCATGTGCAATTCAAAATACACCACAACCAGCACTGGCAAATGATGAAATTCCTAATATACTGATGAGACTTCTGGTGGACATCCCAGCTGTCAGCTCCAGCAGGTCAGTTGTGTCAGCTGCCATAAACCACCACACCAGTTCCATGTGGGATCCATCACCTAATCCACTATTTAGTGATCTGTGAGATCCAGCTCTAGACAATTGAAACATCCAGGCTGTACGCTCTCACACACAGAGAAGAAGATTGGGAAAATGAGTACCAGAGCAATCAAGAAATAAAATATACTTAATAGGTGGCGATTACATTTTGTGAGTGTCTTTCCCACAGCATGGAAGTGAAATACCCTCGTTTTTCACTCAATCAAGCTGCAGGGAGACATCAGCTGCAGGGACAGCGATCATGCAGTGCCATCAACTGTTTGCTTCTGGTACCCACAGCAGCTGAGATCTACTTCTTTCAACACAAATGACCAAAAACAAACAAACAAACAAAAAAAATCACAAAAATTGAGCGACTCGTCAGGATGGCATTTCTGAACAAAGGTTTATGCACTTCTTTTAGTACAAATCTCAGGTTCGTTTTTCCTGCACCTGAAGCCGCACACCTGAGGACAGGTACGGGCTGCCGAGAGCAGAGACTGGAGCAGCTCGAGCTCTTGTGCCATCTGCTGGGAACAGCTTCTTCCGACACTGCTGCTCGCACGGGGAGTAGAGCCAGCCCGCCCTGTTTGGCAACTGACATCTTGGTCAAAGAGCTTGTTCCACTTCTTTTACCTGCTATTCATGTTAAGTACTAAGTTAGTGCAGGAGAAGTGGTTTGGAGACGGAGCTCTTCTCTCTATAGTGAATCAGTTGCAAAAGACAGGAACAAACTGTCCTTGCAGCCCTGCAGAGCCTCCTTTGAAGGGTGAAGCCTGTGGAGTATCCAGGGAAGGGCTTGGGTCTCACAGTCCTTGGAAAGAGCCACTCCTCCAGCAAAAGGACTCCACCTCAGCTATAAGCTGTCTCCTCTTTCAGAGCAAATCCCGTGATTTCCTCCCTTCTGGATTTACTGTCTTTGAGGCTGTAGCTCAGTGTGAGCACTCTCTTAGGGCAGCTGCTCTGTGCTCCCCAGGACAGTGACAGGGTTAACGCTGCCCAGCTGCTAAAGCCAATTTCCATTCTACCTCACACTTATCTACCTGAAATGTGGCTCTTCGGAAAAACACACAGCAGGACGTTTTCTGCTGGAGAGCCAGGCAAGCTGGTCTCTCTGTTGTGCTTGTTTCCTCATGGATCCAGCCTGAGATAAAGGCTGTTCTTGCACAGAGTTTGGTATCTCCTGTCTCAGAGTCTTTGAGCCGATGTGCACTTCCTCCTCTGAAAGGTGACACTTTGAACCACTTGCTGCTGGTGCAAGCTTTTCCAGAGTTGAGGTTTGGTGTTGGTTCCAGCCTTTACCATCCCTGGAGGAACTGCAGGGTGCCTTGCTTATCTCTAGCACCAGATGAGGCACAGGACTGGGAAGGCCCCAGGGTAGGAATGGCTCAGGGAGGAATGATCTGTATCCTTAACACAGTTATGTCTCGGTGGCCTCTGGCCCAGCAGGGACCCAGCTGCAGGAGTCTGTGACAGCACAGGGTGATGCTTCACCTCTCTAACTACACAGGATGGAATTGTCCTACCTGGATGTTGTGGTGGAGATTGCATGGTCCAAAAATACTAGTTCAGAAGGATTGTGAGCACTTCAGCGGCGATGATGAGAATTTTGTGTGGACAAATTGGAGGAGCTGTATGAAAGGAGCTCAGGGCACCTCACTGGAAGTAAGAGGCATGAGCCGTGACAACACAGGCAGGAAGGGGAGAAGGGTGAGGGAGGCACAGTGGGAGTCTAAATGAACAGGTGTCGACAGCACACCTCTGCAAACTGGGTATGATACACAGATATGCAGGCAAGCAGTGTCAAAACCAAGTAATTCTGCCATGAATCAGCACCCTCAAGGCCTCAGCAAGAACACTGGGAATGGCCCAAATAGAAACTGAGAAGATAAGGACTATGGAGAAGATCAGGGGTAAAAAACAAGTTTTGCCTAGAAAAGAAAAAAGAGAGTGATGACAGCAACTAATGGAGCTGAATCAGTGTTTGCAGCTTAAGATAACTGGTGGGTGCCAAGTAATTTTCCTTCTGACTTTCCAAAGTAATTAACCTTTGGACTGAGACTAAGCAGGAAATTAATGAAGTCCTTCCATCACCAAAAAGGAATCTGACAGTGACTTTGATGGGCCCGGGACCGTATCTGAAAGTTAAAGAGAAAATTGGACTCCGGGATGCTGTAATTGAACCGAGCCCAAATAATAACACTTTGACAAGCGTTGCTGCCATAAATTTGAGATCTGGGTGCAGTGCAATTGAGTTGTGTGTCCTGTCCCTTCTTATCCAAAAGGATTATATGGATTACAAAACTGAACTCTTTTACTTGGATTCCTTTTTGGACACCAAGCTAGACTTCTCCTCATGCCCTAAAAATGTTCTCTTTTGCCATTTCCTTAGAAAATGTAGTTTATTAGTTGCATAAAACTTATCTAGCCAGTAAGGATCTTGATTTTTTCAGTGAAAACTGAAGTTGTAGGGAAGAGCTGCTACTAAAACAGCATTTAAAGGTGATTTTGCAATTCAAAGCATTTGTCACATTTTATTTCTGAGGGTGCATAGAATAACCGCACTGCCTGTTTTCCGAGGATATGTCCCTTTGGAAGGGTGTGCTCAGGGAGCGGTGGAGTCACTGTCCCTGGTGGTTTTTAAGAGCGGGTGCAGCACTTAGTGCCAAGCTAGCTGGCATTGGAGGTGTCCAGTCAGACTCGATGGTTTCAGAGGGCTTTTCCAACCTAATCAGTTCTGTGATTCTGTGACTTCTACCGTGAGGTCCAGCCAAACAACAGGAGTGCGAAATGGCAAGAAACTGTTGCTTTTGTTGCCGGAGAAACTGCTGCACTTCCAGGCCGCAGCACCCCCTCCCCTGGACTCCCACCCCAGCGCTTCCTGCGGCACCCGGGAGCTCCGCGGAGACAAAGAGCGCGCAGCGCGGCGGCTGCCGAGGAGTGAGCGCACCACGGGCCGCGTCTCGGGGGTTCTCCCCGCTCGGGGTGCGCTCACACGGCAGCCGCGGGCCCCGCTCGGCCCCGCGCCGGGGCCGGGCCGGGCCGGGCCGGGCCGGGCGGGACGAGCCCCGTCGCCGTGGCGACCGTCCCGCTGGGGCGGCGCGCGGGGCGGTGGCGCCCCCTGGCGCCGGAAGGGGCGTGCCGCGCGGCGGAAGCGGGGCCGAGCGCCGCAGGGTGTGTGCGCGTGTCCGTGCGAGCGGCCGCCGCTGCCGTCGCCTCCGCCCGTGGGATCCGCGCGCGCCGCCAGGTGAGGGGCCGCGGCCGCCATCGGGGTGGGCATCGGCGTGGGGGATCGGCGTCGCGGCCCGCGGGGCGGCCTGCCCCCGCCCGCCCGGCCCGCTCCGCTCCACCCCGCGCGGGGAGCCGCAGGCCGCGGCGGGCGCGCCGTGCGGGGGTCCCCGCGGGAGGGTTCCCGGTTCTGCCTCCCAGGACCTGCGTCCCCCGGCCCGGGTAACGGTGTGACCCCCGCCCGGCGGCCGCTGGCGGGCCCGGGCGGGCGGCGCCGCCCCTCCCCGGGCGCCCGGCGCTGCCCCGCCCCGGTGAGTCACTCGGTGCCCGGGGCGCGGCCGCGCTCACCTGGGCCCGCCCGGCAGCGAGGGCTGCGCGCCCGGGGCCCCGAGCGAGCCCCGCCGCGCCGGCAGCGGCGCTGCCCGGAGCTCGCCCACACCGCGGCGCGGTTGGGCCGGCCTCCGGCTTCCTAAAGCCGGGAGCTCCGTGCCCAGCCCGGGAGAGCGCAGCTGCCGTGGCCGTGCCGGTGGCTGTGAGCCGGCCCACGGAGGTGGTCATGGCCACGTATGAGGGCTTTATTACAAAACAAAATGCGTTTATTATTTTCCAATTTTGATCATTCGTGTCCATTTGGGAACAGAGATGCGTTTAGGAAGAACTGCGCGGGGAAAGAAGGTTGGTTCAAGCCAGTGCCAGCCTACAAAAAGGCTGGGCAGTAGCCCACATCTAACGGCTTTGGGTTTTGTTTGAGGTATGTATAACCAGGTATTAATTGGGATGTTGAAATAACAGTGGCACGCAATCACTGTATTGGCATAAATGCATCTCACGCAAAGAACACAATATAAATTGGTTGCTTTCAGATAGATTCCTTATTAATAGTTAAAACACATTTTCCACTGATAGGAGAACAAAAAAATACATCATGCAGCACCATAAAAGCTAAATTCCCATGGAAAAACATCAGAGGCTTTGGCAATGTTTGTAATGTTTAGTGTCTTCGGTGGCTGTAGGAATATTTGTGTTTTCACATGGTCACTAACGCAGGACACCTCAGTCAGAAATTGTAATACTTTTATATCAAAAAAGATGAGCTTATTTTTATTTTAAAGCAATAATGGGATATAATCTGGTCTAGAAAAGAAAACAAGAACACAAGTGCCTCTTTCTCCCTTCATATTAAAGGACTGCAGAAATATCCCCTGTATCATATTTTGTTTATTAAATTGGTACCAATAAAGTGATAGACTCCTTGCACAGATGGGCCTGGTGCAGTTTTCTCAACCTCATTATGTCAGTACCGCATGTTCTGATCTCCGCTATTTTGATGTTGAGTCGTTTTATTTTTTCCTGAGCAGGCCTGTGCCAGTCTGCAGCTTTTTGTGATGCATGTGAATAAACTCGGATGAGGAGGAGCTGAGTAAATAATTATTTGGTTAATGAGGTAAAAGCTCCTACTCTGATCCGTGTGGTATCCTAATACCAGGCATTACAGTAGTGTGTCTGTTATATGGCCACATTCCTTGCCCCACCCTGTAATATAAATACTGTCAGTTTATTATAAACAAAAGTGATTTACCTGTGATACGAATACATTAGTTTGGCATGAACTTTATGCCTGGGGGAAGATTTTTTTGGGTTTACTCACAATTTACACCTGGATTCTAGCCAAAAACAATTCTGCTGGTTGGAACAAAAAGGTGTTGCCATGTGGGGATGTTGTGCTGTGGAAGTGCCAGCATGTCTCCACCTGCAGCTGTCCTGAGAAAAGGGCCATAGGCAGGAGCAGAGCTCTGCTTTTCAGCCTGGCATTAGGAAGAACAAGGCTGCTCTCACTAAATTTAAGATGTCCATACAATATCAGTGTCCCCACATGCTTTGGTAGTGGTCATAGGCATTTTGTAATTCTCTGTGGAGACCGAAAGCCATTGAGTGTCATTTTATTCAATTTTACGAAGCAACAAGTAATGATGGCAGCAGATGGCCAGATCAGGGTGAGGCATGGCTTTATAGAATGTTAATTTTATCTCAACATTTGCATAGAGATTTGAGCCGAAGGCCAGTGTATATGCAGAGGAGGCTGAAGTTATGTGCTGCACAAGGTCAGCAAGAATATCACAGCTGTGAAGTCATGTTCCTTTTTCCCTCATTATGTTTGCAGGATATTTTACTGAACTTGTTATACCCAAGCTCCTGACAGGAAGATTTTGCTGTTCAGATCTTACCAGAGCCATTCATTTTCTAATCAGTTATTTAACAACCCATAGTAGCCTTTGAGGGAACCATCTAGAGAAACACAACTAATAAAATCAAATGCCTAATGGTACAGGAAAGCAAGGAAGGTTCCTTGCACTCAACTGAAAGAGTTGCACTCCATTTCCTGTAAAAAATAAATGTTGGAAGCACTGTCCAGTTGACAGGGAATGCCATCCCCATCATGCAGATACTTGTGTCAGCATGTGTGTACCTGAATGGTGGAGAATGATTTTCTGTTTATTTTAGAAATAATGTCCCCAGAGCTCTTGCTCTCTGTAGCTACAGGACTGTAATTTGAGGTACCACTCACCTCACGTGAATGTTTATTTTCAGATTGAATTGCCTGTCCAGAAATCAAATAAGGTGTGTTCACACATTGTTGGAATATTGAGCTGCAAATTCTGTACCAGTCTGCTGCTTTTTCTGTTAGAATTTGAATGGATTTACAGAGCTTATGACTGGGAAGTATGATTGCCTCCCATTTCACCAAACCTCGTTTTGTATTCCTTTCTCAGTGAAATATGCAAGTCTGTTAACTTGCAGCTCTGCTCAACATGTTAGGAACCAGTATGTCAGACCAATAACTGCACTGCTTTCTCACCGGTTCTTTTCTACAAAGTGGAAGTGTTTGTCTGATAGATTCTCATGCTCGCTGTAGAGAGAAAAACAGTGCACAAAAATCGATGACTTAATTAGCATCAGAAGAACAGGTCATCAAGAGCAGCAGACTTCAGACCAACATAAGCTTATTAGTATTGTCCTGTCAGTTCAATATGTTATATAAGCCAGATTATTTTCAGTGTCAGTTTTCATTTGATTTTTACAGACTTTCAGCACAGTTAGTTCTGATTCGTTTTGGCTTTGTCCTAAAGAGCCCATAGGAATGGGAACCAATAAAAGCTACAGAGCAGATGGAATAAGTGCTAAGGAGTAAGCTGTAGTTCTCAAAATTCTGCAGTCTTCTGAAGAGCAGTAGCTGCATGTTTTACCCCTCAGCTGTTAATGGGATGTAAACTTCCAGTTCTGTGTGTCTATCCACTCTTGAAAGATCCCTGGGTGTGCTGACTCCAGATGCTGTTCCCAGGCTGGCCACACCATCCCCTTCTCACTGCATCTTCCACTGAAAGATGCAGGCAGCTACAAACTAATGAGTTTTGCAGGTTCTGGCCTTTGCCTTTGATGCTTTGTGATATGTTTCAGTCTTGTCCACACAGGTGTAAAGCTTTCCTGGAGTGTGAGTAAGCACTTCTAACTTACAGTGCCTGCATACATGCTCTTCTGCATTTGTAAGAGAGATTGAAAGAGCTCTAGGCTGTATGGGAGACAGAGGGAAAAAATAGTAAAAAAAAATTACATTTTGCGTGTGGGACTTCAGGTGATTGAAATTTCTGGCAGCTGTTGCTATTGGCTGTGACTGCTGGGCAGTGGCTGGCATTCCTTATTGTGAACAATGTCCAGTCACTCCTTTTTCGAGGGCTACTAAGTTGTGTTGGACAGATGCTTAAGAAGACAGCGTCTTAAGAATTTGAACTGTGTTAATGCTTCTAATATCAGACTCTTCTGCTTAGAACAGGCAACTTTCAGGACTCCTCCATGGCTGTGATCTGCACGTCTCTGCTCCTTTTTCCATCTTCCCTCTTTTCCCTTTGCCACCATGGCATGGCTTTATCAGTGCTAGAATAGACCATTCCTGTCAGCCTCCTGTTCATCACCTCTGTGTGTTTTGCTCCTAGCTGCAGGTAACCTTTGGTAGATGGCTTCTGTGTGTGGCCTAGGTGTATTTTTAGCTCTAGGCTTGGCTTGTTTCAGACTGTGGCACACTGGTCCATTGTTAGAGTGTGGCTTTCATCTCCTCTCTGGGAGGGACCAGTTATAACTGATAGTTGCTTCTTTGCCTTTTCAAACGTCACTCCTTTCCTTATATCTTTTTTCCTTCTGGCAAACACTTCCCTCTTTTGGAGCTCAAGCCAGCATAGCTCTGCAAAGCTCTCTCCAAGCTTCTAACAAGGTAAGCAATGGAGAATCAAATGAGGATTTTGAGTCTTCCTTTATGCAGCATCCTGGGAAGGTAGTAATGTTAGGCTTACTGTCATTGGCAGATATTTTGGTGTGGGCAATGCTTTTCTTACTGCATTTAAGTTCTGTTAAATCTATGTTACTGAATAATACTTGTATTTCATAGCAAGCCTTGTAACAGTACAGATATTAACACAAATTAACTAAACTCAAGCCTGTGTACACTGAATTCTTGTGTCAGAACTAAGCCAGTGAAGTGCTCAGGAGCTCCATCTTTAGTGATGAGTTTGAGTTTCATATAAGCATAAATGACTTTCACGTGCATAAATTAGTTACATTGCTGAGGAAAGTTGCTTGATGAGAAACAACATTCTAATCTTTGTGCTGGTATTTTACTTGTATAATTGATACGTTAAACTGGTTTCTGGATCTCTTTTATCCATTAGGTCTTTGTGCCCCTGTGTTTTCCTTCATGTGCAGTTCCTTTTGTGATTTCCTTCATGTGTCCTTATATGAACCCATTGACTCCTGTGAACTGTGTTGCATCTAAATATAAATATTTCAGTGAGCTTGATAAAACAATCTCTGCGCCCTTTCCAAACTAAACTATATTGTTTGTAAACAGAATTTTGCACAGATTGCATGTCAACAGATGAGACCACTATTGGCAAAGTGCAGATCAAAGATAAAACTAAGTGACTTTTCAATGGCAAAATGTAAACTCTGTTGGAGCTAGTTGCCTCTGCATTTCAACAAGCAGGCTGCTTCCACATAACAATCACATTCCATGAGAAGAAGAGGAGAAGATAAGATGTTTGCAGTAGAAATACTTCTAGAAGCTGTGCAGAAAACGAAGAAACAAAAAGTGCTCTGAAACTGTTTAGTTTCAATGTCGTGTTTTTTAAAGCTGGCTCTTGTAATGTAAAAAGCATTCTTCAGGTGTACTTTGCTCATGTTCAGATTTTAGTGAGTGACTAGAGAAATACCACTCACAAATTACTTCCTGCCTTAAGCATAGTCTGCAAATGGTGCTGAGTTAAGGGAATGGTTTACGAGGTTTGATAGACTCAACAGGGAAAAGTGGGATGAGTTGTCTCAAGGGGAAATGGCCCGATGATTTCCTTGGGCTCGTTCTGCATTGGTGCTGTGATACCTTTCAAATCAGGAAATAACAAAGCACATCACAAATCCCACTTAACCTTTTCCATCATCAGGAGCTATCTGTTTGGTAAGGCTGTAGAAGCCAATGGTAATATCCCCAGGGTAAAAGCTTACTGGGGAAGAGAGAACCAAATGAATCATGCCTTACCACAAATTGTCACACTGCTGCCCACAGTCACCCTGTGGTGAGGGCTTTGATCTGAAGTCTGTGTAGCACCTTTCAGTAGGTCCACTGGTTTAAACACAGCACTTGAAATGGAGCTGAACCAGAGCCCAGCTTTACTTACCAGTAAAAGATCCCTTTCCAGGAGGCTGGTTGTAGTATTCCATGTCCTTACTTTGAGTGCCTTATGAAGATGGATGTATTAGAATCTACAAAGGATCAAACACAAGCAGGGGTGAGTGCGACTTGCAGATACAGAGCAGGTACATTTGGTTGCTGGGTTTACTTCAAGAACTTCTATGTGAAATAACAATGTTTGACTTGAAATACTGTGTGATTTTTTTTTTTTTTTTTTTTTTTTTTTTTTTTTTTTTTGCTAAAGTGGAATATCTTCAGCTGGAGGTACAGAATGTGCTCATCTCAAAATAATTTTGTAGTTAGGGCTCATCCTCAGCAGTGTGAGAGCAGTGTATGAATTTGGGAATGCATCACAATTGGAGTTTGGGTCTCTGTCTCATTGTCCTGTTTGAGGTTTTGGTACAGGGGATTGGTTTTCCTCTATAATAGTGTGGTAGGTTGTCCTTGGAGTAAAATACAAGCTGAGCAGTATGTGCAAGATATTCTCCATCAGAAGCCTGTCAGACTGGAATCTTCAAAGATGAGATTCAGGGAAAAGGCTGCAGGAATCTCTTTCAGCGTGTTGGTGCTTTCTAATAGGACTGTAAGTGCTTCTGTAATGAACAGAAGTCTGTGAAATACAAATGTAACTCACTGTTTTTGTTTGGTTTTTTGGTTTTTTTTTTTCTTACAGAAGTCTTTTTTTTAGGCTGTTAAATCTCAGCCTGACAACTTACCTAGACAGTGAGAGCCCTGATTAGGATTTAGGAGTGGGAGAGGATAATTATTGCTCAATACTGCTGAGAATAACAGTTCTGGATGTGTACAAAAGTGAACCTGCACACCTGGAGAAATTTTACAGATTATTTTGGGTTGTCTGTAAGTTTGTGACGTATTGAGGACCATTTTGATAAAGGCAAAGAAACTCCTTTACTTTCTCCTGTGAGCCTGGCCCTGGGTGGTTTATTCATTCTCCCTGGCATAAGTTCTTCAGTGACCCTGTGGCCATGTGGTGTGCTTTCACAGCTTTGGTTGCTAAACTGCATTATCAGAAATTATAAACAAGTTGTTTCCATATAAGCAATTTGTTTTGTAGCAGTGACCATTGTGTGGGCCATGTCCCATTCAGATTTTATGAATGTCAATGTTATTTAAAAGGTCTTGAAAACCTGAGACTGCAGCCACCCTAGCTGTGTAGAGTTGTCCATTACGAGTATGTTGATGCATATGTAAAAAAAGCCCACGTTATTTTCTGGCAGAACATTATAAATGTACTTTCCATAATTGCCAACAACTACAGCTTTCCTGGGTATGGTTTATGTAAACCCACAGAAACATCTCCTCTAACTTGCCAAAAATCTTCAGTGTCAGAAGGAGCTGTCCAGTGCTTCAGTGCTCCTAAGTAGCTGCTCCTGTACTGCAGTGGAGGGAAACAGACAACAAACAAACCTGAAAAAGCTCAGCAACCTGGCAATTTCTTCGTTAATATCTCCCCAGCTGAGCTGTGGCTGGTAAAGGAAAGAGGAGAGATTCACATAGGGCTGTGCTTAATGCCAGTATGACTTTTGCTGCATTTTGAAGAATGATGCTTTCATATCTTCAGGATTGTCATTAGTCATTTACACATGGAAATTATACATATTTGGCAAAAGGTCAAATACATTTTTTAAAAGAAACCCTTTGTATTACTTTATTACAGTTGATAGATTTCCCTCTTATTACTGACTGTAAGATCTGCTTCATCATGAACTTTCCCAGTGCAGACCATGGAGACATTTTTCTCCCTTTTTTTCCTCGCTAATTGCAGGACAGCCATGGATAAAAGTGAGTTGGTACAGAAAGCCAAGCTGGCTGAGCAGGCCGAGCGTTACGATGACATGGCTGCTGCTATGAAAGCTGTCACTGAGCAGGGACATGAACTGTCCAATGAAGAAAGGAATCTCCTCTCCGTGGCCTACAAGAACGTGGTCGGTGCCCGTCGCTCGTCCTGGCGTGTGATTTCCAGCATCGAGCAGAAAACAGAGAGAAACGAGAAGAAACAGCAGATGGGAAAAGAATATCGTGAGAAAATTGAGGCTGAATTGCAGGATATCTGCAATGATGTTCTGGTAATAATCCAACAGCAAAAATAACAGTAGTTAGTACTGCAGCATTCTTCAGAGAGGCTTAAGGAATTTTAGTTGTGCTGTAGACACTGCAGCACCTTAGCAGGGGAACAATTTTGCATAGCTACATAGATGGGTCCAATTCTAGCTCCTAAAATGGAGCTAAGTAATTTAGCTTGCTTCTGAGGGAATTTGTTATAAGTGAGTATATTTTTTTAGCAGCAAAAAGCATACAAGGCCATGTTGAAGACCCCTGGCTGCTGGCTGGAGGGGGTTCACCATGAAAACAAATTTAGATCTGGAGTGCTGACATGAGTCCTGCTAAAAGGCTTGCTGTTTAAATTCCTTAATTAATGAATACTGACATCCTGAGTCTTGTTTAGTACTTTTTTTTTTAATGGACAAGGTGTGTAGTTCTTCTCCCCAGCTGATTTTGCTCTTTCTTTCACTCAGACAAGAGGAATTCCTTTTATTGTTGTTCCATTTGCTTAATATCAGTCAGGAGCAGATGCTGTCAGTGCAGTCAGTCTTTGCATCTCTTTCTGAGTGCACATGTGCTGCTTATGCCACTGTCAAACTTTTCAGCTGAAGTTGGAGATAGAATCAGTTTATTGTGGACAATTTCACAGCTTTGCATAGAATTCAAATTTGTGGCAGCAAAAGTGACCAGATGTGCTAATTTCCAGCTGCTGCTTTTCATTAGTTTGGTCATGGATGTGGGTTTGCATCGGCAGGCTTAAGCCCTGATAGCCTTCAGATCCTGCAGGAGGGAATTGTGGGTGGGATCAACATAGCACATTTTCAGCTCTCCATAGATTAGGCTACAAGTTGTTTTATCTTTTTTTTCCCAGAGTTTAGACAACAGTAGGCAAAGTGATTAACACATGAGTCTGCGTAAGTCATGACAGAAGTCATTGTTACTGTTTGAACAGTCCGTGCTCACCATTGTAGCAAAGTCCCTGTTTCAGACATTATTTTTGTGACTCAGGAAACATCACTTTTTTTTTAATCTTTCTCAGGAACTCCTGGATAAATACCTTATTGTCAATGCCACGCAGCCAGAAAGCAAGGTCTTCTATTTGAAAATGAAAGGTGATTACTACAGATACCTCTCAGAGGTGGCATCTGGGGACAATAAACAAAGTAAGTAGAAAAGAAATGTCTCTCTGCAGACCAAGCAGAAACAAGTATAAAAATCACTTGTATTCTTTTCCCCAATATCATGTACTTATTTATTTTCATTGCTGCTCTGTAATTATGAAGATAGGTGCAGTGCAAGTCATTTTTGGAGAAAGACTTCACTGAAATTAATGAAAGTGTTTGACAGATGTTCATGAATGCAGTCAAACTCTGCTTGCAGCCCCTGACCACAGTAGCTAGTTTTCAAGCATATGTGGCAGTGTAAAATTATTTTCCTGGAGAATGTAGGATTCTTTCTCATAGAAAATGCTTCATTTGTTTGATCTCATGTTTAAACTATGGATTCAGCTCAAGTCTTCACTGTTTGCAAAGTGAAGTGTTTCTCCATACAAATATGGGATATTGGGTTCCTGGGTTCTAAAGTAATAAATTCTGAAATGGGAAAGCAGTGCTGAACTGTCTGAATTCCTGTGAGTGTCTGATGTAGTCTATGTCTTGCAAACTTAGCTTGATGTCAGTTTGGAGCTTATTGTTACTCATTAGCCAGGAAGGGACTGTTGGCTCTGCCCTGAAACCCCAACCTGAAACACAAAGTTCATGACCTAAGTGCAGCAGTTTAGTTACCTCTTCCCCCCCCCATATGGCTTTGTCTGGATTTATTATTGATAACTATGAGTTCTTCATCTGGGCTGGAAATGAATGTTTGAAACCAGAGCACTTTAGTAGAGTTTGTGTCCATTCACATTGGTTGGAATTTGTTGAATACATTTTATTTTACATTTCTATTTAAAAATCTATTTCAGCATTAATTGTTCAGCAAGTGGGAGGCTTTTTCATATAAAAACATTGAAATAAGTGTCTGTGCATAGGTAATTGTATGAATTTCTGGTGGAATGGTAGTCTAGGCTGAGAATATAATTGCTTCCCCTGTGAAAGTAGAGAGATGTATTGTGTATTTATGTGGTTGTAATTGCTTCTTGCAGCAACGGTAGCAAACTCCCAGCAAGCTTATCAGGAGGCATTTGAAATTAGCAAGAAAGAGATGCAGCCAACACACCCCATTCGACTTGGTTTGGCTTTAAATTTCTCTGTCTTCTACTATGAGATCCTAAATTCTCCTGAAAAAGCCTGTAATCTGGCAAAGACGGTAAGCAGACTCTTCATATCACCAATTTTTGTGGAGGCTGAGAGGTAATTACATGGTTACAGTAGCACTTTCTAGGTGATTATGCTTTTCATATCAAATTCCTTAAAAATGCTGTCATAAAATACTTGTCATTGTAGCATATTTTCAGGTAAGTGGATTTGCTGGACTAGCTTAGCTTTGGGTAAGGCTAATTTGCTACTGCAGCTGTTCCAGTGACAGGGAAGACAAATTGCCTCTGTTTAATGTCCACCTAATTCTCTTGGAATGTGTTTGTGTCAAAATTGAAAACACTTGAATTAATTTAGTGCTTCTAAAATGAAATATTTATTTAGATTGGAGCACTTAGCCAGTACATGAAGTGTTGTCTGTGTGCCCATCTTTGTAGCCCTAAATGTCCTTGTTATCCATATGCATGTGTGCCCTGCTCTCCAGAGACCAAAAAGAGCTTATGTGATGGGTTGTGACAAACAAATAGCCAGTCATTTTTTCCTTAGCCTTCTTCCTAAAATAGGATTAGTCTTCTAAATGGAGCTTTTTATGTCTGTGAATATTGTCTGCTAGTAGCTTAAATAACAAGGCTTTAGGTGAATCTTTGTGTTCTTAATATGCACTTCAGTAAGACTATGTAGCAAGAAGTGACACTGTGCTGTAAAATGCTGCTGCTGTTCTTGCTTTTTTTTAGTCAAAATGCTTACATCTCTTTGAGACCTGAATGAAGAAATAGCAGTTACGGCTCTCAGACTCACAGTATTGATTTTCATGTGTAACAGATGGATGGGAAGAATGGCTTTGTTAATCTCTAGTGGAACATACCTGATTTCCTCTGCTGTTTTGAAAAGAAATTGGAAACCTTCCTCCCCACTGTCGAAAAATCTTGTGTCTTCCATTTTCTTGTTTACTGACTCATGTACAATATGTATAAATATACATTCATTCAAGTAATGGTACCTTTGTGTTTCACTGCTTATTTAGACCAGGGAGACTTCCTTTTAATGAACATCTCTTATTTTTAAGTGTTGTCTTAAACCTGACTTCAAGCTATGTGAACCATTTTTCAACATGACACATATCTTGTCTCTTCGGTGTTTGGAATTGGCATTTAGTAAAGTTTTTTGGGCTTTTATGTGGACACCCCTGAAGACTTGTTTTCCCCTGGCTGTCTAGGATCTGGTGCTCACTTCGTTTTACATTTCTTCTTGTGGAAACTAAAATACTGGAAGCTTTTTTATAGACTGTGGATAGTAATGTGGCAGTTTTTAAGCTCTGAGTAAGCAGAAGTGACTTCAGAAGGCTGAGTGTGAAAGGGCTGTGTTTATGTTTTTAGGCATTTGATGAAGCAATAGCAGAGCTGGACACGCTGAATGAAGAGTCTTACAAAGACAGCACCCTGATCATGCAGCTGCTTAGGGACAACCTCACTGTGAGTACCATGGGGCAAACCACTGCACTCTAGGCTGCTGCACTCTGAAGTGGGACTCAGCATCTGAAAGCTGATGCGGTTCTGTGCCGTTAAAAGCTTTTTCTGAGGCGTTAACTGCATGTGTTAACTGCGATGCTTTTTGTAACCAGACCAGTTAGACTTGCTTGTTCAAACTACCAGTCACTTGTTAACTGCTGTAACAAACTCAGATTCCTTTTGTAACACAGAGTGGAGTTTGTTCTCAACAGTTTTATGTGGAACTTCCCGGCTTGTGCTAGCTTCTTGCTTATCTTTTATTCATGTTCTAGTTTATTACTCTACAGCTTTACTATTAAGTTCAGTTCTGCATTGCTTTTAGCTGAGAAAATTGCACAGCTACTACTAATTACGCTGTCTTCCCTCTCCTGACAATTGTAATTAACTGTGCTTCCAGCATAAACACGTGTTTGTATTTCCTTACAGCTATGGACGTCGGAAAACCAGGGAGATGAAGGGGATGCTGGGGAGGGAGAGAACTAATGGCTGTCACGCTTCACTATATGTTCAATGTCACCCTGTATCCTACACATAATCCCTTTGTGCGACAAGCAAAAAGAATAGTACATTGACTTTCACAACCTCAACGTAGCAAAAACTGTCTGTGGGGTAAAACCGGTTGGTTGGTGTTCTGTGTACCTAGAGCGGAGGTCGGTTATTCCAATGGCATTCCGAACTTTCCTATTCTGAACATTTACAGTTCCGATTACCGTGTTTATATTTTTAACTGAACACTGTGATGATAATAATAATAAAGGGTTTTGTGATTGCAATTGACTTTACAAAACTCTTCTTGGTAGAAAAGTAGACATCAATTATGTAACTCTGGCGAGCTTAATTTGGCACCAAAATAGTTGAAGTACAATTCTGTTGTAAAGTTGTACAGAAAGTTATAGAGATTCTATTGTGACACTGGGGCATGGAAGGAAAACAATCCAATGTATGGCATTCCAGTTAGGGACACTGCTGTGAGGCAGTTGAACAGGCACACTCTGTAGACGTTTGTAACCGAGTCTGAGGCACCACTTTCAGTCAAAAGCTCACTTTGTCAATCCTGTCTTTGTGGGGATGGGGTTTGTTTTGGGGAGGAGGGAAACAGGGGAGTTAGCAGCTTGATTTCCAAACTCTTTACACTGGCAGATAACTGGGGTTTGACTTCTCAAAGTGCTTTCATGCTCATACCACATGCATGACTAAGCCCCTTCCCACAGCAATAACTTTTACCTAGTTACAACTTAGATATTCTTCAGTAGTAAAAACTCTTGGTTCACTGCCATGGACTTGCAATAGGAGAAGATTCAATTTTTTGAATGGCCTTATTAGTTTGAATGATACCATGAAGTGATCTGCCACTTTTGCATTACTTTACTTTTAGGTAAATCAAAATCTCCATGGTATTCCCATTCTCAATTTATCCTGAAAACTTCCTAAGTAATCCACTGAGCCATCTTTTAGTTCACTTTATTCTCCCACTGGACTCTGTTCATCCTTGACCCTTTCACCTGTTTAAACTCCATTAAAGCAGTTTTGGACTCCCATATGCATCATCCTTTCTTTGGTTCCTGGTGATGTCAGGATGGTGGATGAGGCCTGCACCTCACCAAGGACAGGTTTCTTCCTTGGGTGTTTGAGAGCTGCCAGTGCTGTTGTATTCTTCAGCTCTTGTCTGCCATTCTTTGGTAGTACCAGGAAACTGGCTCAAGTACTGGCTCAGATATTCAGGATTTCCCATCTTGTACTGGAATGCAGACCTATACATCTGTAATGCTTGTAATATTTGAGCTCCAAACGTCCTCACCTTGTCATGTTTCAAACATGTCCCATTAAACAAAACCTAGTAAGAGTTGCGTGAATAATGCAGTGGAAAAGATTAGGAATAGTCACCTATCAGTCCCGTGGTATCATCCCCTGCCTTCACATTCCACTTAGGTATAGGATCCATCTGTTTGTCCATCTGTCTGCTGAAGAGAATTTCATGCACTGATTTTAAAACTCCCCTCTACTAGCTGAACAAATTGTGCAGTTAATACTTGGCGCTTGATAAATGCAGTAGTGAATGTGGAACCGAGCCTGTCTGTATATCTGGTAGCTCTTTTCGCTTTGTTTTTACTGACCAGTATTCTGCCTAAAGTTTGCTTCTGTGACGGTTATATTGCCTAGCACACACGTGGTTGTGAGAATAGTATAGCAAAAAGAAATACCTGGTTATTGATGTACTAGATTTGTGTATGTCTTTTAAACAGTTCTAGTTTCACCTTACACAAAATAATCAGGAAAGTGTAAAAGAATTCAAAAGTGAATAATAAAAAAAAATTTTATCATTTGGTTGTCTGTCGTCTTTGCTATAGTACTGCTGAAACCCGTGGTAGTAAAATCACCACTTGTACTCAGTTTTCAGTTTGTGGATTGTGTGAGTTGATTCATGGTTTACAAATACTGAGTTAGTCATTTCTTTAACAAGAAACTTTCCCACACACCCTCCCAGATTTGGAGGAGAAAACACTGTTTCTCTTCTTTTTCTTCAAGGGCATACATGTAATATATTGCCACGGCAGGGCTTTTAAATGCAACTCCAAATAACCATTTAACTTGCCATGAGTCACTGCCTATTGTAGGGTCAAACACAGTGTAAAAAAAAAAAAAAAAAGTCTGTTGGTTACATTTAGAGATTTTTCTTGGGAATCTTTTAAATACCTGCTCTGTACACAGGGCTGGCCTCACCTCTGCACATCAAGCTGCTTGTCTCACACTGCACTGTGCTAAAGGAACACCAAGAGTGCAAAATAGCAGAGGTGCACTGGCCATAAGAGCACCTGAAGGGATGTAGGGCAGTAGCCGGGCAGCAGATGCCAGGCAGCCTGAAAGCTTCAAGGAAGCTTGGTCCTGCTCCCAGAGTGTGGCAACACAGAAGTATGCGCAGTGGAAAATACCATTTGGCTGCTCATGATTGATCAATGAAGGCATTAAGATAAAATCTAACCAGCTGTAGCTTGACCCCTGGTCTGGCCTTTGTCATGGCTTTACATGGTGGTCCTTCAATGGCTGTATTTGTCATTTTCTTCAGCCTTTATGGACATACCTAAATGTATGCACATACCACACATCTTAAATTATTTTATAGTGTGCACCAACTCCCAGTCTGACTCATGCTGATGGCATTGTCAGCTCTGAGAAGAAAAATCCCTGCATCTGCTAGCTGCTCCTATTCAGAGACCACCTCCTGTCTTAGTCCTTTCACATAACATCTCTCATCCTTGCTGTCTCTTTTGGGGAAATCAAGAGCTGAGGAGGCTGGTCTGCAGCAGTGATGAGTTGAGGAGGTGTCTCCATTTCTTATTTAATTCTGTCTTTCTGGGAAAGGGCACTGCAGCTGGCCCAGCCACGGTAAGAGTCCAGGTGCACTCAACATGTTTGACTCATCCAGCTGTTGCTGCAGCCTCTCATTCTTGGTTGCTGATGCCGATCTGACCTTCAGGTGAGGCATCTTGGTGCGGGGAAACCACCAGAAGGCTTTTGTGAAGGTGATGGTTCTCCTGATTGCTTCGCTGCTGACCCTTCTGAGGGTGCAGCATGGGGTGGAGCTGCTTTGGAATTGCACTGCCTGTGGCTCGAGGTCCCTGTGTGCTTTCATCCAGCGTTTCAGCAGCACAATCACGTCCAGAACAGCTGGGGTGTGACCTCAGTGGATGAAAGTGAGCTTACAGAGCTCCTGGGCCATACAGACAAGGGGTGATGATGGTAGAGGCCGTATTCTCTGGCTCTCTGTTGGGTCCTGAGGGAGATTGCTGTGCAGTTTGGAAATGCGTGAGTGCCCGGTGACGAGTGATCTGTAACCGAGCTGTGTACGCCTCCTGCCTGTACTCCTTAACTTCAGGGAATTCATGTCGGAAGGTGAATGTGATTTCCTAAAAGCGCGTGGGTGGGACACGCTGTCAGTGTTCCAGGGTGACACGCTGCGCAATTCCCCGGCCCTTCGTTTGGGAAGGCGCGAGATGCGCAGGAGCTGCGATTCGCAAAGATGAGGAGCTGCACCTGCCGGACCCCTGAGCCCCTCAGCTCCGCGGGGGCCGCCGCTGCCCGGCCGGACCCCGCCCTGCCCCGCCCGCAGGTGTGCAGGGCGGGGCAGGGCCGCACCTGGCGGGGGTGGGGCGGTGGGCGGGGGTCCCGTCCCGCCCCCGGGGCCGCCGCGGAAGAGGCGGGCGGTGCCGGCAGCCGCAGCGGAGCGGTGCTGCCACGGCGAGCGCTCGGTGTGAGTGCGGGGCGGGCTCCCAGCGCCCAGCTCCGGCTGCCGGGGCCGTTTCTCCGGGGCGGGGGTGGTCGGGGGTCCCCGCCGGCGGGCGGGCTCGCTCGAGCAGGGCGAGCAGCGCTCCTCCGCAGCCCCGTCCCGTGTCCGGCGGTGTGCGCTGCCCTGGGCTCCCCGGCGGGGCTGTGCCGCCTCTGCCCGGCCGCTCCCCGCATCGCCGCTCCGGCCGCCTCCTCCCCGTCTGAGCTCCCTTCCCTCCCTGCCCCGCTGCCTGCAAGGGGCGCTGGGGCTGCTCTGTTACCCTGTGTTTGTCTGGGGGGGCCCTGGGGGGGCCTCTGGGCGGTGCGAGGAGCGCGGCTGTGTCACGGAGCCGGTGCGCGGCTCTGCCGTGGGCTGCCCGCCGTGGGCATTGCCTTTGGCCGGGCGATTGCTCGATGCACCTCTCCTGTATATGCGTGTTAATTTTGGGTATCTATAGGTGTCTAAACAAGTGTCTTAAGACTTTTGAGCTTTAAGGTAAGAGCCCCAAGGATGGATTTATAAGTTTTTGGGGCGGGCCCTGCATTTCTGTGTTCCTAGGCAGTAGCCCGGGAGTTTCAGGCACTGACTCTTGTCTTCACACAGAACTTTATACTCAATTGAAACCAGACAGAGAGACTGAGCATCAATTTGCCTGCTCAGGGAACAGTAGTCAACAAGCTGAGAAACTGGGAAGGAGTGGCTAAAACCCTGTGTCTGCCTTGTTAGAGATGGAGTTGTTTGCAGGGAGCACATGGGCTGCAGTTCTGCTCCCTGGCCATCAGTACAAACCCCCACTCCTTGGGTCTGCGCTGGCTGGAGGGAGCCATTAAGGAGTTAAAATGGAAGTCTCTGGTGGGGAAGGGCTGTTTACCTTCTGAGAAATTAAACTCCATTTCATTTCTCTTGCAGTTTGTGTGTTTTAAGAGCAAATCTCTGTGTGTGTAGTGTGTCCCTCTGCATCCTTCCAGGGTGTGCAAGGGCTGTGAGGTGCAGATCATTCCAGCTCAACTTTTGCACCAAAATTGTTATGTCCTGGGAAGTTTTGAGATTGCAGCTTCCTTGGGATGTTCCTGATCCTAGTGCTGCTGGTGGGAAGGGAAGGGAAGGGCATTGCTTTGACTTGTGCTGCTGCAGTGGGGCCAGCTCCAGTGTGGGTCTGTGATTGTGCAGGCTATCTGAAACCTGTGCCCTGCAGCCTTGGGTCTTTCTCCTTCTGCAGCTGAGCTCTGTGGGTGACCATGAATGCCAGTGGCCCTGGCTATCCCTTAGCCTCTCTCTATGTGGGAGACCTGCACCCAGATGTGACCGAAGCCATGCTCTACGAGAAGTTCTCCCCTGCTGGGCCCATCATGTCCATCCGAGTCTGTCGGGACGTGGCCACGCGCCGGTCACTGGGCTATGCCTACATAAACTTCCAGCAGCCTGTGGATGGTACGTTCCTTGTAACCAGCTCCGAGGAAGTGCCTCACAGCAGGGACTTTGGGGGGAGCAGTTGTCTCAAATAGCTGCATTGCTGTTGGGGCTTGATTCTCACCAATCCCAGTCTGCTCTCTGATGGTGACCCATCCTGCTTCC
Organism: Anomalospiza imberbis; assembly: GCF_031753505.1. Taxonomy (NCBI): domain Eukaryota; kingdom Metazoa; phylum Chordata; class Aves; order Passeriformes; family Viduidae; genus Anomalospiza; species Anomalospiza imberbis. The sequence goes on along the minus strand of NC_089697.1, from coordinate 5,661,491 downwards.
ATCTCTTCTGGGCTCTGGTGAGGGGTTGAAGATGACTTGCAAAAGTTGCCTCCCTCCTCCTTCTCCATCAGAGAAGGACACCAAAACCCCTTCTGCTCTTCCTCTGGGGTACCCAGCTGTCCACTGGCTCGCAGTGTAAAGTGAGGCCACTCTCCCGGCAGGCATTGCCATGACACAGTACTGTAATTGGAAGGCGTTCCACGCTGAAGTGAAGCTGTAGTGATAGGAAGATGTTGATTTAGTTGCCCTAGAGACCAAAATCCTTACTGGGTAAATTAGCTGGGCATCTGCCAGACTGGAGCTCATTGTGAAACGGTTGATCCTTGGGAGTCAGACATACTTTGGAGAGAGAAGAAAGTAATTAGTCAAAGAGTGGTATGGCTGGAGGGCTGGGGAGGCAGAGCTGCCTATCCCATTTAAGGTAACAAGCCCCTGTCCCCAATTCCTGTGCCCATCTCAGCTGCTGCAGAATGTGAGGGAGATCTGTCTCTGTTACTCCTCTCTCCTCCCCCTTCTTTACCAGCTGAGCGAGCCCTGGACACCATGAACTTCGAGGTGATCAAAGGCCGACCCATCCGCATCATGTGGTCCCAACGGGACCCCGGGCTCAGGAAATCAGGGGTTGGAAACGTCTTCATCAAGAACCTGGATGACTCCATTGACAACAAAGCCCTGTATGACACATTCTCTGCCTTTGGAAACATCCTGTCATGCAAGGTAGGTGTGCCCAGGGCCCTGCAGGAGAGGACTTGCTGCAGAGCTGCCCTCACTCTTGGAAGCATGCTCCAGCCAGCTGGAATTCCCTTTCGCACTTCACTTCCCTCAACATCTCCTTTAAATTCCCAGCTGCTTTGAAGCCAAAAGGCCTTGCTGTGTTTCCCCTCAGAATGGGAGCTTTTCCCCCAGTCCCTGCAGAGATGTTATGTGTCATCCTGTCCCAGCTCAGTGCAGACCATGGATCTGGTTCTGGGACTGCCCACCTCCCTGATCTGCTGCCAACATCCCAAAAGAGCTCAGCTGCAGTGGGAGCAGGATGTCAGGGAGGGAAAATGCCCCTGGAAAATGGGGCCGGGCTTTCCTGTGATGTACTTATGTACAAACATGGAGAAAAACAGTGTCTGTCTCCTTCCTTTGCCCCTCGTGCTGTGTTTGTAGGTGGTTTGTGATGAAAATGGATCCCGTGGCTATGGCTTCGTCCACTTTGAGACACACGAGGCAGCAACTCGGGCCATTGAGACCATGAATGGGATGTTGCTCAATGACAGGAAGGTGTAAGTGCCAGAGAGAGAGGAGTCTGGACTCTGACCTGGCTCTGCTCCTCCCTTGCCTTGGTCCACTATCAGCAGTAAAAGCATGCCCTGCTCAGGCATCCCCTTCCTGCTGCTTTGTGTTCTTCCCTTTTCCATCCCTGCTGGGCATGGCTGCTCTGCTGCTCTCTGGGACAGTGAGTCACTTCTGGTGGGTGCTGGGGGAAGTGTGATAGTGGTTTGGAGCTGCTCCCAGATGGTGGGGTAGGAGTCCAGCCCCAGGCTTGGTTTTATTGCTGAGGCAGTGTAATGAGTGCCCACAAAGTGGAGCTGGTCCTTGATCCTGGCTGTTGCCATCAGATAATCTGGGCAGGAAGAGGTTTCGTTGTTGTTCCTCTCTCTGCATTGCGTCACCTCACTCTCTGCATCCCACAGAGGCAAGGACTGCCCAGGGTGTTTGACAATGCTTTGGAGGAAGAGAGATACCACTTGGTGGTATCCTTTGGGGTCTTTTGTGGTGGTGGCATCCTTTGAAGTCTGTTGATGTCTCCTGGGGTGACAAATCCCTACTTTTGGCAGTAACAGTGGGGAGTTTGGGTATATGTACAGCAGAGTGGGTTATGCTGAAGTTGTGGGTTATGTGAAAGTCATGGTGAGTTTGTGGGTGAGCAAAGCATGGCCTGAGGTGATGGGATCTCTCTTGGCCTGTACTGAGACAGGTGTGCCCGAGTCCATCTTCCCTCTGGAGGAGACATGCAGGATTTGAGGCCTATTCCTTTCTTCCCACAGATTTGTTGGACACTTCAAATCCCGCAAAGAGCGTGAGGCAGAGGTTGGGGCTAGGGCAATAGAATTCACCAATGTCTACATCAAAAACTTTGGGGATGACATGGATGATGACAGACTGCGGGAAATATTCTCCAAATTTGGTGAGTGAAATATCCTTGTGTCTGATAAACTGGAGTTGGGGCAACCTAAAAGGAAGTGGGGGGAGTGCTTGGCTGAAATAGCAAGCCCCTTTTCTTGGTGAGATGTGACTTGTTTAGACAACCCCCACATAAAAGAACTGCAGTCACTTCATTTGACAGGATGTTACATGTGCTTTCCTGCTGTGACAGAGATAACTTGTCCTTTCTGCTGTCTTGAAAAATGTATGTTTTTTTTAAGTTGTCTTGTTACCAGCATTCTGTCTGGTTACAGGAACCTTGGGAATAAGACTTGTTGAGTCTGAATGTAAGGAAAACAGGCTTTTCAGTTTAGTCCACTACTGGAGAATGCCTCTTGTGATGGGTTTTGGTGTTGTGCCAATCCATGGGCTATACTTGGTCAGTGTCATCCCAGGTAATTTGTAGTTATCCTTCATATGAACCCAATCTATGTGTTCATATGTAAAGGAGATGAGATTTTCTAGCCAAAGGAATTTGCTGCACTGGCTGGAGAAGCTGAAAAGCCCAGGGCAATGAGAGCAGCAGCCCAGGTTGGAGGGATCACCCTCACCAAACCTCACAGCGTCCTGTCCCTGCCTCTTGGGGATCCCATTGTCTGTCCTCCTGCTGGGCTCTTCCATGCTGCCATGGTTGTCCAGTGTCCTCGCTGGGCTGGTCTCTCATGGTGGTTCCCCAGCACAGTGCTGCACGCTGGCAGCACCCCCTGAGGGCACCCCTCAGACTGTGCTTTCCTTCCCTGCTGCAGGAAAGACGTTGAGTGTCAAGGTCATGATGGACAGCAATGGCCGCTCCAAGGGCTTTGGATTCGTCAACTTTGAGAAGCACGAAGAAGCCCAGCAGGCAAGAGGCTCCTCACTGCCCATCTCTCTCCTGAGACTGTCATCTGGTGATGTTCCCACCTCTCCTCAGGGGGAACCTCACCAGCTTTGTGCCTATCTGGGAGCTGGCACTGGGTACCTGGATGGGCCGGACCTGGCAAGGGGGAGCGGGTCTCTGGTTGAGGTGGGACTGCGCTGGGGCGGTGGGTGAAGAGCAGAGCTGTGGCCATGGGCTCCTGCTGAGCTGAGAGCCCTTCCCTCCCCTGGCAGGCGGTGGCTGACATGAACGGGAAGGAGATCAACGGGAGAGTGCTGTACGTGGGCCGTGCCCAGAAGCGGCTGGAGCGCCAGAGCGAGCTCAAGAGGAAATTTGAGCAGATGAAGCAAGAGCGGGTGAACAGGTACCAGGTAAGGGAGAGCAGGGTGCTCCATCCTGCAGGTGCTCCATCCTGCAGGTCTGCAACAGGGACACTCTCAGCTTCGGGACAGCACGGAGCTCTCCAGAGCAGATCGGCATGGTTGGTACCTCCTGCAATTAGGAACCCAGTCACTGCCTGGGAGTGTCCTGGGAAGCAATATCAGGAAAGAGGAGGGAGATTCAAACCTAGGATGATGTTCAGAGGTGAACAAATGAGTCTGTTAATTTCCAGAAATATTAATCTGGAAATGAGACAGCTTCATGAGGTTCAGCAGGTTCCCAGTGATGGTGTGGGTGCCCTCTTGGGGTGTTTGTATTTTTAGTGGAGTTTATGCACAATCCTGGCCCCTCTCCATGTCACTGCTCCTGCAGGGGATGTCTCTGTGGGATGTCCCACCCTCCAGCTGAGCTGCTGGTGAAATGTGCATCCAGTGTGACAAACTGCTGTAAACTCTGGGATGCCAAGCTGCTTTTTTTTCACCTGTGTGCAGGGGGTCAACCTGTATGTGAAGAACTTGGATGATGGGATAGACGACGAGAGGCTGAGGAAGGAGTTCTCCCCCTATGGCACCATCACCAGTGCCAAGGTGAGGGATGAAGCTCCTGCAGTCAGTAAACTGGTGCACTCAGGCCTTGGGGATGGATAGGGATTATCATCCTGTTGAATTACACTTCCCTGCTGATGGCTTGTATCTCAGGCCAGGTGTAAGGGACATGCTGCTTCACCTCACATTGTCCTGAGGAGCAAATATTTTGTAGCTTTGTTGAGTTACCCTGGTGAGGTGCCGGGTATGGGACCTTAAAGCTGCAGCATTCTGAATATTGCCCAGCTGCTCTGTGACGCTGGTACAAATGAAAATGACCCACAAGCCGCCTCTCTCGGGACAGTGGGGTGACAGGCTGGTGTTTGGCCTTTTGGAACACCATGGATGTGCCACTCTTTTCACTGGCACTGGTGTCAGGATTCTCATGTAAGGGATGGTCTGGCTTTAAGGTCAGCTACCTATAACCTGCCAGGGACAGATGCTGCCTGGCCCTTGTCAGGGCACAGAATTCCACTGTTCCCCATCCCTTGCTGACTCCTGCAGCATTCAGCACCAGAGCATTTCTGGCCCATGAGCCCTGTGAGACTGCAGCACAGGTTCCCCCCACAGATGACCGCAAGTTCCTGATCTCAGGCTGGTCCAGACTCTACCATCTTCATTTTCCAAACCTACTGCCTGAGTAAATCCTGCCCTTCCCCAGATAAACCTGTTTGTAAGAGAGGTGCAGTCCCATCCATCCCACCCTGGGTGTGGGGGCTGAAATGGGGTTCCTGTGGTTGGATCCCACACCCCCACCCTCCACAGTGTGTTTTGTGGATGCTGCAGTGATCTGTGGACTTAGCTGTCTTGTTCTAATCCTATTTTAGGTGATGACAGAGGGTGGCCGCAGCAAAGGGTTTGGGTTTGTATGTTTTTCCTCCCCAGAAGAGGCTACCAAGGCCGTGACAGAAATGAACGGGCGCATTGTCAGCACCAAGCCTCTCTACGTCGCGCTCGCTCAAAGGAAAGAGGAGCGGAAAGCAATCCTCACCAACCAGTACATGCAGAGATTGGCCACCATGAGGGCCCTGCCTGGCCCTCTCCTGGGCTCTTTCCAGACCCCCCCAGGGTACTTTCTACCCCCCATGCCTCAGGTGAGTCCTGCTCCCCAAGGGCAGCCTTGCACAGGGACTCAAGTCCGCCCTGGAGCGGGGTGGCAGTTGGGCTGAAAGGCAGAGTTTGGGTTGTGCAGATCTGGGCACACCCTGTGGAACCAGTGGGATCTGCCTGGGCTTCCATGTGAGCAGCAGGGTGGAGTGCAGGTGCTCCAGGAAATGGGCTGGGGCTGCTCCTCAGAGGAAGGAAGCAAGGAGGAGTTTGGTGGGAGGGAAGCATGGAGAGCAAGGGAGAAGGGTAACAGACGTGCAGAAGCTCCTGAGGAGGCATGAAGTAGAGCTGCTGGAGGACATGCTGACAGCAGGGCTGGAGGTTGGTCTTTAAAGTGCTCTAGCACCCTGCAGAGCATGGTTTTGGCTTGTCTGTCTGTGTGCAGCAGCCACCAAGAGGCTCTGGGTTAGTTCTGGCTCAGCTCAGCTCCCCAGTCACGTTGGATGTGTTCTTCTTCCCCAGCCACAAACCAGAGCTGCCTTCTACGGCCCGAGCCCTGTTGTCCCAGTCCGCCCTGCCACTCGCTGGAGTGCGCAGCCCTCCCGGCCTCCCTGTGAGTCTGCCTGTCTCTCCCTGGGGGCTCTTGGCACCAGCTGGGCTCAGTCAGGGACTGAGGGTATTTAAAAGCAGCAGGAAGTGTGTAACCATGGGGGTTTATCTTGGAAAAGCATGCAGGTGTTTGGTGCGGGGTCATGGTGATGGGCACCGGGAGGTGAGATGTTGGCAGTGACACCAGAGGTGAGGTGCTCCTGAACTGTCCCCAGCCACAGCCACTCTCCCCACATCTCCTTCCATGCCTTTGCTACCAAGCAGCTTCATTCTGTGTGCTCTCTCTGCAGCAGTGTATCCTGAAGCCACCCCCATCCTGAGGGCTGCCGTGCCGCCCCGGCGCCTGCTGTCCAACATCAGCACCACGAGACAGGCCTCCACCCAGGTGCCCCGTGTGGCCCCCCAGGCCCACAGAGTGGGTGAGTGCAAGAAGGACCCCCATGAGAACAAGCTGGGACACCACCATGGTGGCAAGGGTGCTTGCTGTGAGCTCAGGTCTCCAATCAGGATGGATTGGTTTGTGGGATTGCTCGTGGAGGAGTCTGATGGTGTGATGGAGTTGGAGCAATGTCTGTAGGAACTAAGTCTGTAACTTTTGTGGAAGGTTGGGATCTTTCAGGTAATGGGACAAATTTCTGATGTACAGATTGGTCTTGGTGGCTATGCCTTGAATATGGTCCTTAAAGCAGATGGTGATGCAGCCACAGCACCTGGGCATAGTGCTTGGACAAAGGCAGAGGGCACAGGAAGGGGATCTTACAGGCCCTGAACTGCTGCCAATGCCAAGCCTCATGTTAGAGGGGTTTGGAGCTGAGAACCAGACCTTGCTGGCATCCCCAGTGCCTGGCTGTGCTGAGGCTGGCCCTGGCTCTTGGGGTGTCCCCTCCACACATGACCATCTGGGGCAGTGACTGCCTACAGCCTTCCCTTCTTCATGGGATTTTGCCCAAAGTTATCTTTGTCACTGCTGAAGTGAGCAGTGGGACCAGGAGGGCTGTCTGTGGCTTGTCCCTTCTCCTTCTGTCGCTGTCCTCTCATTTCTCTGCCTTCACCTCCCTTCAGGATGAGCTGGGAGACAAGGGTGCTGTTCCCCTTCTCTGGCTGCTGATGCAGATGGGTTTCTGGAGGAGAGATGATGATGTGTGGGTGCCTTTGCCAGCTCTCCTGCCCTCTGCACAACATCAGACCACCCCACCCCAAGGGCAGCAGTGCCCTGCCTGTCATGGGGAAGCTGCCTTTGACCTGGGGGCTGCTTTGAGCCCATGTAGGACTTTTCAGGCCCTCCAACCAAGCACACTGTCCTTGTGGCTTCAGCCTCCTTGACACAAGCGTGCATTTAAGGACTCCTCCTCACAAATGTTCTTGTCCCCATTGCAGCCAACATCGGGACACAGACAGTCAGCACCCGGGTGCCCGCCTCATCTGCCCTGCCACGGGGTGCCCAGCAGTACAAGTACTCCTCATCTGCCAGGAACATGCAGCCCATGGGGCACATGCCACCCGTGGTGGCCCCACAGGTAAGTGCTCTGCAGCCACCAAAATGTGACATTCCTGGTCCTGCTCTGGGGATAATGTGACTGCTGACCCCAGGGATCCCCATGCTCTGGGAGTGGTGCTGTGGGGACCTTTCCTAGGGGCTGTGGGGCTGTGGATCCAGTAGCCACACAGCTCTAATGCTTGACTCCAGCTTTTCTGGAAGATGGTGTTTGAATACAAAAAGATAATGCATCTTGGGAGGCTGAAATACCCTGTTGTGGTTGGTATTGAGTACCATTCCTGCAAGTCAGGTAACTCGCATCCCTTCCAGCCTTTGATTGCTATTCTTCCCTGCTTTTCCTCCAGGTGGGAGAACCTGCTGTGCATGTCCAGGGGCAGGAGCCACTGACAGCATCCTTGCTTGCAGCAGCCCCCCCTCAGGAGCAGAAGCAAATGATTGGTGGGTGCCACGGCTGCTCTGCTGGAGCAGGTCTGGCTTCAGGGCCCTGGGGGCATATAAACTTGCATGCACCAGGGCAAAGAAGCTGCAAGGCTTTGTGGGATTGCTCTGTTATTATGCTGCTTAAAAAAAAATAAATTCAGTCTGTGTTGGAACTGGATGGGAGCAGTAAAGCCACTCCCTGTCTGCGTGAGCTGCCTGACAGTGAGAGAGTGTCTGGTGAAGCTTTGCAGAGAGGCAGAGCTCCATCCAGCCTGCCTGTGCTGCCAGGCCATGCCAGGGCATTTGCATTTCCCCTGGGCTCTGAACCATGCTGTACTCCTGGGCACTGATGAACAGCTTGGTGGCCATAGGGGTTCAGGTCAGCTGTGCCACGCAGCCCTTGGGTTTCAGGTGTTCCGTGGTGGAACAGGCAGTGCCTGGGGTGGGACAGCATTGCTTGGCCTGGCCAAAGCACAGCAGGTCATGGACCAGCTCTTTCTTCCCAGGAGGAAACTGCTCCTGCAGAAACTGGCACTTTCACCTGTGCACAGCTGGGCAGATGTGCACAGCTCCACTGCCCTGTGCCCACTGTAGGTGCCTGCTGCTGACTTCACCCAGCAGTTTCCTGTTGCTGAGACATGCTGGAGTAGCTTTGCTTGTGAGCAGTGGTTTTTCCACCACCATCACCACCCTTGTATCCCATTTTGGTTGAGCAGGCAGGGGGCCTTGCAGTGGGTTTGAAAATGCTGGGGGGCTGGCATAGTGCTCATGTCCTCACTGGTGTTTGGAGCAGGCGAACGCCTCTACCCTCTGATCCACGTGATGCATCCCTCGCTGGCCGGCAAGATCACCGGGATGCTGCTGGAGATAGACAACTCCGAGCTGCTGCTGCTCCTGGAGTCCCCAGACTCCCTGCGCTCCAAGGTAGGACAGACTCTGTGCCCAAACAAATCCCTTTCCAAAGGGCTGATCACCTGCTGCTGCAAGGAAAGGTGAGCACAGCCCAGGACATTGATCACTGTAGGAAGAGCAAGTAGCTGCTGGTTTTATTTCACGTGAAAAAGGAGCCCCAGGTTGATGTCACCACACCCAGTGCCTGAATGTCTGCCTGCCTTCAGCATAAGGAGAAGCTGGAAGCAGCTCCCTGAAAGCACAGGCCAAGCTTCAGGGTGGTTTGGAGGTGGCTGGGAAGTGAGAGGGGAAAAGCAGGGTGGTATGTCTGCATGGAAGTAGCCAGGAAGATGCTCTTTCCTCAGAATAGAAACCAGACAAACTGCTGCCTCTCTGCAGTATGTCTTCAGTTTCCTTCTTAATTCTGGTGAATATTTAGCTTTGGTTCCCATCGAAGTAGTTGGAGTGAATTGACTGCATCTTTTTGCTGTTCCTTGGAGACAGGAGCTGCTTTCACCCTTCCACTCCTGTTTTTTTTGAGGAGCCTGGGCTCTGCTGGGTGGTGTCAGGTAGCTTTACCTGTGAAATCTGACTTCTGTCTAGCAAGTTCTGACTTTGATAATAAGGGAGAGATGCCCCAGAATTTCCCTTGGTAAGAGACAGAAAAGGTCTTTGGGCTGATCAGTCTCCTGCAGAAGCAGCAGGCTTGGATTTTGTAGTCAAGTCCTTTACCTTTTGAAAGCGGGTCTGTGTGGAGGCCACATTGGGGACCCAAAATACTGAGTACCTGGTGCAGTGCAGTTTTACACTGGAGCAACTCAACTTCTCCCTCTTGTGCTCTGTTGTCAGATCGAGGAAGCAGTCACTGTTCTCCAGGCACACCAGAGCACCGAGACGCCCCACAAGGGCAGTGCTGGGGCGTTCCTGCCGTGACTCCAGGTGGGTGCTGGGAGCCCTGGTGTGCTCAAAGTCTCTGGTTTCTTACTCTGAAATTGGGGATTGGGTTTCTCATCCATGCCAAGCCAGGTTTAATGAGCAGTATCAGTGTCTTTGACTGTAATATTCCATTTCTTGAATTGCATCCTCCATTCTTAGTTGTACCAGAGTCCTGTGTTGGTTCTTTGTATGTTGATGAGGGCAATGACTCTGCTACCAAAAAGGAGCATGGGAAAGGTCCTTGCTTTTCTGTACGTCTAGTGGAGACCAAAAATCTTTCCCGGGAATTACCAGTGGTTTTTTTGCAGAACCTTGACAGTACATACCCTATAAAATATCCTTTGTGTGCTTGATCAGGGAGCTGGCCCTGCTGCTGAGGCTGGGATAGATGCACTAACAAAGCAATTCAGACTGTATGTACCCCTTTGAAGGTATTTCAGATGTCTTCTTAACTTACGATATCAAAGTAACTGTGTTAATCCAAATTCAGGTGAATTTCATGTTTTCTGGATTAAACTCTTCCTTTAGCAGTTGACAATTACATTTGTAGGTTCTCTGTTTCTTGCAGACTATGGGACTGAGAGCAAGCCCTGAGAATGTTGCTGTTGCAGAACAGGACCAGGAACCCCACCGTGCTATTGGAATCATGCCCATGCAGTGACCCTGGCTTGTCTTCAAATGCCCCATCCTATTGTTTGTGTGTATTGTAACCCCTGTAGAATTGCTTCCTCCTGCACCTGTAAAAATCTTCACATTAAATCTCTTCTCACCACTGAAAGCACCTTGTGAGATGTAGTGTGGAACCCAGCCTGGGTCAGTTACCCGGAAAATGATGAGTGCTGATGAATCATCATTTTATTGGATTTATTGGGTTCTGTAGTTTTATTTGTTCATGTAGCTGACACTAATAAAGAACTGATACTTCCACCTCCACAAATGGGTTAGTTCCCTTGGCAGGAAGACAGCCAATACTTTGCTTCTCACAGGTGGAAGGATGGACTCAGGCTGCAGTAATCAGTGATTGAAGTTTGTGATGGTGGGGTGTCAGTCTGGACAGCTGACAGAAGGGACACACAGCACTACATTAAAAATTGCCAACCAACAGGCTCCTCTAATCCTTTCTGATTCCCTAGGAGGATGGATTTAAGCAAAACAGGAGCGATTGCTGCTGTTCTCCTCCAGTAATGAATCTTCTAGACCTGTAGTTATGGCCTCGAGTGTCACCTGCTGCTCACCACAAGGTCTGTCTATGTTTCTGTGGTACACAAGATCAACTTTTTGAGAGATAGCGGAGTAGCTGTAAATAAAAGGCTGTGTTTCCAATGTGTGTCTCTGACCAGAGGTTCCCAGGAGTCATTGAAGAGTCTGAAAGCCTTCATGACTGCATCGTGTCCTACGAGGACACTTCCTGCTTGCAGGGGGAGCTGGGACCTGTTACTGCTGTGTTGTGCTCCCTGTGTTGCTGTCATCACCCTGGCCTTAATCCTCTGCTCTTCCTAGTTAGGAAAGGAATTTCAGTCCCCGGAGACTCCTCAGTGCTTGAGGCTGGTGATGCACTGACCTCACTTGACTGCTTCCTCGAGCTGGCAGGAGCACACCTCCACCAGTACCACCCACCTTCTTTCTGTGCAGCTCGTGCTGGTTTTCCTGTCTCAATCTTCCTTCTGTGCTGTATCATACTCTCACTTCAGCTCCCTGCTGAGTCACCCCTCCTACCTCTTGTTTTCCTTCCAGCATTTTAATAGAACCACTTACACATTTGCTTCTGCATGGTGTTTGCTCTACTCCACTGGGATTCTTCACTGGGGCTTTTCATCATTCCTTTTTTCTCACCTTCATTTCACTAGTTCTTCCTCTGACTTCCTTAAATATTTATTTTTCTCTTAGTGGATGCCTCAGCCTGAACTGTTCACTGTTTAGATATCATCTCCTCAGTGAGATGCTTATAAAGGACTTTAATTCACTCAAGATACAGGACCCTAATTTGTTATTTGTCTCGGAGTGTCACAGGCTGGAAGCTTCTCTGCTTGGTGTCTAGAGGAAAAACATGTACTTGCATGAGTATAATGCACATAAAGAGAGCTGGAATGGAGCTGTGCAGGTAAACTTCATGCTGCTGTTGTTTAGCTTGGCTGCAGCCATTTTTCAGGTGTAACAGGGCAGTTCAGGTGTGCCTGTGACACCACCTACACTGCCAGATGGCTGTGCCGGGTGAGCCCTCTTGAAAACCAGAGGCAATGCCAAGTGGGGCCCAGGAACACAGAGATATCAGAATAGCCTCTGAAAGGATGTGAACAAGGACAAGAGCTTTTCAAATGATAATCAGAAAAGGTCAAGCTGGCACTTGGATCCCTGATGATACTAGAAATTATTCCGAGTAGCTCCCTGGCTGCAGTCCTTGGTGAGGTCTGAGGCTTTGGGGAGTTGGGGCAGCAATGCAAATGAGTCTGGAACAGCTGCTGCTACTGAATGGGGCAGCTGAAGGTGTGTCCCTGTGACAAACCCTCTCTGTTGCCCTGTGGCCAGCACTATCTTTGCCCACCTGGGACGTGTCCAGCACAGACAGCAGCACCTCAGCAGGAGCAGAAGGAGAGACAGGAGTAGAAGTGACCCTGAGCTTGCAGTAGTGTCTTACTGCTGTGTGTGACCTTGGTCCACCTGGTGCTGTTGCTGGGGAAATCTTTGGTGTCAGGCACAACCAAAACTGCTGTTTTGAGGGGAAGGAGATGGTGACTGCTGCTGCTTAGGGGTGCTGTAATGAGCTGCTGTTGAACAGTGCAGGTATCTGCCACTCAGCTAACAGCAGGGCTGCCAGAAGGATAGCTCTTACTCAAGCGAAGTCAGTCCTACTTCTGGACTCCTACTCCTTCTCTGCCTGTGTACTGCTGTGTGCTTCCCCACCCTGAAATCCATCACACCTGCTGAGAGCTTGGGCAAGGGCTGGCTGTGGGATCAATTGGAGCTGCCATGCTTAGAAGCAGGAATGGAGTGAATGGAGCAATTTGTGCCCCTCAGGGAGGACTTGCTCCAAGCCCAGGCACATTACAGCTGATGGAGTACAACCCTGGGACCTACAAAAAGCTGTTTAATGTCAGGCTAAGGTAAGAGGTCTTTGTCTTCAATGGTATTAGAGGGTTTGTTCTTTATTCAATTGCTCTCAAAATTCAATTCAGCAGGGTACCTGCCTGAAACACTGCTGTGAGAGGCAAGGTGGAAAACAAGTATTTTTGAACCCTGACCAAGGGCTAGCTTTTTCTTATTATCTGATCTTATTATTCTGTATTATGAGTTGGATCAGTCTAGCATTGCCCAGCATCTCACTAGCTGAGGCAGAGTGCAAGGCTGAGCAATGGCTGGAAACCATGATGCAGTGCTGTGCCCTCCTTGGCATGCCTTTCCCAGCCCCAGTGTCCCTGGAGCTGTAGGCTTTCTGGTTCTCTGAACTCTAATGGCAACTATGAGCTGAGGTCACTGTCTGAAAGAGCAAGGCCCCTGTACAGTGCCTGAAATCCTCTGACAGAGAGGGGACAGTATGAAATGGTTAAACAAGTTTTTCCCTTCCCCTATTCTGTCCATCACAAAAAACACAGTCCTAGAGTGAAAATAAACATGGCTTTAATGAGAATGGGTTTTAACAGTTCACAAAGTAACTCCAACTATCTTTTTATCTACCATTTAAAACCAGTGCCATCAGTATCAGATCAGAAGAAATTTAAACATGCATTGAAGTAGTAAGCCAGACCTCAGCTGGGGTGTTACTGCATATTTTCGTCCCTGTAACACCCCACAGCAACTGCTCCAAAAGGCACAGAGCTAAAGTGGTTTAAAAAAAAAAAAAAAAACAAGACAAAAAAACCATTGCAAAATTCCCAAGCACCCAGAACAGTGTAACAAGGCAGGCTCAACTTGCTGCTGTGTTTTCTTAAATGTGCAGAATAATTAAAGCTGCTACTGTAAACATCTGCCCAGCCACACTAAGCAGCAGAACCCAGCTGAGGGCCAGCAGGTATGGAGGGGGGAGGGAACAAGCTTGGCCCTGTGCAAGTAACTGAGCCCCTGTCAAATGAAGGGTATGTGGAGCTCTGGCAACTACAACAGCTCTTGCAGTGACTTTCTTTCAGTAATAGCAGCACAAATGCAGCAAAACTGTCACCTGAATAAGGACTAAAACCCCTCTGTTTGTAGCTCTTCAGACAGGAACAGCCACTTCTGTGCATCTTAGCCAACATGTAAAGAGTCCCTGAGGCCAATAGTTAGAGGCAAGTTGACTTCAATCAGGAAAATTAACCTAAATGCCTCTTGGGGAGGGGCATTAAAACTATGCATATCATAGAGCCAGCTGAATAGAGTTTGATACAGATTATGTCTTAACAATCATTGTGCTGGTACAGAACCTCTCAGATCTCAGCAGCACTGGAAGATAGATTTCAACACCAATCCTGCATCAACTGGTCCCTGTATCAACAGCAGAAGGGAGAAAGCTTGAAAGCTTTTCTCTGCAGCGGAAAAGAAAGCTTTCCTTGTTGCTTGGTTACCCTAGGCTCTGTTCAGTTCTTGCAGTAGTCTCAGTGCAGCTGTGTTCTTTGGTTCAGTTTTCAACAAGCTCTTGATGTCGGCAATACTTGATTTGTAATCCTAGAAAGAGAATATTTTTTAAGGGGTAGTGCATTAAAAAGGCAGTCTAAGGCAGAACTACTCCCCAGCAACAAAGCACAGTTAAGCCTGTGACTCCCTCTCTGTAACTGCTCAAGCATTGGCATTGATGTAGCTGTTCTAAAACATGCTCAAACTATGGCTGAGAAGATAATTTCATCACTCAATTGTGTTCTGAGTCCAACACCAGTATGTACTCCAGTACTGACTCCAGCATTCCTTGTGAGACAAAAAGATAAAGTTCAACACAACGCTGCTCTCTGTGGTGACCAGAGCCAGGATCTGTGGGCATGGCCTGAAGTTGTGTCAGGGGAGGTTTGGGTATTAGGAAAAGCTTCTTCACCCAGACGGGTGGGTGGGCAGTGGAACAGGCTCCCCAGGGCCGTGGTCACAGCACCAAGACTGACAGAGCCCAAGAAGTGTTTGCACAACACTCTCAGGCTCAGGGTGTCATTGCTGGGGCTGGTGCTGGGCAGGGTGAGGAGTTGGACTCAAGGGTCCCTGTGGGTCCTTTCCAGCTCAGCATAGTCTGTGATTCTGTGGAAAGCAGTTGCCTTCAGCATCTCTAGAAACAGGACCTAATGCTGACAAACTCATGAGATTCAAACAGCAAAGTGTGATGTTTGACTCTTAGTCCTTAAAGGTCTGACAGCAGAGGTTGTCTAGCACAAAACAAGCCCTGAAGGGTATCTCTGTCTCTGATCATGCAGCAAGAGCCATCTAGTCCTAGCCTAAAGCCCTTCAGAAACTCCTGACTTACCTTCAGTTCTTTAAGTGCTTGAGCACGCCTGTAGAGTGCCTTGACATTCTTAGGATCCAACTTCAGAGCTTCAGTGCAGTCCTGTGCTGCTTCCTTGTATTGCTTCAGGGTCAGGAAACAGAGAGCTCTGCAACACACACACCCGCTCAGAGACCTTTGGCTGAAAGCAGCATCCACTGCCACAACACACAGAGTAGCTGCCAGTGCAGCACAAAGCTGGGCTCCAAAACCATCCTTGTGTCTTATGCCATCTTATTCTTGAGCTCAAGTGTGTTTCATTTACAGAGAGGAAAAAAAAGCAGCAAATGGTTTTTCAAAGAAACAAAAAGGAAGATGTTTAGAGCAACCTGCACTAAAACCAAATAACCTAGACTTGCACTTTGAGGATGCAGGTTCCTGCCTCTGCCAGTGCAGCACCTGCTCTGCTTGCTGCAACTGCTTTAGAAGAACTTTGAGCGTTTAAGAACAGCAGTCTGCAGTTTGTAGGAGAGCAGAGACCAATCAACATACAGGAGTCCTGTTAGACAAAGCAGTCAAGGGAGAAATCCCCTGGCAGCCCAGAGGGGAGTGTCTCCAAGGGGTTCTCTACTACCTAATCAAAGAATGTTATACTACAAGGGAGGCTGCACTTGGGGTGAACCTGAGGGGGTGGTTTTGTTTTATTCATTAATTTGGGAGCAAACATTAAACAGTTCTGCCAGGAAATACAATGGTGGCTTTTATACAGGGCCCAGAAATAGTTGGGCAAAGAGCTGAACAGTACCTGTTAGTGTAAGTTGCACATTCCTTGTTGAGCTTTAAACTCTCACTGTACTTCTCAACTGCTTTTTTATGGTTTCCTTTCTTTACAAGCTCATTTCCTTCTTCCTTAAGCATTCTAGCTCTCTCCATGCCAGCAGCAGTCTCATCTGGAAATGGTGTGAAAGGATACAGAACTCTATAAAACCCACAAGAATATCACAGCCTCACAGAAAACAAATATACCCATACCAGAGGCTAGACACAGAGACATTAAAGAAGCCAGAATCAACCAAAAAGGCTGTGGCAGAACCAGGCCTGGGTGCAGACACACCAAGCAGGTGTGGCAGCTGTCTTGTTCATCACCTTGGGAGCTACAGGGCTCTCTGCCCAGCCCAAGGGCTCATTCCCACCTCGTTCTCCCTGTGGTGCAGTTGCAGGAGGAGTGCTTGCCCCAGGGGCCTGGGCAGAAGGAGTGCTCCACCTCGTCTGGGCAGAAACAGGCACTGTGGGGATTGGTGGGAGCTTCTGACGCCAGTTCACACCATCCTTCTCCAGTAGGGCTTTAGTCATCCTGGAAGAGACAGCTCTCAGTCACCCTGGCTGTTGGCTGGCTGGGCCACGCAGTAGCCAGCCACATCGCTTTTAACCGAGCCTGTGTATTAAGAACAGCATCTCTCTGTCTGCTAATTTCTTTACATGTATCTCAGCTAGTTTTATTCTACAGACAGGACATTTGCAAAAATATTATCTTCACACTAGCAGGGCTAAAAATACAACGGGACACGGGCTGGGGCTGTGACTGCTCAGGTGAGCAAGAGACATTCATTTCA
This sequence comes from Anomalospiza imberbis, assembly GCF_031753505.1. Taxonomy (NCBI): domain Eukaryota; kingdom Metazoa; phylum Chordata; class Aves; order Passeriformes; family Viduidae; genus Anomalospiza; species Anomalospiza imberbis. The sequence goes on along the minus strand of NC_089697.1, from coordinate 5,645,092 downwards.
CTCCTTGGTCTGGCAAGCAGAGGGCACCAGAAAGAGAACACGACTATAGCAGCCTGTAAACACAGTGAATATAGAGAAGCTTAAAGGATAGGCTACTGAACTTTAGTTCATTATTTCTTTTAAACCAGGCACTGAGCAAAGCAAAAACAGTCCCACAGCAATCATGCCCAGACCTCGACCAGCACCCTGGAAGGAGCTATAGGCACTAGCAGGCAGAGGGAGCATAGCCAGGCCTGGGACCCAGCTTGGTCCTACCAGGGCAGCAGGAATGAGCACGGTTCGAGCAGCAGCAGCACCGAGATGCCGTACTCCCGAGCCTTTCGGTGCTCCCTGCCGCGGTCACCGGGCAGCGTTCCTTACCTGTTGACTCCATCGTGTGCCGCCTGGACGGAGCAGTCCACCTGCAGCGCCGTCTTGTAGTCCACATAGGCCAGCGAGTACCTCTCCAGAGCCTCGTACGCCGCTGCCCGCCGCAGGAGGGGCTTGATCCCGAACGGGACCAGCTCGAGGGCGCTGCGGCGGAGGGGAGAGCGCGCCGGGGCGCTGTGAGCCAGCGCGTCCGGGGCTGCCGCCGCTCCCCCGCCCGCCCCAGCCGAGCCGGGGAAGCGGCCGAGCGCTCCCTCCGGCCCCGCCGGGTGTCCCCGGCCCCGCCGCCGCTCACCTGGTGCAGTCGGCCACGCAGAGGCTGCAGGCACCGTCCTTGAGGTGGCAGGCGGCGCGGTTGGCCAGCAGCACGCTGAGCTCCTCGGCGCTGGCATCCCCTGCGCGGGGCACACGCGATTCAGGCGGCATTCAGAGAGGTGCCCCCGCCCGCTCGCCCGCCCCGGGTCGTGCCCTACCTGCGGCTTTCAGCTGCGCCAGCGCCCGGGAGTAGAGCTCGGCGGCCGGGCCGTACTGCCCGCGGCGGAACTCCTCGTTGCCGGCCCGGCGCAGCGCACCGGGGGACGCGGCCATCGCGCCGCTGCCGCCGCGCCCGGGAAGCCGCGCCCTCCCGCCGGAGCCGGGGCGGGCGCTCCCCGCTGGCATCCGGCGGCGGGCGGAAGCGGTGGCGGAGCGGTGCCATGGAGCAGTGAGGGGCAGAGCCGGCTCACCGACAGACCGCCATGGAGACGGTACAGCTGCGGAACCCGCGCCGGTAAGCGCGGGCTGTGGCCCTGCCGGGACCGGGGATGCTCCGGCCCGTGTCACCCCCTTGTTGTCGGCGCGGGGCCGGGAGCGGGGCTGCGGGCGCGCCGAGCTCCGGCCCCCTCGGTTCTCCGGGGCGCTGCGCTGCCCGGAGCCGCGGGGCCGTGGGCAGCAGTCCGTGGCACCGGGCAGCGCCTGCAGGTCCCTGCTGGGCCAGCACCGCTCTCAGGGGCGGGGAAACGGCTTAAACTGGAGCACTGGGGAGAAGGCGCTGCCTGCGCTGCCGCGGGAGCTGCCGCCGGCTACCGCGGCTGTACGAGGCGTGCTGGCCCGTGCCGGTGGGTGACCAAGCCTCGGTCACTTGTTCTCCCGTCGCGTCTCTCCTTGGGTGAATTTTGTGCGGGTCTGTGCCCCCGGTGCCGTGTGCGGGCGCGGTGCCCAGCCCTGGCACTGCCGCCTTCCCGCCGTGCCCGGACACACCGGGCACACCGAGCCCGGACCCTCGGGGGGTTCGGGGCGAAACGAAGCCGTGAGGGCCCTATCTCGGGCTGCCAGGCCGGGCCGGGGCTGCGGGGCAGAGCTGGAGATCGGCGGCAGCTGGAATGAAGTGTCAGTGTCAGAATCCTATCAGTGGCTCGCAGCTGCGGCCCGGGGAACGCTCCGGCAGCGAACAAAGGAAGCTGCTAGCGCTGGTCCCCAGTGGCATTGGCCCGTTTGGTTAAACAGTGATATATGTTCTGTTAAAAAACAAAACAGGCTTCGTTTTAGTCTATAATTGCTTATGCCGGTGTTTCCAGGGCAGGTGATTAAGATAAGATCGGAATAATACCAGAGGTGAGATTGGGTTTGTGTTGCTGTTACACCTGTGTGGTATAAACACCCAGGAGAACGGCAGTGTGTCAGACAGCAGTGAGTGCACTCGATGGAGCAAGACAACGCAAAGCAATTGGGCTCTGGTCTGTAGTAGAAATTAGGCTGTTTGCTGCAAGCGCAGTAGTTGTCTGGTTATTGTGTTTGTTAGATGAATAGTCTTTTTTTTTTTTTTTTCCTTTTATGCTAGTAGAATTTTAGCCTCAACTTAAACAAGAAGGGTCTGCCTTTTGCGTCGCCGCATTTTGGGCTCCTTGGAAATGGTGGCTTATGTGTTTTCTGGTGCATGTATTACTTGCTTTTCCCCTTTTCCCACACCTTCCCTCTCCCTTTTCACAGGGACAAGTAAATTCTGCTTAATGCTTATCTGAGCAGGGAAGCTAGCAGCTACTTTCAGTATTTCACCACTTCCTGAGTCTGCTTCTATATAATGTTTCCTCTGCTTCAGGAAGCCATTGTATGTGCTCCATGCATGAGCTGCTCCTCCCGTGTGGCTTTTGTGCATAAACATAATAGCCAGGGATCAATGAATGGTTTTTCGTTCTATTTTTGAAGAAATTGGGTTAAACAGTTATATATTTAGTATAAAAATTCGTATTCCTGTAACTGGAGTCCTGATCTTTAGCAGCAGCTGTAAGAGCTTTCAGGAGTAATTCGCAGTTGCAGGCAACCACGTGTGTTTTACTTTAAACACCAGTCAGTGCTAAAAACTCTGAGACTCTTCTAAGTTTCTGTGTTTAAAAAACTTGAATGAGCTGGTTTAGGGAGTTTGGAGGGGGGGTTGTTGGCTATTTTTTGGTTTTGTTTATTGTTGTTTCAGATTTTATTTTAGTTCGTGAGAAAATGAAAGAGCACTTGTTTTGTGGGCTGTTGGATACTCTTATCACTGACAATAAAATACCGTTTTCAGGCCTTTTTGTTATGTATTCCTTAGCTGTTTCAGGAGGTTTGATGATCAGCTCTCCAGTGTAGACTCAAAAAAATATGATTGAGCTTCTTGTTGCTTTGTGTATGGGATCTCCCTAAAAGCTGTACTAGGGGAAAGGGGGGACCGTGTGAAGAATCACAGCACATGGCAGGCTTTTATTCCTAGAAATTATTTTAGCTGACTCTTATTAGCAGTACTTTAAGAGGGATGCCATTAAGATCCTGACAGTCATATACAGTTTCCTTTTCCCTGATGGAATCTTCCTAGTAAATGTCCAGGCCCATGAAGTTAAGATCTGACGTTTTGGTGATAAAAATGTACAGGTGAGAGTAGTACTGCCTCCTGCCTCCCAACAAATGTATTCCACATCTACTCTAATCATCAAGGAAGATGATGTTCCCTTTTTTTGATAGGTATCCTTCCATTCCAGATATTGAAATTCAACACATACGTTCAATGGCTTCAAGACTGTGCCATGCTGAGATGTGACCACCAGCTTATAGATCCTGAAACTGATTTCTGCCAAGAGGAGCTGTAGATTTGTGTGCCTGCTCACATTCTATTCTTTGTAACTCCCAGCCCTTTTTTGCTATTGGATGCTAATAATATTCAGTCTCCTCATCAAGTGAAATAAACTTACTTCATAATCAATTTACTTCATGCCAAACCTTTTGTATGTTTAAGTGGTGCTATTTATTCTTCTGTTTCAGCAGAGCCCAAACTGCCATAAAATTAAAAGTAAACATTTCTCTCTTCTCACCCATACAGGCAGCTGAAGAAGTTAGACGAAGACAGTTTAACCAAACAACCTGAAGAAGTATTTGATGTCCTGGAGAAGCTTGGAGAAGGGTATGTGTTGTGTTCCAGTGGTCTCAATGTACATTTTTCTAGGAAAACACATCTGTATAATGGAGGTGTGTTCAGTAGACTCTGATGTTTCACTTTTATCATGGTCCTGTTTCTGAAAGGTAGTTACTGACATAGTGGCATTGTTTGGTTAGTAACAGAATAAAGAATTTGTTTCCCAAGAGTGAAATAGCTTAATCCAGATAGCAGGTTATGGGTCAGCAGTTGGGAGTTTAAAAGTTCGTGAAAAATCCCAGCCTGGAGTTGGTAGAGCTCTGTGGGAGCTCGAGAGATTTTGTAGTTCATCCCTGGTACCTCTTGAGGGAGATCTGCCTGGTGGAAGTGAACTTGTGCCCTTTGGTGAGGCAGAGCAGCATGGGAACACTCCTGCAGTGCTACGTTCACTGCCTTAAGCAGTTTGAAAAGACTGAGTTGTAAATCTGCCTGGCTGCTGTAAGTAAAGAAGCTGGAAATAAGAGTGGTAATATCTGACAGGAGCAAGCAAAGCTCTCTGACCAGAGTTGTAGTTCTTACTGATGCTCAGCTTGTACTCTATGCTGGAAAAAAAAAAAAAAAGAAATGTTAGTTGTTGAATTTGTGTGAAAGGCCATTCCAAAGCCATGGTCAGTGTAATGACAGTGTGCCCTTCCCTCACTGCCCCAGTGTGCTGACTTATTTGTATTACAGTGTTTAGACGTTAGTGGGCTGATTATTAATATTAAAATACAAATTATTTTTAATAAAAGGATAGTTAATATTTTACATGATGATTACACTTGCAAAAAGCAAAACCATAATATTTGCATTTTTAAAATATTACTATATTCACTATTTGTTTAATGTTTTGTTTTCTAGTTCTTATGGCAGTGTGTTCAAAGCCATCCATAAAGAAACGGGTCAAGTTGTTGCAATAAAACAAGTTCCTGTGGAATCTGACCTGCAAGAAATCATCAAGGAAATATCCATAATGCAGCAATGTGACAGGTAAGTGTGTGCTGCAAAACCCTTTATTGGGATGCAGGGAAAAGTATCACCCGTCACCCAGCATTAGAGCCATGACGTTGCCTTAAATGTTTTTTAAAAGGCTGGACTTGTACAATCAAGTTACCTCGTATCAACTGAGTCACCTTAGCTGGTAGGCAGAGGTAAGACAGCAGAAGTGTAGCTTGCAGCAGGAGGGAGCACTGGGCTGAGTGCGGTAACCCTGCGCTTGCTGCCAGCCGAGAGCCAGCCCTGTCAGCAGTCGCTGCCTCCTGCCCGGGCACCGTCACTTCTTGGACAGTGGGAACTTGATTGTGAGCTGAACAGCAGCTGCCGTGCCCACAGGGGTGGTGCCTTCCCAGCAAGGCATAGAAAACTGTCAGAAGGAGGTTTTTTGTTTCTTTTTTGAAGGGCATGTGGATGAGAGCCGCTAATGCATGGCTGCTCTTGTGTGTGCACAACCTCCGTGCTGTCACCTGCTCGTGTGGCAGGACTGTCCTTCCTGGTCCTGTTCTGCCTCTGCAGGCTCTGCTGCAGCGCAAGCTGTCTGCTGATCTGAGCACCCCCAGAACAACCTGCTGGCAGCTCGGTGGGCTGATGGATGTTGTTCCCCTTTGTGCGTGATTTTATAGGAAGAGATGCTGCAGTGACTTAGGCAGTGAAGAGCTTGTGGGTAGGGAAGACCCTCTCAAAGTCCAAGGCTAAAGGTTTAAAATAGGCTCATTTCTTCTGGTGTTATGAATCTGGTCTTAGGAAACACTACTTTGAAGGACTTCCTGCGTGGAAAGCCATTTAAAATAAATTACATGAGCAGTATAAAACTGTGGTCCCAGTCACTTACTGTATTGCATTCCACTCTCACTGTAGTTAAATGATGACTTAGGGGCAGGCAGCAGAGTGTACGTTGAAAAGAAGTTGTTCCTGAAAAACCTTACTGCGTAACTTGAAATGCATTACTACTTTCTCTTAAATTAAATATTAGTATTGTAAGGCCTGAAGTGAGACCTTAGAGTTGTGAACGGCACAGGGAATGAATCACTGGAGCATCATATTTTCTGTGCAAGCATTAAGGGACACTGTGCAGTGTGACTGACTTACTAGTTTTAAAGCTTTTTCATTAGAAAATGTTCATTCTTACATATTCCTTTTATTCCTTAGCTCCATCAAATCAGGGACAGTCTTTCTGTTAGTTTCTGCTTTACCTTTTCCAGAGGATACATGTTTTTTCTGAGCAGTGTACTTTTCTAGGTTGTTTGCTATTTGGGCAGCCAGATAGCTGACTGAGACAGAATCTTAGGTTGTGCTGAGATCCTAAAATATATCCTGGACTAAATCAAAGAGACAAGCAGGTTCACGTGGCAGTGGGGGAATGTTTGTCTTAATGAGCATGATAGCTATTTTCTAGCAAATTGTGGGGTTTTTTTATTGTTTGTGTTTTTTTGCAAATGTTCTGTAGCACCTTTTCCAGGGGCTGCTGTGGCCTGTTTCCCATTCCTTGTCCTGTCCCAGCACTGACCCTGCTGTAACCTGGTTCAGGGAGCTGGACCAGACCGAGGACTAATCGTTCCTTGTTTCCGTGGGATTTTTTGGACAGTTTAGCTCCCTGGAGTGACTTACTGGCAGGTCATATGAGCCCTGCTGTGGGAACAGGCTTGGCAGGACTGGGGAGCCCTGTGCAGAATTCAGGGTGTTCTGGAATACTTCTGATCTGGGTTTCAGTGCCACTTCAGCTCTGAGTTTCTAGAAGGTACTTAGGGTCTCTGCAGTGTATTGTGCTTATTCAGTGATGCTGGTTACTGGTGTTTGACCCTTTGTTTTATCCTTCTTTTTTCCTAGTCCTCATGTGGTGAAATACTACGGCAGCTATTTTAAGAACACAGACCTGTGGATAGTCATGGAGTACTGTGGTGCTGGATCTGTGTCTGACATTATTCGGTTACGAAATAAAACTGTATGTCCTTTCTCCTTTGAGTGCATGGGTGGGAATATGGGTGTCCAGCAGCTCAAGGAAGCTGAGTAGTTAGGGCATAATTCTCAGTGTTCAGTGCCTGACACAACCATTGGCCATAATTTGAGATGCAGGTCTTTTGTTACTCTGAAAACGAGAAAACTGATTGAGTTTTGGTTTTCTGGACAATTTAATTGGTGGAGCAGGTTTTGGTGTGTTGGCTTTCCTAAAAACCCAGACTGATTCCAAGTAAGACCCTACTTTGCCTTACTTTGGTTATTTCAGGGTAAGAATTGCTAGCTGAGAAAAGGTTATGGCATATGAAATGTGGTAGTGTGTTTATGTATGCTGGTTGTGATCTAATTCTGCTACGTAACACTGTAAGTCACTAACTAATTCCCCATTGGTATGGCAGCCTTTAGTGAAGGCAATTAAGTGGCAATTAGTGAATCTCAGTAAAATACAGACCAAAGCACAATAGTGCTGTGTCTCAGCCACTGGCATGTTGGCAGTAACTCTTCCCTTCTTCAGCTCACAGAGGAGGAAATTGCTACAATAGTGCAGTCGACTCTGAAAGGACTCGAGTACCTGCATTTTATGAGGAAAATACACAGGGACATCAAAGCTGGAAATATATTGCTGAATACAGAGGGACATGCTAAGCTTGCTGATTTTGGAGTGGCAGGACAACTTACAGTAAGTAAAACCAGGGTGGCTGTGTACATTTCAGTTTATCTTTTAAATCTGTGTGTGTGATGGGATTGTGGAGCTGGACAAATTGCTCATAGCTGGTTTTTAGCACTTTGCATCAACACGAGATGATAAACCAGCAGCAGATTAGAGCAGATCTCAGTCTCTGGAAGCTGTTACAACTAAGAAATGGTTTGTAATAGCATTTGCTGGTTTTTTTAGGGTACTTTTAAGTTCTGTGAGCACATTTTAATTGATCTTTGCAGACTTCTGTATTCTAGTCTTGTTGAGTCTAATAATCTTCATGCGTGCAAGATAATTAGAGTGATAATTAATGATGATTAATCATTAATGACTGTTTGTGGCTAATACATTTGCCATTGTCTGGATCTTTATCCTTTTCTCCTCAGGACACCATGGCAAAGCGGAACACAGTCATAGGGACCCCATTTTGGATGGCTCCAGAAGTGATTCAGGAAATTGGGTATAATTGTGTGGCAGACATCTGGTCCCTGGGAATCACTGCAATAGAAATGGCTGAAGGAAAGCCACCATATGCAGATATTCATCCCATGAGGGTAAGGACTGTGGCCTTAAATGTATTGATGTTTGGAAAAGGTTTGATATCATAGCTGGCTGAATCATATATCAGCATGCAGTCTTGCTTTTAATGTATAGAACAAGTTGTTTTCTGTCAGTTCTTTGTGCTGTTGACTAAATGAAAAACAGGTCTTTGTCAAGAAGAGTCTGCATGGGAATAAAATCACAATCCTCTTCTTTCTGTTAAGACATAGCTGTGCTCTGTGTTGGACATGAAGGATACTTTCAGCTGGATTATCCAAATAATTTTTTTTTTAATGCAAGCACAAATTTTAGAGACTGAAAAATGTCAGTCACACTTTTGGGGCACATAATGGGTCAGCCAGGTGTGAATACCTAGTGAGAAAAGTCTGTTTTCCTGCTACTTGATCCCTGTGAGCAGATTTGTGTGTAATATTGGCACAAACTCCTCAGAGGCAGCACCTTGAAAAGTCCACTGTTCTTTAGTACCAGCGTGTGTTTGGATGTGTTTATGTTGAATTGTTGGTTTTAAGCTTTGTCGTGGAAATCTGAAATACTCTTCTGCTTTCAGGCAATTTTCATGATTCCTACCAATCCACCTCCAACATTCCGGAAACCGGAGCTGTGGTCGGACAATTTTACAGACTTTGTGAAGCAGTGTCTTGTGAAGAGCCCAGAGCAGAGAGCCACTGCAACACAGCTGCTGCAGGTCTGCCTTTTCTTAGGAGAACATAAGCTTTGGGGGAGGCTTGCCCAGGTCAGGCTGTGCTGTGTGGCTCTTGAGATGTTGGTTTCGTTTCTTGCTGCTCCTGCTCACTACAGATTTTACTTTTTAGTAACTCATTTTAAAAAGCTCACACTCAACTTCAACTTCTCAGTTCTTCTCTGAGAACCCGTCTGACTTCAACTTCCTTTGTCTTCTCTGTGTTGTTTTTGTTGTTTTGGCTTTCAGAGTTTGTTGTTGGTTTGCTGGTTTGGTTTGGTTTGGATTTGCTGTTTTACTTTCAAATTCCCACCAACACTGCCAAGAAACTGTCTCTTAAAACACAAAACAGGGCAGGCTGAGTGAAAGTGGTTGCTCGGAATGTTCCAGGCACGGTAATGGTCTGTGTAATTGGTTCTTGACAGCTAAGCTAAGGAAAGAAGTAAGTAGAGCTGTGGGTGGTGAATGAGCCCAAGGTCTCACATCAGTTGAGCCCTTGGAGCTTGATCTTGTTTGGAGGGTGGAAGGTCTCCCTCCTGTGCCAAACAGAAGAACTGGATCTTTATTTTAGTAATGTTTTGAGTTAAACCTTAATTTGATTTCAAGTAGGCCATAGTAACAGTGTTTTGCTGTTCTGTCCTGCTTTGGATGTAGTGCTTATTTGTTTTTAAAATATTTCTCAGCATCCATTTGTTAAAAGTGCCAAAGGAGTATCAATTCTGCGGGACCTGATTAATGAAGCAATGGACATCAAGCTGAAACGCCAAGAGGCACAACAGCGTGAACTCGATCAAGAGGATGAAGAAAATTCAGTGAGTATTTAATAGCAGCAGTGTGCAAAGTCCAAACTCTTGCTCTTTTCATAAGTTTTAACTGCTTCAGGTTTTGTTTTTGCAATATTTTGTCCAGTTGCCAGTGGATTTGACTTAGTGCTGGAGTTTTCTACTTTATGACTGTGTAACTTGATGCTTGGTCCCTGCTCAAGCTGTGTTTGAGTGGGACAGCAGCATGTGTGGGGTACTGTTCACCTTATAGTGTAGCTTTAGGCTGGGCTACAAAGTGCTGTATGCAGAAGACTTGATTCATTTTCCCAGTTGGATTATATTATTTATGCAGTAGTGACAATGTTTTCATTGTAGATTCAGGTCTTAGACTGCTCTCCTTGTATAGAATAATAACATCATCTCTGATGCACTGTGATATAAGTCTGTTGTGTTGTTTTACAATTGTGCTTTAGAACATCCCTTATAGAAACTTTCTTCTACACAAGAGCAACCGACAGAAGGCTGAGGTGAGGGCATGGGAAGTGTTCAGGGCTTGCTGTGAATTTCAGTTTGGCTCTGTGTTTCAGTGGTTACAGCATGTCAATTTGGGAAGCATGTTGAAAGCTGGTTTTTGAGCCTCTGCCTGCTTCAGCCTGAGTAAATGAAATGGGCAACACAAGGCATTGTATGCCAGCCCTGCTCAGGGGTGACACTTGAGCAGCATGGTCCATAGTATCTGTGCTGAACGCATTGTGCATCTGGTTTTGCAGTCTAGGACTGGATATTTATTCAGTGTGGAAGTAACTTTATTGGTCATGTTGCCATGATGTCAATTCTACGAGTACTGTCCCTACCCTGAGTTTTGTCTTTGCCATCCCTTAATTTCTGACTGATCTGGGGTCACAGTGCTGAAAGGTGGTGTCTGTGTGGTGGAGTTGAGTCCTCTCTGTTGGTGTGTGTGTTTTCCTGAAGCTTCTCTACTCCATGTCTGCTAGCAGAAAAGCTTCCCAAACACTTCCCAAGTGATGTGAAAACTTCTGATGTAGTCCTTTGTTAAATGATGTGTAGCTAACATATTTATTACTTCCTCTCACCCACTCAACTCCATACAATATTAATTCTCCTCTATTAACATCTTGTGTAGTTTTCTCCTCTCCTGCTATTGGTTTTGAGGTTGGGAAGTAAATTTTATAGACACTCTTGACACAGCAGGTAAAATGCTGGGAACACCACAACGTGGAAAGGTGACTTCTCTCTTTCCATGACACTGAGATGGAGTATTACAGCTTGATGTGCAACACCTGTGTGTTTTCTTTCTAACACTAACACAGATCAGTAAGGCCATGGTCACATAAAGACTGTGAACTTCATCCTGAGAACAAAACATGAGCATCTCATCTAAGGTGAGATGCCTGGAAACTCTGCTGTAATCCTGGAAAGGGAATTCTGTTCATGCAGTTGCATAGCTGGTCCACATTTTGAAGAAACCAAATGGATTGTGGAAATCTTGACCCAGTTCTTCATGAAGTCCTAGTCACAATACACACTTAGTGAAGCACACACCACCTGATGAAACTGCCACCTTTGGCTAACATAGCTCTGCCAGGAAGTTGTTCTGCCAGAAGTGCTTTGAAGAGGTTGTGTTTTCCTACAGAATCAGTCTCCTAAGCCTTGGCAGCAGTAATTCCGACTTTTGTTATTAGTCCCTTTAAGCAAATGGAAAGATAAAAAGTTATTTGCATTGAAAAAGGTTACCAAACTTTGATAATTTGTTTGAATCCTTTTTAAAGATTTGCAGATGTAGTTATTTTTTTTTTCAGTGCTCCTGAAGTTTATAATGAGTAAAACTACCTAAATGTAAGAAATAGAAAAAGAACAGGATGAGGAACTTATCTTTCCATGTGCCACATACTCTCCAGACTTAGACCTGGTGCTGTCAAGTAACTGGTGACTCCTCAGTGAGCTGTACCACTGGAGAGAGTGGGTTAGGGTCAGCTCTCAGAACTGCCTGCATGAATAGAAACACTAATGACTGAGTGTTCTGATCTGCTCTTACAGACACTTCACCAGCTCAAAAATGAGATACAACTTGCACTGCTGATTATTTCTGCTGATTATTTATCTGTTCTCTTACTTATCATGCTGGCAGAAAAGTATTCATTAGTTTTCATTACCTGTTTGGAGATGACAGGGAGAGAACAAAGTGCATAAACCAAACATCGCTTCTGTGTGTGTGTCTGTAAAAACCTCTGAATTACTGTGACCTGCCAGTGTCCTTAAATACAGACATTCTCCATGGCACTTCACCACCATCAGTAAAATCTCTCTTTGTGGCATGTTGGAACAGGAGGAGGATGAGACGGATTCGGGCACCATGGTGAGGGCGAGTGGAGATGAAACTGGCACAATCAGAGCTGTGAACACCATGAGTGATGGAGCCAACACCATGATAGAACACGATGGCACCCTGGAGTCCCAGCTGGGCACAATGGTCATCAACACCGAGGAGGAAGAGGAGGAGGGCACCATGAAAAGTAAGGGAACATCTCTGACTTCTGGAATATTACTTAAAGCTTCATGTGGTCTATGATATGTATTCTCAACCTGCTTTGATATTTTTGGTAGATTATTGTATCTTTTGGTTGTAAGCAGCCAAAACACTTAGGTCAGTGCCCTCTGAGAAACCTTTCTAGGTCCAAGTTTCAAGCCATGCTTTGTAGTCTTGCACTTGGTATAGCTGAAGTGCACAATTTCCACAAGCTTTTGTGTTAATCAAATAAGATCTGATTCTAGCTACTGCTTTGGGGTGGTTTTTTTTGTCAGTTCTATTTTGCTGGTTTTGTATTTTTCACACAATGTACAGGGGGACTCTAACAGGGAGTTAATCACAAAATGTATGTTGCTTTAGATGATGATCTGGCTGTAACCTGGCCTCTGCAAGCAGCAAGTCTGTTTTAGGAGTGATGCATTCAATGAAGAGACAGATTTATGAAATGACAAATACATTGCAGGCTGCATCATGGCAGGACACGCCGTGGGAGGGGTTGGCATCTCTCTGGAGTTGTGTGCTTCTTTAGTGTTCCTGCAGTCACTGAGGACAGCCCAGTGAGCCGTGTTGCTCTTTCAGACACTCAAGTTGAAATCCACTCTGCCCTAAAACAGGAGAGCTTACTAAAGCCACAAGCCTTGTCAGAGGATGTAAGATTTTAAATTATGTGACTGATAGTCTGTGGAAGACCTTACAGCTTGAGCTGGAAAAGGGTTGAAAATGTTTCTTTGATTAAAGAAATGGCAGGGAGAGCCTTCCCAGAGAAGTATGACTACAAGAAAATGAATCTTTTCTGAATTATGGATTCTCATAGAAATCCATTCCCACTGGTTTGTTAACCTCCCAGTCCTGAGGCAGAGGTAGTCAGGGATGACTCAACTGGCCAGCCTGGATGTTTGTTTGCTCAAGGACTGGAGAAAGTGCTGACTGAGGGCTTAGCAGTACTCAAGTATGATCATCACATGCAAGGTTTGTTCTTTTGGCTCTGGCACTGCTTCCAAAGACTTCCTTGGCCATCTGATATTGAGCCTTTAGCTGTTCTTTGCAGGAGTTTGGAAAAATCCTTTCCTCAGGAATTTCTGTGCTGAAAGCTTCTTCCCTGTCAGGGCCCTTTGAAGCTCGTGAAACGATGTTGGGTTTGAGAGGGAGATTTCAGCAGAATCCCTTTAAAGAATTTTCCAAATGTTGATAAACATGATTCAGCACATTAAAACCCAGAGGTGTCAGTCCATGTAGCAGCTTGGGGCAGCAAAGGCAGTGGAGTGGTGGGACAAGGTTGGCCTAGCAAGGAGATGGATGGAGGCTCAGAGCAGCAAAAATGTCATCCAAAGAAAGGGACATTTCAGCAGTACTAAATAAACCTAGTGAAGCTGCAGTTTCTTTACTAAGAGACAGCACTGATAGTTTCTCATCATCAGTGTGTATTGTTCCATTTCATGGCTCACAATATCAGAGGTTTTGCTGTCTGGTGCTCCTGCACTGCCAGCACTGTGTAAGTAAAGCACCTCTAGAGTTTATCTTCAGTGTTTGACATGTGCTTATCTTCTCGATATCTTTTTAATGCTGCTGTGCTCGTAACTCAAAAGCACCTAGTGCTGTGTGTGGTGTTCAGAGGCTTGAGGAGATGCCTTTGATAGTATCTCTTTAGCAAGGACATGCTCAGGTTTTGAGCAGTGATGCAGCGATGCCTTTACCACAGGGCAGCCTCTACCCTCAAGAGGGAGCTCCACAACAAGCTCTGACACCTCCAGATCTCCGTGACTAGAAAGTGGAGTTTTTATTTTAAACCCTCCTTAGACTTCAGGCTCCTTATAACCTCGCTGCTCCTCAGCTGCTGCTGGGCAAGGTGTTCACAGCCAGGTGTGTGGCAGAGGTGCTGCAGCAGCTCTGGAGGCGTTTGGAGGTCCTGGAGGCTGGCACAGGGACCACTTCCACGCCCATGGGCTTCACGCAGTGATGCCTAGTGAGCCTACTCTGCTGCAGGTTATTCTGCATTTTGACAGCTTGTAGATTCATTCCAGCAAATCTGATGTTAATTAAAATGATAACCTTACCTTAACACCCTTTTCTCCTCCGTTGGTGGTGTAACTCTGAAATGTTGGCTGCTGCACAGAGCAGTTCTCAGTTTGTTTTGGGGTTGCAAGGAGTGTCTCTGAGCAGCTTGCCCTTTGTGAGAATTCCCTGCAGCTCCATTTTTCAGCTTGCCATTTACATATTCCTAACATTCAGTTAAATGCATTTAGCCCTAAAGCTCATCAGCCTGCTGCAGAACCCTCTAGAGAAAGTGCTTTTTTGTAATCTTCCATATAAATATAATAATGCTGTTTTAGAGCAACTGAGTTTTAAGGAGCTTCATTGAATCATATTTTTAAAGACACCTAATTTTTTTTGGCAGTTTGTCTTGTGATTCACAATAGAACCTATTTTTAAGTCAATAAAAATCTTCTGGTTTGTTTCTTTACATGGCATTATAGCTTCCCTAGGTGTCCTGGGCTTTTTAACTGCAGGTTTCTGAAGTTGTGTTCTAGCCCTTCTTTCTAATTAAAATAATAAATCTGTGTCTTAACTAGTTTTGTGTTTGATTGTATTTCCTTTTAATGTAAAAAGTGTGTAAAGTGTTGTATTTCAGTGTTTTATGGATTGGATTGTCTTAGAAGTCTCTAACAAACAACTTCCAATAGCCTTGGAAGTGCAAATTCCAGTAGACTTGAAAGTGATTCTTGCATAAATCAGTTTGTGACTTCTTAGCTCAGAGGAATCTTAAATTCCAGTATTTTACATTGTAGGGGATGTTTTGTTTTGCAGTCAATTGAGTTGTAATTGTGTTTGCTTAAATTCTTTCATTTGCTTGGCTTTATTCTGGGCACTCAATATAAATAGTCAGGCATCATTTAAAATGTCACTGAGCCATTCTGTTGCACATTCTGAAAGCACTCAAGTGATTGCCTGAGACTGCAGATACTAAATTGTGCTGCGACACATTTTACTTCTAAATCAATTGCTGAAAGATTTCTTATGGATTGCAGTTAAACTATTCCAGGAAAACTTTAAATGTAGCTGGAGAACTATAGACGAGCAATGATTTGTAATAACAGACATTTCCATTGTGCTTGGGAGCTGGAATAACTTTTGAGCTGTTAATATGTCTGGAAATGTCCTTTTTAAATTTTTCTGTGAGAGAATATATAGTGCTAGTAAACAATGAAGCATTTTTTACTCTTTATGCTTTTACTCTTCCTTTTTCTGCTTTACTTGCTGTACTTGTTTAGATAGTGGAATCTTGGCATGAATTTGTCCCTTTGATTTAAAGAGTGGAACATAATTTTATAATAATGTTGACTTCCTTGAACACTGCAATACGATCAGATCCAAGTGAAATTGGATCTAGTTTGTCTAGTATTATAGTCTGCCCTATTTTCTCTGTTAAAGTACATCTTGCTTGTTTAAGCATGAAATAATTGGTGAATTATATTGGAGAATGCAGAACTGCCAGCAGTAGTGTGAGTCGGGCTGTGTGGTGTTCGGGTTGAGATGAATGAGGAATCTGGAGACAGGGGAAGGGTTGTGGTGTGGGGTTTTTGTTCATGTGGCACACATTCAGTACAGTATCTGCTGCAGAGGTAGACCAGAGGCTTTAATAACACTGTTGTCTCTACCTTGATAATGTAATGTGCTGGTAAAAATTCTTTGGAGTTTGTAAGTGTTCAAAATAAAAAGAAAAACAGGCTTCATTCTTACACAGTTTGAGGTGGCTTGGGTTTTGTTGTGCTTTTACCATGCCCACACTGCTAAGCATGGTTGTGTCATTTAAAAAAAAATATTTCCCCTTTTGAGGGGGAACTGGGCTTCATTAGCAAATTAAATGAGCTAAGATGCAAACTTGGCAATTTCCTATTTGACAAATGATTCAGAGTAAGCTTGTCATCTTGGTGGCTGTGTGAGACATCCAGTGGGTGACACTTAAACCTAAGCCAGGGAAATGTTTCTGCCAAGACTCAGGAAACGTTTTTTCCCCATGAATTAACCTGAGATTTTTCACATAAAGCAGTGACTGTAAAACCTGCAATGTGAGCAGCAGAATGAGAATGGGTGGCAGAAGGATTATGTGATTGCATTAATATTGTAATTGACTAAAGTATTACTGGTGTATAGCTGAGGTAGCCATAGGTGATAATGTCATAAGTTGTGCGGAAAAGTGCGGTGACACGTTATCCAAATTGCTCCTGCAGCTACCATGGAGAATAACTCCACGTCTTGTCAGGATTTACATCATGTGTGCGTCAAAGATACTGGCCAAAGGTTCTTATTTTGCCTCTGGTTTTCTCCATGGACAGCAATAGCTCTTTGCAGCAGCTTCCCACTACTTAGTGTTATTAATGTCCAGTGGTGCAATTCTGTGTTTAAAGCAAATTGATCCATTTAGTCATAATTGAACCATAAAACACTCCCAGCATTATAATGCATTTAAATAACATGCTGCTTATACAAACTCCTACATTGATTAAATTGTTCTCGAACTGTAAGAATCATCCTACTGCCACTCTTGGGGTGTGGAGAATACAAATCTGCACAGAGAAATGTTCCTGTTGCTTTCTGACTTTTAATAGCAGCCTTGCTGGCAAGCTTGACATAAGCAGTGGCCAGCAAAACTTGCTTAACAGTATCAAGCTGCATGAACATGCAGACAGCATTTCTGAGGGATGGGAGGTGTTGTGTGTGCTGTCATTTTGTTGTGGGGTTTTTGTTTTGTGTTTTGTTTTTCTTTTTGAACACTGGCCCTAGTAAGTGAAATACTGGCTCTGTGCAGGCTGGAGGATGAAGGAAAGTTAATCCAGGATCTAAGGGGGATACTTGTCTACCCTTGGTTGTCCTGCACGTTTGACAAAGCTTCATTGCTAAGACAAAGTTAATTATCTGTTTATCTTTTCAGGGATACTGAAATTGGTGAAAGAATGTATGTGTTCAACAAAGCTATTTTTGCTGGTTTTAACAGTTTATTATTGAGCACTCCTGTATTTAGTAGGGTGGGGGATAGAAAGTAGGGATTTTTTTTTTTTTTTCTGGACAGAAGCATTTTTCTTGGATAAGATGGGAGATGTGATTAACAGGGTCCTGAGCACTGTGCAGGAGGCAGTGTGCTTCAGGAGACTCAGCCAAGAGACAGAATAGTAGTAAATCACTTGGCAAGTACATCTCTGTCCCATGCACATTGGTGCATTTGCACATACAGGCAAACTGGAGCCTACCTGTCTCTTCTAAGAATAAACTCACTCCCTACTGGATCAAAATAAATCCTGGAGAAAGCCTTACTCCTAAGCATAAGAATAAGGAAAAGTGTCAACTCTTAAATTCCTTCCTTAAATTGCAGAAGTTCAAAACCATATTTGTTTCTACCAGCAGATTTTCAAGCTTCAGGGGAAAAAAATGTCCATTGCAGTGTTGTTTTCTGTTCTCTCTAGATAAGCAAATGAGTTTCTGGCTTATGAATAGAAAGGGAGTTTGGAAGTGCTTACTTGGTTCTGTGCCATCTGGGGAGCCTGAGCTGTTACCCACAGGTGCTGGATGTGAAGACTACATCCCTGCTGATGAGGTTGTTTCTCATTAAGATTTATGAGGAGCCGAGCCAGAGGATGCAGGATAGGAAATGTTCACTTCTTTCTGGATGCACCTTCACATCTCGCTGCCTGTCACGTGCCGTGGCTGCTGGACTAAATTAGCAATTCAAGCTAATGAGGTGAAAGACGTGAGGTGGCCACTGAAAATCTGTGCTGGAGGAAGAAAGCTGCTCTATATTTATAGTCATGTCTGAGATTTAAAGCAGAGGAGATATAAAAAGAGGCAACCTGACCTTAAGCACCTTCAATTACTGTGAGGATTTCCTCCCCTCTTTTTGGAAGGGTTCTCACTATAGATGTTACAGCTTTGGGTAAGTGTTGGTGCTCTTCTCCTTACATGTCTTTCACACCTTATTCATTAAGCGATTTAGGTTGATTTTTATGTTCATTTAGGAGTTTCTTATTAGCAGAACCTGTTGGGAGTGTTTTGGTTTGATTTAATTTGACATAGGCCATAATTATGGAGAGACTTGTCCTTATAAAGAGATAAAAAGTGTTACGTGTTCTGCTTTTAATGCAAGGAAATTTCAGCTCCTCTTGCCATGGGATGAACTTACTAACGATGGAGCAATTTTTGCTCTGGTTCAGTCATTTGACATGTCTCTGCTCTGCTGCTTAAAATGACTCAGTCCTCTTCACACTGTACAAATTATGCTGTCCAGCTGCTGAAGTTCATCTGTGATCTCTAAAAAACAGCCCAAAGCAAAGAAAACTGCAGTTCCAGTTGAAATTTAATTTTATTAATAAAGTGTTGCTTACACATGACCAACAGGCACTTTTTTGTGCATCCTAAATATGTATTTTCAGTCTTAAAGTTATGTAATTGAATATAAAGCAGCAGCTTACTGAGACTAGTGAGGACTAAGGCTTAGTAGAGGTTGCAGCCTCTGAATTTTTGACAAATGCACATACATATACCAAGGATCGTGTTTTAGTTGGAAATCACTAGTGTAGTAATTGATCATTGTTGCTGATTTATGTCAGCTTCATTGTAAATTAATTTGGAGCATTATCTCCTGACTGTGCCCAGCCATAACTCCAGCTCCCAATTTTTGTGGTATAGGGAGAAAATCTAATCATTGTGAGTTCAAGAACAGATATTTGAGTATTAACTTTGTAAACTGCCTTGAGTGAAGTGCACACAAAATGTGTTCCTGAGGTTATCTTACTCTCCCTCTCATGACAAGCCTTGTAACTCCAGAATATTCACCCCAGGTAGACCTTAGCAATCCCTTTCAAGAGGAAAGAATAATAAAACAAGGATTCTTCTGATGTCAAGTTTGAGTAGAGAAGAATAATTTTACAGAAAAGCAGAAATTTTCATTTCAGCAAGCTTGTTCAGATAGATAGAAGGTTTCTGTAAATCTCCCTTTCTTTTTGAAAGCATCCTTTGAAGTTTGTAAGCTTCTGAAAATTTTCAATTGTGAGAGCTAATTTGGCAAAATCAACGAAATGAGTCTTGATTTCTGGGGCTAGATGATAGCAAGTGACCTGGTTTCATGGATATTCTTTACTGCTGGGTATGAAAAGTAAATCTCTTGCTGGTTTGATTGACTGGGCTGTTTCTTCTTTATCATTCTGCTTTCTCTGCAGCATCATATGGAAATGCAAATGACTTGGAGGCTCTCCACACCTTCTTTGTCATCTTTTGCTTCATGTGAGGTGGTTTGTATGCTGCAGTCAGCCCCTAAGACTGACCTGTTCCATTCCCTCAACTGTTCAGACAGGTGACAGTTTTTGGAAAGGAGTGGACTGTTGCTCAGTTTTTTCCTTACAAGTTGCCCTTGCTGTAGCCTGGCAGAGGAGAGGATCCAAGTGCTGGCTTCTTGCAGAGCCCTGCCTGTACCTGTCAGTTGTCTTTGGGCTGTTAGTGCTTGGAGAGGGACTGTCCCAGCCTGCACACTGCCACAAGCAGTTGGACATTGCTTTCCAGTGCTGAAGAACAACACAGAAATTTACAGGGATATTTGCTGTGCACAACTTAGAGCATTCTCTACCTTTGGACCCACTAGTTTCACACCTTTTTCTGTTATCAGACACAACACTACAGATGTTTTTATACTTCTTAAGCATGACTTTAAAACCAGCCAACACCTGTGAAGTTTTCCATGGTGGGCTTCTTCTCTTCGCAGAATGCAGGCTGAGCTCTGAGCAGCCCTCCCTGCTCTGCACAGCCACTCTGAACCTGCAATTCTGCAGTCAGTTGGACCAGCCCCAGCAGAGCTGTGGTGCTCCATTTGTGTAATTAATATAGCTCCTAAAAGATGACTGCATATCTAAATGATAGACCTTTAATGGCTCCAGGGAGCTCTCATGGCTCATCCTTATAAGCAACTCTTTAGATTCCAAAATAGATGCAACAGTGAAACCATTCTTGTCACCACGGGGTGACCTTCTCATAAAAGGCTCTTCTCTACCACAGTTGTGATCTCACTTTCTGTCAAATGCTCATATTTTAGCCTAACCCTATAAAATTAGGAAGTTAAATGCTTTTTGGCACGGACACATTTGGT